>NC_138663.1:99350583-100550583 GCF_964273445.1 Streptopelia decaocto | reverse complement strand
CACGAAAGCACATGGGAGGTGACAGGTTGTAGCAAGATGCCCTGTCAGAGGACTGGATAACAAATCCTTCCATTATTTTGCTGCTCCAGGGTGCACGTGGGACAGGGGCAGACATGGTGCCCCAGCCCTGGCCCCCACAGGCCATGAGCATCCCCTGAGGGGTGCTGGGGGGCTGCTGGTTCTGGGGCAGCCCTGTGCTGGGACAGCCTCCTGCAAGGGCCGCGCTTTGCTCCCCTCCTCTTCTTTCCAGATGGTCCTTGGGATGCGTGTGGTGGGTCTGTGTATTACTAATCTATTGGGGTGTCATAAGGAAAAATTAGGACTTATCAGAGATCAGACAACTAACCTAATTCTGATGCGCTGAGAAAGTGATACAGGGCATTGCAGAGCAAATTGACACTGTTTTTAACTTACAGAGAAGTAGGCGTGAGGAGAGTTTCCCTACCTGCTGTTCCCAGCTTCTGGTGGATGCACATGAAGCATTCCTCCACAGTTTAAAATGAGGTCATAGCTGGTTCTGCTCGTGTGTAACCGTGACCATACTTGACTTCCGCTCCCCCCCCGCCACCTCATTCTTGCCTAACCATTCCACAGTTCAGTGAAGCAGTGTGTTCTCCAAGTGCTGCAGGGGGTGTCCACCTCTCCCCATCAGGAGCGAGCTTTGGAGGGGCATTTCCCCACTGCCCCCGCTGCCCGTGCTTGCTGCATGCACATCACGGGGCAGCCTCAGGCTCCTGCAGCTGGCGTCATTTTGGGGGAAACCCTGTGTGCTCCAAGGGTCAGCAAGGACACGCTATAGACATTGTGGCCTGGACAGTTTGGCTGTAACACCAACCTAAACACTGCCTTCTTAATTGTGCCATCCACTCTTTGCTGAGAGGAACCTTGTGCTTATCAGCATGTAGAAAAAAAATCCTAGTTTTTATTTCAATGACAATTTGTATCTGTGTAGACATCGTAGTGTGTTAGTTCCAGCATCTGGATTTCCAGCCTATGATCGCTTCAAATATGCTCATTTTTAGGAGGGTGCTGGCAGGTGGCTCTGCTGAATGTGGGAAATGCTTGTCTCTGGCCTGAATATTTGTTTTCTAAGGCATGTTTCAAACGTGGCTTGGGTTGATAGAGGCGAGATCTTGTCAATACTGAAGTCCATAGGTGCAGTCGGAGTCTGTGGCCCCCATCCTACAGTGTCTGTGGAAGAGGCTCTATTCCCTGGTCACACAGCTCTTCAGGTCACAAGCAGGAATGCAGCTGTTTCTCTGGAATAGCAAGGTGTGACTCAGGGAAAAGTAAATAGGGAACAAGACCAGCTATTGTCTAATAAAATACATATAGCTAAAGCACTGTTGTGAGAGTACAGCGATTGTCAATTTTAGCTTATTTCAGGCATATTAGTGCACAACAAAGCCTTTCTGAATTTATTGAAGGGGGAAAAAAAAAAAGTAAATTTAAAAAAGTAGTTGAATCCATGCACCGAAATAAAATTGCTGCAGTGGAATCTCATAAAAAGGGTTTCTACATATACAGGACAGTGCAGCTGAATTGTCTCTATTTAACACCCTCCTTGTGTCCCAGCCAGCTTATCAAATCCAACCATACACAGTAAGTGTTCTATACACAGTAAGTGTTCTCTGTGTTCACCCAAACTTATTTTTAAGCCCTCAAAGATAAAATGAAAACTTCCAGGAAAAGTGTCCTCTCATATCCTGTAATACTTCTTTAAACACTCCTCGCTGTTCTCTGTTGATGGAAAAGGATGTATTTGACCTGCCAGTCTCATACACTTAATTATTATTTTATTTGGCCAGATGTTCAGGCTAATTGCAAAGCTGAAATATGAGCACTAATAAAATCATAAACCACCTGAATAGGCAGACTTCTTGCATACCAAAGCTCTGCATTTATGAAGTCCACCATATGTCCAAATTCCAAAATTCTAACTACACCTCTCATTAAACCCTTCCCCTGGTCTTGTAGACCAAATATATGGAGAAAGCTAGAAAATGAAAGCTAGAAAATGAAATATGAAATGTGACTCCCCCCCATCCATACAGTACAGTCAGTATTTGACTTGCAATTCTTGCTGTCCTTGTGTATTCATGATGAAAAGTTCTCTGATTTTTCTTAATGTTCGTGGATTCTTCAAGTTTGCAGTAATCCCAGATGGCAATCACCAAACCACACAGTAGCTAATGTAATTTTAAGGCAGATCAGATGATGTCTGGCTTGCTCGTCCTTTAAGGATCAGGCGTGCGTCTGTGTGGACACTGAAGCTGGCAGCTGAAGCAGATGCAGTCTTACTGAGAGAAAAATAGGGAGCACAGTCAAATCCAGGGATGCATTTGAGTCTGTTTTCCTGGGCGCTTTATATTCCCTGGGATACAGTGTGAGCTGGATGGAAAGGTGGTTCTCCTGTTGCACCTCTCTAAGCAAACTCTGAAACATTCAGAGAGCTGAACTCATTAGGGGACATGCAGGTGAAGTTTTCAAAAGGCTGAGAAAATTCCCCAAGTGACAGTCGCATTTGAGTTTACATCCAAAACAAAACCCCAAAGCAAACTAAAGCATTTTCTTCCACATAGCTAACAAGAGCAGGTGTCTTTCTAGCTGTCTCCAGCTTCTGTGTGCTTGCACTATACAAGATTTAAAGAGTCCTAGAAAATAAATGGGACCTTTTTACGTGGAAAGAGAACCACTGTAGCCATCCCCAGGCCCTTGACAGCCCCATGGTTTAGAATTAGGGTTACCCTACCCGACCATTGCTCCTGCTTGGTGTCTTTAAATGTGTGGTACCGCCAGGACGTGGCTGGGCTGGGAACCTGCATGGCTCAATCTACAGAAAGGACCAGCATGGGCAGGGGTGGTTTTGTGTGTGCTGTGTAATTGAAAGCCCTGAGAAGATGTTTTGCTGTTGATGGTATCATGAGGGTGAGGGTTGAAAGGCTGAAGGGATGGGTCACCTTGCTGGCTCCCCGCTGCAGCCAATGGGGCCGTGTGAATTGGGTCAAACACAATCTGATGGAAACATCAGTGAGACTCAAAGGTGGTGTCCACACACAGGAAAGCCTGTGTTTCTAATGAATATAGAAACATTAATGTCTCAGAGGTATTCGTAGAAAGCTCAGCTCTAAATCTCCATTAGAATGTACTCAGGATTAGGGAGTTTTTGAGCCCTGGAAATTAGTTCAGGCTTCTGTGTGTTTTGAGGGAGTGATTATTTTGTGAAATGGTTAGCTGATAACAAAACAAAATAAATTTGATGGGCTCCTTCAATGTCTCATACTTGATGTGTGTTTTCACAAGTTAATATGGATAAGGCAGGGTCAGGCCAGTTGTATTTATTGCAGCATTAGTTAATGATATTATTTACCATGTCATAGAGATTACTATAATATATTGTTAGTGGTATTTGCTTCTGCAGGACTGTGTGGCTGAGACTACATGTATCTCATTTTTTTCTTTCAAGTACCTTTTACAAGCAGAATGAGAGGAAAAAAATGAAATACTGTCTTAAAGACTTACTAGAAAAAGTTATATCTGTTACTTATCTATATTTCAGAAGGTACCTTTTGTGCCCAAATGACTATCACACTCTTATTTTCAGAAAAAAAACCTATAATGCATATAGGAAGCTGTACTAATATAAAACAAATCCATGGTGTCAGAGACTGGGGTTTGTCTGTGTACAGGCCAGAAAGCTGCATGGTGCGGTGAAAGCATAAATGTGTAGGACATGGGAATGCCAGCAGGTGTGGGGGTTCACAGTGAGCATGCTAAATGATGTTACTATGGAGTGAGGATAATGAGGGAGAATTCCCAGCAGAGATTTACTGGTGTAGGTTGAGGAGACAAATACTTCAGAGTGGAAGTGTCTGATCTTTCTCTTTCCTCATTCTGAAACAAATTAGCTGCTGAAATGACCAATCCCACCGAACTGAAAATACCCTATGATGCTGAGTGAGGGATATATCCTGGGCAATTTGCAGATAAGATTGGGATTTTGCAGACAGAAAGTCTCAGCCACAAAAAGGTGCCAGAGCTCCTTTAGTCAGAATGATCACCGAAATTTATTTTAGTCCCTGTAAAGCATTATGTGATCTGTTGCTGCTTGAGATTTTGTTGGATAACACATAGTATTTTGCAGTTCCTTAGCGGAGGTATAGAGAAATAGTCTGAATGACTGCTTTTCTCCCCATCAGACATGAGCTCTCCATCCAGCTTGGAGTTTCTCCTACTACTTTTTAATGGAAAACCTTCTTTAAGAAGCATGCGGCTTTTACACAGGAGGCTGTACAGGGCTGGTTTGAATTCTTATTTCCATTTTGTTTGGTTAAACAAGTTAAAAACCTGGTGGCTAGAGCTGGTGGCTTTGTTCTAAAAAACATTTGAAGGTCAGTCAAGAAGAGCTTCAGTTCTCACAGTGCTGGTATGAATCCAGTTTTACATTAGTGGGGGATTGAAACCTGTTGTCATCTGGTGGCACTGCATTGGCTTCTCTGAAAAGTTTGTAGCCTTAATTTGGTTCGCAAAATGCAGGTGTCTGTTTTGGAGGAGATGCTGTGGAGGGCAAAAACTGGAAGTGCCTTGGCCTGATGTCTAGTTTCTGTGTGATTGTCCTGGGAAACTGGCTCCAGGTGACCTCCAGAGGTCCCTTCCCACCTCAACCAGTCTGTGATTCAAAGCCTCCTGCGATCTGGGCTCTCACCCTCACCCCGTTAAGTCTTTTGGTCAGGTGTTGGGCACAGACTAATGGATGTCAAAGCATCTTGTGTTATCGTTTCTGAGCTGGGAGCATGCACTGAGCATTTCCCAGTCTGAGGAGGGATCTGGAGACTGAGTTTACCCAGGAAAATGAGGGAGCAGGTGGTTCTGCTGTGTGTCACACAATGGCTGTCATCTCCAGAAAGGAACTTGAGCTGGAGGTGTTAGTATGCTGTGGTTAGAAACTATTCTTTCTAACAGCCACGCATGTTAGAGTATGTCTTTGTAAGCCCTCTGAATGAAAATCGTCCTGTCATTCATATTTACAAATATGAGTATGGTATCATCTTGATCTGAATAAAAACTTAGAATAGGTAAATTTGCTCTGGGAAGCTTGAATAACAGAAATGGGCTATTCTCTTCTTCTCCAAAGATAAAAGTATAATTTGCATGAAAATAACAGTAATTTTGAGAATACCAGTCATTTGGAAAAAAAAAAAAGTATGTCAAAACCACCCATAAAGTAATTTTGTCACCTGAATACAATAGGAAAACAGCCATGAAATCCCCCTAAGCGTCCACTGGCAAAAGCCATACAATGTATGAAGGGACTCTATCATCCATTTATAAATGAGAAGATCTAAAGTTAAAGCAAGCCCAGGACAGCCTTCAAGACCCCTCTTCTCTGTGTAACATCAGGAGGGAGGGGGTCTTATCACAAGTTTTTCATCAAGGTTCGTTACTTCACCAGGGTTGATTGGCAGCA
The DNA here is from genome assembly GCF_964273445.1 of Streptopelia decaocto. Lineage (NCBI taxonomy): Eukaryota > Metazoa > Chordata > Aves > Columbiformes > Columbidae > Streptopelia > Streptopelia decaocto. The sequence continues at coordinate 100,545,116 of NC_138663.1, read as the reverse complement.
ACATGGTGGAAACCAAGCAGTGATGAAAGTGAGGAGAAGACTTCGTGCTGCTCCTTCATCTCTTGGATGCTGGGGGTCATTGTGCTTTGGGGTGGTAGGAAGCCTCTTAAGATTTCAGGGGTCTCCCTAGGGGCTATTTGTCTCTGTGCAAAGCCAAGGCCTTGAGCTGGGGCGGCTGGCAGCTCACTATTGCCTGTGGCTCTGTCCTGTTGTGTGTGTCAGCATCCAAGGGGACTGTGGGTCTCTCTCTGTGCCCTGGTGTCATATTGGGTTGATTTTCAGGCAGCCTCTGCCCCCACTTCTGTGGGAAATAACCTGTGTCTTAAGAGGTAGAGCAGAGCCACGACAGATTACGATGGGTTCCCTCCCTCTGGAGAGTGGGACGATGGCGTGTGTGCTGATAAAGACAACCTTTGTCAGCAAAGCCTTGTTCCAATCTAGTTTTTCACCAGCTTTCCTCTGCCTCCTGTGACCTACAGAACACTTTCACACACCGTAGCCAAGAGGGACACAGAGGGTAAACGAAGGCCTTGAATTTTAGCTCTCCAGCTGCCTCTGGGAGGTGCTCACCCACTAACACATCTAAGAGCCTCCTGGAAAATCTTGAAAATGTGTAGAACCAAACACAACCTCATTTATCATGGTTATTAAAAAGGCATGTTTTTAAAGACGTGTTTAAAACAGTGTGGTGGGGAATTTTTGCGCCAGGTAAGGAACCAGCTGTGTGGGCTGGGTTGTCCTTGCAGCATCCTGTCCCCTCAGAGGGCAACAAGGCTCAGGACAGCATGGAAACACTGGCAGCCATTCATTGCAGCTGTAGCCACGTGAGAGCATCTGCTCCTGCTTTGCTGGCTACAGCAGATCTTGAGTGAATTTCCTTCAGGAAAAAGAAAAAAAAAGAAAAAAAAAAGACAACAACACAAGTCTCTGCTGAAGCTAAAGCGCTCAACTGAGCTCCACATTTGATGTGGCAATGAACAGGCCTCCTCCCACTCTGCCCCTGGTCATGCGGCTCCATGTGACGGGGAGCGCAGTGTTCTTCTCACCAGCCCCCACCTCAAGGCACCAGACTCGACTTGCCAAGGACCAGAGGCATTTCCCCAGCCATGCCCAGCGCTCTGGGTAACACCCCGGCTCTGCTAACGCCCCGTGTCAGGCAGCCAGCCACCCCCTAGGAATGCAATTACACCCAGAGCAGCATGGCGAGGGCGAGATAAGGAGCCTTGTTCCTTATTTCCCAGGGGTTTTATAGTCTGAAAGCCGGTAGACCCAGATTCCTTCAACATACTGTCTGAATTTAAAATGGAAAAAGAAAATCTCATCTACATTACCAAAATACATTTTGCTAAAGACAAAGGACTTTTAAAATTAGTATCTGTAAATGTAATAGAGGCCTTTCTCCTTTTTTGCTGGGTTCTGACGCTAGTGAGCTCTAGGACATAAATGGTAACGAGTCTGATGTTGAATAACTGGAAACCTGTGAAAGGCACGAGTGGGTGAACTGAAGACACAAAGGCAGTTGTAAGGACTTGATAATAGTTCCTCTCTTCTCGATGCGTTTTATGGGGAGCGGGGTGGTGGGATATGCAAGTGCCCATGCTGCTGCTGCCCCTGCTGCTACACCAGTCCCTCCTCTACCTCTTGGTGCCCCTCCACCATGCTCCTGAAATCGAGTCTTCACTGGGCCAGCCTGGCCTGGAATGTCTCCAGGGATGGGGCATCAACCACCTCTCTGGGCAACCTGGGCCAGTGTCTCACCACCCTCATTGTAAAAAATTTCTTCCTCATGTCTGGCCTGAATCTCCCCTCCTTTAGTTTAAAACCATTAGCCCTGGTTCTGTCTCAACAGGCCCTGATAAAAATTCTGTCCTCATCTTTCTTATAACCCCCTTTTAAGTACTGAAAGGCCGCAATAAGGTCTCCCCGGAGCCTTCTCTTCTCCAGGCTGAACAAGCCCATCTCTCCCAGACTGTCCTCACATATAAGTAATCCTCAGGTTGTAACACTGTAGCTTCATCGCTTCTGAGAATGGGTAAAATATAAATTTTTTATTTCGTTTTAGAACTTTTTGGTGGTTCCCCACCGAGATGTTAATGCCTTTTATTAAAAAAAGACAAAACCAAAACCACGAAAAAAACCCCAGGAAGATCCCCTGAAGATAGTACTGAAATGATAAACAAATCTGTTTACCAAAACCTAAATTTTCACTGAAATAAAATTTCAACATGCAGTTCGTTACTGCCCCCAAATATCCTTCAAAAACACCATCAAAAATTCCAGCAACAACTGCCATTGCTTTTTCTTCTCAGAGTTTTTTTTCCAGGGCCATTTTCCAATGACAGTTGGGGTCTTTGGTTGGTTTTAGTTTACTTCAGCCAACTCAAGCAATAATCTATTACAGGGGCCTCCAAGAGGCTACTGTAGGATATTTGCTTGGGAGAAGTAAGTCCAAAGGGGAAGTCCATCTTAGAAAAGAATCCAGACATGCAGCTCTTGCTGGGCAATAATACTTTCTCCAGCCCAAAACATACAGGGCACAGCAAGGAGAAAGACAGTATTAATGAATTAGGTCAAAACAGTAGAGCAGAAAGCAAGTTGTTCTTCATTCTCTTAAATGAATTTCAGTTTGGGAACCCATCAGGTCACCTTTCCACTGAAGAAGGCATGAGCACCAGAGCTTTTGTAGGTCAGAATGTGGAAAGGAGTGACCAAGTGATAAGACCTGATAAGATGAAATTATTTCTTCTCTGCTGGAGGTGCTACTGGAATAGGTTTGGCTTGAGAAATAGATCAGGGTTATTGTGCTTGGGTTGTTTGTTTTGTTTTGTTTTGGTTTTTGTTTGTTTTGGTTTTGTTAGTTTGTTTTAAGTAAATTTTGTGTAAGGTTTGGTGGGGAAAGCTGTGGGACACGTTGTTGGCTTGCACATAGACTAGTCCCTCTCTCCCTACCTGAGTGCTGATAATTTCTGCTCGCTTCATTGACACTGCAGAAAGAAGAAAACAGGCAGAAATGTGCTGGTTTGTGCTGATAGAATTTTGTTGTTGTAAGGAATCTGCAATGCCACATGCAGCTGATCTTCTGTGAGCTTCACCAGTCTCAGGAGGGCTGGTGGAACTTCTGCAGTGAGGAGAAATGGTGTTTATTTCCATACCAACTTCAGTTTCCAAATTTGCATGTGGAGAAATACACCAGAATCTATGGATATTTTGCAGACTCATTTTTTAACCATTCTGCCTACCTGATCTGGGATTTTCTGTGTCACAAGCCGATGTTTCTTGGCTGTAAAAAGATTTTTACAGGTCTAACTCCAGTCTTCAGCAATGTCTCTCTACTGAAGCAGGCCCAAGTAGGAATGCCATTCTAAATGTCAGTAGATTACAAAGGTTTCACTATCTATTTATTTATTCATTTGTTTACTTATTTAATTGCTTTGACCTGCATTCCGTGATCAAGTCATGAGATTTGGAGCTTTAATGTGGATATTAAAAAAAAAGGGTGTCTGTGTGAGCTGACGGAACCACAGGCTCCCCATCGCTGTCATCCTACATGAAGGAGGCAAGTGGGTGGATGAGTAGACAAGGTTGCTTTATTGCGCAGGCATTTCTCATGATTCTCTCCAAACTGGTGTCTGGGAAAGAAGCTAAGAAGCAGCTTTAAGTCCAGGACTTGAGAGGTGGCAACATCACACTGTGGCCTTTTCCCATCAGATATCTGTTATACTCAGGAGTCTGTGATCCACCCCAAGTGTCCTCACTGATGATATTCTGTGTAGGGACTCAACATGTCTTTCAGGACACCGCAGCTGTCAGGACTGCAGAAAGTCTCAAAAACCCTTCTGAGGTTTGACCTTTCTCTCTTGCCTTCAAAGAAAATATTCAGAGTTTTTCAGGAGCTGCCACAGAGCACGTAGGGACATGATGCTCACGTGACACCACTCGTTCTCAGAAGCTTAGTGAGATAATTTTGAGTTTTGGAGCTGCAGAATGGCAGCGCTCTGCAACTAAATCCTGTCCTGGTGTTGTGCATTTCTTACTGTGCTGAATTACACTTGCAAAGGACGAGGATGCCAAGTTTATCCCAGTATTTACTGGGAAGGATTTGGAAAGAGATGGTGCTTTCTTGATCTTTGTATTGACATAGATACTAATGATTTACATCAGGGGTGTCAAACTCATGTTCACCGGGGGCCGCATCAGCCTGGCGGTTGCCTTCAAAGGGCTGAATGTCATTTTAGGACTGTATAAATGTAACTATTCCTATATTAATACAGTCCTAAAATGACATTCAGCCCTTTGAAGGCAACCGCCAGGCTGATGCGGCCCCCGGTGAACATGAGTTTGACACCCCTGATCTCCATGGTGGAGTCAAGGCTTCTTCTGTGAAGGCAGAAGATGATAGACCTCGCAGCAGGACAAGAGGATATAGCTGCTTTCCTGTGGTCACTAGGGTTTGTATTCTTTTGGATTTATGAATATATTCAAAAGGAAATAGAAAAAAACTATCTCTAAGGAAGCAAAGATCTTCCTTCCTGTTGGGAAAGGAGTCAGCAAGAATGACAAATGCCTTGCCAAGTGAGTCATTTCTTCACTTAAGAGACTTCAAAGCTTTAAAAATTACTTCTTGGATCATGTGCTCTTAACAGACGAAGCTGATCCTTCCCGTGATGGGAAATGATACACAGAAAGATGGCAGGGAAGTAAGTGGTTTTGAGTGAGACACTGCAATATTGCATCTTCCCAGAAGAGATGTAATAAATACCCTTTTATTATATCGCACGCTGACAGAAGTGAGAAGCAAGTGTTTAGGACTGCTCAGTGCTTCCAGCGGCAGTTGTCAAATACTTTACAGGCTAAGTAAATATTTATGGGATAAATAAAGGTAAACTAAACTACAGTTTTAGTTTGGCAGTCATGTATTTTCTTGAAACCTGCCTGGCAATGTCGTGACTAAAAATAGGCCCATCGCATGGCGTTAAGAAGCAGGTCCAACAAGAGCTTCTATATAGTGCTGCCTATGAAGGTCTGCCCCCCCTGTGGCTGCCTCCTTAGCTCTCACGTTCTTTATTTTGATTTATTTTGGTTCCTGGTCTCATGAGAGCTGAACAAATGTATTTGTCCTGCTGCTTTCAACTTGTACAGTTACAGGGGAGTAATTGTACATTAATGACGTGCCCATTTCAGAGCACAAACTGAGACAAGTGGCATGAAAAGGCTTTACTTTCTCTTTTTGTGAGTATTTGATGAAGTGGTTAAGTGCTGATCATCAGCATACTGGCTTTTCTAGCACTTGACTCTTCCTGAATGTTCTTTATCAATCCTAACTTAAGGCTCTAGGTCCTTAAATACCTAAAAACTAGATGATGCGACATGTGTTTCATCTGAGCACTAATTCCTTTTGAAGGCTTTTCACAATCTTTCAGGCTTAGCTTAGGTGAACGGTCGGTGTGAGACGTCAGAAAGCAAAAATCCCACGTTTCACGTTGAATCCCCCACTAAATACCACGGGTACCATTTAATGGAATAAAACCCAGTGAAAACCCACACACCATTCACCCCATTAAAGCTAAACCACCCCCCGCTGTACCCTTCGAGGTGTCAGTGCCGTGAGCCCCATGGGGAGTGAGGAGCTGGGAGATGGTGCCCACGGGAGCTCCTGCCGGCCGGGAACCCCCCTTTCCTGTGCCAGTGCAGTTGCTGGGGGACAGGGCACCCCTTTTTCTGGAAACCTCTAACGATGCCCTAAACAGAAAGAGAACTAAAAACCTATCGCACAAGCTGGCATATTCTCCAGTTCTTCAGAAACCTCCAACTGCTTAAATGAGGTTGAATTTAAGGCCTTCACGGCTTAAAGAAAAATCAACAGCTTATCTTGATCTGCCTAGAGTCAAATTTATTTTATCTGGAGAAACTTTTGAGTGAACTTTTTAAAAAGTACCTTGACCAGTCTCAGATTCGTTCCTTTCCAGCTGTAGAAGTTAATGCCTGGTCCTTAATTTTTTTTTCTCTTTTTAAAATGAGGAATTTCCAATAAATGCATCATCGGCAGAAAAAAAATCTGAACAATACACACGTGATGTGAGCAGCCATAAAGGTGGCTTGGTTAGAAGGGAAAAACACTGAGCAGAAGATGATGTCTGCTGAAAAACTGATGGAGAAAATGCATGCCAGCCTGGGAGCTGCGAGCCCAGGCAGCAGAAGCATCCCTGAGAAGCACAGCCAGCCTCTTGGAAGCGCAGCTGGGCACCTTGAAGCTGGGGAGACAGCCTGTGGTACCCTCAGTAAGTGCAAAACCAAGGAGCTGTGACGGCAACTTATTGCCTGAAAAGTGAAAAATATATTGGAAAAAGCGGAAAATATCATCAGAAAGCAAGAAATGGTAACTGCCATGGGCTGTTCTATCTGCAAGAATGGGAAAAGCGCCCCAAAATAAAAATTGTTCAGAGAATAAAAATCGTCATGTACATCATGTATTGGCTGTCCCAGGTAAAAAAACAGAACAGCACCTATCAGCTGCTAGAAGTTCTGGTGTCCTACAGCCTCTTATGTGTTTCTGATATAAAAAACAACTTTTAATTTTTATCCAAAGTAGAGCCGCTGTCTGTAAGAACTTCCCATGCTGCATGTACTTTCCCTTTCTTAAAAAGGTCTGGGTGAACTTTCTACAAGACCTCGAACCTTTGCTGGGGCTGCCTGGCTGACTCAAAACTCTGTGACACAAATCATCAAAGGGAGACTCTGCCTGTTGTTTTATTGTTCCCCGCCCTGAGCCCATATCTGGGGCCGGTTTGGTTTGTCCTCGCACCTCTGGGATGGTTGGGTTCCTCTCTGCGATCAGGTTGTCCTCCACTCTGGGATGGTTTGTCCCCTTGTGAAATGCACTTGCTGCCATGTACACACATGTAAGTCATCTGTTGTATCTGTTGTACTGATAAGTTTGCTTCATTAGCAGTAACTTTGTCATAACCTGTAATGTTATATATATACTTTGCTGCTATAATTTATTGCTGCCATAATTAACCTCTGCTACATTACTGATTGTGGCTGTACGATTGCTTACTGATAATACTTTGTAATAGCTTGATATGCCTATATATTTGCTTTCTTAATCACAGGTATACTTGCTAGTGGTGATTTTTGTGGTATTTTATAGAATCATAGAGTACCAGGTTGGAAGGGGCCACAAGGATCATCTGGTCCAATCTTTCTTGGCAAAAGCACAGTCTAGATGAGCTGGCCCAGCACCCTGTCCAGCTGAATCTTAAAAGTGTCTGATGCTGGGGAATCCACCACTTCCCTGGGGAGATCATTCCAATGGCTAACTGCTCTCACTGTGAAAAATTCACCTCTTGTGTCCAATTGGAATCTCCCCAGGTAATCTGCAATACAAATTAGAGGATAAAGCCTCTATGGCCTTGTGTATTACAAAATCCTATGAACACAGAGTCATAATATTTATACACCTTCAGATCATGACAGCATGTTACAACTTAAGTCACCCAAGCCCAGCTCTTAAGCTGGATGCAAAACAGCCAGGAAAGAATAAGGAACAACACGCACAGAATTCTCTAATATCAAAATATAGCAATTTATTCAAGACACTGAATATGATCTGTTGATTCTCTCCTTAAAACAAATGAGCTACAATACACAAGGTGAATTTGAAGAAAGTGTGGGTGGGGGAGAAACAAAATAAGGGTTGATGTTGTTTCAACAGAACCTGGGAAATGCTGAAATGAGAACCAAGTCTGGCTGCAAGTCTGACACAGACAATAAAAACTGCAGAAGCCAGAATTCAGAATTTCAGTGAGTGGCTGAAAGAACATTTCTGCAACTGACAAAGAACCACATCTTTTAAAAAGGCAAAAGGAGGGAAAAAAAAGGAGGAAAAATTAAAAAGGGAAAAAGAAAAAAGAAACCCAAAAACAAAGCAGACCCTTACATTTGACAAAGTGCACTTCACTTGGCTCTAAAATTATCTATTTTTTCTTTTTTTTTTATTAAACAAATTAAAAGGAAATTTCTAAGATGTAGCATGGGGTTAATGTGTGTATAACCCTGTAAATCAGGCCCTTTAGTGCCCCATAAGGGACCCAGTGTTTTCTACATAAAAGATTCAGTATCCTTCTAACCCACAGAGTCGAGCAGTTTTTTATTTTCATTTCAAGGCCAGTTCCAGACAGCCAGCAATGACAAAAATCCAGTCAGCCTCTCGATGGTTTCACCGTCCTGTTTGGTCACTTAGCTTCTTCGATTTCTCTTCTGTTAGAAAGAACTAGAAACAGAATTGTCAAAAAATATTGTTACGAAAAAAACCAGTCTCAAGTTTGCTGGCCTGTTGCTGCATGTGGTTCTGGTGCAGGCAGCTGCAGAACAGCATCAATAGCCCACAGAACGGCATCACTAGTCCAGGGGATGCTGCCACAGCAGAGGGGGAAAGCAAGAGCTTCCCTGTGGGCAGTTCGGCAGGTCTGGGCTTAGACATCCACCTTAAGTCCAGCATGGAAAAGTCCCTCTATCCCCGTTGCCCACCTCCTGGAGCAAGCAGCGCGCTAGGCTAAGATTAGCCTCTGCAGCTACATCTTCTGCCTTCCTTCCTAGCTGCCCTTGGCTGATAACAACCTACTACAGTATTTTTGAGGATCTTCCAGTCTCTAGGGTCTTGGGGAAGGGAAGAAAGGTCAATTTTCTTAGCTTTTCACATACGCTGCTTTCACATCTGATGGTCTGTATAGAAAACTCCCTGGACCAGCAGCTTCTCTCACACAGTCTTCGCCAGCCAACTGATTTTCGGCTTCTTACCTCCGTGCAGGTGGGCAGAGGAAACGCGGTGTTCTGACAATATTGAAAAAGGAAAAAGAAACAGGCACCATGGACACTGCTGAGTTATCTACAGTAGCTATGGTGGGAACAACCACGAGACATGGGCTACGTAGCCAGGCGGCCACATGGCCATCGCTGCGCTTGGCCTGAGCAACCTCATCTCTCTGAACCCCACGGTCTGGGCCATGAGGGTGTCACTCGAGGGACAGAGTGAGGCCAGGGCCCCATCCCACTGCCCTCCCCCGCCTGCAGAACGGGGGCTTCTGCATGTTAATTCTCAGAAACGCCACCCAAAAGCAGCTTAGGAAGTTAACCGTGTATGTGCAATGATTGTAACCAAGTCATCGACCCAACCATGCTTTATAAAATCACATTAAACCTTTGTATTCAAATTCAAGTCTCTCTTTGAACAAGTACTTTTTTAAAAAAAGTAGTACCTTAAATGAGTAGGTACACGTGGTTATTATAAAACAGTGCAAAACTGCCAGGTAATCATCTACAGCCCATGCTCTTGGAGCAGAAAACTAAAACCAACACATAAATGCATTTAACACCAAAAATAAACCTTGATACTTTCCAGTGTCCAATTCTTTGATATAAATTATGAACGAGCCTAACTCTCTGTAATAAACAAAATCCCTCATAACTGTTTTCACCTCAGGACTGAGTAACTTTTTTAGGAATTATTTATTTTCCTTCTTGAGTTCTTGTTTTCAAATGTGTATCTTTAAGAAATGCAGCTGAAGCTGGCAGCGGTTAGTTCCACTGGAAGGATTAAGACACTGTGCAGATGCAAGCGTAAAGAGAGGAAAACACAGGAGAATAAATGAGCTACAGATTCCATAATGATGCCATGATGATTGGTGGGTCTTGCACCATCAGTTCAGCGCTAGGGCTCTGGTTTTGGTTTTGCTCAGATCAAATCCCTTTAGCAGCTGTGGTCAAACCAAAGGGAAGATCTTGCATTACAGAAACAGAGACTTTGGTCAGGAAGGTACCACACGATGTCAAGGGAGTTCTCTGCTTGTTTTTCTTTCTCTAGCCTGTGGGCCAGAGAGGACACTTGTTTGATTCAGCCAGTTCTAAGGATTTGTCTAAATAACGGCTGCCACCACCCCAAGGTTCCCCCACAGTTTACAGCAGCTTCAGTAAACTCTGCCCATGCATCCTTCTTTGCATCCATCATTTGCTCTCAATGTCGTCATCAGGAGGCATCCCTGCAGGTGTCTTGCTTGCAGAGGAAATCATGTCCAAAGTGGATAGGTGGTGCTTCCCGTCTTTATTGTCATTCTGATCGCTTCACCCACTGGAACTTCATAGCAGTATATATGTTGAGATATAATTTATATGTCTTTTATCAGTCCTCACCTAACGGAGAGTTCTATGTTGTCTTCTGAGCACTGCACTGAGGACACCCTCATGGCTAAACCTGCCTGGGCTGACAGTGAAGCCTCCAAGTGCAGATCCAGAACTTTCCTTGTAGCAGGCAGGACTAGTAGGCTGAGGGCAACGGCAGCACCACGTGCCGCCCGATGCCATGGAAGAGCCGGCTTCCAGGTGTGTGCCAACCATGGATGGACAGGAGCTTGGCAAAGTCTGCTCTTCAACAATGTGACAGATGCAGTCAATAAATCTTGGTCCAACTGGTCCCATTAAGTCAGTGGTAAAATCCCAGTGACTTACTGGAAGAGAAAGAGCTGAGTGGGATGAACAGCGGAGGACAGCACTGCTCAGCAGGGCCACAGGCAGCCAAACCCATGTCCTGTTTGACGTTCAAACTACTGCTAGAGGAAAGAAGATACGTAATCATTTTCTCCTGGTTCCTAAGGATAAATGAAAATATGGCCTCAAGAAAATGAATGCTATGTTTATAGTCTCAAACTTACGAATCCATTTTAATAAGTGTACATCACCAAACAGCCACAAGAATGAAGTGAGACTACGCAAGTGGCTGGCTGCTGGAAGAGGACTCTAAGGAAAGGACTGGCACTGATTGTATCAAATGGCATTTTCTTCTTACAGCACTTTGAGAGAGAAGAGAAAAAGGATACTGCACCTTTCATGTTCCTTGGACTCTGTGTCACTCTTTTTGCTTGAATTACACACCTGGTCTACATTTGGTGGCCATTTTAGGCTTTTAAAACTGTTTAACATAAAAAATATTTTTTTTCCAAAAATACACTGGGTTCTTTCTGTTAAAAGTCATCTTTCTCCTGTAAAAATCTTCCCCAGCACTGCATTCTTATATAAAGCACTTATTACACAATTTGCTGAAAGTGCCCTTGAGACGCTAAGATCTGAACCATGGAGGATTTTCTTTTCTTTTAAAAGGAGAGAAAGAAAGGAAAAAGAAGAGAGAGAAGAGAGGAGAAGCAGTCTGTCAAAAATTTTCATTGTCATGTCCACCTGGCTGCATCTACTATGGGCATACAGGGAAAAAAGAAAACAAAAAGGGGCAAGAAGAAAGAGGAGGAAAAAAAAGGAAGGAGAAGTTGGGAGTGGAAGGGAGAAATAAAAGGAAAACAAAGGTTTCATCCTAAGCCTGGGATCTTCCAGGCTGTAATATTCCAGCTGATAGAAAAACCACTGAACAAAAAAAGTAGTCTAGAAAATAGAAAGTGTTGTGATTACAAAGTTGAGCATTTCATCAGTACAAACTGGTCTTTGAACGTCCTTTGGGAGAGCAACTGTAGTGTCCAAATTGGAAGGAAAAAATACAACACCACATGGAGGAGGATTTTTTTTCCCTTTTGGTTTATCACAGCATTTTTCTTTTTTTTTCCTCTTTTTTTGTTTTTAATTTTTTTTTTTGGCACAGCTTTTTTTTTTTTTTTTCTTTTTTTTTTTTTTTCCCAGCCATCAGAGCAAGTTCTCAGACGCAAACCAAACAGTGCAATGCCTAGCTGGTGGCTTCATGCTTCCAAGGCTGAATGTTCCAGGTGGCAACCACTCCCTCCCCCTCTGAAGTGACCGTGTTTTTACTCCTTGATGAAGGTTACGGACAAAATACTAGACACCTGTGGCCAGGGAGAGTTGTTTTCACGGTACACTCTAACATTGTTCAAGTTCGTACAGTTCTGGAGCTGTTAAGAATAGTTTTGAAGAGTGCTTCTCCCCACACATTCACTGCTGGTCCATTTGAAATTTCTTCTAAAACATTTCACTTTTACTTCCGCAGGTCTAGAACACAAACCTGGAAAGAAAAGACTCAGCATTAAGAAGCGTTTCATAGAATCATAGAATGTCCTGAGTTGGAAGGGACCCACAAGGATCATCGAGTCCAACTCCTGTCCCTGTACATGACAACCCCACAGTTCACACCGTGTGTCTGAGGGCCTTGTCCAGTCTCTTCTTGAACACTGCCAGGCTTGGGGTCGTGACACCTCCCTGGGGAGCCTGTTCCAGTGCTCCACCACCCTCTGGGGGAAGAACCTTTTCCTGATGGCCAACCTAAACCTCCTCTGGCACATCTTCCTGACACTCCCTTGGTGAAGGTGATGAGGAAGCGCAGAGGCTGATCAGCCAGCTGTATGTTACACTTCCCAGCCTGTCTCAAGTACCTGGTTACGCATACACAAGCAAGGGAACAACCCGACATGGGAGAAAACCCAAGTGAAAACCACACATTTAACATTTAGCTGAGCTTTCATTGGGTTACAACCATCCTGGTGGCACATCCCAGATACAACTAGGGGCTCTGTTAATTTGCCTGAACACAGTGGCCACTTCCATTTCTGAAATACATCCAACAGAGACGCACAGGCCTGGCAGGTATGTGACAGAGGACCTAGAGAGGACATGCTCCCCCTTGGAGCAGCTTGACACCATCTCAAATGGCACAACTAAACTCAAGCAACTGAATCATGTCATCAGCATTCCCTTTGTTAAAACCAGTTGAAAATACTGCTCTAAAGTACTTATGCCAGCCAGCCATGTAGAGGAGCTATTTTAAAAAGCTGTAGAATGTGTTGTAACATCTGTGTGTCCTTCACAAGCTGATCGTAATAAAACTGAAATTTTTAAAAAGATTAACAGCAAAAATAGTAATGAACGATCAGTATCTCTAGAGTAATATTTCTGCTTTACCATGCAATGAAATCTTTGGGCATCAAGCTGAAAACTTCCTCTTTTAGGAACTATTAAAGGGTAAACAACTTATGTGGGGTAGAACTCAGAAAGGCCCAGGACAACTGTGTATTAGAGAGTTAACTGTGGTGACCTGATCTTCATTAAAAACTGACAGATGAGATAAATAACTACTAACAAACAACTACTGTTGTTCGTATCAAATAGGTATTTAAAAGTCATTCCCATCTTCAGTAATATTCACCTATTCCACAAGCATTCTTCATTTCAAAAGGAACAGCACCGCCTAGTATTCAAAACCTTCCAAAGCAGGAGTGTTTTTAATAAACAGAAGTACTTGTTTCTGTCTCGAGCTGCCTGTGCCTTCAGCTCTGTCCAGAGAAGGCAGCATGGCATGCATGTTGTTTGCTGACACACTCCAAAAGAGTCACCTCCACCCAACATTTACCATGTGTAAAGCTCCTTACCGATCCATCTGATGCGCTTGCTCCCACTTTGTCTCCTCTAGCATTCCAGCAGACTTCAAAGATGCCCCCGGTGCCTCGGTAGCTATGTACTAGAGTTCCACTCTGCAAAGCAAAACAGCATGCAAACATTTGACACAGAAGTTCCCCTTCTTCTCTGTCATGTGGCACTACATTAAAAAGAAAAGAGTGGTGTGGGGGGGATCTATTCAGATCACCCAGCTATGGTCATCTCCATAAGGTCCTGAAGTGAGGAAACCAGTCTTTGATATGAAGAGGAACAGGCTTCTCCAGAAAGCAAAGACTCACAGACATCTGGTTTTGTCAACTCCGTAACAGTAAAGGCCTGGGGAGTTAGGCTGAGGTGGTCTTCTCTAAAATACGTTGTTAAGGCAGGCTGTGAGGCATCAGTATCCAGAATGAAATCTGTGGAGCTATGATGTCCCACTTTTCTCCAGAATATCCCCAGTCCTCAGCCTGTACACCCTCTATCATCCCCTCATCACAAACTAAAAGCCAGGTGCATCGGACTTATCACTGGACTCAGTTTGTTACTAAATAAAAGTATCACTTATTTCTAAGAATCAATCTGCACCTTTGCTTCACAAAGCTGATGGTACAACACGACGTACCTATTTTCAGGTATGCTTGGTGTTTTAGCATACAAAGAAGCCCAAGCAGAAATGTTCAGGACAGTCACCTCACCCCACCTGAGTGACTCAACTGTTCTGCTGGGATTTGTATCAGCCAACACAATCGGGTTCACCTTGGCTGGCAGGTCTTATGATACAGAGGTACACAGATTTTCCATTTAAGCTTTTGCTATTAATGTGTCACCCGAACCAGATGTGCTTCACATGAAGCAAAACAGTACCTGAGTATTCCATATATGGACACATTTGTCAAAGGACCCACTGGCTAGATATTTTCCGTCGGGACTAAAAGCTACGCTGTAGACAGGCTCTTGATGTTTTGTTAACGTGTGGATGCAGACGCCTCGGTCAACGTCCCACAGCCGAACAGTGGAATCAAACGAAGCGCTGCAAGAAGCATTCAAACACAAGCAGGCCTTAATGTGAGTGTCAATCAGTTTGTAGCTGGATACCATAAGCGTTTTAAGATAATAACACAGGGGTTTTTCCTCAGCTAAGCAAGAGATAAAGTTTCAAACAGAAAAGCTAACATTCACCACAGCCTTGACAAGAACTATTTCTACAGAACCAAATTCTTGTATGTGGAACCTTTGAGTTTATCTCAGGGTGCTGTATAAAGGATCAGATCACTAGCCTTAAAAGGGCCAGGCTCCTGCTTTTTGAGATTCTACCTGATATTATTCAGGAAAGTAAAATGTATATTGTCATTAACAGGGTGAAGGGTTCCAGAGAAATCTTACTCCTAATGGTTTTGCATTATTTAGTGAATTAGTATTCTGTAATTCTCTAGAACTGTGGTTCTTTTCACTTTGTTTCAGGGCTGGTTTTTTTGCTACAATCCATCTAAGTCCCAAACTGTGGGCTTAGGCAAGAGAAATAATTGGTATTAAAAATAATATTAAAATCATAATTCCAAGAAAACGAAGTTCTTCTTCCCTGTCTACTTCCAGATTAAGGAGTAAAATAAATAAACCAGCTTTGATACAACTCCTCCCACAAACTGAATACATCGTGAACTTATTTGATAATCCCACGGTAGTAACATCAATTGGCATTCTACAATTAAACATATTTTGTAAACTCAAAGAAGAATTCTGAAGAGATCTTCAAATGGAATTTTAAAGACTATCCAAGCTTTTCTCTGTTAGTTAACAAGGCTATAAGAACTGTCAATATCTGCCCAGGTGAGCTGCACGGCCCTGGCTGGAACACATTCCCACTGGCTGCCATCTGCCTCATTAAGTACTTTCCTTCATAAGAACCAGATGCTGGATGTGAAGTTGCAATGCCAAATATACAGTTATTTTCTTAAGGCAGCTGAAAACGTAAATATCACATAACTCAACTTCCTTTCTTTTTCTACTTCCTTTTTCAAATATGATTCATTTCCTTTTGTTTCCATCCCCCTGATTTACAAACCCAAGTACTTTTTACTGGAATTGTCTGCAGGAAGACTGACAGCAAGGTGAATTATATGTCAGAAAGAGAATCCTTTTCTTGGTAAGCAAGAGGTATATTTTTACCTTGCTAACATGATGTTGGAGTTTGGGTTGCTGGTGCCTGGTCCTGTAGGACTCCATTTGATAGTATAAATCTCTTTGCTGTGAGCCTGAAGATCATGTACACAGGTATCTTGCTTCATACTCCAAATCTAAGTCAGAGTAATAACGAAGGGGAGAAATTGCTACGTTACTCACCTCTTCTAATCTAGATTATTTCTATTCCATATTTTTCTTACCATTTGTTTCTTTACGATCTTGACATGCATACATATACATAAACATACCAAATTTATTAATGTAGCAGTTTGGCACCTACAATGGACACATGTGAGAATAACCCCATTAGGGGAAAGAGCCACACATTTAATAGCATTTATTCAATAGATAAGAAGAACTAAATTGTTGCTGTTGCTGTACTGCCCATAGCCTGCATCTGCATTTTCATACAGAAGCTTTAAGTTACTCTATTTAGAGAAGTCTAACTTGAAGTTTAAGTCACACATTGCAACAGCAAACATCTTCAAAAAAATGAAAATAAAGATTCAATAACTGCTTGGAACCTTATCTTACACCAGTCAAGAACCACATCAAATTTTCCTTTCCCTCCAAACTCTTTGTTTTCCTGATGCTTTTAACAGCAAAGACAATGGAACAAGATCAGCTATTTCTACACTGTTACATGGCCAAACACTTCAGCGTGAGATAAAGAATATGTTCAGCACAGATGACAAGTAATTTAGTAGATCTTTTCTGCAGCTGAGAAACAAGATGAAGCTAATTCACAGCAGGGAAAATAACTCAAATTGGGTCAGTCAGTTTCAGAGAGATACCAAAAATGTAGTAATGATTTAACTCACTTGTTATTCTGCACTATAAGGGAAAAGATGCGCTTTTGTGCTGCATTTTCGGCAGCATACCTGAGTCTGCTTTTGGAAAGGTTACACAAAGCTTAGCCATGTTCTACAGCTAACAGGCAACACGTTCCAAGTTGTAGCAAAATACCAAGAACTCCAAAAAAAAGGAGAAAAAAAAAAAGAAGCCAGAGAGGACTGATTTCCAAAGGAGAAAGAATAATAATAATTGCCTGAAAAGCATTTGCAGTCTCCACCACTGAAAAATTTTAAAAACAAGCAAGGCTGAGGAGAGCAAACCCTTAAATTCAGTGGCCAGAAATTTGAACTGGCACCAACAACACTGAGTCACGGTGGTTTTTAAAACACAGCATGCCACTGCACACTAAAAACCTGTGCTACCACTGCACCGGGATGTTTAAGCAGAGCAATACTGGTTACCATAATATTGCCTGGTGGCAGCATAACAGGCAAGGCGCTCTCTTTCAGCCTCTCCTAGCCCTATTTTCTATAAATCTTCAGATCTGTGAACAGTTCAGAATAATACCTCTAGAATCCAGAGGGCTGAAAACCCAAGTGGTTTTGTGGCAAAGACAGAGTGGACCTGTGCAGAACTTGTGCTATTTATGAGGAGCAAACATCTGTAACACTGACGTCCCCTTAGATATTATCTACGAGTTTTGCTGCTCTCTCCATTTCAGACAGGCATCTTCAGGGAGTAATTCAGGTTTTTGGTGGGCTCTGAATACATATGTCGTGTCCCATTGCTTAGTCTAAGGCTATTAAAAAAAATTAAGAATCAAACAGCTCCAATGAAAATATTTTAAGAAAAAATACTCCAAAGAGAAAGAAAACTCTTTATTTTTATATTCTTTTCAAAATGCAACCAACAGACTGCTTCTTAGTACAACGATTGTGCTTCTGTTGACAGGCAAGCATTGTATATATATGCGTATATTTAACTATGCCTATTCTGTGACATATCAGTCACTTAACTCTTATGTGGACAGGACATCTCAATTTTCCCAGTGGCTTCTTCTCTTTCTCTGCTTCTCTAAATTCTTTCAGATTTGCTTTAAGAAATAAATATGAGACAAAATGAAACTATTGTTCATGCAGAGTTTTAAGTGATACAGTACCATCATTCTGGAGAAGATTAAAAAATAGACATAATTTTTAACTTTACTTTTTCAACAGCAGGAATAGAAATTATATTACCTTTAATGTCATATCATCGGAGCAAGATGCTAGTAGCATGCCGGATGGGTCCCATTTGATTGCATTAACCTCGTTCTGAAATTAAGAGTGAGTTTAAGTAAATATTTTGGGTACGTGCACTGTACTGGGCTCCCAGCAGAGGGCACTCAGGGTTTATGCATGCAACAAGTTCAACCACAAATTACAGCCCTGGTTGCTTTATGGGTGAACAAAAGCAGCGCCGCTCCTGTAACACGCTGTTCAAGTATCATTTAGGAATGGTAACCATTTTGTGTTTGTGAACAATACACACAATCAGTGCTCTGGTAAGTGTTCTGGCACAAAGTCTCTCATACTCTTTCTTCATGTGCTAGGATTTAAGTAAACCTTTAAACCAGACACACTGATGATACAGCATTAACTTATTTTTTAAATTGAGATATTTCTTAGGTTAGTATTCTGTAGATTTCAGATTCAATAGAAAATACGGGTGGCGTGTAAAGTTTTGTGGAGTTTATAATTCTTAGGATTGCAGGTCTATAATAATGCTGGTCTCTCTTAACAAAGGTGTAGGTGTACATGAAATCCAGGACGAATATTGAATAGTTTAAAATGCTTTGTCCATCAATCCTCCTGTAATTAACTAAGCCTACTATATCCCTGTGGTTATCAGTAAGTCTTCTGTGCTTTTTTGAGAGTCATAGATATGGGGGAAAAAAAAGCTTTTCATAAAAAAGGAAAGATTATTTTTTAAAAATCATAATTTAGCTCATGGTCTCAGTGAAAATAATCCTGGAATATATTTAAATTTTGCTTTATCCATTTTACATGTTTCGGTCAGAATTAAAAAGAACTGTACAGATATTTGAAGTAAAAATTTGGATCATGTGCAAAATGATGCATTTCATATAATCACAAAAAGCACCAGTCTGTTGGTAGGAATGTCACGAATATCAGTTTAATATCAGTTTAACCATAGACTAGATAAAGATTTTCCTCCATGGGGAGACAGCAAGTTCTTGAAGTTAGCATCTAAATTACAGGTTGGTATACGATAGCAGTTTTCTCATGAACAAAAGCTAGAAAAACTGGCCTTTGATGGTCATTAACTACTATCAGGAAAAGAGGTGGGGCAATACTTCTTACAGGGATCTTATTAGATTAAATTGATTCTAAAACTGAACCATGGCTGGAGGTGAATTGTTCTCTCCTTATTCAGAATTCTCATTTACTAAAGGAAATTAACCCAGTGGAAAATAAAATCTTATTTATTAATGTGCCCTTAGTCTGCAGCTCATGCTACACATAAACAGTCTCACTGTCTCAGCTGCAGGTTTGGTGTTGTACGGTGATTTAGAACAGTTTATCCCTTCTCACAGGCAGTGAGTCACTCCTGAAGGACCTGTTTTCCGGGAAGCAATGCTATATAACACCTCTGGTGCTAGAACACACTCTGCAAACACCATCTGCCATCATCGCACCGTGCTGCGGTGACTTACCACTAACATTTTGGACATCTTAAACTTACTGTGTGTCCTTGAAAGGTTTTAACGGGACGATCACAGCCAAGTCTGCATACATGAATGCACATGTCAGTGCTGCAGGAGGCAAAAGTAGTGTTGTTCTGCCAGTCCACATCCAGAGCAGGAGCTGTGAAGAACAAACGATGGAAGGAACATCAGGGAATGAGGCACAGAAACAGCTATCCCAAACCTTTTTCCTCCTGTCACCCATCTGGATCAAACAGACTAAAAGCTACTTCTTAGCCTACTACCAGTCACAGGGATGACAGGGGCTGTCTGAAGGGCACAAATTATTTTTTCTCTTGCAGCAGATGCTCTGAATGGTGTCTATTTATGTGCATTTTCTGGGTTAAGTTACGTAAGAGGGGGGCAAATCAATCTGTCTCCACCCTCCCCGCATCTCTTGGGCCATCTCTACCATTTGTTCCTCTGTAAGCCAGCTCAGCCAAGAACCTGGAAGAAAACTAGCTCAGAAAAAACAGATTATTTCAGCTGGGTTAGAAAAATGTTGCTGTGAATGCCAGACACAACATGGGAGGGAGAAGCAGCAGGCGGCCATTGCCCTTTGCCCCAGCTTTATGCAGGCACTGATAAAAATGCACCGTTCTGTGCAGACACGGGGATTAGTAATACCTACGTTCAGTTTAATTTGGGTGGCGATTGATTTAAGAGAGAGCCATTGATCAAGTAGATCTGAAACAAGAGGATGAGTTTCTGTAGAGGGTTTGGCATTAATTAGGACTGAACTAATGAAACTTTGCACACAGACAGCACATGGACATGTAACTGGTGCCTGTGTGCAACACACACGCTTTGCAAAAAGTCTGGAAAAAACAAGAACAAAACTTTTACACTGCCCACTAAAAGCATGCACAGGAGTATGAGGGAACTCCTGACATACAGCTTGCTTGTATTTCTATGACTGCTGCTTGTTTTTTTGCTCAGAAAAGAGCTTAGCTGCCCTCCAGAGGATGACATAAGACTTGCTAAAATATAGAAATCTCCGCTCTCAGCACACTCCTGTGAGAAGTATGTGTTTCAGAACGAGAAAATCATATAGGAAACAAAGTTTAATCTCTTTCTGGCAACAATGCAAGTTTATCATTAAACAAAAATTGCCTTATTCAAATACGTTCATAAAAATACCGTTGTAATACAGAGGTGAAAAGATTTGTGTTCTGCCAAGCTTACTACATTAAGTACATTTTTTCCTGTTATAATTTTTTAGGAACTGCAAAATGAGATTGATCCATGTCACCTTCCAAATCATCAGGTAGCTCTCTAAATGAGAATGGAGGGCTGAAACTGTCTATATACAGGCTTTTTTTTAGAATATTAATGAAAACGTTCAATAAACCTGTGTGACAGGTAAGGAATTTCTACATTGCAGAAACAGAAAGGAAATGCAGGTTAATTCTGAGTTTTGCAATGAACATGAATGGGGATCAGGAAACAGTAAAGGATTTTTTTGCTTTAACTGATTGTCTTATTTTTATGTTGAAAGCTTTGTATTACTCTTTCAGAGCAAACAAAAATCTGTCTCCATTAACAGCAATACGCCTTCAGGGTTAATATCTAGTATGATATGTATGAGTTGAAAAGTAATCTTCTGAGAGCTATTGGCACCTAAAGCAACAGATTTGCATTGCAGCATAATTTGAATCACTGAGTGTTGATAATTAATACCGATTCATTTATTGGTGTATTTAATCATATGCTTACTGGATAAGTAACTAAATAAAATGGTCTGGAAAAACCAACCAAACGTGGTTTTCGATGCAAGTAATCTAATCGCCAAAGTGTCATCAAAAACACAGGACACCAGCCAACTGCATAAAAACAATCAGAATGTCATTTAATAAAAGCAGCTAAAATAAAACACAATAAAAGTGTTACAATAATTATAATTTAAGCTTTTTTCTGAACTGATTTAGGTGTGATTCAGAATTAGAAGCTCAGAAGAGGATACAGTTAAGTGTCTGCAGGGAGCGACTCAGAGCACTTAGAAGCTGGGTCATACAAACACCTCTTATGGTTTCACTTAACCAATTTGTTCCTGCATGCATAGAGATCAGTCCACATCTATCAGCAGACACAAAGATTGGATTATTTCACTCCACTTTAAAGAAATAAGCTTTGTGAATGCACAGTTTGATCCAATGCCCTATGATGACTCATAGTTTTGCAAAGAATAATGAAACCCTAGAAGCTACTTATCTACATACTTACATATTTCAACCATAAAACCTTAAAGTTACATGGGAACATCAATGATAAAGAGGTCTTCAAGACCTAGACAAAGGAGTCTTCATTATGTATTTTAAGAGGATAGTTTTGTCCATATGAGTGTAAACTAAACAAGCTACTGGAAAGCAGCTGAGAGTAAAAAAAATATGTTATTCCCAGGCCAACTGTCTTCAGATTTCAAAGAAGTATGCAAGTAAGTATCCCACACAAGTATGTGTTAAAGAAACTGTACGCTGTCTAGACTAGACTTTTAATTGTTAAAATGCCACCTTTAATTCTTGCGTAGACAAGGTTTTCAGATTTCAGATATGGAAAGGACTTTGTTGTTAGTTTGTTCTGGTGAAGAAGTGATGCAAAGAGGACAAGGTGAGGTCTTTGTGGCTTTAGACTCATGTGGGGACAAAGACTCCAGCTGATTTTCAGGGTTTGTTTGTAGGACATACACTTTTGGCCTATAGATAATTTCCTTAATGACTAACTGCTTTACTTCACTTTGAAAATACATTTGAAATACTACTACTACTACTACTGCTACTACTACTACTACTAAAAATAAAAGCCTTTCCACATCTCCACTTCATTTGTGCCTTATGGTCCAAACAGCATATGTAATAAGAATTAAAAAAAAAAAATGTATTAATGCAGATGGACATGGGCATATTGCATTGGGAGACGTAGTTAAGTTTCAACTTGATAAGACGGGAATGGAGTGATACGTCCTTGATTCTCATCACTGCTAAGACAGATACATGTCAGTGAACGTGACTCTGAAGGGCTAACCAAGTTCTGTATCTGCAACTACTTACATCAATAGCTGGGGGTCACAAGGCTTAAGAGTCTCATTAACTACATCACTATACAGTACAAAGTTTGCCTTGATGAAACAGTTATGATAAATACATGCACGCCACAATGAGAAAATCTGTCAGCAGACACTGATACCTCCAAACTGACAGCTGCATTAATAAGTGAGATGAGTGACAAAAATGCAGAGTATGGATCTGCTGTGTGCATGGACGTACTTTTTGTGTTCTGTTGAATAACTATTTCAATTGCTACTGCATGATATTAACATCAGTGAAAATGCAAGAATGAGAACAACTAGAAACTGAGCTGAAAAGCCTGTTAATGTTATGTTTCAAAATCAGTAGTAAAACGTGGTTTTAAACACCAATGAGCACCTTGTGAAAGCCTGCTGTATTTAAAAATAGAGTGAAGACACAGGAAGATGAACATTTCTAGCATCAGAATCTGGAATGTTTTGGTAGTTTTATACTCAGTTTGGCTATGCCACTTCAAAAATCTTCACTATGACAACTTATCCAGTTTGGATCACAAATTCAGTCATCATCTTACAAGTCTGGTCTCAAGTGAACTTAAGACTACATCACTGATTACTTAGTATCTGTGACATCTCCTGTCTTCCTGGAGCAGACCAGCTCTACAAATGACCATACAAATAAGGTTTTGGTTCATCAAGGTTTTGAAGCTCATGGCTGACAACTGAATTCTGGTAATTAGAGAAAGCAGATACTAAAGAACTTCAAGTCAAAATTAAAAGCCAAGAAATTCCTGAGGACCTTCATGCTTGCAGTGGTGAATGCAAGTGGCATGAAAGATCCATCTGCTTCTGTCTAAAGTCAGTTTCATTGCAACAGAAGCAGAAAAGAGTGGAAGAGATCCCAGACACCTCCATCAAAAAATCTCTTCATAAATCATCACTTGGTACACATAGATAAGGACAGAATCATTCAGCTAGGTATGTACAGCTGCTGTATAAATTCTCTCCTTGAATCACTCTGACTTTGAAAGCTGATTCTCACAGAACCTCATCTTTCTGAAAAAAATAAACTCACAAGCCATGATACTCAGGACAGTTCGAGCACAAAAAACTTGAACTTCTCTCTGGCAGATAGTATCTTACTAAAGGATAAATTGTATTGACAAAATTAAAAACGGCATTTCATTTTACTAACAGGAATTATGCAAAAATTACCTGAATGGAAAGGAAACTGCTGTTTAGCTTCTCCTGTGTGAGCATCCCAAATTATTGTCGTCTGCATCCAAAGGAAGAGGGGAAAAAAAGATTAGTGACTGTTCAACTCAGAGAAAACAAACAGAGAGCAGCGCCCTCACTGAGGAGCAATTCTAAAAGATGGACTGATAAAATTATTGATTGCAGAGAGCCTTGTGTGCCAAACAGCCGAAAAAACAGAAATCACTTCCAAATATTGCAGAATAATAATCTACGTGTAGATAAAGAAGTATCACACCTACAGAGGAAGTAATATAACTACTAAGAACAGGAATATTCTCTCTGAATAATGCTAGAAGACAGTACTACACATACACATTTTTAATAAGCGTTTTGTTCCAGCTGTTTCAGTTGTCTTTTTCAAAGAAGACGTCTTCCTCTTTTCAAAGACACAGTTGAATTCTATTCCAAAACTACGTGATGCTACATTTCTGACAATTAAACCACCAAGTGAAATGTTTATCTGGCAGCTCAGTATATATCACGTCTTGCCATTGTGGTGGGACAGACTTATGTGCAATTTGCTTACTACAGGTTTAATCCATACCCACAGCCCATGTAAGCAACTCCCCTGTAGAGTTCAATACCACCTTCTGAGTGAACTGTCAATTAATTGGGAGTACATGCTTCCAGAAAATAAATTAAGGATGCCTCACCTTGCTCATAATGGATCATCTAAAGAATGACTGCTGTTATTGGGAACATAAGTTTGCCGGAATAATGGAACTACCATTGGGAGACAAGTGCAGCTGAATATAAGCCAGTATTAAAAGGAATAAAAAACCTAAGCTTCTGTTTTCACAAGTATGTGAAAATACAGAGATTCATCTGGCCTACAAATGAGAGGTACAAGCCTGAGCTAGTTTTCCTGGGCTCCCTCTGTCAGCTCACTGTAACACAGTGCAACCCATCATTTGGAAGTGCCATTTTTCTCTTCAAATTTTAGAAAGGAAGCCAAGGATGACATATACATCTAATTTTTAGATGCTGAAAGTTAGGCAAGATAAATGCTGTGCCCTTTCCCATTTCGGTTTTAATGGATTTGCACTAATCATCAACAGTCATCTGTTCATTTTAATCTTTAATACACACTCAGTTGTGACTACTATGTTTTGCTTGATTTTGAGTTCAGAACTACCATTTTTTTGCATATTTGCTTAGGAAGCCATATATATATTTTATTCAAATAAAAGTGTTTCAATAACTAGATGAGCTAGAAGGTGCAGTATCTTTAAGACCACTTCCTTCTTGGAAATAGCTAGTTGATCAAACTCCAAACCTAAGTACTGGAAGCAGATCTTTCCTTAACTGAGACACATTTAAGACCCAATTATACATGGGGGGCAAACTGAGTTGTTTTGGTTTTTTTTAAGTAAAATCTTTTACATAAAAATAGTACACATTTACACAGCCTCAAAAATGTAATCAACATGCACTAAAGCACATTAAAGAAAAGTCAACTCTCCAGGATGCCTAGAGGAGAAGAAAATCTTACGGATTTCAGCGGCACAAATTCACTGAATCAGCATGTTTATGCTAGAATAATGTATTTTTAAACTCACTTTATCAACACCAGCACTTAAAATATAATTCCCCTTTTTGTTCCATTTCAGGGCAAATATTGGACCTTTATGTTGACCTAAGGTGCTTGCAAGGTTACCTGCAAAAAAGAAAAGGTTAATATTACAATTTGTTTGCAAATTAGCTAAATTACAGTTCACTGCTGTTCAATGCTTACGAATAATTAATGTTGTTTGACTTACCATCTTCTGTCCATATTCTTGCAAAACCATCATATGAGCCTGTAGCCAATAGTGTTCCATCACTCTGTTGGGATAGATATAAATGGCAAAGGTCAATACCAGATGAAATCTGTTTCAACCAAGCCTTTTTCTTCTCTTTTATTTCCCTTTGCTTTGCTTTTCTTTTCTCATTGTGATTTATGGGAAATCTGAGTCCACACATTGGGACAGACTATACTATGATTTAAATGAAAGGTTATTACTGCAGACAGCAAAGAGGAAATAAAACCCTCTAACATACTATTAAATACTGGGCTACACCATCAGATAAAATTCATTTAATCAAAAAGATTAGAAAAAGAAAACAAGATATAACAAATTCTATGGGATTCTCCCAGCTAACAAACAGATACTACTTCTTAGACATAAAGAGCCTATAAAACATCAACAGATCATCTAAATCCTGACTAAATCCCAGTGCAGTGAAATTCAGGCACCTATACCTGAAGGAAGGACCTAAACACCTAAGCCATCTACACTCATGGTTAACACCTCGAATGTCATCTGCCACCAAAAAGTCGCTTCCTACTTGTCTGAACACAGATGCTCAGAGGCACAGTACGATGATGGACAGCCTGAGAAAAGGTAGATTCATGGGTCCCAATCAGAAGAAAAAAAGCCCAGGAACTGTAATTGTAATGTTGACTTAGAGGGAGTCTAGATGACTAGTTTAGATGGTTAAATCTAAGGGAAATGAATCATACCCTTGGTGCCAAAGGACATGATCTAAATATCGTCCCTAGAAATAACTCTTTTTATTATAAAACACAAAAAACAGAGAACTAATTTAATATCATCAGTGTGAAAATTTCACAGTGAAATAGTATTAATACTGTGGTTCTAAATAAACAATAAAGGCAGATGGAATTTCTATCATAATGAATAGAAAATAAGAAAAAGCATAAAATAATCCTTTAAAACATATGTCTACTCCAACCCTCCCGAAACAGTGAGTCAGAGCAGTTGTAGATTTAATTCAAATATACAATGATGTAGGGAGATAAATCTCAAAACCTAAGCCAACTTTACTGCGATAAACACTTATCTGGACCACTGATGAGAACAAAACTGGTAAGAACAAAAAGAGAAAAGGGAAGGAAAGCTCAGGGACTAGATGTACAGTTTATCAACATTTGTTGGTGGTAATTTACATTCTCTGGAAAACTCAAAGTTAGTTGGAAGCACTTCAAGTGTTTAAATTAGGAAAATTTCCTTACATTAAGTACTGGTACAATGCAAATGAAGTATCAGTGACCAGTGAAGTTTGGAAAGGGAAGGAGCTGCTACAGGAAATACAAAAGGATGCCTGCTGTGTTTTAGACAACTTGCATAACTGTTCTGCACCGTTCTTCTTTCAATTACTCTTTTCCTACTCCTCAGTTTAGTTTTTCCCTACTATTTTTCTTCACTGTGATATCCACAGGAAACATGTAATGAACATTTATTGGGTTTTATCTTTATTTGCTTTTTTAACCTACCTCTGCTTTTTGTACTTCTTTCATTGTGTCAAATATAAAATACGTAGGGGAAGCTGCTTTGTGCAGTAACCTTATCTTTCACTTCCGTGAATTACCTAGCTCACCTGAAGGACAATAATGCAGTAAAGATTAATCAAATCTTGGTGTCTGGCCAGCAGCTGAGACTGTATGTAACTGATGAGAATCCTTTCTGGTACTTAATTTTTAATCTGCTTTCCTACAAAAACAACACTGATGTGATCAGTCTGTCCGTACTAATATCAGCAAAACAGACAGAATGCAAGTGATCTCAAAATTAATTAAGGTTCCTGCAAGGTCTTTTAAGTTCTTTTTACAGTGCTTGGTGGCACAAAGGAGACATAAAGCAGTCTTAAAACTGCCCAAAGACACTAACCAGACACTGGGGATTGTCAACAATCCCTGTCCTCTCTGCTCGCTTCAGTCTTCTCTGTGCAGGACAACATTATCTGAGATAGAAGGTTTTACAGGATTAAAGTAAAAAAAGGGATCAGACAAGACAGTTCCACCCAGAAGGTGGGTAGGTAAAGAGAGAATGACTACACATGCTCCTACCAGCGTAAAGACAATGATGTGAACATGTTTTGCTATGCACATCATAATCCAAATGAGAGAGCTCTTGATAGTCCAACCTCAGAAAAAGCTTTGCTGGTGCTTATATCTCCTTACAGGCCCAAATAAAGTAACAATGAGATGCAAGTATATTATTAATCAGGCTTCATTACTACATAGATTGCTTGTTCAATCTTCATTCTTAAAGTTAGCTAAGTTTATTTTTATCCATGTTCCCAAAATAGAGTTATAAATACATCATTATTAAGCTTGGAGATGGCAACAGCCCTGGAAAATTATAGCATGTAGGGGAAAGTTCAGACTATTATGAATATTTGAAATAAGAGGTCAGTAGGTTAGGACAGAGCTTCTGGTCACCTCAGATATAAAAGATACGGAGCAGCAGCTGTAATTGCCTCTGAATTAAATTTAGACAGTTAAAAACCATGCACAGTCTTAGAAGTTAGCTTACATTCCAGTCCAATGAAGTCACGTCCTTATTGCTGGGGACATCATGTCCTCCTTCTCTTATGCAGTGCCTCAAAACTAGTTGAGTGGAGCCGCTGTTGCTGTTCTCATTGAGATTCCATATTCTGGCTGTTGAGTCTCCGGATCTATAAAAGCAATTGTGCAGAGGTGAAAAGTCCTTTGGTGCCAATCCAGCAAACAATGTAAAAACCTCTATTTCTGTTTTCATTGAGAGAACGTCACAGCCTTTAAAATGTGATTTTTCTTTCCAATTCTGCCCTTCCAGCACTCCCTATACTTTAAAAAAAATGTCCTGTTGTAACAGGCCCTGCTAGGCCTGTTACTTTTGTCTGTCCGCACCTTTCTTATAGGTCACTTTTAAGCACTGAAAGGCCGCAAAAAGGTCTCCCTGGCGCCTTCTCTTCTCCAGGCTGAACAACCCCTGTCCTCACAGCAGAGCTGTTCCAACCCTCTGATAATTTTTGTGGCCTCGTCCGGCCCCTCTCCAACAGGTCCGTGTCTTTCCTGTGCTGAGGGCTCTAGAGCTGGACACAGGACTCCAGGTGGGGTCTCACTAGATCAGAGTAGAGGGGCAGAATCACCTCCCTCGACCTGCTGGCCACGCTCCTTTTGATGCAACCCAAGATAGAACTGGCCTTCTGGGCTGCAGAAGCACACTGCGCACATAACCTCTGACAGCTGCTGCTTGTGAAACAGCCTCTCAGCTTTAAATCAAGACACAGAACCTGAAGATCAGAAAAACAGAAAGGTAATATAAATTCATTTTGTCTTGTTTACAGTGTCCTGTGCTGTCTGTAGCTTGGCTGCTTAGCTCACATTGTCCAAAAAGGTGGCAAAAAAACCTGCTGACATAATATTTTTTCTTGGTGACAGACAGCCATCAAGACAGAGACCACATCAAGATTTTAATCTATTTTATAGACCAAATATTTTCTAGGGAGAGGTTTTTATTGCAGACCGAAACCCTGAGTTTGTCTAGAGTAAGTTTTGAGGAGGAAGTGCAGAGTTTATCATAATCTGGTTGTAAATAATATATTTATTTTCACTTTGTATAAGTCTTTCTTCCAATGAAAAATGCCTCTGAGATCAGAAATCAATTTGCAATGGGGTGGAAGATATTATGCCTTCTAGTTTACTGGGATTTGTCTCATGCTCCTCCCTCCACCCCTGCTTTTTTTAAAGCAATCAATAACAACAACAACCAAAACAATCAAACTACCCTGGATTGCTTGTTTTGTTCAGAGGGTAACTTTCATTTACATGCTGTAAGCAGAATCCTGGAAGAGAATTAGGTTCTCTCTTATATTTCAAGAATTCATGCAGTCAAGATGAAACGTCATTGTTGATGTACCTGATATGTTAGTTTTTCCTTTTTTAAAAAAGTAATGACTAAAACTTCCTTTCCTATACACTAACAAGAAGAAAAAGTCTTTATTCAAAGACTAAAGATCTGAGATCCATTTTTGCTTTGACAAGTCATGTTTTACTGAAAAGGAAATCCATCACAAGAGCAAATTAATTTTTCTTCTGATCTACTAATAAAAGATTTTAATTATTTACACTGAAAGTACTGGTCAAATTTTAAACACTTCACACATCTTCGAGTGCAAATATTGACCAATCATGTATCCAACTTGATTGATCTTTGCGTATTATTTTA
The DNA here is from genome assembly GCF_964273445.1 of Streptopelia decaocto. Lineage (NCBI taxonomy): Eukaryota > Metazoa > Chordata > Aves > Columbiformes > Columbidae > Streptopelia > Streptopelia decaocto. Next base: position 100,515,739 of record NC_138663.1, on the reverse strand, counting down.
CCAATATTTTAGACATTTTTTACATGAACAAGAGCTCAACCATAAAAGCAAAAACCTCTCTGCCTGTATTGGTGGCTGAGCTCTGCTGGGCCATGACACACCTGGGGAACGTGTCATCATCTCTCTCAACCCTTTGGGTCAAGCTGAGATGTGACAGCTCGCCAGGGCTTTCCAGCCTAACCACAAGTTATGGCTGTACAGCCATTCTTTATTTTTTTGTACAAATCTTTCACTTTAGTGATTAAGAAATAGTTTAAATTAGGATAATTTTTGCCACCATACAGAGCTGTGACTCTAATATAATTCCTTATTCCTTCAGAGGTCTGGAAAACTGAATACAATTTTGCACATTTGGCTAGAAAACTAATGAAGTCAATAATGAGGCTCAGAAGTTAAGGAACATTTTTAGTTGTGATAATTTACAATAATGAGAACATAAGTCTTTCACAGGCTTGGGTTATTGGTTAACATGCTAAGTAGGAAATTCCTTCAGTGCTGGCTTCTCTACTCTACAGGACTCTGGGCCAGTCCTGCCCTCGTTGTAATAATCCCGTTTGTTACTGGACCCTGTGAATAAAATAGTCAGGCACTTGGCTATCAAACACAATATCCTATTTGCTAGTTCTAAAAGGGTTATGTTTTGTTTTTCAACAGTTTTATTTAGTCGGTTTTCTGGCGATGCTTGGGCAATCTTATTTTCCAGTATTTTAATTTTGTTTTTCCATTTTCTTCTTCCTAAGGCTACATAAGCTATTATGTGTCCCTGCAGAGAGGCTTTATAAATCTACCAGTGTGTGGCAGGGGTATTTGTGTGTCTCCCCTTTTGTTGCTGGGGAAAAAAAAAAGTATTCTCTGCTCTGGAAAGTATTCTGATTTCTGTTGAATGATTCAGTGAACCCTGTCTTATTAGAGGACCATAGTTCAAGCACAATTCAGAAAGATATTTAATCTCCTTAGCCCACAGAAGCATTTCGATCTGCATGATAAAGCAGCTCATTCCAACATGCAAGTCATGGACACTTGCGTAATAGGTATACTGTTCTGCACTATAGTAGAGTACTGCCAAGTTTGAGGAAGGCTAGTTCTGAAATAATTTTATTTCATGCTCTCCAGTCCTGGTATAGTAATGAATCAAGGTAGGCAAATGCTTGCAGAATTTTATTTGTGACATATAACATCCTCACTCTGTAACTGTCAGCAGAGAGGTTAAAACAGCTGCAGTTGGGTAAAGAAGTTTGCAAGATGGTTGTTGACCCTTGGTATTTCTAATCTTCAGCTGCAAGTCTTATAATCACTGTTATTTTGATATGCAATATTGCTAATTTGTGTTTAACACTTCTGGCTCAAACAGGTTAGACTGGTTATGATTTTATTTTAAACGAGATTGTTAAAAGCATAAAGAGAATGAAACTCCTCATAATTTACACACTCTTAAAGTGCTTCTGCTTCCCAGCAAGTCAGCAGTGGGAAATGCCTCAGGGGTACCCAGAGGGAGATGTCTGTCTGTCCAACTGATTCTACAACATTGCTACCTGCAACATGTTATTCAAATAGACCTCACCTAATAGCTGACCACATTGCATTAATGCAGGGCTGTTAAACTCGTTGTCACCAGGGGCCACATCAGCCTCATGGTGCCTCCAAAGGGGCAAGCGTAGTTTTAGGATTGTATAAATGTAGGAGTAGTTACATTACAGTAGTGACAATGAGTCTGATACCCCTGTGTTAATGGATTTCATGCAATTGGGAAACTGGCCCAAATGAAGTGACCTGCTAATGAATAAGCACTTACAGTTGGCAGAATTGACACCTGGCACTGACTAGGGGGTTTGGTTTGTGAAATCAAGTCTCTCAACCTGGTAATTCAAAAGAATTATTCAGAAGGGTAATTAATGATGGATCTTAAACCACTGATGTGAGGAATACAGTAACTCAAAGCATTATACAAAATCCAGAGATGATGACAGGAGATGGCCTAGAAACATTCTTTCTTGCTTCTGAGAGACGCAGCCATAACGGACAGATCTTGGTAAACAGCTTTTACAGCAGATTATTTTGCTGTCTAGGCAGAGCAAAAGTGCACAGTGCCAAACTTACCCTGTGTGAAAGAGGCTGGTAGAGATCAGCAAAGATGAGCAAAGAAACCTACTGTTGGGTTTTGGGAATAAAGCCAGGTCCCTCTGCTTCACAGCTATGAGAATTCCTTCAAGGGCATGGCTGGATGTAATAGAGCAGAGCATGCTCTTGGAAACGGCCCTTGAACGTGCATCCTAAATTGACATGGTAAAGCTTTTGGAGTTCAAGGCCCTGGTAACCTTGACGTTCACAGTCCAGCCACTTCCGTACTGGGAAATTCAAGCATGTCCAGGAACAGTCTGGGTCACTGGACCATGATCACCTATGCTAGCAAACTGACAGGTTATTCCTCTGGCCTGTTTTAATTAACACTCTTGCTTGGGGCCCTGATGTTCTCTCTGAATAACTCCTGGGCATGGCTTGGTGGTTGTAATAGTCCAGAGACAATTCCCAGTGTACAGATTGTTTGGCAGCCAGGACAGTTTGCTAGCACAGACACCGGCCCTTCTGTGCCAGCTGGCCTCAGTGCTCAGGAATACTCCCAGGCATGGTTAGTTTACTAATGTGGACATAGCTGTAGTGGGTTTCTGCACTACCCAGGGAATACAACCATCTGTAAGATTTTACATGCACCATAAAATTACAACTTAGATATTGAAAGATATCTCATGGAAGAAATCAGTCTTTGAAGAGGAGAGCAATCAGTTTTTAGGAGCAAAATTGAAATTATGGCCCAGTATGGCCAAATCTTGCAATTTAGCCAAGCATATATATATATATGTTTTTTTTTTTTTTTTTTTTTTACCTGTCCAAAACACTATACAATTATTCATTCTTCAGTGCTGATTTCCCTCATCATCTAAGCATTCTTCTCATAAGCATCTGGTGACAGTCATGGCTTTGAAAGCCTTCACTGGTATCTCTAGACTCCACCATCCTCCACTTCAAGAGTTATGGGTGTGGTGGAGGAGGAAGAAGAGCTGCAGAATAATTTTTTTTGGCTGTTTCATCATATTTTGGCTATGTCTCCACTGCCTTTTTTAATCTTTTTTTTTTTTTTTTTTTTTTTTAAATAGCCCTTTGCATAGTCCAGAGAGTATATATGCCCGTGCTATCCTTCACACTCTAGAAAGTCACAGCAATTGACTAGATGGGATATCCAATACCAAAATCCCTTTCTATCAGTGGGATACACACTAAAACTGGAAACCAATCCTCTAGTTTTGGGTAATTCATTCTGCAAACAAATCCCCTTACACAGCTTGCTTCAGATTAGGTCATGAACCTGCATCATTCTTTTAGTCCTTTGAAGATTACATCAGGTTGCTGTCTAAACTGCTGCTAACTGTTAGAAAAAATATTGCTTGTATAACAAGGCTTGAAGAAAATACTTTTCCATGAATTAAAATTTAATTGTGAAAGGCACTTTATAAACAGAACAAATGTGTTATTTCCTTTATTTAATACTCAGGTTTTTATATGTATTTTTTAATAAGGCAACAGATGGGTACAATCAGGAAGATGGGAAAAGAGAGAGACTGGGCAGCAAAATATGGCTATTATAGAATCTAACAATTCGTTCTTTGCAGATCAGACTAACTGTAGTTTTGGTTTTTGAAGCATTACTTTGTAAAGGACAAACTGCAGCATGCTGTAGATCTCAGGGATTTTCTCCCCCTCATTTAATTGGTGCCATAATACACAGTTTACCTGGAGATGCTAGCTCGCACTATTATTGTACCACACACCTCATATGCTTCTTTGTGCAGAAGCACAATCAGACCCTCAGCTCTCTTCCCTGGGTTTCATTTTCTTCTGTGCCTTCTATGCCATTTCAGTCATGCAAGCTTCATCAGGCACACACTGCTGCGTGATGTGAAGGCTAACTTCATCACATGCTTTGTTTCTTGTGAGCAAGCTAAAATCTGATCAAGATGCATGTGGTTCTACATTATTTGCATTTTCATTGCATTGCCATTAGTCCGCATCAGACACAGCACCTGGCTGTACTTTCTAACCATGCACGTATCTACCTGGTTCCAAAATCAGTAGCAAAGCTTATTAAGAAAGACTTATTACACTGAAGGGTAAAGTTTAATTGAAGGGATATTGAGATGGTACTCCTCTATCTCAGACATCTGACTAGTGGTTCTGATTATCATCGCCCAGGTTTACGTGAAGCTATGTAAGACATCACTGTCTCAGGATCCATCTACTGGTGCTTAGCACCCTGCAGTGAAGTTAAAGCACCTACGGTTTCCTCCATCACTGCAGTACATGCTCTGGTTTATTAAATGGTCCAGAGTTTCAACTATAAACACTATGGCTGTGAACACCAGGGAGGCGATGGCAGAGGCGAGTCAGATACCAGGATATGGTTACCAGGGCTGAAGCCAACAGATGAGGTCTCAGCACCTGCACTTGGGAGTCTTCACTCCCTACATAATGAGTTGAGAGATGTAGGTACCTGCAGAGGGACAGAGGACTTGAGTAGATGCCTAAATTCAGCTGTGCAGATATTCTCCAGAATAAAGCAGCACCTTCATCTTAGGCACCACCGGTTGTCCCTGAAGAATAATTCTGTATGGCATCCTTTTTCCCCACTGGTTTTCCTTCAGATAATAATATGGGTGTGCTAACTGATCACCTGCAGACTGTTCTGTGTAGAATTCAAATAAATACCATAATGGATAAGTTCACTATTAAAAAGTATATTGTTTAGAATGACAGGGCTAAAGGAGATTCATTGTACAGTCCCTTCATTTTAATTATCCTAAATATGAGAGCTATTGATCTCAAGATAGCCCATGAAATTCTAATGAAGTTTGTCCCCGCTATGGTAAAGCTCTTCCAGGTTTTCTGAAACCTTTTCAAGATTTTCAGCTTTAATAAGAAACAACCATGAAAACGATATAATGAGGTTAACTAAATTCTTCTTAGTTTTTGAGGTTTTCTTCACTGTTAGGCTATGATTTAATACCTATGGTTAGTCAAAGCATTTAGGCATACATTGAAAAGTTAGAGGGGTAGTACAGAAGCATGTTCATTCAGGATCATTTCATGCTGATTTACAAATCATTACATAGGCAGTAACACTGCTTGTACATCACAGATTCTTTGCCTTCCCCTGATTAATTTATTCTTCCTCTAAGACTTCCTTTCAGATTTGAGCCAGGATAATTAATGAATATAGTATACTACAGTTCTACCACATTTGTCAATCCCAATTTTTATTTATTTATACATTAAATAAATCTCTTTTTACAGCTCGCTCAACTGTATGCTGAGGACAATCTGTGTGAAATAACTGTTTTATACTTGCCTATTTTAACTGGAGACCGACCTTACTGATCAGGACTTCCCTTCTTAATAATAATAATTTGCTAGGGATAAGTAATACTGCCAAGCAATATTGCCCGAGACACTAGAAAACTTGAGTGGGTAGAGGAATACTGTCAGCAGAAAACAGAGCAAACACACGGCACAGGAGCGTGGCTGCTATTACTGCTCTTGTCTGTATCATGGCAGCACCCAGGGATCCTACCACAAAGGAAAAGACCCACTGAGCCTATGGAAAAAAAGAGCTGAAACCCAAAGATTTTAAACCAAAACCCCTATATACAGCTTTTGCAAAATCTACCACCATATCCATTTTAAATTAATAAATGAAGATACTTAGTGCTACAGATGCTAGAAGTACTACCAGGCCTGGACATTCCAGGAATGAAGAATATTCATCAAGATTATGTTTTCTAAAAATCCAGTTTGTTGTATAAAATTATTATTTGGAAACTTCTGTCTTCACTCTCTTAGAGACCTTGTGCTGTTTATCTAATCTGGTATTTATTTTTCCTATCTGTTCTTTCCCATTTGCACCCTAATTCCTTGTTTTCATGTATTAAGTCAACAAAGATAAGAAAATTATTCTGATGATCTTGCAAAAAGTTGGAAATAAAATAAGGACTCTCCTTTTCTGTGTATGAAATGTGTTCTACTGCTAAGCAACTCAGTGCTGAAGACGCATTTATCTCCTCTAGCTTATATAACTTTTCCTCCATGTTCCCAGTTAGACTTCTGAAATTCAGCCTTCATTTTAAAGTTTAAGCATGAACAGAGATTCCAACAGTGTCTCTATATAGCTCCAGTGGTATGTTTACATTAGCATTTTTGCTTGGATCAAAAGCACTTTTTGTAAGTCAACCTCCTGACTGTCCCACTTACCATGCTTTGGTTGTCCTTGCTGAGCAGTCCTAGAGAACACAAGCTGACTCCTTTTCAATGACAACAAACTAAACCAAGCCCTGGTGACCAGTGCATCAGACAAAACTAAGTCCAGCCTGAAGTGTCCTCTCCAATACAAACACTGGTGACATAAGGTCCTCTCTCAACAGTTCTGCCTTACAGATCTGCTCCCATTTGTGCTGCACCATGCCAATGTAGAGGTAGCCAAAGAGAGTCTCTGTACTTAAAACCAAAACCTGAAAGCCAAAGACTTTCTGAGACCTCAATGTAAACCATTAACTAAGAGAAGTAGGAGTAGACTACACGAACTTCAAACAGTCGGAGAATTATCCATAGTTATTTAAAAAACCTTTAAATATATATATATATCTGTGTATTCAGGGCCATAGAGTGCACATCTTAAATGTGCAAATGCTTCATATCCTGCGTCAGCTTATAATTACTTAACTCCTACACAGGTACAGACAGTACTGCTGAAAAAAAACAGTTGTGGGCTCAAAAAACAGTGAAGCGAATACTCATTCATTTTTACTATATACCCGCAGGTTCTTGCATCTCTAAATACACTGTAATTGCAGCAGCTGGTTTTAGTCATGGTCTTACCCAGATGCTAGCAGGTCACTGACAGGGTTCCAGGCACAGATGAACACCTCTGATTCATGGCCCCGAAGGACTGTTGCTTTGTTAGGAGGAATTTCAACATCCCCGTCGATTTCCATTGGCTTTGAATGATTATCTGTAAGGAGATATACCAGAGTAAGTAGTTTGCAAGATGCTGTTAGGTCTGCTTTAAAAACAGCTGGCTAGCCACAGCCTAAAGCTTACAGCAACATATATGCTATAAATAATATTCTGTGTTGTGTCACTGACCATATTACTCTATTTTCTCCCCTATGCTAGTTCAAACTTATGAGATTTTCTCAAAATGCAGAGCTTTCCAAAGCATTCTGTGTAAACCCATGCAGCTTTCCTTCAAAAAAATAGTATTTATTTCAGTAGAGGGTTTTTTTTTAAGTTGGCATAATTAAAAATGACTTACAGATCTATTAAAATGGGAGATTGCCATATCTGAGAAAAGTTTTATGGTGTTCTTGTAAAAAAGTAACATATAGCACAGCAATTTTCTTAAACACTGCCCTGTAAGCAGTATGTGGGTTACTCATAGATGAAGAATATACTGAGTAAAGGCCTCATTCCCTGAGCATGGAGGGAAATACTGACGAGTCACCTTCTTTATGGTATGATATATATAAAGGTACCAGCTAAGGCATAGATACACTTAACCTGTACACTGTAATTCTGGGGTTCTTTAGACTGCAGTCTAAGTAACCTTGTTTTTACAAAGCTCCTTTATTCCCTTAAGGGAAAAAAAAAAAAAGTGAATTTGAAATGATGAATTTCTCTTAGTGGCAGCAATTCATTCCAATTTGCATCACGAACAACGTTTTCACTCTAGATTTTCATTACTTCTGTATGAATCCTCCTCATTCAGCTCAAACTACGCTTCCTGGCAGCAGCACAAGAATATTACCCTCTGCGACCAAGGCCAGGTAAGGCACTGAACCAGCAGCCAGATGTCACCTGGAGCAGTGTGGCCCATTTTGCAGAAGGCACAGGTGTGAGGGGAGGGCTGGCAGCCTCCTCCTACCTCACCAACGCCTTGGACGGCCAATATGCTCCGACTGATCAAAATCCAAGTTCTCATTCTGGGTTAAGTCTTTTAGTTAGTCATTCTTTCACCACACATGGAGATCCACAGGTTCGCAGGTGGAATAATTATGCTTCTTTATTGCCACATGTTCATGGCTTTTAAAACCAGCCATCTGTCCCAATACTTGAGCTCTGCTGAGCTATTGCCCATCGACCGGTAAAACAGACTGGGATGCTGCACAACTGCCATTGGACGGGAGATCTCCAGATTTCCACCCCATCCAGGCTTCCAAATACCCTGTTTTACTCTGCCTAATTCATACCAAGTCACACGAGTATTATTTCTCAATGCGTATTTGGTTAGGCATCACATTGACTACGTCTGTGCCATAACTACATCACAGATGAAATCTAATTTGCAGGTAATTTACATGCAATTCAATGAGCTGCAAAGCACTGAGTAGCAAAATTAGGAAACAACTAACTAGTTTCACAGTTCACATTTCTAATTAAAAATATCTATATTTTTAACTACATTTATTACCTACAGACTTGTTGCATAAAACTAAACATATGCCTGTTTGTAAAATCTACACACCTATGCTGAGTCCCTACATTAAGCATTGCCCTTGATAACTCCCTATGTATGTAACTACTAAAATTAATTCTGTTAGGATATAGTAGTACTTGATATTTAGCCTGACACTAGCAGCTGGGAACTTTGATATGATAGTCTGAGAAATTAGAGCAACGAAGAGTGAAGCACTATTAAAATCCACCAGAAGACACAAATATAGAACTCGCAATCCTTTATTTCTCAGCACGGCACAGAATCGCCAGGTTTAAAGCGTATTTTCGTAAGAAAACCAGCAGCATGGTAATGGCTACACATTCATCTGTGGCCTGCTCACAGTGTGAGCTGGAAGCTGGGGGTAAATCAGAAAGTAAGATCTTTCAAGTGTTTTATTTCACAAATTTAAACGAGATGCTGCTCTTACCATACACAATCCCACTGTTACCTGCCTGGCTCTAAAGGCAGAGCTGTTTTTTCACTCTGAAGTAAAACCAAATGACAGCTTGGAAGCAGCATTACTCCAAGGTCCCTGAGTCATGAGGTGCTGCCAGAGCAAGGCCATCTGATACTTAGAACTATATTTCCATTGTATATGGCCCGATGGAGGAACCTGGATACAGACTTTGAATGTTACTAACTGCTGTGAAAAACCTCACAAAGAGTCATGCTGTGAGAAGGCACCTTGATCAGCTGATACCTGCATTAGTATATGCAAGACTGACTGGCCTCTGGGAGCAATGAATTATCTGTGGGATTACTTTTTATTGTCTTCCAGTAACCATTTTGACCCTACAGCTTTGATGGTTCAGAAGAAAAGGGAGAGAAAGACGAGAAGTCTTTCAGAAATCATTCGCAAACGTTCACATTATATGTGTTTTCTTCCTGTTTTTATCATAGTCAGGAACATTCGTATTTAGAGTGTTACTGTCAAACGCAAAACTTAAAATGGCCCATTGAACAAACAGGACAGTTCATGCTTTTGTGAGACCGCTTCAGGCTCTTCTCAGATTCAGACAGACACTACCAATATAAAACAGATAAAATTACGATAACAACAAAAAACTGCAGCACGAGCTTCTGTGAGCCCTGATCTCATCTGAAAATGCAGCTTTCCTATGGATGCAGCTACAATGTGTGCATGGGGAATGAGGATAAGTAGGTAAGATGCAGTAACACTCAAGAATAGGCTTAGTTTTTTTTAAAAAAAGTATCTTCAGAGCAGAAAGCTCTCAGTTGAGACCTCATCTGCACGAAGAACGCCTCTGAGGGGGTCTCTGAAAGAGAGGACAGTTCTACTAAGGCCAACAGACCCTCATGAGTGAAAAACTTAAGGCCGAAGGTCACATAGTGGAGGATTCTGATCAAATGTTAACACAAACCACTTTCTACAGGTCAGAAGATCTTTGGTTAAGTCTATGCTATATTATGATTTTTTTCCTCACACATATTAAAAATCCAAAATAACTGGAAATTAAAAGTCATATTCCCCCAAACTATTATGACTAAGTCTTTTAAAAAAATATAATTCTAATGTACCCATGAGTAATATTAACTCTCTATTTCCTCCAAATTAAAAAAGATATATTTTTAAGATCTTACCAGTGCTTGCCCTGTCTTTTCTCAGGAAATGTGTTTTTCTACTTAAATCTTTGACAGGCCTTTCAATGAAGTTGTTCTTTACAGCTGTAGGGCTGTAATAAAGGAACTGGGCTCAGCCTTTTTTCCAGAGCTTTATTTTTCTTAAACCCAAGCCAATCCTTGCAAATATAATGAAACAAATGACACTAAAAATATTTGAGTTGGAAGACAATCCAAAGTTTGGCTCCATTTCGACATGCGAATTTTAAATTTTTTTTACTAATTTTTAAAGTGACTCAAAGCTGAAATCACTACTCAGGAAGCAGCATGAGAAGGCAGCAATTTTATTTATTTATTATTTGAATCTGCCCTAAGCTGTTGCTATTGTTAGATTTTTTTCTGTCTCTCTCTTTCTTAAATCAAATCACCCTATCGTATTATATTAATTATAACATACACAAAACCATGTCATATTATATTAAATATATTAATGCTTTTTTTGGAAGACTTATGGTCTCATGGAGAACCCATGTCAGAATAAATGCAAACTAGGTAACTTCCCAAAGGCATCTCTCTTATCCACTCCCCACATCTGCTTTTTCATGACAGGCTGATACACAGGTGACTTCCAGGTTCTGATTAAGGACTAGCACACTAGTCAAAACCATCCCTATACGCCAGTTCTGTGGAATCCAACAACAGTGAAAATGAAGGTTTGGGCAGTTTCTCACACCTTTTGTACCAGCAGTCTTGTTGACCCAGTAGGTATCCCAGCTTTCACCTTACCCATCTTATGTCCTATCCTAAACTTTTGTCTTATCTATCCTAAACCTTTTGTCCTTAGCTAAGCCATGTTATGTCCTATCCTAAACTTTTGCCTGATCCTACCCTAAAACTTTGGTCCTAATCTAAGCTCTTGCTGGATCTTTCATCTGAGTCTCTCCTAGACTAAAGAGACTCTCTGAACACAGTGACAAGGTAAGGCGGAATACATAGTTTACCCGGCATAAGCAATGAAAGGAAAGGGCATGACCCTTTTGTTATCTCATTCACGTAACTGTAGTTTTCTAACTTTATCACGAGAGAAGGAAATACAATTGTAAGAGTGTTAAGCAGACTTGTGCAGTAAATTAGGAGCTAGACCTGTTATTTCTCATGGTTTCTGATAATTACTGAGGCAGTTGTCCTGGAGTTCATGTAAGCAGGTCTGTTCAAGGGTGAGAATGCCAGTTCTGCAGTTCTCTGTGCATCTCCCACGTACAATCCTCATCTGCAGCTGTGCCCCACCACCTTGCTGAGAGCCTCCAAATGCCTCAGGCACAAAGGTTATCATCCTTCCAAGGCAAGGGAGTCACACACATCAGAGAGTTGGCTGCCCCTGGATTTCTCAGCAGCTTCTCTTCAAAGCCTCTTTCTCCTGAAGCTGCAGACCTCACCTCTTCACTTAGGATGCCCAACTGGCACGCCTGCAGCTGCCAACAACACGTGCCAGCTGGCCAGGACTTTCTGTTTTCCCATTGCCATTGCTCGGTTAACCTGTCTGCCTGGTAGGCTGCTTAGCCACTGGAATGCTTCGAAATTTGCTGTCTGGTGGAGTAACTCACTTGTTGACACAGTGTCATGTTCTTGCATCCTGCTCCAGACAGAGCTATTGGATGATATTCAGTCATACAGGGCTTCTCCTCAACACTCCAAGACAGGTCTGCAACTGTTCGTGAAAATCCTTCTAATAAAAAATGCTGCAAGAACTACTATTTTTTTAATAATAAAATGATAGATCTGAGAAATCAAGGCTTAGACTGTGGTCACATATCTGACCCGCTCTGCAAGGCTTTCCTTTTATTAATACAATATATGTGTTTCTTCAGATCAGAAGGAAATAAGTCTGAGAAGCTCTGTATTAGTGATGAACCGATAATCAGTTTTCTGCCTTAAGAATTTGCTCTTTTTGGTCTCAAGACAGGAAGACATTACTGTTGAAGGAAAGTGTTGACAAACAAAATGTCAGTATTTGATACATTTAAAAGTCCTTTCATTTCTCTTTGTACCCCTTCACATATGAAATAATTTTTTTTTTTAAAAAAGGGTCAGTTGGAAGTAAAACATAAGCAATCCATAGTCTAAAAACAGATTAATATTTACAAACTTTTCAAAAAATTTTTATAATTGCCTTCTCAAATGAAAAATGTAATTTAAATAACTGTCGTTTTATGGGGGGAAACTATCCCGTCTAACTAGAATTCTCTGCAGAAAAACCTGGTTTGAATGCATTTTTCCAACTGACCCGCAGAGGAATGTATTCAGATTTGCAGAACAAATAAAATCAGACTATGGTTCTGACCTGTTACTTGTCTAAGCCAAGGAGCTGTTGGGGCTTCCTAAAAAACCTGCCATGCACGTTCCTCTAGAATTTCCTCAGAAGGCAATGAGGCATTAAGGCAGGGGTGTCAAACCCATTTTCACCAGGGGCCACACCAGCCTCACAGTTGCCTTCAAAGAGCCAACTGTAATTTTAGGACTATTTACACAGTCCTAAAATTACATTTATACAGTCCTGTTTTAAAAGGTCTATATAAACTAAATCAAATAGATTTATGTCTTGCATTTTGGAATGCTAGATTTGGTTTTAATTAACAAAAGCAAATATTTGTAATAATCTACTAGATGTGAAATTGGTTTTGAGGGTAACAAGGAAGTAAAAGGATTTCAGAATAACATCAGAAATGGTGTGTGGCTTCTTTCCACTCCACAACAACTCAATAGCACTAGTTTCACCAGTTTCAGTAACACTAGTGGAAACTAAATATTTTCCACTCAATAACTGCAATTACATATTAACTAAAAAGGGATAAAACATTACATATTAACTAAAAAGGGATAAGCAGCCTTTAGCTTTTTTGATATTTCTCTCCTCTCTGACCTTCCCCATCCTCCAGATGGTTGAACACATCTTCTAATCAGAAATGTCATGAAAATTACAGTACACTACTCCTCCACACTTCACTCGAGCAACTTGAAATATTCCTCTTAGCCCGAGCAGAAGCGGGAAACACCGGCATCACGTAATAATGAAATATACAGCTGGTAAAATTATAAATACCTCAGAGAAAAACAAACAGAACAAAGTTATTTTAAAAACTGTGCTGTGCTCTCTTCTGCAAGGCCCATTTGTTCTGTGCACAGAGAAATCCCAAAAGGTGTCTTCTCTATCTGCAACTTTATTGCAATGACAATTCTGTAATGCAGGGACATAAAACTCATTTAAACATTGCTCTCCTGCTCCTGCAGCGCAAGGTGTGTCACACATGCTGCACAGGTGACCAGCGCTGGCAGGAGTCTGGGGACCAGGAGCTCGGTCCTGCTGCCAGAGGGAAACAAAGGGCCAGGCTGGATAAACCAAGGAGGTGCACTGGATCCGGCCAGCGGGCCAGGTGTTTGACACCTGTGCATTAAGGTCTTATTTCAGAAGTTCACCAGTTGCCCTAATACGGCTTGCACAGAGAAACCAGAACCATTAATCATATCTGCCCCACAGTGCTGGTAAGATCCAGTTATACAAGCAGTTATGTCCACTTCTTGTTTTATATACCTGACTTCAGGTGTCTTGGATACGAGTGCAATCTCCTGCCATCACCAATAACCAAAGGTGAATTCAGAGCTCTGGAGAACTGGCTGTTCCCACAGACTAAAGAAATCTCAGGAAGGTAGGACCTTCACTGTACTGTATGACTAAGCATGTGTTCTTAAGTAAAAAGGCGAAGAACTCTTTGCTCTGTACCTTCAGGACAGGTTGGCTGCATCCAAGCTGTCAGCTGGCAGTTGCCCTTGGCACACGCGACTCTATTCTGTGCGTGGCCATGCTGTTCAAGAACAGGTGGATATCTGATATAGTCCAAACTGCGCCAATGGCCATGCCAGTAAAGCTATGAATGATCCTGTGCTTGGCCATGCTGTACAAGAATGGATAGCTGGTATAGTCCAAACCACGTCAAGGACCACGCCAAGGATATGGATGATCACAGGGTAGTTAGCACTCAAGGCTATGCTCTGGCCATGCTTCATTTAAACAGAAATGGCTTTTAGGTCCCACACTCTCAACCCATCTCCCTTCTAGCGTGCCCCAAATGATCAACTGTGGCTACAGCTTTTCCCACTTTTATCAAATATCTGAAAGCACCCATAAGGCTGGTAATATTAATGACATCTAGTTAGCCTGCTCCAAGGAGAGAGCATACAGCTTCACTTCTTGATACTGTCTTCAACTTGCAATTCTGAAGATATCTGAAGCTTTTGGATTCAGAGAGGACACCAGTGAAACACAGCACTGTGAGGTGAAACATGATTTTTACTCAGTAGCCTTTCTAGAAACGCCTCACCCTCCTGAAGTGATTCCCCTGAGTTCTACCACCTTGCAGACACCAACTAAGTACGAGAATATTATTGCAACTCAAACTGCCCGACAGTGGCAAAGCAGCTGCAAAAGGGTTGGCTTACTTATTGCATGTGCCCCATTCTCCTCTCCGTTCACAGTGGCTTCTCCGTTCTTTGGTGTGTTCTGCTGGGAAACAGCAGTCGTCGTTGCTCCCGCTGTCGCTGCCGTTGCTGCTGCTGCTGCCGCCGCGCTGGCTTGTTGCTGAGCTAGTTTCTCTCTGAACGCTTGCTGCCGGGTCTGGACGACATCAGGCATCACCGCGTCTATCAGAGACAGTGACTCTATCGGCCTGCCGTCAAATACTGTACCATCCTGCCAGGAAAAGGAGCAGAAGAGAAATTTTGAGTTTAGGGTCTTTACCATTGAGGTCGGCAAAGAGGTAATAATATAAAGAAGCAAAACTAGTTTGTCCGGAGATACTGCACTTTGACTTAATCAACAGTGCCACATTACTACAGACCTTCTCTTTCTCTCAGGCCTGTGATGGTGGTACTCATGTTCCACTCCGAAATCTGTACAGGGAATAAGTAATTTATTGGAATTTTATAGAAAATTCAGGCATATAAACTCTTTACAGATGCAAAAAAAATATGCTTTGGAAAAGAAATGTCTGATTAACGACAGAAAAGTTTTTCTCTGGTTTGTATTTGAACAAAAAAAGAGTCATGGCTAAAGCCATAACAAAGGCAAATAGCCTTTGGTTGAATTGTTTGTCTTCCTGCACTTGCAGTGACATAGGAATGGAAGCCGCTGATGAATACTGAACCTCAGCCAAAACAAGATGTATACACAAATTCAGTGATTTCTTACACAGCATTCATCAGCCCAGCACCACCAGTTGTAGCTGATTGTACAAGACAGCTTTACCATTATTTTTCCTTTACTCTGCTCGTTTTATTCTTAATAGTTATGGCTTTTATTTTGATTTCTGTAAATTAGGCTTCATGTTTAACAACCAGTTGACTTAACCTTTAAGAGCTGTTTTCTAAGATGTAATATAGACTCAGGTCAACAACTGCTACATCTAATTAGCTTTCTTTCACTTTCACTTTCCTATTACCTTAAATATAGGAAAAAGGTTTTAGTAGCCGCCATAAAGTGCTATTTTACTGATCTTCTGCATATTCCCTTTAATTCTTTGAAATAATCAAGACCCAGTGAAAAATTTTGTTTGAGGAACAGTAGCTAAGATTAGGCTATGGATAGATGAAGTGGCTGGGAAACAATATAATTTTCAATAGACAATAGTAACTAATATAGAAAAATAGCCGTCTGGCTGACCAGTAGGCTTCTGTTGGACTATTCATTGAATTACTGCTTACAGTTACAATATTAAGATAATACACATTTGTTTCTTCATGGGAAAGAAAAAGGAGGAAAAAGTTATTAGAGAAGAAAAATATAAGCTCTCTTTCTCCTCAACATTTCTTATGTAAATGTCTCTACAAACATTTATTTGAATCCTGGCTCAAGTCCTTGCTGCGCAATGAAAAAACCATTTGCCAGAGGATTTTGGCATCTTATGTTTTTAACTTTAAAACTGCTCGCTGGACTCCTTCCATGACTGGCCCTTCACAGATCACAAACAACACTTCAATTTTATACACATTAGTTTATGGACTCACTGATTACTCGCCGCTCTTAAGGAATATGATGACAGCAACACAAATCTTAATGGTGACAACACACATATTTTTGGATCATTCTCTGAACTGAGTCCAATTCTGAAGCTGGATGTGGAGGAGCAGACCCTTATAACTGTCATACGACCTGAGCTGATGGGTGCTGCTCATGGCTGAAAGTTTCTAACTGTGTAGCTCCAATTTCAGGCACAGTGAAAAACGTTAAGTAGCAGCGAATTGGGACAGACTCCTAACACTGGTTTGTTATCACAACTGCATCAAAGAGCAGCCTGGCATGAATGGCAAAAGTCCTTGTCACATTTAAAAAATAATGTGCACAAACCCTAAACGTGGTATTGGGTCATAAAAAGAAAACCACACAGAACATTAGTGATAAAAACAAATCAGTTTCCAATATTACACATGGCAAACAATACAACCTTTTCTCTATTTTATATTCCTTTGTTCTCACCCATGATTTTTCACATGTTACATTCAGCTTAAGAGGAAAAACCAATAGCTTTTTATGTATTAATATTTATTACAGATCTTCGTCAATTATGAATATCTATGGTAAATATTTTGTAATGTTGTACTTCCTTATCTGTCATGCTTCACTCCCTCTCAAAGCATCATGCCTTTAAGGCTGGCAGGGCAAAAATGCTGGCATGTCCTCTTTCTTTCCCCTGGCAGGTCAAGGACAACAGAGGCACATTGTGGCTGCTCATCCAGCCCCCACAGGCAGTGCCCCAGCCGGGGTCAGAATTTACACACAACCACTTCGCTACGCACATGAGAGGATGGATGCCTGGTCTTACGTGATCTGAGCCAAAGTCACTGAAATCAGAGAGAATGTCTCTAGTGACCTCTGTGGATGTTTGCTCATGGCTTGCAAGCAGGTGGGCCCGCTAGCAGGTGTCAGGGAGTGAAGATTTAACCTACACTGCAGGCTTTTCCTGCCAAATTCTGCTGTGACCTTGAAAACACAAGGCTGTAAACACAGAGACATGCCTGCTGCAAGAATCTGTGCACCCCAGATCTGTTGACTGGGGTAGTGGAAACACCATAAACCAAATCAATTTAAGTAGTGCAAAGGAGACCTCAATGCCATAGCTGAAAATTGAAATACAGTTCTATCTCAGAGCTTTTCAGCTCTCTGCTGGGGGTGGGGCAAAGTATGAGGAAGAAAATGAAGCCAGATCAAGAGAAAGTTGATGGCTTGAGTCTCTGGGCCATTGGGATGTGTTGTTTGGCAAGCCCCGGTGTGCCAGTCAGAGGTTCCAGTCGTGGTGGCAGTGCCGGTGGAGGTGATGGGGGTACTTACTTCGTTGATGCTGATCTCAGCCTCCACATACTGGAGCCCCTTCTGGAGGATGGAGATGAGTGCAGCAGGTGGCACTAGCGTTCCGTTGATGTTGGACTGGCTGATGTGGCTCTCGATACCGAAGGTGAAGGCCGAGTGGGAGAAACCTGAGAGCAGGAAAAGGAAGCCATGACACAAAATCTCAATGCACCAGAGCCAGATACACCTTCGCTTCACGGTCTAAAAATAATCCCGCTCAGAGATCTGAGAGACGCTGCCGCGTAAGCAGAAGGACGTGGGCTGCACAGAGCCGGGGAGGTTAACCAGAGCCATCCTGACCACCCTGCCGCCGCCCATCCCCCTGCCCTGTACGTATAGGGGAAGCCGTATAGAAATGGAAATGCACGCAGCAAAAAATAACCAGAGAACTGCACTAACTGAAAACAAAACCACACACACACACACAAAATTAGGAATAGCCACTGGGGCAAGTCCAGCTAAAAAGAAGTGCCTCAAATCTGCATTTCCCCTTGCTGCATTTTAGTCTGGGTGTTTTCTAAAGATAAATACTTAAATCCCTATCAGCGTGCAAGTTGTATAAAAACAAGGCATAGATGCAGCTGACACAGGAGAGCCATTCCCTCGTACCAGGGAAGAGATTTGAAATCTTCTGCTTATTTATTGTTAAGTACAGTATGACATGCAGAGCACTGCCATTAAAACATGAAAAAAACTGAAGGGCCGCTCCTGTAAACCTGTCTTCTGAAAGTGAAGACTAATAGCAAAAATAATTAACTGGGATCTGCCAAGGAGCAGATGACAAGCCAGTGTGGTGGACTGTCCTTTAGTCAGAAGATTTTCTCTTCCCCGTTTCATTTCTGTCATTGTCTGAGAAAAAGGGGGCAATGAAGGTGATGGCACTGAAAATTAGAGAATTTTGGTGGAGAAATTTTCAAGAGTGGTGCCTTAAACGCTGGCTGAAGCTGCTCAGAACTGTTGCTGGGCCCGAAGCGAGCGCCATGGAGCGAATGAACGTAGCAGGGGCAGATGCGGGAGGGGGATGGGGGAACAGGATGTAGATATAACTGTAGGAACCCATTTATCACCACACTGTCTCCAGAGCATTAATCTAACATTAAAAGCCTTGGGGAAACCACCCATGCACTGTCTCAAACAGGAAGAGCCCTCGCAGCCTCCACCGACTAGACAAGAGAAGAAAAAAAAAAAAGGAAAAAAGAAAAAAGAAAGCAGCTCTCAGATGAAAATACTTCCGTTAAATATAGCTGTGCCTCTTCCCCCTGTCAACAGTAGTTTCATTTATAGTTTTGTCCGTTAAGGGATTTCCCCCGTATCACTGCAATGTCCAATTGTGTGTGGGCTGGAGGATGGGATTTTGGGCTCGCTCCACAGCAATGCTTTCTTTCTCTCACTCAAATTGTTTTTGGGATCCTTTTTTTTGCAGCTAGCTCAATTATGATTGTAGATAGATAGCAAAAACAAGCCCGAGAAACAGAATGCCTCCCACGTTTGAAACTATTTCTCTGTGATTCTCTCCCCCTACACATTTTATTTTACCACTGTTTTTCTCCTGTTCCTGGTAATAGCCCCTGTCCTCTCCTTTCACAACACTACCCTCCCTTCATGGCACTCCCACAGTTTTTGGGGATGCTTTTGGTACTTCTTCAAAAATGTCAGGTCCACCTATGAGAAGAATTATGTAGTATTACAAGGCAGAGAAGTAAAGCATAGGAAAAAACACCTGAAAAACTGCAGTATCATTTATCCAATCCCTGGTCCAATTCTTATCCTGTATTGCTCTTTATGTCCTGGTCTAGTTTATGAGCTGCTGGACCTCCTGCTGCATTCAAAATAAGCTGTAAGATCTGCAGGGCAGTGTTTTTCCCTTGTTATTAGTTTTTTAGGACACCTAAGAACATCATTGGGCACCACAAGGATGAAGAAATCAAGCATCGAGCACACACAACCTGTGTCTGAGAGTTCTAGGGACTGATCACCGAACACTGAAATCTCTGTGTATATATAAATACATGGCATACAACTAACCAGAATCAGAGAACCAGGTCCCACTTAATTTATATTATGTGTATTTAAATTAATCAACAACACCACCACCTTATGGAAAAGGAATAGACTTTAAAATGCGTGATGGATAAATCACCGCATCTACTGAAGAATGGAGAAGAATGAGATAATTAAGCTGTTGTCTCGAAGCACTGAAGTTGACTTCTAAAAAAGCCAGCAGCTAGCCTGTCAGCTGGCAGCTCAGGAAATTGTTAACATGGTCTCTGATTTAGTCAAAAGGTGGATGGCATAAAACCAGCAACCGACACTGACAGAAAATGTAAAAAAGCAGAAAATAATTACTGTGGATCTACAGAAGGCTTAATTTTAACTATGATTCTGTACCTCTCATTATTGCACTTGGCATCTTGCAGACTCTTCAGTTGGCTGCTGGCATATGTCAAGTCCCTTCTTTGCCAGCAGACAGATGACAGTGGCACACAGGGAACCTCTGTCCAGTATTGAGTTGTCACATCCCCAAAGAGCAACACACCTCACTGCATGTGAGAGAAGGAACTTCTCAGCACAAAACCCTGTTGTGTTACTGCAAGGGATCTTGTTATTTTACTGTTTCTCTTCATGCTAACAAATTATTGCCAAAGCACCTGTAAGATGAGGAAACACAACAGCCCTGGCTACAGTGTCACTGAAGAGCAATCTCACTTGCATGTCTCCAGCAGCTGTGACAAACTTTCCTAAAATCTTATGCTAAGATCCAAATACTGAAAATCAGTGGAGCAAAACTGCTTAAGAGGGTGCTGCTGGACACCATGCTCCCCACGCCTCTTGGAAAAACCCTCCCAAACAATTGTACTTAAAAGAAAAACAAACACAACAGAAACAAGCCCACCAACCCATAGCTGATTACCTCCCGTCTTCTCATACTACTGTAGCATTTCTACAAGGCTCCCATGAAAGTAGACTGGTTTTAAAAGTAACACACACAGTTAACAAAATCCTGAATGAAGCCGCACTCACGTCAGGTTTCTGGTAACACTGATGCTTTGTTTTTGTAGTTACCAGATGTCATCAGGCCTCTCCAGGGCTCTGCATGTGAGTACACTGAATTATATAGCAGCATTGCAGCTCTATAGTTCAGCCTTATAAAAAGGTGATTTCTATTAAGCAAAGGCAAGTTTGTTTGTTTGTGTTACAAATGTTAACCTTCCCTACGTCTAAGTTCATAAAACAACATGTCACTGCGCAGGGGAAGCTGCAGAAAGGATGCGGTAGGGTTGACATGGAATTATATCAGACCCAAACTAAAAGTGCTGTAGTAGTAGTGAAATGAATGAAAGTTGCAAATCTATGTCTGCATGTGTTATTTCTCACAAATTCTGTCATTTCAGTGACTGTAAGAATCACTTTATAAAACAGAGATTTCTATGCAAATAGCACCAATAAACGAAATTTAATGTAGTAAACCCTTCAAGGACGCATGCAATGAGACTGAGCTTTTAAGAAGACATGAACACAAAGGGCAGAAGAGGAGAGAGCATGGCCACACACTGAACTGGTTTTGTACCAGTGAACTGGACAGTCACTGGTGCCGTGACACAACCAGTGCCTTAAATGGCACCTTCCAGCAGGTTTGAGAGAATGACTTCCAGGTTTTTCTACATCAAAACAGATTGGAAGACATAAATCATGAAAATATGCACAATGTAAATACATTATCACACATGAAATAAAATACCAAATGAACACTGCAGAACTTGGTATGATCACCTTAAAGGGCGGTGACCTATCAGCTGTGGAATAGCTGGTCTTAAAAGATTTTAAAAGCACAGAAGAAATAATGAATGCAGAAAAAATTACTTAAACGACACCCCTCCAAACCCCCAAATTGTCATGCAAGTGTTTTTGACTTGAAAACTGAGATTCTTGCACTTTTTTGTACTGACAGTGGTAAGAGGTCCTGGTTTTGTGCTGTATCTTTCTCCACATCGTGGGGGCTGTATATACTCTCAGTGGCTCATATGCCCCTTGGAAATTTGGAAATTCTTGCCGTAGACAGTGCCAAAAATGCACAGGTAGGGCTGTGTTTTGCAAAATTTCACGGATAGATTTTGCTGTAACTGCAAAAACGGAGACGATGAGACTTTTCTTTTTGCCTTGGCTGCTCCTTTTTCACTTAAAAATGGCCTCCCCTTAAAATGAGATTTGTCATCGATCACAAAATTACTAGTTTTTATTTCATGAACATAACGCTGCTCTTTGTGCACCTGTTTGATATACAGGCTACGCAGTTTTAATTGTTTGCAATTTGCCTGGCTCACAGCAGAAATGCTCATCAGATGCAGGCATAGCAATGGGCCCTGGGCAGCCAGGGGAATGCCTTGTCTTCTCCAGAGACGTGTCTCACCTCTTTGGGGAGCGAAGTATTCCTCCTTTCAAGCACGCAACTGGGGCGCTGCTAAGTATTCCCTGCGCCAGCTCACCCGGCAAGCACAGATCCAGCTGACTGACGTTCACTAAGCGCTCCTTTCATTTCCCCATCCCTTCAGCACCGTAAAAAGCAGTCTTGTTTAAATCGCAATCTGAAATTGCAACAGCTACGGCGCCTGCTGCTGCGTTTGTACAGGTGAAAGGAATGACAGAGAGAGGTCTGTGGAAGCAAAGACTGATGAAGTGTTTCAGCCTTTGCTGGTTATTCAGGAGTTACCCGGGGGGATGCTCTGATTAGCAATGGTTAAGCCATCTAATGAACACTAACTGGACCTAGTTTTCTCTGGTAAATCTAGCTAGTATACTGTTCAAATACATTTTTTTTTAAAAACAGATCTGTCTAAATTATTTGCAAATTATTCTGTTTAATTATTCATACCATAAAATTCTTCACTGAAACACTTGTTACTGTTGAATGAAACAGAGAAGAAAGAATTATGAACATCAAATTGCCTTTTACACACATCTCAGGCATCATTATGACGAAGAGCCTCTATCCCAACACTGAGTACAAGTAACAACCCATTCCTACAAATTTTTATATAACTAGTGTCCCATGTGGCCTTCCGTCCTGGAAAATAGTGAGATTTCATATGGAGGTCTATGTCATTTCCTTTAATAAATTTTCCTGTTTCTTTAACACCAGCAGTCCAGATTGAGGTTTTAAAATCCAGTGATCTTAGGTTTAATTTCTGGAAATCACTAAATTTGTGATTGTCTCAATCAAAAGAGAGAAAAAAATAAGTAAGGAGGCATAAACTACCTGACAACCCCTTCTTTTTCTGTAAGAATTTAATCACCTCCAGGTGGAAAAAATCAACACTTCTTATTTCATTGATTTCTCTGACATTGTGTTGTCTTTCTTTTTGGAAATTCTCAATACCAGCTCTTCCAACCCCCATCTCTGAAGCAACATGCTGTTCTCTTCGAAAGTATTTGGCAGGTACAGGATACAAAAATGGGCAAGGATTTAGAAATGATTAAAACTTCTGGCTCAGTAGAGCCAACCTGCAACTGCTGTAATGGGATCCACTGGCAATCTTGAGTTTTCTGGCTGCACGAGTGCCTGCTTTCTTAAGGCGGTATTGTAGCTGGTGCTTCTGCTGAGACTTTGACTGATATAAAATTCACGCAAGAATGGAAGGCACATAAGAGCTGATACAGCTGTGCCGGCTGCAGGGAAAAAAAAGATGATCATGAGGGGGTAAGAGAAATTCATCTTTATAACCATAAATGGGGAAATTGGCAAAAATCCTGGCAGATTTAGACACGTCATGTAGAAACATTCCGCAGCGTAATGAGTCAGAAGAAAGTCACACACAGGAGGAAAAGATGTCTCCACACAGTCCCTTCGGCTGCTTTACTGTGTTCCTAAACTCAAGTAACTCCAAACTGCCTGCACAGCTGTTTGCCAAAGAAACCAGAAGCAACCAGTGCAACAACATCTTCCCAAGTTAGACATCTGGGTCTGGGGAGTGCCACCTAAGCAGGAAGGCAAGAAGGGAACAGTGGTGCAATGTGGTGATCCAAAATAAATGAGGGCCTCACCACTGCGGTTTCAAGAAATCCCACTAAAGAACAGAGAAATAGGACCATTAATAAAGTAGTTTCTCCAAATACTAATGATGTACAAACAGCAATTAATACTAACTCAAGACTTTCGTAGCTCTAGATTTACCAGTTCAGAGAAGCAAGGGACACGGATCACTAAGGGCACATTTGAATGCAATTTCTGGCTGCAAAACCAGAAGCAAACAGTTTAACTTGGAGAAACTGTATTTTCATAATCCTGGGCCTAACACACACTAGTCTAGTTCCTGAGGTAAATGACATAATTTCGTGTCCATTGCCCAAGAGAATATAATGATGTTCTTCACTGTACATGATGTCCGCTGCCATTTCAGAGTCTTTCATTTCCCCCTTGTACATGCTGCACCGAGTGAGAACTGCAAACGTAACATGGACCCCTATCCTTGCACCTCCTTACATTTCTGTCTAAATGTAATTATGTATCCATAAAAACATGGTAACAAACCCCCCGTGTACATATGCAGATTTCTCTAAAAGGACATCGGTATCTCCAAAACACGTTCGGTTGCAGTTAATAAGAGTCTGGTGCCTCAAGCCACAGATAAGATTCTACAAATAGTTAAAAAAATAGGTGGGCAAAAATCCTACACCACATCTTGTTTATTATTCACAGCAGACTAAGATTCCTCCCCTAGCTGAGCTTTTTCTTTCTCGTAATACATCCTAGAGTGCCTCTCTGTTTTTGGCAGTGTCTGCTTATTTTTGAAGACTTACCTTTGCAATTACATAAAGGGCTTAACAAGGACACGCATTAGCAATTTAAAATAAGAACTGCAGTAGAAATGTATTTTTAGAAAAATCAGATGAACAATAGGCCTTGTACATTTGTTTCAAGATTAGGATTGCTGAATGATTAAAATTATTTCCAGAACCCTAGGAAATGTGTCCTGTATTACAAGCTCTTTCACAGTCCCTGGGAAATATGAAGAAAGGATCCCCAGCTGCACCTTCTGTCATGTTACCGAATTATAGTGTGCCCGGTTACCTGGAGTTTTGTAGAAGTGATTATTCACTAATATTAAACGTTGCACCCTTTTTTCTTGGATATCTGACCTGTTTACCTTCTGTCAAGAATTCAGAGCAAATGTCTGCTACCCAAAATTATTTTATTATGTGCCAAATAATATTTGGCAGGGTTTTTTTTCTTTTTCATGCAGGAAAGTATGTTGGAGAAGATTAATACAACTTGGAAATGATCTTTTGATGAGCAGTATTTGGCACTCACTGTTTAAGCCTTTCTGAGAACTGCAAATTAACAAAGAGAAATACGATACAGACAGAAAACAGAACACAAGCAATGGAAAGAGGAACTTAGAGAAAATCTTTTGAAAACAAGGTCTGAAATAATCCCCTTTTTCACTCACTCTCTGTAAATTAGACTGACAATGGCGAATAAAGGTCAACACAGATGTAGAAATTTAACGCAACCATGGGTGAGGTTTGAAATAACTTACAAAGGCCAGGGTAAGGAAAAAAAAAAAAGAAAATTTCCCTCTAAATTAACAGGATATTGTTATCTTTTAGCAGTGTCCATGGAACTAAAAATCCAAAGAGATGTGCATCGTTTTAAGGCTCACATTTATGGAAGAGACTTTCACAGTCATACATACTTCATGTTTGCTATGTTCTTCTGTCAGTTCTAATATAGACCTATATAAGCCGTGACAAGTAGGACACCACAGCTGACACTCAGTGGGCATCCAGGAACTCCAACACCAGGATGGTTTCTGCTGATGGTGATGACAAACAGAGTCCTAATGGAGCTATGGGGCTGGTTAGGAGTGAGGAGGGGTGATTTGTAGCTGCCCTGGCTGTGCAGGCAGAACGTCCCCGGCGTGCGGGTTATTAGCAAAACTTGCAAAGCTGTCAGATACAGCTTCTTCCACTGCGCCTGGAGAATCATGAAGAAAAGCAGGAAATCAATAAATGTGTAGCACTTCACTGGTTTTACTAGCAAAGCCATCGTGACCCATAGGTACCTTCCTTCCACCCAACATTCTATTTTCTTAATACTCCTATAATATTGCATTTATGCAAGCTTCAGAAAACAGGACACAAAGTGAACTGAACCAAAATCCGTGCTATGGAATAAATTTGCAAAGGTGTAATTTTTTGTGTAGCTTAAAAAATCACCAGGTTTCCTCTGTGTTTGAGATTCAATGCTGTACGGCAGCTTTCAGGCCAAAGAAAAATTAAAATATCCGAATTTAGAAAACTGTGAAAAGACTTAGCAGGAAATACCAAGTAAGTAGGGTTTTGCAAATGGCAAAAGAACAAGATAGCGTATTTTTTCCTTTGCAGGAATTTTCAAAATTCTGAACCAAGTATTACTTTTCTTATATGGCATTTATATTGCTGTTGTTATGCAATAGAGGTAAAAGACACCAAGAAAGAAGTTTTGAAAAGGATCTCTTGAACTGCACCACAAAACATCTGAAACTATCGTTTATAGATATATATATATATATAGCATAGATATGTGGTTAGAAAACTAAGTCTGTGCATATTAATGGATACTAAAATGGCCCTCTTATAACTTAATACATTATTTTCTAAAATATAACCAGAACGAAGTATGGCAAATAACTCCTGTAGCTGTAAAAGCATCTTTTCCTCTCCACTGTGGAATTTGTATTTTGGGAAGCCGACCACCCAATACTGCAAGTACGTATTCACTGCTCTACAAAACAAGTACACTGTGTGGTTTTGACTCACACATTATTTCCCATGATAGAGGTGCCGTTGGCTTAGAAGCCAATTTGCTTATCTTTAAAGGCAACTGGAGAAGTATTTACCTTTAACCTATCAGATTCGTCCTTGCCAAGGTCTGTAGCTTTGATAAGTCTTAAAAAAATGGTTTTGGAACTGCAGCCCAATAAAGCTTGTTGTCTTCTAATGATGACCCTGATTTTCTTACAATGTACTTAGTATTTGCAAAGAGAATAAATGTTTACTAGCAGAGAGAGAAACTGTGCATAATAACACAGTCCTTATTTGAGAAATGGATTTGTCTTTCCAGCAGTCATCCATCCTCCAACTATGAAGTATCATTTCAATTCAGTCAGTCTCACTGTTTCTGGAATCACAGAGTCACTTCCTCCCTAGTTTAAAATAAATACAGAAAGTAGAGGAGACAGGAAAAAAAAAAAAAGAGCAGCAGTTTATTCAAATATTTTATAAACTCTTTTGATAGTACACTATTTTTACTATATACATATTATGCTGGGGGAAGTTATATATATTAAGTTTCTTTATATGCAATATATATAGTTACAGATGCTTTCTCATTCGATAGGAATGTTCATTCTGGGGTGACTTCTAGGAAACATTTTCATTTAACCAAACCTGGTTTTGTCTAATTTCTCAAGCACTCTTATCCAAGAATCGCTATAACGCATATTCCACTCCTAGAACAATACTGTGGCTTTTGTTTATCTCAAATAATTTTTGGAAGGTCACAAATGTTAGTTCTATATCCAGCTTCCAATATATCAGAGATTTGGATCATAAGCTCAAGCCATTTTATTTTGAGTAGGCTGGCCCTAAAGAGGATAACACATCATATAAATGAATAGGGCTGCATGCTCACAAATCAGATCTGTGCTGAAACATGAGAATTAAAGATGGATTTTGTATTGCTCCAAAGCCTAGCCATTGTACAGCTAAAAAGGTGAAAGAAACCCTGCCTTCACCCTTAATACCAGTTCCTGAGTAATACAGTCAGCATCTTCTTCATACTGCATTTAGATGTACATATTCACCTACATATATTCAACTATAAATTCACAAATAGTACTTTGAATAATGTCAAATGATGTCCCAGCACACCTGCAATACTCTTTCCTCAGAGGATTTCAACATATTTTAGGACTAAAACCTTTTACGGTTTGCTGTGAGGTACTGTATGCAGCATTAACCTCACTTTCAAACAGCAATACTGAGGCAAAAAAAATTCAAACCCAGGTTTAAATACCCAGTTTTTGCATATTTCCTTAAAAAGTGTATAGTTTTATTTACTCAGTAATACCTGTTCAGCATCAAGTTACACTAGCACAGAAGTACCTGAGCAAATAGATGCTAAGCAAATACACAAGTGTCTTAGTATCAGTGTGGCCAAGTTTGGTACGAGCTCCAATTACTCTACACCGTAGGCAGAACACATGTGGGCCAAGAGCCAGTCTCCTTCTCTGGAGACATTCAAAACCCGCCTGGACATGTTCCTGTGCGACCTCACCTCGACGTTCCTGCTCCAGCAGGGGGATTGGACTAGATGATCTTTTGAGGTCCCTTCCAATCCCAAACATACTGTGATACTGTGATACCATGTACATACACACAAATAACGCAGCCACAGATTGTTACTGAAAAAACACTAAAATGTGTGTTTTACCTTTGGCTGGCAGGATGTAATTTCAAGGGTGCATTCTTCCCCTCAGCAAACGCAAGGTCTCCATCCTTACTATTAGAGCATAGCTATATACACGGCTTCAAAAGCATCCCAGTGACTATGGAGTCTAACAGCACCTTTATGTATAGGTTCTTTAAAGGATCTGTGAGGCTCCCCACTTATCAGTAGGGGACTGGACTAGTTGAATGTGAGCCAGGAACATGCCCTTGCAGCAAGAAAAGCCAACAGCATCCTGAGCGTTGTCAGCAGGTTGAGGGAGGGCATCCTCCCCCTCTGTCGGCCCTGGTGAGACACACCTGGAGTACTGGGTCCAGTTCTGGGCTTCCCAGTACAAGAGAGACTGGGACATACTGGAGTGAGTCCAGAGAAAAGACCATGAAGACGCTCACTGGACTGGAGCAGCTGCCATACAAAGAGAGGCTAAGAGAGCTGGACTGGAGAAAAGAGGGTTCACGAGGGACCTAATCCAAGTGTATAAACACCTGAGGGGGTGTGAAGAGGACAGAGTCAGGCTCTTCTCAGTGGTGCCCAGTGACAAGGAGCAGAGGCAATGGGTACAAACCAAAATACACATGGATTCCATTGAAACAAAATAAAACACTTTTTAATGTGAGGGTGAATAAGTATTGGAACAGATGGTCCAGGGAGGTTGTGGATTCTCCATCTTTGGAGATATTCAAAACCTGACTGGAGATGGCCCTAAGCAACCTGCTGCAGCTTATGCTGCCATGAATGGGGAGTTGGACTCGTTGATCTCCAAAGGTCCCTGCCAACTTGAGCTATTCTCTGCTTCTGTCATCCCCTGAGGTATCATCCAAACTGAACTCCCCTGTGATCCTAATGACCCAAATTGGAAGAAAACATAAAAACAAACAAAAATCATTATCTACTGACTCTACTCTCAGCACACACTGTTGTTTTTACTGTCACACTGGACAAGTGCTTTTATTGACCAAGCGCTTCCTTCTTATAATGAATTATTTTTCAAGGTGTAGATTTTAGTAATTTAAGCAAAGCTTATGCATTGTACATTCCCCTTCTACCCAGCAGCAGCCTTCCTACGCAAAGGAAGCAGTTAGCTTTGAAGCAAATTTAGCTGACCTATATATACACCAATATTTCATGCTCTGCTTCATCTGAATTATTTTCAACATGCACTTTTCTCATCTATGACTCAGGAACTCTGTGCCATACACAGTTTTTCAAAATCCTCTAAACGTACCTCACAGGCAGAAAAAACACAGACTTCAGAGAAAAGTTACATAGTCTTATGTAAATAAGACCATTGCATAAGGCACAATTTCTAAAGAACAGAATATTCATCTTCAGTCATACCCTACTGCATGAGAACTTACCCAAGCAAATTGTGTTACTTACATTTTGTATAAAATTTCTTCATTAAAAAAGAGAACGAGTCACAAAGAAGATATTTTCCTTTAAACTTTGCTGCTTCTTTTTCAAAAAAGTGTAAACATAGTATTGGAAAAATTGTAATCCAGTACTATTCCAACTACTAGTACCTAGTTGTGCAACATCACAATGACAAAATCCCAACAGCTTCAGAATATCCAGATTTTGCATTCTCTCATAATTCTCAAAGGTAGAACAAGAGTAAGATGCCCTGGGTGTGGTGACAAGGAAAGGCCTGTGTTT
Organism: Streptopelia decaocto; assembly: GCF_964273445.1. Lineage (NCBI taxonomy): Eukaryota > Metazoa > Chordata > Aves > Columbiformes > Columbidae > Streptopelia > Streptopelia decaocto. The sequence goes on along the minus strand of NC_138663.1, from coordinate 100,486,081 downwards.
GCATATGCCTCACTCTGCAAAGGATTTTGTGCTGTGATTCACAGAAACACTTCATGCTGTATGTGCCCTTGAGCCCGTGCTTAAAACCTGAGAGAAAAGCTGATCATATAGGAAAATAAGGAAAATCTGTCAACCATAAACCAAACAGGCCAACACGCTGCTGTCATCCTGAAGCTACACATAGGAAACAACTACGTTACTAGCTGCCTTATTTTGTACAGTTGGGAAGAAAACAAATGACAACATTAAAGTATAACAGTAAATTGTCCCAAGTCAGCAGCTAAAAATTTCACTGACATCTTCCCAGCAAAAGCATCCAGCTAGTGTTTTTATTGTCTTGGACACGGTACAGATTGCACACTGAGGAATAGTTTATCAAGTGTACATCATAAAACATGGAAAAATTAAAACTGAACAGTAAGAATATGAGCAAAAATGGAAACTGTTACACAACCTTAACTCTAAAACGTCATTGCCAGATATCCACGACAATAAATGCCCTACTACAGAGTAGTGTAAACCACAGACTGCTGGGGAGCTGATTTTTAGATAAGGATTCTATATTGCAACACGCTAGAAAAGTGCTAGAAAAGGAACGCAATTAAATTGATCAATGCATCAAACCCACCAAATTTGGAAAAGCTTTAATAACTGAATTGACATGTTGGGCCGGGCCAGGAAGGTGATTTATTGTAGCAGGTGGCCCTATGACAAGATTTGTCATTCACAACAGATGGCAGCACATTTTAGATTAAAAGGTATGTGAGAGATTTGATTTCCCTTGGTTTTGCCATCCCCCCTCACCCCTTTTCAATTTTACTTGGAATCGTTATTACTCTCATTGCATTGTTCCACTCTGACCTTCATTCCAAAAGACAAATAATTATCTGTTTCTCTTTTGGGCAGACAAAGCAGAATGGGAAAACTCTGAAGAAAACCAATAGAAAGACTACATCAGCAGTGAAGATAGCAAAAAAATGATGCTTCTCAGGAGTTTGAAGAGATGCAAACCTGAACCAATGTAATTTGGATGCCAGAACTTCTTTGGTATAGCTTGCTTCACTTTTGTCAATGAACCTGCTTTGTTGGTACAACTACAGGAATATTTTGTGTGCTCCCATCTCCACACTGGTAGTACAGTCATAGCATAGACATAACCTAAGCCTGATTTTACTAACTCAGGCAAACATTTTCTCTTAAAAGTAGTGTTTAAATCAAGACACCTGCAAATAAACATAACCTGACATTTAAAAGTTTGATTCCGGGGATAAACAATGCTTGGAGGTACTTGGCACTTTTAAGGACTGAGCCGCTTTAAATTGTGCACCAAAAAGCTCATCTTCAAAAAGGAGCAAAATGAACATCACAGGACTTGACTTTTGGATAGGAAGTAACAATCTTAAACTGAAATTATACACTTGATTTCTTTATACCTCAAGAAGGCAGGCATTCATGGTCCTACAGTGGAAGTCAGCCACCTTACCTGGTGGAATTCCTATGCCATCGACCCATGGAGCCTAAATGGAAACCATGCCTGACTGCTTTGCTTTTGTGGGCGTAGATATGCCCTGGGACGGTCACCTCTCTGAACAGGCAATTATTTACTTATGTATTTTAATACAGCTAGGCAATTAGAGCCTTAATTTGTCCAAGTCCTGTCTTGTACTAGAGGGACGTGCCTGTGCTGCCCCGGACCAGGCAAGTTTCTCCAGCAGTGGGCAGCTCAAAGCCACCTCCCTGCCTATATTTTCTTCTGTTCAACCACACGACCAGTCAGGATAACTCATTGAGTGCCACAACTTGCCATTTAATTCCATCTGAAAATGTACTAGAGAATCATTTTATATTTCCTTCCAGGTAACTGATAAAGCTATTGAGCAGTATTATGCCAAGAACAGATTCCTGTTAGTTCCCACTAGAAGCAACATGTGAGATGAATAACCCCCAACTCGAATCACTTTTCAAGGTGCTTCCATTAACCCTTTTTTAATCCATTTGATAACCCTGAATTATGCTGATTTCACACACTGTTCTTTTGTTTTGTTTTTTAACCACAGTGTCAACAAGGCTAAGTAAATGTCAGAAAGTAGTCTAAGTATATTATTGTCACAGCACAGTTATCTTTGTCAGCTTCATTTGTGACCTTGGAAAAAGCAGTATCAAGTTTGTTTGACAAGACCTATTATCCATAAAAACTTGCTGGCTGGCATTAGGCATGCTGTCATCTCTTCATATTTTGCTGGAAGTATCTAGTTTCAACCTTCCAATGACTTTGCTTGACCTATAGTTACCTGGACCATCTTGTTTAACCTTTAAAAATTCTGGCACAACATTTGCTTTTTCCAGTTCACCGGAACTCCCTGTGGTATGCCAAGATTTGTTAAAAAGCAAAAATAATGGTTTAGACAGTTCAACTCTATTAATACTCTCCTATGTAACTTTGCTAGTCTGACAGAGGCTTAAGGAGAAAATATAATTACTGGATTTCACTTCTAACTTCAATTTTAGAAGATCTGAACTTCTACTAGAATGACCTGCCAGCATTTTCATAATGAAGCATAAAGCACCCAGCAGTATCTTTGCTATAATGTCTCAAATAATCTCAAGTGCCTCTGTGCCTTGCAGTCACAAAATACTTGAAATATTATAGGGACAGTTTACTTTTTACATAGTTGTTCTGCCATTTGTATTTTCTTTTGTCATGTTTCTCTTCCTCCCGCTATTTGCCTACATTGTATGGGAAAGTCTGGAAGTTTTACAGGATAAGATTAACGGAAACATACCTGAAAAAAAGACCCCAAACAATTGAACTTATGTATGGTCTTGTAAGCAACCTTTATGGCTGTGTTTGATATCATTTTTAGGAGCTTTGGGTTCAGCGAATGTTAATAAATAATCAATGTAATAATCTGATTTTCAGCAAACTCTTTAAGATGTAGGGGTTTGAACTTAAACTGTGCATAAACACTAGCCCTCCAAATTTGGCATGCATTATTTCGAAAGGTATCAATTAAACATCTTTCATCTGCTGTCACATCGTATGGCATTATACTAGCAGGTGGAAAGGCGAGATACTGTGTAACAATTTCTGCCTTATTACTCTACTTTATCTGAAAATACAGATATAAAAATTCATCAGGAAAAAACAATGACAGTATGAAAAGGATTCAAACTAAATGTAAGAAGCTTTTAAAATAGATTAGTGGATTTCATCATTGCTTATAGCTCTTATTTGCTGAATGGAATTACTAGCAAACTGTCAGGTATATCTACTAAATCCATACCTAGCACCTAGGTTTCAATATACTCAGTTTGAAGCATATTAGAATATTTCTTCAAATATTTAACTTCAGCTTCTACTCTTTTATATGGGTAAAATACAACATAAACAGTGGAAATACAATGTTTTTGTGAATGCCTTTAGTTTGTGTGCATTAAGTAAGAAAAACACTTGGCCCTTTACATTAAGAAGATAAGAGCAGTAAAATTTGCACTTAATATGAAAATTGGTATGTGAAGTTCTCCCTTTAAATAGCAAAATTGATTGCTTGCTTGTGGAAGAGGGTTTACCTAGAAGAACTTTCTCCTGACATATGGCTGATATCACCATTCTTAACTGACTTTGTAAAGCCTCCTTCTGAATAATTACACAACACTAACCCACTCACTGATCTACCAAGAGGTATAAAAAAGGCTGGCTTTCTTTTTTAACATCAGGAAAAGTTACAGTATTAAAAGACTGTTCTGTAGAATCTCCTACAATGCAAATATAACCACGTAAAACAATTTCAGGATTCTTTAGGCTTTGATTATGTCCATCTACGCACTGCTCTAATGTTTAAAAGCCCTTTCCGGTGTGGTATCCAATAGCTTATTTTTAAAAATAAACTTTGTCTGGATGAAATTTTGGGGTTCTTGGTTCCTAATTTTCTTTCACGTGACTGTGTGGCAGAACTCTTATAGACCAAATTTTATAAGCTCCACTTTTAGAGAGAATACAAAGTGAGAAAACGGCTACTAACACAGGCCACAACTGGATTCTCAAAGTGCTGTTTTAAAAGATAAAAACCTGAAAAAGTATTATAAATCATCTTCTCAATTTCAGTGGAGATTCCTTGCATAGGGATTTGGGTTCCTGGGATTGAAATAGTCTTGGAAGTAGAAGAAACAAATGAAAATCATGTATCTAATGAATCATAGTTATAATGACGAACAGAAACAGGCTAACCCAGTATCTGTGCTGGGACTTTCTGTGGTTCCCTGTCCAAGACATCTCTCAAGTCTGCATGACTTACACTACAACTGACTTCAAGTCTTCTGATAAGAAGACATATATTTTTCACAGATTTGTTGTTGTTGTTGTTTCAGCATATGAAACACCGAATATTTTTAGCCAATTCTACTTTTACCAAGCCAGAACACAGGGCAAGTACCAAGTAAACTGGGATCCTGGCTATAAATCTTTTGTCAATGTTTCTCAGCTCCCCTACCATTTCTGCAGTAGCAGAATGTTTTCAGCCAGTGAAAAAAGCTTCTACTTCTTGCAGTCAAAGAGTGGAATCAAGACTATGAAAATAAAATAGACAAAGTTTCTTTTTTTTTTTTTAAGGGAAGATGAAGCCTTCCTTCTATAAGGAAAAGCCCCATAAAGACCTTACGAAAACAGATAGGTGGAAGTGATACTAAGACAGAGCCACACTGACACTTGCACAACTCAGTTTACATACCTAATTACCCTAATAATATTCTAAAACATCAGACGTTTGCACCCAAATTTCCATTTATAGCCAATATAAAACCAATGCAGACAATTCCTCTTTAAAAGTATCTGACAGAACTATTTCAAGTAGCTAAGAAAGAAGACTCAAAATGCATGTACTTTGTGCTTACGCTGGCAAAAATGAGTTTGACTGAAATAATATAACTCTACAAAAACATTTGTTAACATGTTATTTATTTCCTTGTTTTGCCTAACTGCAATGTTTAGTTTCTACCTGCATATGTTTGCACTTTTATAGTGCTCAAGACCACAACTTCAAGGAAATAAGGGTTTGTGCAAGAAATACTTAGTCCGAGTTTATCAGTCTGAAACACTCAATGCAACATTCCTAAAGCAACACCATGCAAAAAGCCGATTTTCCCATTTCGTCTATGACCTGAAATTGTGAGGAAAGACAGGAAATTTACCCGATTCCTGGAGATAGCGATACACCAAGAAATTCACTTCGTCACTGGTTATGCTCATCTTAGCCCAACCTCAATATGATGAGGTTTACGAGAAGTGTGATCCACGCTCTGTTCAGAAGGAAAGAAAAGAACAGGTTTTGTTTTATCTCAGTTTAGTATTAAATCTGCTATCAAAATAGAGCTGGAAATTGATAAGATATTTAAAGATTTAAAGAGCCATTACATCCCAATGTAAGGCACCCTTTATATGTTGAGAATCAAGTATTCAAGCTGTACTGTACCTTTTATTATAATTATAGAGCAGTATTTAACATATATGAGAGAGTCAGACGGAACATTTTATATCTTGGAAGCCTTTCCAAATGTCAACACTTCTACTTTTGTGGCTTTACTACAGGTTCTTTGGACGCTCCTTTTAAAGTGTGGGCATTTTCTTTTGAGAACTGCTGGCAATTACAGTCACGTATAACACACCAAATCATAACCTTTTCCCAGCCCCAAATTTGTAATCTGTTTTTCTGTCCAGTAGTTCATCCACTGAAAAGACAGATTATTTCCTTACAAAACCATGTTATGCAGAGAATGTAAATAAAGTTACGTAAAATAGAAAAAACCCTAAATTTAAGACAGGATTACAAATTCAATTGTGGGGAGGGGGAGAGAGAAAATGCCATATACCTTGTGCCAACTAGGAATACAAATCTTGTGGTAATATATAAAGTTATAACGTTATAATGTCTCTGCTGATTAATGGTAAGCAAGAATTAAACTTCAATTATTCATTTAAGCAATTGTAACCTTTAGTATGACAGTTTTACATTACTATTTTGGGCATATACTCTGATAATAAAAACACTGGGGTTTTAGGTGATAAATGTGTTTTGAACATTTTCCATTCCTTGATTCATTTGTTTGGGAACCTGACTTAAGTAGTTTGGTTTGCAAAGCCGTAAGTACTTCTCAGACATAAACTTTGCAGCTTTGTCAGCCACACCGTACCTGTAACTAATCACATAAAGATTTGGACGCAGAAGCACTCCCTACACCCTTGTCACGTTATTACAAGTGAGAGACGGGGGGCGTGTGCTGTTTGTTTCAGTTTCCCGTCCGCCTCTTCTTGGCAAGCGAAAAGGTCTTTGTTCATCGAAAACCTCTTCAGTAATTCCTGTTGCCTAAAGTAGCACCTGCTACTGCAGGCAATGCTGATCGACTACAAGTCTCCCCTGCTGATGATTTAAACCAGCAGGTCACTCATGACTGTAGCAGATGTCTCTGCATATTTATGTAAATGGAGGTCTTTCAAACTCTGGGAAGCCTTTTATTCTCCTGGGCTGCTGTATTTCACCAACGGCTTCAATGCAGGTTTACCACAAGGAACTATAGCTTGCTGATTTGGGAGACATCTTCCTTGAGTATTCTAGTCTTTATTATTATAGTTGATTTATTATTATAGTTTACACCTCATGGAGAACAATGAGAAACAAAATACTGAAAATCTTGAAGTCTCAGTGGGGAAAATTTCATCCACTTTGGAAACAAGGATGAGGTTCCATCTAAACGTGAGGAGAAACTTCTTTACTCTGTGCCAGAGCCCTGGAACAGGCTGCCCAGAGAGGTTGTGGAGTCTCCTTCTCTGGAGACATTCAAACCCACCTGGGCACATTCCTGTGTGATCTGCTCTGGTGACCCTGGGATTGATTAGATGATCTCCAGAGGTCCCTTCCAACCCCAACCATTCTGTGAAAGCTGGAAGTATGTGATTGCTTTCTGCTAAGAGTGTGGCTGAGGACAACATCAGCTGTATCCACCATCCAGTCCTGTCACACGTGCCACTTATTGCCCTGGGAAGTCGTTCAGTCTCTTTTCTCCTCAATTCCCCATCTGTATAATGGGCTCAAATTCCTGTGCCGCAGGCTCCAGAGACTGGAAGCACTGGGAGCCCTAAGGGCTTTAGTGACCGAGGTTAGCAACTGCAGGCAGTGAAAGCAGCACATTCAGTATAACTTCACATGTACTTCCAGATAAACAGACTTGTTTCTGAATAATTAATAAATCCCTCTGCCTCTTTTTGCGCAATCATCACCATACAATGAAGAACAAGGCAGACATTCACGGCAACAATTAAAGCCATTTTCATCCCTGTCTGAGTACTTAAAATACACCCGTGTCGCTGCTCTGGCCACGATAACAATAAATCAAGAAACTCTGATAGCTGTGGGTTTAAAAAAAAACCACCCGACATAACACTTCTAAAAGCATTTTAAAAATAGCAGTTTCAGTATTTGGTGGTAGGAAAGTTGGTAAAGATGAAACCTCTTACAAAAATTCAGTTTCAGCAATGACGTACTTTGTGGTAAAATGAACTTTATTAAAAAAAAAAAATCAAGAAACTACAAATGCTGTTTCTGGATGCATCCTGCTAATTTAAGACAATAACATTCTGTTTCCCACATACAGAGGGTTGCTTTGGGAAAGGGAAGGCAAAGGAGGAGTGTCGATTTTTGTTTGTTTTGCTAAAGAAGACTTTTCTTAAATAAATTAAAACCAGAGAAAATCAGCCTGACTGCAAAATAAACAGCCTGACAGCCCCAGAAAAATCTCCACAGCAGCTACCTTTGTATCAGAATCCCAAGCACACCGAGTGGCTTGATTTACAATGCATTTCAACAGGAATTACTGTGACATATGTGTCGGATCATATCTTTATACACATTGTTACCATGCCATAAATAACCAGATGATCCCCACTCATACATTTAAGGTTTCTTCCCTCCCACAGATGCCAGTGCAGCAATCAGATCCACAACTATGAAGCTATTACCCATCCAAAACGATACACAGATCTTGGCTTTGCCCCAGAGAAATCTATTCATTAGAAATTTGGCTGAGCTATGAAAGACCATACTCAATTTCATTAACGCTCTTTTTGATTTCATTCTTCTCCGCAGATAAACATCCCAAACAAAAGAGGCTACAGAAGACATGGTGGGGAGGAGAGGAACATACTTATCTTTTATGTATCTCCAAGTCTGATTCATAAGGAACAACTGCCCTCCCCCTCAATACGATTTAATTTTTTTTTCATGTAGAAATGCAAACTTCTGTAGAAAATCACAGAAACCTTTAGTTATCATTGTGATAGATTTATTTCTGCTAATTGATGGTCTCCTTTAGTTACTGGAGATAGGTATTACCTAGATTAATAGTTTTTTTAAAAGAAATAAATTATAGCTTATAAACAACACTGATGTGCCTTCTAAGACATTTCACATTTAAACCAGCAATAACATTTTAATTCTTCACAATGTCAAAAGGATTTACTAAAAGCATTCAAACATGTGTTTGAGCTTTCTTTACTTGCAACACTTTTTCCTGTACCCAATTACACATAATGGAAAGTTCTATTTACTTTAACCTCACCTTAAGAATTTGCCTTGTGATACTGAAGATATTTGAGAACGTCCAAACATGTGAGCAGAGCCCACTAAGAATTCCTCAAGTATAAAGGGCCCTAAACATTCAATCCTCCCCCGGTGGATGGGTTGTCAAGATCACGCAAAATTAAATTTAACGCTTATTTTAAATAAACAGTCAGCTCTCAGTTCTGCTGGAACAGGCTCGCAGAAATGCTTCCCATACAGAGGTAAAGAGCTGTGTTATTAGCTCACATACACCACCGTTGTGTTTGGCTCTTGCTGAACTAAGTCGTTCCGCTGGAGTTGAGCTGGGTCCAGCAAGGCCAGCCCTTGCAGCCCATTCCTCTGTGCTCTGGGCAACCAGGGCAGCTGGTTTCCTGGAGTACACCGACAGACCCCATTTGGCTCTGGGCACCGACATACCACTCTTCTCAAATTAAACCTTCCTGAAACACTGGGAATCATGCTAATGGGCTGTGCAAGTATCTCTGGAGAAGGCAGCCTCACATACAGCTGTGGTTCAGCATAGGACTAGCCAGGTTGACCAAGAATAGTTTATTTATATCCCATCCCCTTACTTAAGGATTGTTCTTCCTTCTTCTGGAATATTTTAGGTTGCCATAAATAAGGGAGATCTGGCTGAAGAATCAAGGGAATATAACTTTTTAAACTTTGAAATAGCATCTTAAAAAAACTCCTCTGCCTCTCTCCTAAATCATCCTCACAGGGTCTTCTAGGGCCATGTCCTGACCTGCAGGCTAACCCCGGGGCAGAGGAGAGCCAAGGCTATTTTGGGAATGAGCTTACATTTGCTACTTGAAGCAGCATTGCCATCCATAGGGACTGCGAGTTACCAGTCCAGTCTTCCCCTCAGGAAGGCGGAAAGAGGCCAGACGTCTAGGGAAAACACCTAAACTAAAATCTAAACCTGAAACCTAAATAGGAAGCTGAGCACTTCCCATTTCTGCATCCAGCCCTGCTGACAGAAATTCATCAGCTGGATGGTCCGGCCCTTGTCCTACCCTCTGAAGAAACCTGCAAGCTCCAGTCAGCTTTAACTGAGTGGTGAGCAGTCATCAACTTCTGGGGAGGATTTTTTTGGGGTCATTATTGTTAAATAAACACCCTCACCTCAAAAAAAAACCCAAACCCAAACAAACAAACCTCAAACCCACAAATTTTTATCTATCTTCTAGCGGGGCTGCACTATTGACCTCCTCTTTTGACAAGACTAGGCCAAAATGTCTTTTCCCAATCAAAGTTTTAATGACAACAAGATTGTAATTAAAATGATGGGGGGCAAAGAGAAGTTGTATAACTTTTTTGGAGAAGAAAAAATGCAAAATGAGAGATTTAATAAAAATTAAAACATTCCAGATATGGAACCTCATCATCATTCCAAATATTTAATGTTATCAAATTGATGCCTGGCCACATGGAACCAGAGCTCATGTACTTCTGCTCCAATTTTCTTGTCCATGATGGCTCCATGCATCAAACCACGTCTCTCAGGACCCACTACATTCTCCCCATCTCAGAGAAGAGAATGTAAACACGACAACTAAAATAGACTCCAGGAAGGCACCGTGACAGCATAGCCAAATCAATGTGTTACTGTTTTGCATATGCTCTGTAGCTTAATGAAAAACAACATTTCCCAAAGCCAGAAGCCACTTCTCACAAAACGAGTCACTTTCCTCCATCTCAGTATTTACTGTTAAAATACTTTAATCAGAATCCTTCAATGAGCCCTACGCTTCTGTATTTCTAGGCTGTGTCTTAAGACAGAGCCAGCACAGAGCTGGCAGCCAGCAGCTCTTCCCCAGGGCTCTGCCTGGCCCACGCCATCGCATTCCTCAGGCCTGGCTTCTACCACACCTGCCTCTCCTCCCGGAGGAACTCCAGTGCAACGCTTTCCCCAAATGCCAAAACCCAGCTTCTGGAGAGGAAAAGAGCACATTCGGCCCTCTCTCCCCTTGCAGCCTCTCCTGCCATTTCCTGAAGCTAAAGAGTAAAACATCTCTTCTTTACAAGCATCCTGACAAGGGAGTGAGACTACTGCATTCCTGCTGATTACAAGGCGCAGAGCACGCAGGATGGTTCTTCCCAAACTCCACCTATGCCCGTCACCAGAATAACAGCGAACCTTGTTCAAAATGCAGCTTGTGCATGCACAACTTCCAGACTCCTCCTTGTAAGGACTGACACAATATAAACAGTAGCCCCTTCTAGAGATCATGCACTTAAGAAAGCAAATAAAGATGTGCTCACAGTAAGACCTGCACCGTAGCTCTCTGGCCTTTCATAACGAGGAGGCAAATAGTTAACTATCCTCATTCTCTAAGTTATCACCACAGGTCATCCAAACTATTTAATGACAAAAATGAGGCAACTGAGACCTCTCACAGCTATTGCCCTAGGCTCTTTACAGACGCTCACAGATGTCTTTGCATCACTTGTATGTTAATATTTGAGGTTTACTTCACAAACTCAATAACAAATTTGTTGTTTTGTGGAGATGGAAGCTGAGATTCTGCAGAACAGGGTAACCTCCTATGAGACTGGTTATTGTGCTGTACAGTATTTGCTGTCTCACAGCTCTGTCAACCAACATTTATAGCACCTCAATAAGGACAGGGACCTCAAAGAGAAAAGGCAATAGGCTTGCCAGAACCCGCATTACCACATATCAAGGCTGGCTCTTTTGGTTTTGTTTTTAAGTCTATGTCTTTACACTGGCCTTCTGCTGATTTTTAAAAGGCCACACTAAAGTAAAACAAATCCAGGGAGCTCCAGCTGATCCCCATCTCACTGCTGCCTGTAAGACCACACTCTGACGGAAAGAAGTAACAACCACATTCGTATCCAAGTGCTTCAGGAAAAATGGCAAGGCTATAAAAAGGTTTAGCTTAGACCCTGACACGTTAGGGTATCTCACACAATTAATCCCTGAACTCAACCATACCTGTATTGAAAATCTGGTGCCAATCAAGAGAAGGTAATGACAACTATACACATGTGGCAGTGATCAATGAACCTGCAATTCTGTCTCGAAGATGTCACTCTTGAAGAAACAAATGCTATGTGGGCAAATCTGACAAAAACAGGGATTTAATTTAAATAAAATAAAAACTTTGTTCATGGAGAAGGTCAGTTTACTATGCAATACTCATAAAGGCATGTTTTTGAACTGATGAATCTCTTTTTAAAGCCTAACTGTGGCTACCGTATTTATCCTTTTAAAAATCCGCAATAAATTCACAAAATGGTTATCCTGTCCTGGCAAAAATACTGCCAAAATAGTACAGAACTCAGTAAAACACCAAAACATTAAAAAAAAAAATCAAGCCTAATACAAAAACATTAATAAAAATAACTTGGCCAATTAAACACTTTGGTGGATATCACTGCAGAAAGTTTTATTTCTGCATGAATACCACTTTAAATTATAAATTACATTTCAAACTGAAAAGCCATTTAGAACCAAACCCACATCTATTTATTTAAAGAAAAAAGGAGGGCAGCAAGCGATATTCCAGCAATTTCTAAGTGATATTCAAACATTTTTCAATTAATCAACAATTTCCAGCACAAAATAACTGATTGTCAACAAAAACCAAGCCTTTCATCATCAAGTTCCCAGCAAACTCTGCTTCCATCAAAAGATGCAGAACTGTGCATCTGTTCTTTCATACTTATAATCACTTAGTTTGATCAGGTTATTTTTCAGTTCTCAGCTGGTTTACTTAATTACATCAGCCTCCAGCATTTCAGTTCTAAGATTCAAGTGGATCATTTCCAGCTCCCTTTGCTGAAGAGTGAAATGGGTTTTCCCGTATTGATCTTTCCTTTTTGGCAATTTGCTAAGGGAAAAAAAAGCAAACAAAACCAACCGCTCTTCTTAATTAGTGCAATTGTGTTATACCTCTTTCATAGCTTAGTTCTAAGAACAGCCAAGTTCAATTAAGTTCTTTTTTTTTTTTTTAAAAAAAAACCACAACAAAAATAATGTTCGCAGAAGTATATTGTACGGAAAGCTCCAGGAAGCCAAAAATAAGATTGATGAGAGAGCAAAGGTTGGTATTATTTCTAGAGCTTGCAAATGAAATTAAATTAATTGTTTTAAAGTAGAAAAGGAAGGAATTGCAGAGGCTTGAGAAATCAAAACACATGATTGGATTTAGTTTGAGAATCAAGATACCTCATCACTCTTGGAACAACTGAAGTCAATTGGGAATGCTGCCACTAAACAGCACCAGAATTTTCTTCCTTACATGAGCACAAAATGGCAATTAGGACAAACTGGGGGACAATAGCATTTGTCCACTCATTTCAAAGCAATTAGGCCAAAAAAGATGATTGTCTGATTGTGTGGTTACTTGTCTGTGTGCGTTTCCATGTACGTAATGCAATAGGAAATGTGTTTTAAATCTCACGAGTAGAGCTACACACTCAAAAGTTAAGGAAGATTGCAACTTTAAAAAGATGGCACAATCACTCTGTGTATATTTGCTTTTCTTATATTTCTGGCAAGAGGGACAGTGTATTAATACTATCTCAAAGTTAACTTTTCACTTAATTTTCCTGGATTTTTGCTAAAACCTCAACAAAACCAAAAGGAGCAAACTTTAGCTTCTAGATTTTTAATCAGTGCTTCACATTCACGGAGTACTGAGGTGAAAGGAACGTGATGAGATGAATTCCTACCAGAACTGGTTGTACCTGTTTCATTTTCCTTCTCTGACCTCAGACATGAGTAAAATTACACAGCCGAACTTTTGGAATTAACATTCCCCCAAATATTATAGAATAAGGCACAGTTTCTTTTTCAGCTGTCTACAATTTCTCCAACACCTAACAATAAAGACCCACTAAAACTTCAACATGAGGTACCTGAGTCCTAAACTTGCCTGTAAGAATGGACACAGACATTCAACTGTGATGAGATAGCCCAAGGTCCAGTAGATAAAATAATCACCTTTGAGGTGACACCATGCAACTGGGACAGAAAAGGAGCTTCCAAAAACCTCCATAAGGCTCTGAGCCACCTGCTTCACGGGCAGCAGGGGTTAGCAGGCATGATGCCCATTTTAAAAGAGGCAACGCCATAGCAAGGAACACAAGAGTGATGGGCCTGGCACGACAAGTGAAAGACAGCCTTGCTGAAAGATGGAATATCTGAATACAGCTTTTTGGTTTATTCCTGATTTTTATCCTGCAAGTTTGGTGTTTAAAACGGTGCAACTCTGGCAGCAGGGGCTAAAATCCTGATTTTCCCCAACGCATCTGAATGCTTTAACTGGGCTGCAGAATCAGGCTGTGTCTTGCTTATGCGCCTTATTTTTGAAGAGCGAGACAAGGATAAAACATTCCTGTGTGGTTTTTACCACATTCCTTACATAACCAGTACCTACATCACCCTGAGGGTGAACCCTCATTTTAAATAACACCACATCATTATTCACCTTACTGGTTGCAATGGTACTAGTGCCAGCTACACGGGTAGTTATCTCCACCACCCAACACCTCCTGGACAGGCATGGCAGGTGTGTGGCATAACCACCGCCAAGACTGGAGTCATGACGTGCAGTAAGCGTGAAGGGGTTTGAGACGTTTTCAGCCCCGTAATCTTGTATTTCATTCTCCTGTCCCAGAGTCACAGGGTGATGCTCTCCAGGCAAAGGGCAGCAGCGCAAACACCGCAGGGATGCCATGGGGAAGGGCCTGTTTGTCCACATACCTGTCGGTTTGTGTGCTACTCCTTCCCACCCACAAAGCCCAGATACACTGTAAAACCTGATTTTCAGTTCCATGTACATTTGAATTTAATGCTATTTTAGTATCTTTTAAGGCGGCTTGACACAAGTGCGGTTAAGAGAAAGACTAAATGTGAAAGCCATTCTGGTACTACTGTCTCACGACAACACATGCAGCTTGTGTGGCAAAACCAACCCTATGTATAAGATGATATAAACCAACAGGAGCATTCCCTGGGCTATAAAAAACCCTATGTATTTTTTTAGCTGTGCAGGCTGCAGGGCCCTAGAAGCAGAAGATGGGAGAAGCACCAGCATTATTCATTGCACTTGGGAAGAGGATGGGCACATCCCTGACCCCTTTCCAGTTGGGACCGCATGGCCACCCAGTGAGCGAGAGCCGCTCTAAGGAGCTGCCGAGGTCCAGAGACCAGCCGGGACCCCAGCGGTTCACATCTGGATGGCCTCGAGCAAAGGGAATGAGAAGCAACGTAATTAAGGGGGTGGAGCTTGATTCGTTTCTCAGCAGATGTTACTAGCAACAGTCTGACGTTATTTTTCCACCATATCTTTATTTTTATTTTTTCCCCTCAGAGGAAGCAAAGGCAGTAGATCTTACCAGGTATTCCAACCTTAACTTGTTTTCCCCGTAGTATTGTTAAAAGTGTAGCTCGGGATCTTATTTATTTTTATTATTATTATCATTACTGTACAAAGGGAAAAAGCATTTTTCCCATTTGCTTATAATTCCAAAATAGCTGAAAGGATTATACTCCGAGTTAAAGATGATAAAAATACTTTTCAGACTCACGACATGGAAAAGTTCACCCCCCAAACCAACTATTTTGTAAATTTTAGAATATGTGAAAACAAATAATTATAATGGAAACTATTTTAAACTTTTATTATGGCAGATCCTATTATGAACTATTTATAAATATATTAACTATGGCTATAAATACTTAATGTTTTTTCTTGAATAATCCCAAGAGAATGTCAATGTTAAATGTCATAAGGACAAAGATCATATAGGATAGCACAACAGAAGAACAGAAAAATAATACATAAATTCAGAATATTTCCCTGCTGTGTATTTCTACCTCCAACATTTAGCTCTTAGTGGAAATTTGCTGGCCTTTTTTTTTTTTAAACACTAGCTTTACTAAGTTTAGTCCTGGTTTATATTGGTTTTAGCTCTGGAAAAAGGTCACTAAATGCCTCAGTTTTTATGGAAGGTATAATGTTACTTTCCTTGTTGGGAGGTGGAGGGGGGAAGAAAAAAGGATGGAGAGATATAATTTGCTTGTAAAGGATGCCTGCAGAAACTTCTAAGCAACCACTGGAGTAAAAGCTTATTTCTAAGTTACTTCTCTGCATTCACATTGCTAAATATTTCATAGAAAAACTTCCCATAAAAATCAATACAAAGAATTAAGACTGAGAAATCTCTGTTCTATGAAAATCACCTCAAGCACCAACTTCAGATACTGTTTTTTCTTTATTTCTTTCAACTTTTCCTCTGTATACTCTATATTCAGACTGCAAATGGCAAAGAAAAATTCACGGAGAGCACATCCATTAATATAATCCAAGTTGTACAACACTGTCACACATATTACCTGTCTTTTCACCTGTTCTCCTTCCTTTGCATGCTGAAAGCGCCCACCATGGGTAAGGCAGTCCTTCCGCTATTTTAGGTTTTCCTGATTTTCTGTCTTACTGGTAAGACCAGTGGAATAGTTCATGCTTCTCCTCTTTAGCTGGAGGGCATTTGACCATTTTTTACAAACTCATCACTGTCCATGTATGGAGCTACAAAATGTACAAAGGTTTTCCCTGCTTCCAATCTTCTATCAATTTTTGGTACATTTCAATATGGTATTTTGCTGCTTCCTCCAGCCTAGGGATAGCAGGAGACTTAGGCAGCAGCACTTTGTAAGGTTTGTGTATTCAGACAGTATTTCAAGAGCAACTTGCCAGTTCTCACTAGGTATTTCTTTTTCCATTTGTAGATGAGTGAAGAATGTACAATACTGAAAGATAAAGCATCACATTTCTTGCAGCAGCACCATGAAGTCCTACACAGCCCTAGTATAAATAGCAAAGCCTATACATTAAAGGGCAACACGAAGGGGAAAGCTTTTTAACCTACCGTTTTAACCTAAACATCCTAGAAACTAAGATGAACTTAAAAATCCTTGGGGAGTCAGAGACTGACACGACATAATCTAAGATATTCATTTAAAAAAATCAGCTGAATACTTCTCAGGGAAGATTTTTACAACACAGTTATTAGACAGCTCAGGTTAAATAAAATGCACTCCCCTTCTTTAAAAACTACAGATACAGAGAATTGAAGCCTTAAATCCATATATATAGGATTTCAGAATCTTTTAAAGGTTTTAATCCCTAGACAAGAATTGTTTCATCAGAGAATTAAAAGGTTTTAAGTTTTTGACCTTCTCTCCAAGAAGGACTCTAGGGAAGCTAGGGTTGATCAGAAGGGTTGAATTTGTCAATCATATGTTTGCTATTACAAAAATATTATAAAAGCCACTGAAAGTAAGTAGGATTTTGGGTGCCTTTAGGTTTGAGGGTCACAGGCTGGAAGGGACCTCAGGAAGTCTCTAGTCCAAGCCCAAAGCAGCTCTGGGCTCAGATCGGCTGCTCAGGGTTTGGACCAGTCAGGGCTTGAAGCTCTCCAAGGATGGAGATGGCACAGCCTCCCAGTCCAACCTGCTCCACTGCCTCCTCTCCATGGGAACACACAGGGAAAGGTTTCTCCTTATCCCAGCCTCAACCTTCTGCAACTTGCACCTGTTGTCTCTCACCCTCCACCGCTGTGAGGAGCCCAGCTCGGTCTCCTCAATATTCCCTTGTAGGTGCTGGGGGGCTGTTAGGTACCCCTGAAGACAACCCTTCTCCAGGGTGTCCCAGCTTCTCCACCCCTCCTCACAGGGCAAATGCTCCATCCCCACCACCTTGGAGTCCCCCCAAGCTCCTCCCTGTTTGTCCTGATCTTCCCTGTGCCAGGTCCCAATAGTGGACACAGTATCTAGATGGGGTCTGACAAATGCCACACAGAGGGGGACAATCCCTTCCTCTGACCAACTGGCTGCGCTCCCGTTCATCCAGCCCAGATTATTGGTTTCTTGTAGTTCATACAAAGAGAAATTACTCTAGTGTTATAAAGATGCAAAACCTCCATACGGCTTTCAAATGAACGTCGGTAATGGTGTTAATTGAAAAGAAGTAATTTTTCCAAATTAGAACAGTTTCACTCATTGTCCTCTTTACTAGTTTTATTTGGAAAAAGAATTTTTATTTGGAAAAGACATGAATGCAGGTAGATGGGATAACACTCCATGCTGTCATGTCAACTTGATCTTCTAAGGATGCTGTAACCAAGTGAGTATTTTAGTCATCCAGCACCTGGAACATAATTCTCAAAGGCTGGCTGGCTACAAAATTCCCTCTACAAAGAATGGGCAAAGTGATGGGCCTGTTTCAAAAATTTATGTGTTTTCCTGTAGCCGTGGATTAGACCCTGTCTGAGACTGGGATTCATTCCTTCAAATTTCCCCTCTAAATCCAGGCTACAACTTGTATCTTTGGCTGTAGGGAACTGACTCAGTATCTTTATTTGAAAAAAACAAACGAACAAACAAAACAAAACAAACCAACAAACAAAAACATGGGAACGATGGCAGTGGAAGTGGTATAAGAGATTTAAGAGGCTGAAGATTAATGTATTCTCTTAAGAATTAGCAGGTTCAAACTTGCATTTTGCACACTTCACACGCAGTTACAGGCTGCTGAAACAAACACTCTATGGAACAAAGAAATGGGACTCACCGAGGAAAGAAAACAGAGCCCTATAACCCCTCGTCATGATCCCTTGCTTATTGCAGCTATCTTGCAGCTGAATCATGAACCATATACTTTTCAAATTTTTCAGCATCAATGAAAAATATGCCCAGTAAGTACGAGCATCCAGATATTGCTTACCCAAAGACAAATTTTCATTAACTTTTTCACTCTTTGCTATTTTTTACTTTTGTTTTACATTTCCTCATTAAGGGAAGATAATTTTGGTCTCTTATTTCCAAAGAAACTCAGGAGCCTTTGTAGTATTATGCAAGAAGCAGACATCAACACCTATATTTAAGTGTGACGCATTATAAGCTTATATTATCACTTATAATTAGACTCAATTTTAACTATTTGGACTGTAAAGCTCCATGGTGAGTGCTTGCTTCAGGCAGAATTTTCTCTGGAAGGCATAAGCAAAAATAGTTCAGTCGTTTCAGAGTGAAGGTGGGAAAAACTCAGTTTTGCTGATATTTATAGAGCTGTTTCAATGAGAATCTCTAGTGCTTCCACGCTTCAGAGCAGGGACTTGACATTTGGCAGAGAGGTTGCTCTCATGGAAAAGCACCTTTTCTGTCACAGTAAAAATCCACACAAATCTGACTAAAATAAAACCTCCTGAAAACACTACTTGTATACGCTCTGCACAGGCTTGTTGGAGGCCTGTAATTGAATTATCAAAATATTTTCCTTGCACGAACTTTGCTTCCTACTTGGGTGACAGGAGCTCCAAGTGTTTTTATAGAAGGGAAAGCGGAGACATGTTGGTGCAGACGAAAGGGCGAGGGATGGGGCAGGGATGGGGAAAGGCGAAGGGCAACACGGCTACATGGCTGAGGGGCCACCGAGCTGGTAGTTTCAGGTGTCTCATCTCTCTCCAGATAGCAGAGAACAGTCCGTCCTCCCAACAAGTATTTCACGGGGAAAACTAGTACAGCCGAAAGATAACACTGATTTTGAAATTTCTCTACTGTCCTTCATACCGATTTTTATCAGTGGTTTATTCCTGCACATTTACGCCATCTGATCTTTAATGCCTTGTAGCTGTATTTGTTAACATATTACTTTTATTATTTTTATGAGTTAAGGATTTTTCCTTCAAGCATTCAATTATGAGACTTAGCTAGGTCAGGGAATTATTTTTTGAAAAGGACTTCTTTTTCAATAGAAAGTAGATTTTTTTTTCCTCTCCAATTTGTCTTTTCTCGGTTAAGAGCAGGCTTAAATAGCATTGCTGTTTGCTTATAAGGACCTTTATTTTACTTGGGTCAAATTTAATTTGAAAACTGCAGAAATTTTTAGCTCTTAATAAATGGCTAATATTGAGTCAACTCCTTCGAACATCAGAAATGCACACAAACACACAACATCCAATGCATGCTCATTCTCAGGGACTGGGTTCAAAGACAGAAAAGCAACAAAGCCTCTTCTGGTCAATGTCACTTTTAAAATGCTGTGTTTTGAGAAGGTACATTTTTAAGCCTTTTCGGCTGTCACTGAGCAATATTTTGGTACTATAAAGCAGAAAAAAGGTGATCAAATAAAATGTATCAGTGAAGAACCACTGTTTAAATTTTTCTTCACTACAAACTGGTAAAGAGCTGATCTCGAGCTTGAGAAAAGCCATTCTAAACCCTACCACCTGCAAAGGAAGCAAGGATTTACTCCTAAGACTTTCAGAATGATGCAAAATATTATTCCTTTCTCTCCTTCATTAATAGATGTCTTAAAATTTAACCTGATGTTTAAGAATGCTTATAATCCCACAGATTCTAAATACATTTTTCCCCACCAAATACACTGATGCAGATGATCCTCCTTCCAATCAAATACCTTGTGAAAATATCTTAAAGAGAGGAAAAGATTCGACCAATTCCACGTTTCAGACTAATATATCACTGTTACCTGATACGGTAATAGCTTCTCTTATCTTTAACAAAAGGAAAAAAATACTGCCAAAGATATTTTGTTAAGGAATTTTACTCTTTAACTGCTGATACTTAAAATTCAGACATATGTGCAAGTCTTCCACAATTATCAAAAATTGTAAAATACTCTGTAGGACATGTAGTCACTAGGATGCAATGGATATCTGTTTATAATATATGAACCCTTTAAAATTGTTTTACTTTATGTGAGCTAAAGAGTAAAAGGATAATTGCATGTCTCTTTTTAACTTAAACTCTCAGCTTCCTTATTTCAAGACCTGACATAGGCACAAGCCTTACAACACTTATCATACATCCAAAATCAAGCAATTTGGACTTTTTTTTTGGGGGGGGGGAGCAGAGGGGTAATAATTTAGGCACATCTCACTGACAAAGAAAACTGTTTATTATTAATAATAAAAATTGAATTCCTTTTGGAAGGATTGCAATACAAAAAGCAGGAAAATAAATCAAAATGCAACATGGAGTGTTTTCATACAGTCAATAATGATAATAATAGCCAAAGAAAAGCATAGTTTTACACACAAACAAATGACCCTTCTCACATAAAGAGATGGGTATCCTACCTCAGGAGTTAACCATGTCACCATTAATGACTTTTATTTGCTCTGTATTTTTGAAGTGCTCTTAAACATTAACTAAATACATCTTAGAAGCTTCTGCATAGGTTTGACTGTTACACAGGGTTTCTCAGGTTCTCTTTAGATGTCAGCAGTGGTTTAACCATTATGCTCGTAAGTCACCACATCCATTCTCTTCCACAGTGAAGGACCACAATGCATCCGTGACGGACATAAATGCAAAGCACATGTTTCGCAAATTCACATCTCTAACCTCTCTGATCATTTCAGCTCTCAGTAACAAGCACAAAATCATTTCTACTGTTTCTTGAAAAGCAAAGCTAACCACAGTCCTTCTAGTTCCACCTCAGGTTATACCATAACATAACCTGCCAGCAGCATTACTACATAAGAATGGCTCTTGAGAGATTTTGAGTAATCCTTCTGACAGAGCGTATTAAAAAAAGACCAGAAAAGCATCCACTCGTGTGTCAGCTATTCACTTTTAGCCCCAGCCCCGTGCTAACCTGGCTTTCAGCTCTTACTGATCCTCTCTGCCATCACAGCAGCAGCAACCAGCAGAGCTCCATCCATCCCTCATCCATGCTCACCAGTGAACTTCCAGAGAGCACCTCTCAATTAGTGCAGGGGTGGCTGACATGCTCCAGGTGAAGGTTCAAGTGCTAAAGCATCTCCAGATGACTGATCTCTCAACTCAGTTGCATATTTTTGACTGTAAAAATCATGGAAAGGTGGAGGAAAGAGAAGCCTGGGGACAAGAAGTCAAATTTCTACCAGCATGGAGGGAGAAGTAAGTAACAAATGAATCAGTGACTTCAAAATAACTCTAATAAATCAAACAGCCCTGTGAATGCACAGTGTTGTTACTTCATCACTAAATATGGTCCAGTTCCCTATATTGTTAAATTTTAAAAACACTCTGTAAGACTTACAGAGTAGCTAAAATGCAATGGACATCTATGAACAGTAAATGAATCCCTTAAAATTGTTTTACTTCATGTGTGCTAACCAGTGAGAGAATAACAGCATTTCTCACTATATCAATTCTTATAATCACTCTTTGAAACAAATACTCAGTTGCAGCAGCTTTATTTTTAAATTGGGGCAATTGGTTTATCTAAAGAGAAGTGCAAAACTTCTATTTACATTTTTTACAGGGATGCTTTTTGCTTACAAGGATGCTTTTCTGTAAATTCCATGCTCATGTGAAGTCATTTAAAACCAAGTTGCTGGAACGCCTATGAGGTGAAGCTGAAGGGGTAAACCATTTACACTCGATGTCTATAAGCACTCTATTCACCATATAACAGACAAATCACCATAGAGACAGAGGAGCTCATTGAGTCACCTTATCATGGGTGGTTGTTAAAATTAAAGTTGCAAAGGCTACTAACTGATATGGCTGCTCCTGAAACCAGTTGCCGTAGCAGTCACCTTTTCTTCTGCAAAGGCAAAACCATTCCCCAAGCTCCTCTGGAACCAGCCAGCTGAGCCAGAGAAGAGGCATCACGAACTTCTGCATGTGGCAAGGTCTGAGCAGAGTTTGAACTGTGGAGCTTAAATTCAGGGAACCAGTGGCAAACTGCATAGCGAGAGAGCTGATGGGCAGGACGGCATCCTACCCTTCTGGGGAGGTGGAAGAAAAGCTTCAGTGGAAGGGCAAGGACGCGTGCACAGTGAAGAAGAGGAGGATGCCAAGTTGTGGGAAGCAGCCGAGGGAGAGCCGTGACGGGCAAGAGTGCCAGCTGAAGCGAAGCTCCGTTCCAAGAGCAAAGAAATGGTTTCCTATTTAGTTCCTGCTGTTTAATGTTAACCTCTAATGGCATTTAGGAAACACCACTTACTTTGATTACAGGTGAGGCTACAAAACAAAGAAGTTGGGCAACCAATTCTGTGCTGTCTGTATTCCAGAGATTTCACAGCTCCTGAAAACCCATACCACTGAAACCACTCAATGGTGCTAAAAAACCTGGAAAAAAACCCAACATTAATTTCCCTCTCTCCCTAAGATCACACATGAAAAAAGACTTGTATTCAGCAAGTGAAATAAATGGGTTTGACACTAACAGAACTGGTGCCTGTAAATATACTTTTAAGGTCACATGACATTTTTGTCATTTCAAGAAATCATCTGTATTCTTTAGGTATAAGCAGGACACTTGCTCATGCCACTTTCAGAAGTAAGGAATAACACACAGAAGAACAAAAAACTATATTGTAAGTAAATATTCCCAAGACAAGATCTGAGATATTACTAACATTAGATGTGAATACACTACTCTGGAGACTTTGTCTTCATTCAGATATAAGACCAAACCATTTGCACAAAGAAGACAGTCTTGCACACTAAATACTCTTGCACCTCTGGAAAAGTAGGAAAAAAGTTACTCATGGTACCAAGTGTATATCCGTTGTGCTCTTCTTCCCTGTTTGAAAGAAGCGTATCATCCCTCTTTATACAATTGTCATATAAAAGAACCACACAGGAGAACAAAGAGCTGCAAGCACATCTCTAACCTTGTGTTAACTCAGAAATCAAATTCTCTCTAAAGTCTAAATTCCTCAGCTGTTCCTAATTCCCATATATCTTAAATTTTGCCTGAATCCAGGGTAAGCTAATGGGCTGACCAACTCAGGTGGCAATGGCAGAGAACAGTTTACAGGCAAAATTTGCTACTGCAGGCCCTGGGGACCCAGTGGCGTGGACCTGTTGAATCTCCGCTCTCAATCCAAGTTCAGCCGTAAGTGTGATAGGTAACACAGATGTGGTTAGTTTTTACGCAAATAACATGACAAATCAGACTCTCTGACCTGCACACACCACTCTTCTGATAGGTAATATAAATCAGAGACAGAATGGCCATTAGAGGACCCACAAAGTATTCAATAGAATACCATCCAGGTCCTTCATGCTAACACTTTCTCTTCGATATAAAATGGCAGTTTTGATGTAACAAATGTATGAAGATAATGAGATGCTCAGTGTTCAACAAATCAGATCAAGGAGGTGATTTACAACTATTCTCTTAACAGCATCTCTAGGTTTCCTGACAGCATCTAAAATAGTGCCTGGACTGTTTGATGTGGCTGGAGAACCTCAATAGCTTTATCCAGCATATCCATTAACAATAAAAACCGGGAGACAGACTTGTCATAGGTTACAGTGTTCAGGTTAAGGACTGAAACATTAGTCGTTTAGGTATGATACCTCATTAAGGTTGTGCTCAACAGCTGCTATTGTGCCACCTGTGACACAGAAATGCTTGTCAGAAAACCAGTCATTAATATCTCTATCTGTTCTCCTGCATGGAAAGGTTGCCATTGAGTTTCACTGTTTATGGCTACTTCTGTTGGTTTAAAATAATTCTTCCTGGACTGGGCTTTAAAAAAGAAAGAGTCTAGTCAATGCACTCCTGCAGGTCAATTAAAAAGTTTCATTCTTGCTTCAGAAACCATCTTCACACAAGATCACAACATAAACCATTTACAAGATGGCTGAATAAAGCTGACTGGCATGTGGCACAATGTAGCAACTTGTATGACAAATTTGACAGAACTTCATTTAAAAACTTTAAAAAAAAAAACTTCTAAAAGTTTAAAAACTTTTAAATGAATTCTTCAGATATGAGTTAAGTTCTACTACTGCTCTCAATCTGTTGCAGAAATACCAAACCTGAAATCTCGAAATATTAAGAAGAATTGTAACATTTCCACTGCCTGCACTGAACCACTTCAGTTCACACGGGCTCTTTCAGAGTGTTCAGAAACCATGTCGTCCAAAGTCTCCTTGAGGATTTTGTTCCATGAGAGACCAGGCCATTCCCAAGGATGAAAAGGAGCCTGGGTATTTCCCACCAAGCTTGACATTGTTTTGCCATTTCCTGAATGAGCGTATCAGTCCTTGGCCACCACACAAATCATCTAGTCAGGACAAGCTATTTTTATAGTTCCCAGATGGTCTTTATGTACTTTCACGCATGACATGAGCTTTGCAGGATACAACCACTCTGGCGACCTTGGTACGTGTGAAACTGTTCTCTCCAAGCAAAGAAAGGTGGGAGCTGTGTCGTGCACATGGGTACATCTATTCATAGTTATGTCATGCACTTTAGCTAGCACTGCATCATTTTATTTTCACAATGTACCTTGACATTCGTCATTGGCAAGAGTTCAATTTGTGTCATAAAGAATATACCGTCTGCAGTCTCAGTTTGTTCTAGTTATCTGCTGCTTCTAAAGGGAAATTTGACAAGCCATTTGCATTCAGGATTGCTGCTTTTGACCCAGCTCCATATTTTGACAGCAAACACTCAGCAGTATTACCCATTTCTGAAATTATATTGGAGATACTATTGATATTCAGCATTTCTGAATAAACTCTTTCAAAATATTCCCTTGAAGCTGTCTTCACATAGTCTTGGGACTAATAAGAAAAAATAATCCAGATCCAAATATTTTGACCTCACCGTTATTAAAACTGTATGATTGAGACATAATAACCAGCTACCTCTAGGAACCCAACAGAAACCATATAACAAATTACACTCCTTCCTGAGGATAACCAGTTATTCATATAGTTCGCTACTTAACAAAATGGGTAATTTACCACCTGCACAGCAACCCATGTAAATGGACATAAATGGTGTTAGTCCATGAAGCAAACCAACAATTTTGATGTGGTCAGGATGCTCACAGCCTCTGAATGCTCCTTTCACACTACTGAGACCCTAGAGCACAGCAAAGCACAACTGCAGTTTGGGAGACCACAGAGAAGGTGGCGCCCATTGTACGAAAGCAGAGATGACTCTTTATTTGCCCAAGAATATTAGTTACGGGGGAGGAATTTTAAAAATGTCCCTGTCGCTTCAGCGGCCCTTTTTGGCTCATTACTGTGTAGCTCCAGGCCGCTAACTGAAACCCAACTACACATCGACAGGGGTATTGACACATGACAAAAAAGGCTTGTGGATTTGGACTTGTAACTAAACCAGCAAATAACAACTTCTGTATGACAATGACTCCAGGCACTTGCTAGACTGGTTTTCATATTTTGCTCCACTTCTGGGCACTACATCAACATACAACAACTTCAAGTTGTTGATGATAAGGATGAATAACATGTTGGTTTCAAACAGGCTTATACATAGAAGACAAGAAACATTTTATGGAGCTGCAAATATAACAAAAAGGTGACAGCATGCATAAAAGCCACGGGACACACAACAAAAAAGATGTAATGTGCCTTTTTTTGTCTTACTTGGAATAACTTCATAATTTTAGTACAGTCTTATAACAAAATTCCCCAAGGAACGTTGTTTTCTCTCTCCATTAGGGACTCGAGAAAAATCTGCTCTGGGTGTCTGAAGCTCAAATTACACCTTTCAGTATTAAACTTCTTGGTCTATACTTTTCAGAGAACTGACATTTTCCTTCCTCATATTCAAAACTCTCTACAGTTTTAAAAGCAAGTCTGGTGCTCAATACAGTCACACAGCTACTGGAGAGTGTCCAGAAGAGGGCCATGAAGTTGGTGAAGGGTTTAGAGAGGAAGACGTATAAGGAGTGGCTAAAGCCACTTGGTTTGTTCAGCCTGGAGAAAAGGAGACTGAGGGGAGACCTCATTGTGGCTACAGCTTCCTCACAAGGGGAGGAGGAGGGTCAGGCGCTAATCTCTTCTCCTTAGTGACCAATGACAGAACCCAAGAGAATGTCAGGAAGATGTGCCAGGGGAGGTTTAGGTTGGACATTAGGAACAGGTTCTTCCCCCAGAGGGTGGTGGAGCCCTGGAACAGGCTCCCCAGGGAGGTGTCACGGCCCCAAGCCTGGCAGTGTTCAAGAAGAGACTGGACAACACCCTCAGACACATGGTGTGAACTGTGGGGTTGTCATATGCAGGGACAGGAGTTGGACTCGATGATCCTTGTGGGTCCCTTTGCACTCAGGACATTCTATGACTATATGATACCTTATATTAATCTCTCTGACCTCAAAACTAAGGGAAATAAATGCCCCTGAACAAACTAAAAGAAGAAATGCCACTCTTGGGTAGCTGAATTGTGTCCATAAAGATGGCAAGAGACTATTATTGGAAGCACAGACAATTTTTCTTCAGTTGGCTTAGCTGTGGAAACTAGAGCTAAAGGCAGAATGCAGCACATGTCCCAGAAATGTGCTCTAGGAGTACCTCAACTTGCAGCCTGGAAGGAGATGTGGGTCTCACTCTTCCTCCTGAGCTCTCACAGGCTTTGGACCCAGCCTGCAGGGAAAGACCCTGAGGTGCTGCACCAGCCGCCCCCCAGCCCTGGCTACTCACTGCTGCTCAGGACAAGTTGCTGCCACAAACCTCCAGCCCACACTGGCAGTGGATGAGCACCCCGTGGCCCTGGTGTCACCCCTTGGTACGTCTGAGCGCTACATCAGGTGCGACCTTAATACGAACAGCAGCAACTGATAAAAACAAATGGATAAAAACCCCCTACAGCACTGGTCCTGCCACTGAAAACGTCTCTGCACAAGAGTTTGTGTGGTGCAGAGGCAGCAATGCAGATGGAACTCGTATCTTACAACTAAACCAAAAAATTGTGTGATATATTAAGAGACCTATGCACTCACCAAATTATTTTTCTATACTTTACTAAAGAGAAAAAGCCCTTTTTAAAAAGGATTTCACTTGCATTTTACAATCTTTCTTTAGCTACAGTTTGACTGTGGTTTAGCTGTAGTTTGACCATCCTTACAAGTGGAGTCGGATGGTAAATGGAGTTCACAGTAAATCCAGCAATTAATTACAAATTGTTAAAGTCTGTTTATGTTAGCTTAAAAACATGTGTTAAAAAGACTCATATTTGTTTTCATACACTACACAATCCTCCTTGCCTTAAAAGCTCAGAACTATCCCAAAATTTAGTAACAGCCACCTGCACCCATAGTGAGAAAGGGTATAATCCAGAGATAAATTCCTTTGCTATATAGTCCTATGTTTTGTCTTGTATAATCCCTAAGCCACTTTAGTACCAGAGAAAGAAAAATGCTTGTAGTACTGAAAATTACTACATTTATTTGGAACCACAACATGCTTGAAAACAAAACAATCAACTGAACACTGAAATTACGAGAAAATATTTCAAGCTTACTCCATATTGTCCTAATAAAGTATGTTTTATAATTCAAAATAATGAGAGAAACTAAGCAGTTCAGACTGAAGACTGATTCCTGAAGATTACATTTGATTGTCAATTCCAACTTTGCAACCTTGGGAAATACAACTTAATCTTTCACCTGACAGCCCATTGTGAAGTGCTTTATAAGAGTTCGCTCAAGATTCATCAGCCTCACCAGTGTTTTGTGGTAATTGACTGGACAAAACTTACAGAAAAAATGAAACAAAACCCAAGATGATAATGTAAACCTGATAATGGACTGTGGGGTTGTCACATGCAGGGACAGGAGTTGGACTCGATGATCCCTGTGGGTGCCTTTCAACTCTGGACATTCTATGATTCTAGGAAAACTTATAAAAGAATATAAACCAACACATACCTTCCCTCTAAAAATTCCCTTCAAGACACATCATCATCACAACAATAAAAAAACCCAACCCTGACTTTGAATTCAAGGTTGATTGAATTTCATCACACTCCCAACCTTCCAGCTTCCTGTTAATTCAAATTATTAACTGGCAGATATCCAGAAGAAGCAGGGGAGGGGAAATCTAATTTGTGCATGTACTTAGACAACTAAAAACTCCCTTTACAACTGCTTATAGCCATATTCCCTCTATTCATCTTCCAGAAAAACAACAAAATAAAAGCAGAAGCACTTTCTTAGTGGAAGAGAATGAAGTGCTAGAAGTATAACCCATTTTTCAGCAACTGCAGAAACACACATCCTTGCCTTTTTTGCTCCCCTTGTTTTCATCACTGGCATTATAATAGCCGTTATTTTTTAACTGCTGCACAATACGGCAAGTCCATCTGACGGGAATGTGAAGGCAAAGCCTCATTCCCAAAGAACTTGCAGTTAAAGCTCTTGATTAAACCCACTGTAGTTATTAAAGGATGAGACTTCATGCCTCTCAGGTGAAGCAGGGGAACGACAGTGACCCCGTGGGACTTGTGGAGCCTCATTGCCTGAAGCTCTAAGGGAGGGACAGTTTATGAGGATGCAGGGGTCTGCATGTAAGTGTACAAAAAAAAGGCCTTCCCCCCTTTCTCAGCTTGCTCTTTCTTACATCACCTCTCATGATTATTCTTGTCTTTCATAGTTTCTTTGTTACACTTTCATAATTTCCCCATTTCCTTTCAGGGTGTGGGGCATTCAGAATGAAGGTAAACTTTACGCTGGCGTGGCTGCAACCTTGCAGTTTTCTATTTCCAAGACACAGTTGACTAAACTTGGCAACATTTACAGTATGTGGTGAAATCAACACCTGACTTCTTCTATACCAAGTAGCAGTAATTAGATTTGTAACAGTAAAATAAGGAAGGAGATCACTGTCATCTGCCTTGTTTTGGTATCAGCCACTTCTTACTGCTACCATTTAAAAAAGTGAATGGTTAAATCTGGAAATATTTGTCGCATAAAAAATATACAAAAATTCAAACTCAATTGTGCCAGGTTATGTAGGCAGTAGAAGGGCTGGAGCTAAAACTACTACATAAAATCGCAGAACCTTTTAGGTTTGAAAAGACCTGTAAGATCACTGAGTTCGACTGTACAAGAATTGTATTCATGTGACCTGCAATTTCTTCCTTATTGAAACCCCTAGGAATGCCTGATAGCCAAGCAGAAAGCCTGAATGACCCCGAGAGGCTGCAGGACACTTGTGGAGTGGGACAACTCCACAGAATCAGTACAGCACTGTGGCCCCACTGGTGAGGTGCTGCGCTTCTGGCTGTACGGCCTGCAGAGCCATGAGAACAAACGGCATTACCAACTAAGGATTTTATCTTGCTTTTCGTATCATTCCCAGAGTCAGTGGGAATAAAATTGACTCTGGGAATCCCAAAGTCAACCTGCCGAATTTTTTTTCATATGTATCACTGCTACTAAGGTGTGTCAAAGCGAAATTAGCTTAAATCTTCAGGGGCAGTACCCCAATACTCCTTTTTGTAGTGTGGTTGCCATAGATAGAAACCAACAGCTGTATCTGACCAAAACTTATTCAACCATTCGACTGTTGTACAGAGAGGGTAAGTTACACCTGATTGTCTTTTTTCAGTTCAGACTCCAGCTAAACATAAAATATGCAGTAAATGCTCACTTGTTACCATGTGCACCAGCACCGGTTTTCAGCATACAGTGAAGATACTCATATGTGAAACAGCTATGCTGCTATTCTCCAGAATCTGCATGCAAGTTAGAAGGCATAATTTAACCTTTAACATAAAAAAATCCTTTAAATACAAGAGAAATAATGGTTTATTTCAGTACATTCAATACCCCATTCTACTATTTCAAAAGATGATGCACCATTAAGCAAAGCATACAACACTTCATTTTTCAGTTGTTTCTCCGTCCCAAATCTTTATGCATTTGGAAATACTTCCACTGTTCTGCCAGTTCCAAGAGGTAAATAATTTCAGTTGTTGTTTAAGCCGACTCGGGAAAATGATGCCCCCTCTCATCCCTCCCTGAGCCCTGGGGTGCTGCAAAACCCAGTGACATCTGCACTGCACACAGTAACTAACCACATCTTAAGTCTTGACCACATCCTTTTACCTCCATTTCAGCTTAGTAGGCCAACTTTACGTAATGGTTTACTAATTGGATGAGCAAGCATTACAAATGCCTGCAAAACCAATCAGGAATCAAGTCCTGGTGGCTATTTTGCCTTCAACGGTCTCATTTCCTCAGTTGCCAGACTAAAAGTATTGCAGGTGACAGAAACGCAAAAGCAATATTCAAACTTGAGGATTACAGACAATCAAACGCTGTTGATGAGCAAACCAAAACTAATAATGATAGCTTTTATAAAATGCATGTGAAGTCAGAAGTTCATAAGAATTCTACTGATAACCCAGTTCCCTTTTGCTCCCAGGTCTGTTTTCTTAACATTTACAGAATCACAGAATGTCAGGGAATGGAAGGAACCTCTGTGACATCATCATGTCACAAAATCACAGAGTGTTAGGGATTGGAAGGGACCTCCAAAGATCATCCAGTCCAATCCCCCTGCCGGAGCAGGAACACTTAGATGAGGTTACACAGGAATGTGTCCAGGCGGGTTTTGAATGTCTCCAGAGAAGGAGACTCCACAACCGCCCTGGGCAGCCTGTTCCAGTGCTCTGTCACCCTCACCGTGAAGAAGTTCCTTCTCGTATTTCAGTGGAACCTCCTGTGTTCCAGTTTGAACCCATTTCCCCTTGTCCTATCATTGGTTGTCACCAAGAATAGCCTGGCTCCATCCTTGTGAAACTCATCCTTTACATATTTATAAACATTAATGAGGTCGCCCCTCAGTCTTCTCCAAGGTAAAGTGCCCCAGCTCCCTCAGCCTTTCCTCATAAGGAAGATGCTCCACTACCTTCATCATCTTTGTTGCCCTGTGCTGGACCCTCTCCAGCAGTTCCCTGTCCTTCTGGAACTGAGGGGCCCAGAACTGGACACAATATTCCAGATGTGGTCTCACCAGGGAGGAGTAGAGGGGAAGGAGAATCTCTCTCGACCTCCTAACCACCCCCCTTCTAATACACCCCAGGATGCCATTGGCCTTCCTGGCCACAAGGGCACAGTGCTGGCTCATGGTCATCCTGCTGTCCATCAGGTCCCCCAGGTCCCTTTCCCCTACACTGCTCTAACAGATCATTCCCCAACTTACACTAGAACCTGGGGTTGTTCCTGCCCAGATGCAAGACTCCACCCTTTCTCTTGTTATATTTCATTAAGTTTTTCACCGCCCAACTTTCCAGCCTGTCCAGGTCTTGATGGATGAAATGAGGATAGGGGAAGCATAACAGTGACTGTTTTTATTCCAATACTGGACTGAAAAGCCTATTAATTATGAGAGAAGGAAATAACTGTTGTTTTCAACTGTTAAAAAGTCAAAATAATATATGCTATATCAGTTAGAAACTATACATGTTAACAAAAAGGCATTCTACATTGTTCAAAACAAAACTAAGAGTGGCTAAATTAAAAGAACTATTCAGATGACAAGACATAGTATGCGATAAATTGTCATTCGTTTTAGGGTTTTTTACCCCTAGTCTTTAGGCTCAGATGATACAAAACACAACAGTAGGAAAATGTGATCACAGATGCATGAATTTATCTGTTTTATCAGTTCGGTCCTAGTTTAAAGCAGTTTAAATGAGCTTGGATAATGAAAGGCGACAGGCCCAGATCAAATGGTGCAAGTGATTTGATTAGATCCATGCTAACCAGCGCGGGTAGATTTAATTTAGAATGGAGCCGTCACGTCTGACTCTGGTAAACAGCTCAGCATCTGCCTTCCCAGGTAACACCTTCACAGGAGAGAGATCGAGATCCGCCATCTTCACAAAGTTTTTAGCTAAATCCCCCATTTACAGCTTCTGGTAATTTCTCAAGACAAACAACTACAATAAAGGGAATGATGCAAGTTTCTAGAAGACCAAGAAACCACTTGATTAATAAAACCTGGTGTGTAAACTCTAAATCTACTGAAAAGTACAATTAAAATTATGTAAACAAGTCCTGGGGCTGAGTTTAGTGGTCAACTAGAGTAACTGGGACAAAGCAATAGCAAAAACCATATACCTGAAATGTTTCTTCAGCACACCAACTCCAGTAATAATGAACACACTGCAGTACCAGAAATTTTATCTCCTCCAACCCTGCAAAAACAAGGCCACTCCTATTTTGCTCTCCCTTTCAAAGGGACATGCAGTTCTTCCACTGAATAGCAATAACATTTTAAATCAATACAAATGCAATCTCTTTCATCTCCAATATATTTGTGTCAAAATTTTAGGAACCCAAAACATAAGGATGCAGACCATTACCTAGCAATGAATTCTTAAAATTCGCTCTCCTGTCAAATCTTAAACCAAAACTGACTTAAGAGTCAAAAGAACAACATATGTGAGGAGGCCAGAGTTCAAAAAACCTTGAGCAAAGTTAAGACAGGCTTTACTCACAGCACTGTATGGAGGGTGAGAGCAGACACTGACTACGGGACAGGCGATGAGGGTAAGAAGAGAGAGCTCTGAGAGACATGGCACCATGAAAGCTGTGGGGAATTATTGAAATAACCACCGCGTGAGAAGGAGAAATTCTATGGAAAGAGATTTTGTAAATTCTTAAAACATTGACGGAAAAGTTAATGTAAACGAAAGATGGTTAAGTTTATAGAAAAAAAAAAAATCAGTTGGCAAATTTGTATTTATAACTATCACAATATTGGTAACAGGCAATAATAATAAGCTTAATCTACCTCAGATAGATACCAAATTTTCCCTCATTTTTTGATTTTGGCCACACTAGCTAATCAAGCATCGACGGGGTGGAGAAACTCAGAGGATCCCGGGGATCCAGCCTCCCAGCTGGGGTTGCCAGAACATTTTGTCCTCCCTCCCACTCAACCTCCCCGATCCAACTGCTTCTCCTCATCCCGCTTGCCATCCCTTGCAGATTCATGTCACTACAGAGAGCTTGTGTCCTCTGATCTTGGGCTATTTTTTTTTATTCTTACTCTTCTTCTTTAATGATCTTTGCATCATTTTAGACATTTACTTATGGGGAAAATTTTCAGTCTTTGAGCTTGCAAAGACTCTAGATATTAAACCACTTCCAAATTATTATCTGATCAGGATGAATTTAAAATATTTGGGCTTACTATTAGGTAGAAAATTTGCAAAGATCTATCAGTATCTAGAGAGAAATTGAATGCATGCATAAAAAGGCAAAATGGCTTCTCCAGTTTACTACTAAATAGAGATTTATCCACTCAAAGCATCCCACTATGATAGTTTGACATAAACCTAGAGTTGTTAAAAAGAATGAAATGAACAAAAAATATTGGAATGATATTGTATAATCTGGAATGGTCTGAAGCAATGCTTCGGGAAAACATGGTTGGAAAGACCTCCTGGCATATCAGACAAGTTTAGTCTCAGTCACATTTTATCACAGATGAACTTTTGGCTCAAAAAATAAAGAATGTGCAAAAAAATCATGAAACTGGCAGTGTAAAATGAGGTCACTGTGCTAAAACCTAAAGTAACACATTTTGAAAACATGGGATTCATTTAAATTTGAGGTCAACAAACATTTTGAAGCAAATGATTAACCTCAAATGACCCAAGATATTTAATATAGCTGTTCATGGAATGGAATCATGTAAGTCACAAGGGGACACTGTTTTGTTTAAGGCCAAATTACAATGTTTATTCAAGATGGTGCACTACACCCTTCTTTTGTGCCAGTAAAAGGATTATTATTTTTGCATGATGATGCAAAATTTTTAATACAGAGGAAAAGACTCATCTCAATGTCAAAATGTATTAACGTCAAGTCTTTTTTGGAAAAAAGTTCATAACTTGAAAGCTCAAAGGACAAATAGGCATATTTTCTCCATTTCATTTCTCTACAGACGTAAGACATTCTAGTATTAAGCAAGTCTCTAACATTGAACTTATTATTAATAAGACAAGATGATTAACATGCTAAAGTCTAGTTTGAGTTTACAGGTGTGCTGGTTTGACTGAAAATGGGCTAATTTTCCTCATGCAGTTAGAAACCTTTCTTTTTCATAGCTAGCATGCTCATTATTTGGACTGTGTTTGAGAAGAAGTAGATAACACTCTGGGACAGAGTTAATGTTTTAATTGCTCTGGTCTGAGAGCCAAGGACACTCTGAGCGCCCTCCCCACAGGTGTGAGGTATCGAGGAAGGGGGGCACGGGTGGGGCAGAGCTTGACTGACATCCAGACTGGTCAATGAGAGTATTCCATCCCATTAGTGCCACGCTCCAGATTTAAGAGTGGGGCCTTCCAGTTTCTTGCTCTCCTCTTCTGTTCTCTCTCTCTCTCTGGGGATAGCGGGGGAGGTTTTGGTTAGGACGTTTAGCTCGGCCTTTTGCCATTTCACAGAGGCCCCTGGGCTTTTCTGCCTTTTTCCTCTCTTTTTCTCTCTCTGGGATCAGCTGTGGGACCAGGTGTGGCTTGCTGGGACCAGCTGCTCAGTTGTGAATGGAGTTCACAAGGAATTGCCTTGAGTATATTTTATTTCTATTATATATATGTATATATATTAATATATATTAGTAGTGTATTAGTATTTTGTTATTTTATTAAACTGTGTTTATCTCAATCCAAGTTTCTCCCTTCCCTTTTGATTCTCTCCCTTGTGGGGGGGGGTGGCAAATGGGGTGAGCAAGTGGCTATCATGGTTGCATTGCTAGCTTGGGTTAAACCACACAATGGACCATATGATTCAATTCCTGTATAAAAGCCAGCAGCCACTCTTGAATTACACCAAGATTTCTTCAAACTAATTTGTTTCGCTATCGGTGTTGAGCAGAAGAGGCAGAAACAGCAGCAGCATCTTTAAGCTAAAATACCACAAGCAGCATTTGAGTGCTCAGGATGCATCTACACACCATTTTGAAGCAACTCCTTGCTATACCTTGATCTGTAATAGTATTTCTGAACTAGCAGTACAGAAATTGCCATTAGCTAGTATGGTAGGAACACTTCTTAGGACAGATTGCTGTTTTTCTAATCTTGTCAGCTACACTTAATGGGACATATTCTGAACACAAGGTTTTAGATAAATCAGCTAGAACACAAGTTTGCTTTAATGCCTTTTGCAATTGCAGAAGGAAGAATTGGTTGGTAAAGGCAAGCTGTAAAATGCTCCTAAAATACTGCATCTGAGAAGGTGTAAAATACTACTTGAAACAAACAGCAAGTTGATCTTTCACATATTCTATATTCTTCATAATTGCCTATCTAGACAGAAGTTATTAAATGTGTGATATAGTACATATGTGTATAATTAAAAGATCATAGATAATTAATATATAGTGTAAATAGTTCAGCATAAAAATGTTATTTCACTTGCAGGCCAGTTCCAGTTCCATGTGGGAAAAAGGTATGTGATGTAGCTAATGTGTTAAGGAGGCTCTCAAACAGTAACCTAAAGGGAAGCTTTAATTGTGGCTGGTTTGTTTTGTATTCCATTATCTTCCATGAAGCTAATCTCAGACTTTGGCACTTTATATTTCAACACAGAGAGAAAATGCTTAGCCAGAGACCTGGACTCACTGGAATCAGTAAGAAAGGTGCTGGTGGCCTCAGACCATCTATTACTGATAAGGTTGTATGTAGAACTCTACAGTACAAACTCTTCAAAACACATTATTGTTGCCCTTTTGAGTCAGACTGGCATCTTTTCTATGTAGTGGAGAATTAAAAATACTTTATACTTTTTCAGTTAGTTTTACAATGTTGAATGTAATCATTCTTTAAACATACAAGAAGTTGTTTTTTTTCTTTCTATTTTCTGTTAAGGAACTTAAAAATGATTAAGAACAATCATTATATCTAGTGACTGATTATGGGGGGAACAGCAAGGACTGGTGAGAAACTATTTTACATTTGCTTGATCAGCAATACACAATCATGTTATAGAAGGCGGCTCCTATGATTGATTATTCTGTTTATTAGGA
The DNA here is from genome assembly GCF_964273445.1 of Streptopelia decaocto. Classification (NCBI taxonomy): domain Eukaryota; kingdom Metazoa; phylum Chordata; class Aves; order Columbiformes; family Columbidae; genus Streptopelia; species Streptopelia decaocto. The sequence continues at coordinate 100,449,670 of NC_138663.1, read as the reverse complement.
CTGGAAGTAGGCTAGATAAAAGGGAAATTAATTTGTGCATGCATCAGTTTAACTAAGCTTATTTAAATGGATTTAAGTTGACAATAAACACAATTCATGTAACAGAAATTTTGGATGCTTGCTAATTTATGTTGTAGCCCACAGAATAAACAATAAATAAATGTTAACCATCTCAGATATAACAAAATTTACAAACACATTTGTTTTATTACAACAGTGAAATTGTTTGGAAGAGTGTCTTCCTATTCTACATGAATTTTATGAGCAGGCAACAGCCACATTAACCCAACCTCCTGAAATCTTTATTAGGAGAAGATATGACACTGCAAAGCCCTGGGAAGCCACCTCAGGTCTGAAGGTCTGAATGCAACGTGGGTTATTCAAAGGGAACGGGCTTAGCCCAAGTCAACACAACAACTGTTTTGAGAAATACTGTGCAAATAGTTACACCAACATAGAACTGTTAACTCTGCTCCTTCGCTGGAGTTTGCTGTCCCTCACAGCTGAACCAGAGCAAGTGACTGTCTGAGCTCTCTTTCCTCCAGCTCTCCAACTACACCATTACAACAACTTTACTAAGTCAGTGTAATGAAAATTTATGAAAGAAAAGCTTTGGCCAAGGTACCGCATTACAAATCCTAATGTGAACCTGTGACCTCGGTGCATGAGTAAAAATGTATTATCAGTGATGACATACTTGTAATTCGAGTTTGGTTAACTATACCTGAAACCTCACCAGTTCACATCAAAGAATTACATCTTAGCTGTCATTACTATAGATAAGTAAACTTTTGAGAAAAATAATTATTTTATTTCTTTTCATTTGCAGTATTCAGAATGAAGACTGGAGAGTAAAATATTATGTGAAAATACTCGCAGGCTGCCTGAAGATGGAAACTCTCCTGAAATTAACTGATGTTAATCTGTATACTGGGCACAAATCTTTAGCATATACTATCTATATAATAGTATGATTATCTATAAATAATATTAATCTTCCACTGAATCAAAGCAGTTTGGGTGGGAACAACTCATACAAATACGTAAACAGCAATACACATCCTATACATCTCCAACCCTTAATTTATAGAGACACAGCTTACTGAAATCACAATTATATTATGTGTTCTGTTTCTGTGTGGGACAACTGTATGAGATGTTCAGACATTTAGGAGTATATTTAACTAGACTGCCTGTAGTAATTCCATTTCTACAGTGTAACATGACAGAAGAATTCAGTTTACAACAAAAGCATCATGTGAACCAGCCTTTTACAAAGCAGAAACCCCTATTCTTCAGAGGAAAACTGTCCTAATTCTGTTTGGGAAGCAGCAGATTTCCTGCACATACATAATCCCTCGTTACAGGTAGTTTGCAGAACATACGATGTCTCTGCAATGTGCTACACACGCAGTGTTTGCGCAGCACGTGTACAAGGACGTACCTGAATTTTCCAAGAGTGCCACGGCGTGAACTGAACTCACTGACCTGGGCAAATTTCTGCAGTTCTGCCCAGACAGGTTAAGCAAACCTCAGGTGGGTGAAGAAGAGTCATTCGTCTTTGTGAAGTCTCTGGGGAGTGAACTGACAGGAGCAGCCCGGGGCAGTGCTGAGCTCTGCGCTCACCCACCCCGTGGCAGCTCCAACACTTCTGAGCAGCGGCCGGTTTCTAAACCTGATTTCACTCACGCCTCATGGAGATATGCACCTTTTGCTTCATCTGGCACTCCAGGTAAGCTAAATATACAGTAATTAACAATTACAACCAAAATTGTCTTTCTCCACTCTGCATATCTATTACTAACACTTCCCGCTGCTTGGCGTGGTGAATGTGGTGTCCTTGTGTGCTCTACAAATCAAAAGACAGAGAACACAGGATTGGCACAGCCCAGTCCTAAAAGGTCTGAGTGATGTCTTAAATAATCACCTCAGTCTAAAAATCAAAAGATCATGCATTTTACCATTTTATTTTGAAGTGCTCACATCCTCAAGCCTCTCTTCAATTCACCAAAAACCTTCCTTGGAACCTTAGCTGTGTTAAAGAAAAAAAACTTTTTTTTTCTTTAAAGAACAATAATCTTATTCCACTAGAAGCAGTTTAAAACACTACCCTATCAAAAGGGCTCAAACCAAGTATCTCAGAAGTTGGCCATGCCTTGCATAGTCGCTTCCTTATCTCTCAAGCGTAATGTAAAGGCATAAAAATTGTTACCTAATAGACAAGTTCATGTTCTAGCTAGATATACTTTCTTCTGACTTGGCTAAAAGGTCAAAAAATACTGAATGAGTAATATTTCATTAATAAAACCAGAGGTCAGTTAACTATGATTCACCACGTAGCAGGAGAAGCATCAGAGAATATACAAATAAAACTCCGCTTTGGCCTTTGAAGAGCTGCAAATTTAAATAATGTTTGTTCTTACACTGTTTAAAAATATGTGTATTTTAAAAAACACTATGAACAATGAATGCTGAGTACTCAAAGGAAATAGTTCATGTGTAGGTCCACAGGTGCCATATTATTTTTTAACAATACTTGAAAAACAATTTTGGAAATCAAAATCAATACACAGTTTATTAACTAAAACCAAGAATTGTATTATAAAGGATACTGTTTAAAAGGAGTTTGATTTTTCTAGTTCATAAATCTAACTGACTAACAAAATGATTTGGTGGGATCTAGTGCCAACAGCATCTGTTGTTACCACACAGAAAGCTTCTCTCTGCCTGTGTAATACCATTGATAAAGTTCTAAATAAATTAAAACAAACCATTAAAATCAATAATTATAAAAGAATTATAAAAGTTGCTAAGGAAAAAGTATGGACAGGTGTACTATAATATTTTCCAAACTCAGGCACTTGGAAGCCAACTCTTTGATGATATCTTCTTTCACTTTTCTTATATAAAATGCGATGTTCTTCTTATGTAGAAATAAGACACACATTTCATCAAAATCAACCATCTTAATGCAGACCTATATGTACAAAATATCCCTCTCAATCATATTAAATGAACGCTTCTGAAATGTTTCTGAAAAAATACTGTTCTGGAAATACTTTTCAAAAAGAATCTTGAACATTTTCTTATGCTAATCTACGCCTGTGCACTTCTACCAAAGAGAGCCACAACCCGCGCCATCACATTTCACTTGTGACATTCTCACACTGCACCATTTCGGGCTCATTGAACAACAGAAACCTGTTCAGCATATCAGATGATCTATTTTAAAAATCTGCCACTTACATCCTACCCAACTCGTTCTTAAATTCAAAGTAACTAATTTATACAATAAACATCAACCTAGTAAAGGGTGATCAGTTTTTTCCTAAGTATCAAGCGCACACTCCTACTGTTTCTAACTGAACTCCCTGAATTCTTTCCGTTCTCACATCTAATTTCGCCTCATCTCTGTTTCACCTTGCTTTTTACACTCTAAGGTTTTCTAGTCAAGATACTATAATTCTCTCTGTATTCATACAACATATCACACATGATCTTGAGATAGTCAGCCTCTTGTCATTGTCACCCCCATCATATCAATGATAACAATAACAGTAAGAATGCATGAGACAAAATTAATTTGCCCGTATTTTGTTAAAACATACTTTTATTAGTCTTGATACTGATTCTGGCCATAATTTTCAAAAGCCTCTACTAACTTGTTGAAATAATTCTCATGTCTACCTAGTGGAAAGTCCAAAAGTGCTCTGACACTCACCATGTAAAAATTGTTGCCATTCCTTGGGTAACTAAACCAGCAAAACACAGGACTCAAGAAACTTCTGTGGTCCATTCCCAGGCACAAGGGATGATCCACTAAAAATAACTACTAACTTTGTAAAATCCAAATGTTTTTCTCTGCTTTTGGGTTTTCTCATACTGGTGCAGATAAGCAATCATTACAGAACCAGCCAAGCAGATTTGCACTGGTGCTCCTAGTAACAAATTCCAACAAGGAGTTTCTGCTATATTTGATGCCAGGAAGTTACATGAAATTTTCCTGGAGCTTCTTTCTTTGAAACATTAAATTTTCTGCCTTTCTTGGCTCTGTGTTCACCCTAGACTGGTTAGAGACATTTTCTTGTGGAGATGAAAGTCACAGTGTTACTATGAGATGGAACACCACTAAACCCTATCAGAGAACTGGATGACATGCTAGTTAAGTTTGTATTTGTAAAATGTGAAAAGAACTATGAAGGAACATCCATCCATCCGAGAGGTGTGAGACAGAAATACCACGCAGGCAGTAGTAACACATCAGGCGCTCCTGATTTTTTTTTGTTCTTTCTAACACCAAAATGATAATTACACTCCAGAACTGTGCATTCAATATAAAAAGTTTAGTTAAGCACAAGCACGGAAGTTCATTAGCCCAGTAAACTATAAGAAAATGAACAGAAATGAAAATGTGGAAGGGCTCTCCTTACCCCACTGCCACCAGGGACCAAAAACCACTATTAAAGAGTTCAAAAAAGGCAACCTCTGCCAAAAAAAAAAAAATCACACTATAATTCTGGGTTAGGGGTGTAAGTAGATTGAAATATACATTGCACCTAAAAAACCCCCAACAAACTCATCTAGAAATTAACGTAAATAGGGAATTTACGGCTAAAGAAAAAAAGACTAGAAAGCAGAGGGCCTCCAATTTCTGATTCCTATTTTAAAAGAATACAAACACGCTATGCAAAAAATCTCCCCAAAATAACATATATTTTCTTATTTGTAAGTAGAAAAAAGGCATTTTTACAGATAAGGAGGCCATTAGTAACCAAAAAGAATGTTGAAAGACAACTTTAAAAAGCACACCCAGAAAATTTGTGCCTTAGAGTCTTAAAAGTGTTTGCGAGAGTTTAATTTAAATGATGCTAATTTTCAATACATTTTGGAACACCAGAGAAATTCAGTAAGACTGCTACCATCTCCTGGCAATATCTGAAGATGGTTAGTGGTATGATCTCAGTAATTACAGAGCTCTAAGCCATTATTAATCTCACGCAAAATAACCAGCAAACTGATGAAGGATACATTTACTGGGAAATGACACAAATAAAACTGATGCCATTCAACACCATTTTATAGAAACATGGTCAGTAAAACAGAAAGGTTGATTTAATCATCTGATAAAGCTACAAACTGTGGTCAGTACAAGTTATTCCACAGGTGAAACATGCAGACTCTTGAACAGTATTTAGCTTACAGCCACACAACATTCAGAGTTAGGAAATTATTATCAGTACCATTGACTGTGATTAAGACACAGATAGAAAACAGTAGTTGTTAACAAGAAATAATAATTGAAGAAGAGTGTTTGACATTACCCCAACAAAATCATCCAGTACTAGCTCAACATTATCTAAGAGTACCATCAACGATACAAAAGTAAATATTGTTGATGGCAGTTATGGCACAAAAAAATGTTGGATTGGTTAAAAAAGGTAGCAGAGCAGTTATTCAGAGTAATATGGATTGCTTTGTAAGACAAGGACAGTGTATTGCAGCCAAGCGGACTTATGTAGCAAGCAAGAAAGAAATAATGCAGGTAATACCCAGAAAAGGGTGCATAAAAGACAAGGACTTAAAAAATAAATACCATCTTTGTGGCACAGAAACAATTCAATACAAATGCCAGTGATATCTTATGACAAGAAGGAGTAATAAGAGTCCCCATACACTTAAGTGCATGGCACCAGATGCTACTTTTGTTCACAGCATTAGTGATACTGGAACAGTGATTACAGGTGTATAGCCGCCGCACTGTTTTCCAAAGATGGCAAAGATCTTGTTTTTTTTGCATGGTTTCTCCATAAGTCACCAAAAAATGTGTTAAGGTGTTAACCAGAATGCCCCACATGCTGTTATTAGCACAGTGAGGTATTCAGAAAGTTGTGCGAAAAGAGCACAGCAGCAATCTGCAAAGGCTGCAGAGAACCAGTGAGTGTTACATGAACACAGAAACAGCCCCTGGTCCATTCCAGGAGATTAAGAGAGCTCAAGCCTAATGTTAGTGACCAGGCAGTGTTGACAGCGGTGTACGTACTGTGGTAAGACAGATTTTATCACTGATGGGTTCTGGGGTTATTTCCTATCATAGCAATTACTTAATGCTGAAGACACCTAAAGAACCATACAGTGCTTCTTTGCTTTGTTACATTGTGGCTCTTCAATCTGTAACCTCGAAAAAAACCCTGAATAAAGGTAGACCTTTTGCCAAATGTCTCTATTTGAGAGAGCTAGACTGCCATAGCCTTAAATCACAGAATCACAGAATGTTAGGGAATGGAAGGGACCTCCAAAGATCATCTAGTCCAATCCTCCTGCCGGAGCAGGAACACCTAGATGAGGCTACACAGGAAGGCGTCCAGGCGGGTTTTGAATGTCTCCAGAGAAGGAGACTCCACAACCTCCTGGGCAGCCTGTTCCAGTGCTCTGTCACCCTCACTGTGGAGAAGTTTCCTCTCATATTTAAGTGGAACCTCCTGTGTTCCAGTTTGTACCCATTTCCCCTTGTCCTATCATTGGTTGTCACTGAGAAGAGCCTGGCTCCATCCTTGTGACACTCACCCTTTATATATCTGTAAACATTAATGAGGTCACCCCTCAGTCTCCTCCAAGCTAAAGAGACCCAGCTCCCTCAGCCTTTCCTCATAAGGGATATGACAGCAACGGTCCAAATACATCATCACGTATATGCCCAGGAACTAACCGTACCTGCGGCTTCACTAGGGAAAAACCTGAAAGGCAGCTGGATAGCAAACCACGTTCTTGTGGTAGTCTCCTGTTTGCTGATTACTTTCGGCTTACCTGGTCGTGAGACCCTCGAGCTGCTGAATGCTGCTCCTCGCAGGCTGCTGTCAAGAGTCTGGGGGTTGGAGTTACCATGGAGATCACCGCATCTGACAGCTGAGAAGGCTGCAATGAGAGACACAGATACTCATCAGCCAGTTTCCATCACCTCATCAAAACAATGGGATTTGAATCCTTTTGCTTCAGGCATTTGCTAAGGTACTATTTCCCAATTTAGGAGCTTTGGACAAAAAAAACCAACACCCATCAGAGAGGGAATCAAAGAGGCAAGGGCCAGCCCCAGCAACTCACAGCTTTCAAGGGCTTTGCAAAGCCCTGCACTTTTTCAGGAACCCAAAAGAGTCCCAATATACACTGAGCATGGCTCAACATTTTTCAGCCTCTTTGGTCAAGTGCAACACCAGCAAACAACTCATCCAGAACCGCTGCAGAGCACAGGGCAGAAACACCAGCGAGTTGTCCCAGAGCAGCGCGGGGCATCCAAAAGGGCTCCCTGAGAAAGCTCCTGCTGGGAACTGACTGAGTATCACTTCTGTGCAAAAAGAAGTAAGAAGGCCAAAGAAATTACCTTCCCGCATGTTGAGGGAGGAAAGTCTAAAGGAAAGCATTTACAAAATTCGAAGATGCAAGATAGTCCGGCATTCCATTGCAAAAATAAACCTATTTGCAGACTTTTCCATGCCTACCATTAAGCATGATAAGCAAAGCCTTATCTCCTATTTCCTCTGCCATTCACCCACCATCTATCTACAATAGTTTCCTACTCCTGCATTGCAAGCCTTAAGCCCTATGCTCAGTTTTTGTCTATGTAATCTAATAATTAAATGCTGTAAAGTGAAATGAGATATTCATTGGAGACTTTTAAAATTAATTATACTCTTCCACACAAACATCCAACAGCTTTAAAAACTATACATTAAGGAGCATTTTATGATATAATCAATTTAATAAATAACATATTTAAACACATCATCAGGAGAAGCTTTCATAAATCCAGCTCTAATTCCCAGTCTGCAGTACTACAGCATGTTCTCATTTACATCACTGTGAGACAAATACACTATCTAACCAAACACAACTACTGACCTGCGAAAGAGTTATACCTATTCTAATCAGAGGTGAATCACTATACAAGGGACAAGAAATGCCTATGCAAGCATCATAGAACTCCATAGTTTTTCTGAGTTGGTCTACTGAATGCATATGAACCTCCCTGGCTACCTATACATTATAATTACCAATCTAACTCTCACATGGCATTCTGACGTGACTGTTGTCATCTCTCCATCTTATTTTTGAATTGTATCCCATCTCATTTTTCTGTAGAGCATGTTATATTGATGGAAAATATAACATGCTCAAGAAGCGTAACTCTGTGTAAATATAAAATCTGAAAATCCAAGCAACAATTAGAGGATTTTTCTGTTACAAATTCTCTATGTCTTATGGGAAAACTGTTAAGAGTATTATTATATTAAAATGATCTCTATTCAATACAATATGCTGTGCAACAGTAACTAACATATACTGAGGCTGCTCTGATGACAAATACCAGGAAAATAACTGACTCATCTGTGCTGAAGGCTGCTGCAAGATTCACGGAGTTTAAAGGACACCGTAAAATATCAGATACTCATATTGTGTAGATGGAAGTGTTTTTATTGAAGAAATTGTACTAGTTCTTTTTGCCATTATTATACTCATGGTTAGGCCACGTTTTCATCTTTTCTGTTTATGCATCTTATATAGTGGATCACTGGAGCTTTTATTGGTGACAGGATCACGTCAAGGCCACTCGTCTTCCCAAGCCAATGCAGAGCAGGCAGGAGGTGTCACTAGGGGCAGCACCGGCAACACCAGCTGGAAGAGCTGGAAGTCCTCTGGTTAAGACTGGCTTTGCTTACCTTGCCAGATAACTAATTGGTAAATACATCGATACTGACTCTCTAACAAAAGTTTTTTTTGTGCAAAGACTAGGGTCAAGTAAATAAATGATTTTCAAGAATGAAGCAAGGTGAAAGAGACAAAATCAGAGATGAAAAGAAGTTATTTCTTTATTATTAATTACCCATAAGTGTCAGTGACACGGAAAAGTTACACGGATTTCCCCCACAATTGGGTGAGAGCATACATGTGGATGGGTGTAATAATTTGTCATTCTACCAGATGCACCTACCCATAAGGTTTTAATCAACAATAAAATGATTTCTTAAAATCTAATTTCATGCAGACATAAGTGCTAATATAAGCTTTGAAATAAATTATATGCAAAGAGAAGTTGCGAAAGTGATTAGAGCACTGTAAAAATACTTTAATATGAAATATTTAAGAGTTCAACTTGTACAGTTTATGGGGGAAAAAAAAAGACAGATGATCTGATTACAGCACCTAAGTGTTTTCATAGGGAGAAAGTACTAAGTACTGGCTGGCTTGTGAATATAGAAAAGAAGGGTATGCATAAAACAAATCAGCATCTCAAAGCTGATGCTAAATTCAAATGAGAAATAAAGCACATGCTTTGCACCACCTGTGACTAACCATTAGAGCACAGCTATCCAAAAGAGAATGCAGAGATTCTCCATTTGTTGATATCAAGTTTTAGTGCAACTTTTCTAGAACACGAATTTTTATAAAAATACAAGTTATTCCGCAGTCATATGCAAGTTACTGGGTTACATACAGACAGGCAAAGTTTGCAGTATGGAAAAAGGAAGATCAGGTGATACAGTCACCCCTTGCTGGTCATAAATTAAATATATTATGATCTGAAATGATTGTTTAGCTTTGTAACTAAAGCACTGGATGACGGTGAACAGTGTGCACGCCAAGCTGCTGGTGCTGGCACATACTTAGTGACACATCTGTGCATCTAACACACACGTATAGTGAGAGAGCAGGTGCGTGTTCAGGCTGTATATGGAGTCAGAGAATTACAACCTTCCTTCTAAAGACAGGTAGACTACATTCTGCCACAAATAATATTCTGGCTTCCAATTTAGGAAGCCAGTTCTTTCCTCCATGAGCTGAAAGGTCTCAGTCATGGGACAGCGGTAGCAGGAGTTCTCTTCACATTCGAGTCATTCGAGGCATTAGTGAGATGACTGACAGCAGGCAATACGACTGCCGCTCCCTAAATCTGTGCCTCCGCTCCAGAGACGTAGAACAATGAATAACAGTGCTTCGTGATATTAACTGTTTGCCAGTCCATCCCAGCAGGCAGTAAGCTTTCTGGGCAGAAAATGCTTCCTAGTAGGGTATTTCAGCAGGTCAGACAAGCAGCTCCCCACCTCAGTGAAAATCCAGGTGCTGCCATGACCCTGCAGCATCACAACTCTAGCTCTGTTCCTACAGCACAGCCCTACTCTGGGGGGAGTGGGAGGAAAAAAGGAAATAAGAAAAAAGAAATTGCCTAAATGTTACGCTGAGCTGCTCTCATAGTTAACAACCATAAAGATTTTGTCCCTTAAGCAATGATATGGAAAAATATTGGAAGTGCCAACTTAGCTAGCGTTAGTGCTGTTGCGACGCTTTGGGCTGCCAAGCTGCCAGTAAATTTAAACATGTTTAAATATCAAGCAAAAATAAGAGTTCAAAAATTTCATTCATATTCACTGATTGTAAATCTGGTCCATATGGTATGACTTTGGACATTGCACTACTTTGGAAAACACAAAAGTCAGCCACATGATGCAAACAGGTCCATCGATCTCCGTATCTCTCAGCTGCTCCATCAGACACAGCCTCCCTGAAGCAAAACCATGGAAAACACTGACATCCAACTCGCACACAGTCGATACAAAAATCCCTGCTTACATCAGAAGTGCAAATTCAGCTGAAGAACGCTAAAGTTGCCTTTCACCCCACCCCTAGTTGGGACATGGCTGAGCACAAGCTTGGTGGCTGCCAAGCCACACAGCACCACTTACATTGAGAGGTCAATAAAGTCACAGTCACTTAAAGGAAGCCTGAATTTGGTGCCACAGATGAAACACTGTATTTATCCACTGCTTCATATGTATATTTCCTTTTGCAGGCACCTGCATAACTTTAGGAAACTGAATTTATAGGAGGCACTTGAAGTTATCAGCTGTGCAGGTGTCTAGGGGTAAGAACACCTAAATAGTACAGTAAATTTACTCTTGATTTAAACCCAGAGTAATTAGTCACATCATTTAGGAAGATGTTCTTGTAAATCCTGCTAAATTTCTCTAAATAGATTTAGAGGAAGTGGTTGAGTCACCATCCCTGGAGGTGTTTAAAAAGCATATAGATGAGGCTTCTAGGGATGTAGTTTAGTGGCAGAGTTAGGTTATGGTTGGACTTTATGATCTTGAGGGTCTCTTCCAATCAGAATGATTCTATGATTTTTCCAGTCTGATTTATGTTTAAATACTATTTCTGCCTAGTTTCCAGTAAGTTGTTTTATTTTTACTAGACAACATAGATGAGGAGAAACCAAACCAGTAACATTACTACTCTGTTCCATCACACTTCTCTTTACACTGTTCCATAATAGAAAAAAAAAAAAAACAAAACATTAATTGGGTGACTAGTTTATTATCCCTCTCCTTTCTGGCTTTTAAAGACACAGAGGAGTTTAAATGATAAACAGGCCACCTTCAACAGACACTGAACTACAAAAGCATTTTTGAAGGATTTCCCTATATCTCTGGGGAAAAAAAGTACAGGATACCTAGTGCACAACATTAATATTTTGCTTCCTTTCAAACTGATAAACAGCTTTAATATTTTAAAATAACCCCTGGGGGATTATAGTTAAGCAGGACTATATGGAAGGTTCCAATAGGACACCAATAATTATGCCACCCTTCTGCAAAAAAAACCCTTAAAATGTATTTTCTAAAGGACTTCCTAAAAAGTGTGTACGTATGAGTGAAAAAAACATTCCAACATTTGCAAAACTTCTGCTGATGCGCCAGGTTTTTAGTTTCTTTATAGATTAACATCATACATAAACATAATCACAGAGGTATGACCGCAGCTGTGGCCACCCTTGGGGCATGACCTGCAATTAGCAGGCACAAAGATCATGGATAACACTGCAGTCATGTGGAGCCACAACCGGGACCTCTATTTTCAACACAACACAACGTGCTGGGTTTCTCTGTCGTGTTTCCACAGAGCACCTATGCACTGGAACTTCAATCTCCGTTCAGAAAAGCCCACACAATGCCTGCATATTAATGTATTTGCCCTAAGGTCTTATAGAGAAAATAAATAGAATTCAACGGCTTGCTATGATAAAAAATTTCCTCTCTGGGTACTTGTGTATTTGTCTTTCCCCTGTAGCCACCTCCTCTAAAGGAAGTTAGGAAAGTTTTTTTTTATTTTATATATACCATAGACGAATGGTCAGATTTGATGAAGGAAACAAATTAATGAGTCAGTCAGAAACCAGAGTCAACTTTGAAATAAATATTCATTATAGTACTAGTGCAAAAAGTTTTCCCATGGTAAAACCTGAGCCAAAGCAATAAAAAAACCTTAGAAATAACCCCTGTCTTCGCAGAAAAACTTAAAAATACTTTGACTTGAGAGCCTCTCCCCAGAACATGGCAGTCTTTCAGGTGCAGCTCACAGGGCCTGGGCTGCCACTTTGAAGCCAGTGTCTGGAGGGAACACAAAACTGCAAGTGGAAACTCTTTTCATGTTTCTTCTTAACAAAGTCTCTCAAAGCTAGCAGACATCATGAAATTAGGAGTTTCAGAAGTACAGTCTCATTAATCTGGCCATATCCTGCCACCCCCTTTATGCAGGCTCCTCCAGAGATCAATTAACTCTTACCATCCTGAACAGTAACTTAATACAACCAGTCTTAGAGCCAGACCAGAAGCCACAGTTACAGCATCGATTCTCAAAAAATATTTACCACAGTCAATGCTTTGCCTGCACAGACGCTTCAACAGCTTTAGATTTTTCTGCTTCACCTGTGTATTTCAATGTAGTAGATATTCTCCCTATCATGCATAATAGTTTCAGAGGCAGGAGATACATGAGCTATCTATCATTATTTGATATGCAAGTACTTTCAGTAGTGATAACGAATTCATGGGAAACTGAGCTGTCAGTAACCAAGGCAGGTACCAATTCTCAAAATGCTTAGTACTATAAGACGATTTTTTACAGTACATGGATTCATGGGTGCTGTAGCATCCAACACAGCAATTCTGATAAGTTTTTATGAGAAAGATACACATGGATCACGTAGCACAACATTTATTTTCCCAACCCTTAGGCAAACGGAATGCTATTTTTCTAATTAACAAGTCCAGATTAAAAAAAAAAATAAAAATCCTTCTCTCTTGATGTGAACTCATAAGATTTCTGCTGAACTTTATAAAACATGAAACAAAAAGCACAGCATGTCTAGGACTGCTGTGACAGAAACATAAAGAAAAGCGCTTAATTATTAAATCTGTGATACTGCAGGTAGATGAGAAAGAACGATCTGCTTCAGAAGCACTGAACTGTAATCCTCCCGTTTGTCTATTTAGCTCTACCTCAGGCAAAAGCAGAGGAGAAGAAACAGCAAAGAAGAAATGCATTGCCCTAACAATCACCATTAAATGATTTAAAAGTGCAAGCTTAAAAAGAAAGCCACCCAATTTAGTTTAATTCATGTACCTTTTGCCCCCAGAAGATCTGTCATTCTAACCTAAGAAATGAACCTTCAAGTCTTTGGTCCCCGGTTGCACAAATACCGCATTGCTTTCAGCATGCACACCTTGGGGGTACCCAACTGCAGAGCAGAATGTAGAAGGATTTGTTGTTTCCCACATCTGGACAATGCAGAGTGTGTACAGTTTTCTCAAGGTGAATCAGTAATGTGAACTGCAGCCCACGGCAAAGACAGAGCTGGTGCAATTTTCTTAAACAAGGTTTAACGTGTGTAGCCAATATCATCAGCTTCATTTTGGATTAGCTGCAGTTTCCAAGAAATTTTGAAGGTGGGATACAACTGGCACGGTGGTGACATATTCTTGACGTTGCGGAGGCATAAATAACTGTTGCAAGCTCAGGCTTTAAGAGAAATAACTACAATTAATTTACTACAGTAGAGATGGCATGCACTTTGGACATGCCACAGGGGATTTGGGGAGCGGCTTGTCCCCAAAGAGCTTTTTGTAACTTCATCTCATGTGGAACTTCAGCTACACATCACTGTCACCAGATGCATGTATGTGGTAATTAATATATTTAAGTTGCATTTTCCCCTTACTTTACAGCAATTGTATGAAACACTCTAGGCTAGAAGCTGCTGAATCAGGAAATGGATGAGAAGCTAACTAAAATGTCTTTCTAGTTATTGATTCCTGCTCTCTGTTTCATGTCGGCTTCCTAGAATCCATCCAGCACAAGCACGAAAAGGGTAATGAGTTTCTGAACACACACTCTAATAGTGCACACTGCATCAAAGATTTCAGTAATTGCCTGGATGCTGCTTCCCAGCAGTACTAAACAACTTAAACATAATTAGCTGGAAGCCCTATGGGCTGCATTTCACCACTGGAACACCTCTTACACTAATCCATTTATCAGGCTGACAGATGACTGAATCACTGGTACTGTGGACCCATTCTACTAATACTATTTCTTAAGCCAACATTTTTGTTTGTTCCTTATGCGGTACATTTTTGCAAAGAAAAAAATCTGCATTATTTAAAGCAGAGAGAAAACCAGACACAGAATACATTAATCTCTTCCTAGTAATGAACAATGCTATTTGTTTGATTAGACCACTACGTATAAAATGCTGGTGCTATCAGGCAGATAAGGGAAACAAAATGTATGCATTATGGAACTGTACAGTGCCAAAAAATAATAGGGAAACACGCAAACACTGAAAGAGCCTTTGGAAATTTTCCAGCCATTCAGAAATTTTTGGAAGTTTGGATAAGAGGATAGTTTTCAGGGTTTCCTTCCTAATGATGGCCTGGCTGTAGCTTTCAAGCCAAAATTTCTCCATACTACTTACTTTTTGTACATCCTTCTGAATGACAGGTGACAAAAGACATTTTTAAAATGTTTGAACTATATGCAAATAGCCATGATTTGAACATCATGCTGCCACAGAACTATGCACTTTGCAAGCTGCTAGAGACTTTTCACAGAAGTACAAAAAATATTTAATTTCTTAGCCGGCGTTTTCTAATGTTGTAACAAAAACTATTTTATCGTTGTATCCCTGCGGCTTCTATTTCTAGACAGGTTCCAATAAGTGAACCTCTGCAGGGGCTGAAATTTTGACGACTGCAGACAAAGTCTTCCCAAAATGCATCAACTATTGAAATGAAGTAATTATAAAAATGCTGAATTCTCATCAAATTCTTTTAAATGATAAAAAAAATTACTCTAGGATGTTATACTGTTATACTTCCTTTGTAACAAGTTGTGGGACAGAAAATAAAAAGGGACGAAGTTGGTAATGGCCAGTTTGAGAACACAGAAAAAAGAGGGCGTCCCTCTTTTAGACTTGTTATACTGTGGTCAATAATCCATATTCTCGCTTGGAATCACCAGAACCCAGCTGGACTGGTACCATTGTTTCATCTGCTTATTTCCCCTGGATATTCTCATTGTGGACAGAGAAAATCTTCATGTCACAAAACAATAAGAAGAAATTACTCCTTGTACTACTTCAACATAAGCCTAATATGCTTGTTGTAAACCTGACAGCTGACATTCATTAATTTGCTTAAAAATAATATTGCAAGTTAAACTATGGCCTCATCCTTTTAGCTGGGAAGATGACCATCAGTATGAGTTCAATTCCAAAGGCTATACTTAACTATTTAACAATGAATAAGATAATTTAAATATAGCTATTCAGGGATCAGAAACAAACTGATTTAGCTTGTTAATCAAGCAGCAGCAAGACAAGATTCAGTCAGCACTTCCCTTGATCACAGTCCAACCATCCATCTCAGAAAAGAGTGAAGGAACGGCAGGTACTCAGACATTGCCAGACTTGATTTTGTAAAAAAAGGCAACCACAGGTTTTCACCCTGTCTGGTAAAGTACCTAGCAGGTTATTAACTACTGAGCTGTTGGAGACTTCTTCATGTGAACCCAGGAGCAGAAATCTCAGTTTCACATGCACTCTCCACCCACTCCTTCCCTCCGGCCTGAAACTGGAAAATTCATCCCAGGACACTGATGCTTGCGCATCAGCCAGCCAACCCCTGTCATTCAAAGTCAGACCTTCCTTCCCAGCTTCATCTCCTCTGTTTTGTATATTTCCTACTTCTACATGCAGTTGGCGGCTGGTCAAGAGTGGTGTTCCCCAGGGCTCAGTACTGAGGCAAGTTCTGTTTAATCTCTTTATCAACAATATGGAGGAGGGGATTGTGTGCACCCTCAGTAAAATTACAGATGACAACAGGTTGAGCAGGAGTTTTGATCTGTTCAAGGGTGGCCCAGGTGGCCAAAAAGGCCAACAGTATCCTGGTGCGTATCAGGAATAGCGTAGCCAACAGGACCAGGGAAATGATCGTCCCCTGTACTCAGCGCTCGTGAGGCCGCACCTTGAATCCTGTGTTCAGTTTTGGGCCTCTCATCATAAGAAGGACATCTAGTTCTTCTACTTAGAAGAACCAGAGAGTTCAGAGGAGGGTGACGAAGCTGATGAGGCATCTGGAGCACAAGTCTGATGAGCAAGAGCTGAGGGAACTGGGGCTGTTCAGCCTGGAGAAAAGGAGGCTGAGGGGAGAGTTGATCACTGTCTACAACTACCTGAAAGGAGGTTGTAGCATGGAGGGGGTTGGTCTCTTCTACCAAGCAGCAAAAGACGAGAGGAAATGGCCTCTAGTTGCACCAGAGGAGGTTTCGATTGGATATTAGGTAAAATTTCTTCTGAAAGTGTTGTCAGGCTTTGGAACAGGCTGCCCAGGCACGTGGTGGAGTCACCATCCTTGGAGGGGTTTAAAAGACGTGTAGAGGTGGCACCTAGGGACATGGTTTAGCGGTGTACTTGGCAGTGTGAGGTTAACAGTTGGACTCAATGGTCTTAAAGGTCTTTTCCAACTGAAATTATTCTGATTCTATGATCTTTGGACTTTTCAAGTCCTGACTGGGCCAAACCCAGAAGAGCCTGGTCTAATCCCAGAGCTGGTCCTGCTTTGAGTCAGGTGTTGAACTAGAGACCTCCTGAGGTCCCTTCCAACCTTAATTATCTTATGATCCCATTGTAATAATCTCTGCATATTAAAACTACACCTGCTTGTTGTGCTTTTTACACAAGAAACTTAATAAGGAACATAAGGGCAGAAAGACGCATATTCAATTAAGACAGACCAAAGGTCTTAAAGATAGAGAACAGGAGATGTTCTTTCTGATCATACAAAGTTTATGCTGGTTAAGTAACTATAACAATACTTAAGACTGATGACTAAAGACGCAGAATGTTTTTTTTATACTGCAGATTACTTTCCAGCATTACCTTTTCCTTTTACCTAAACCATTTGTAGAGCCATAGGAATAAAAACTACTTAAATTACAGTTTAACTATGTGAATTGTAATACCTCCCAATTAAAATGCATGATATACAGTAAGAAGTTATATTATCTGGATATCAAAAATGCAGCTGAGAATACTGGCTAGAGAAATACATTAAATGAAAAAAAAAAAAAAAAGAGCAGATACCCGAATTTATCTGCAGTAAACAGGACTGGGAAAAACATGAGTTTTTCAAAACACAAAGCCAAAAATCCCTCCAACAGATGTCATACAGACTCTGTGCTAATAACCACTGGTCTGGCACCTTCTCAGTCTGAGGAACCCAATCCTTCGAGCTGGCCAGTAACCTAGATATTACACCACGCTGGAACTTTTTAATACTCTAGGATACTCTAAGAGTCAGCAGTAGTTAAATTCCAGAAAATAATTTCAAAATTATCATCTGCATGCAGTAAGTATCTTCTCTAAATTTTGGTCCAGTTGATTAGTTAATCTGATTAACCTGATGTTTGATACTAGTTGTCTCATCGTCACATGCCTCACAGGAGTAAATGGGTGTCTATATGTCTACACTGAGGCCAAATTCACCTCTTTTTACTACCATACGCGAGAAGAGTTTGTATAACAAGATTGCTTTAATTAGTTTGAATACAGCATTATCTCTCAATATATGTGATGTTCTATACTTTAACGCAATTCTCATACCATAGATGGTATGATCTAACCATCTTTGGTTTGGTTTCATTTTTCCATCTACTTTAAGAGGTATTTTAGCTAATAAAACTCAGAGATTTTTAACAACTCCCCAGTCTATACTTTACTGAAGGGACACACAGTAAGAGTAGTCAAGATCTTAGCATTAACAAATGGTTATTTAAATGTTTAGTCAATACATTGTTTATATTCTCAATCTCATGGTATGCTCAGACACAGTAAAGGTGTAAAGTACATTTCAAAGTCATTAAAAAAAAATCTTAATCAAGTGTCACAACTTAAACAAACAAAAATGCAAAACCACACCAAAGCTTGAAAATTCAACTAATTAGTTAAACTTGCTGAGCAGGGAGATGGACTTTGGAAATGCGGAAGACTGCAAAGCTAAACTGTGTTCATTTTTCCTGAAGCTTCTTTGGCCTTGCTACTCCAACATGAGAACTCAAAGGTCCTGATTATGTTGCTCCAAACATAAGTTCTTGAAAGGCTGCAAGGACCAAAGAGATTAAAAGTGAAAGAACAGATGTGCCTCTTACTACTTTCAGCATCATGAATGGTCTCGTAGTATTTAATGCTTAGGTGTACACTACTTTTATTTAATAAATTATTCTAGTCCTGTTTGATAAATAGTAGCTCTCTTATTTCAAATGCTAAACCGAGAAATTAAGAACATCTGAAAGCCATACAAATCAGGACAATAATCCAAATTAAAATGCAGACGTCTTCAATTCGTATATATATGTGTATGTCCTAACATAACACTGCACCTTCATGGAAATTTTATAGCAGTGAATTTTAATCAGCCAGTGTGTAATATGACTTGTACTCAGCATTAAAAGGTGATTTTTCCCAGGGTCTGAGAAATGCAATTACCATTGACATCAAAACAAAAGGGAAGAGGCCTGCAGTTCTGGAAACCATGTCAGTCTTTTCATCTTGGAAACTAAACTCTCCTGCAAATTGAGAAGATATGGAAAGTGAGAACAAGTATTTGCACAGAAAGATATCTGCTTTTATTGTGCTATATTAAATGAAGTAGAACCTTTTCATTTCATGATAGAACATGTCAGGGATATTCATGGCACTTTACTTTGATTCCAGTTTAAGTATATGTATATGGATGCTGATGCCTAAAGCTGGGTTGTATGAATATTCAGTCTTCATTACAATGAGTGGTTTTCTTCTATTACATTAGCTGGAAAAGAAGGACCTAATAGCAGAAGATTCACTGAAGCTAAGGAATTATAGCAATGGTGGCGGGAACAAAAACCAGATCATGAAGAGTCTTTCTGCATCTCAGTTTACAGATTTTGCTTATTTTACATTTAAGTGTTTTAGCGATATGCAAGGTACAGACATTTTTTGCCGTACCCTTTGAAATTATTTGGGAAAATTATGAGGCGTAGGCTAAGAGGCTTATAAGCTCTGTTTGGAAATTTTGGAAGACAGGTATTAAAAACTTAAATTTCATCAGGGTAGCAGTAAGTCTAGCTATATTCCCCATTCTATCCCCTATAGTGTGCAATTTCTCGCTGCAGTCATGCTTCTTGTTCTGACTGAAGCTGCACTGGTGCAGCCTTATTCCCCTGCTTCTCGTAATCACTCTTCCCTTACATTCCTGCTGAACATCACTGCCCCTCAGTATCTGTGGAATAACTGCTTATGTCAAAATGATTCTGATTAAAAGAGCTCCGAGAGCTGGTGTTAGAAAGAGTTTAGACTAACCTAGATTATAGTGAACAGATCAGGTTAGGGAGTGACTACAAGATCAATTAAATCTCATGGGAGCAATACTGAACTGCTGTGAACAGTGGGGGACAGAAGCCTATTCAGCCAATTCAGCTGCTGCCAGAATAAAATGTATGACACACAGAGAACTGCCCTCGTTCTTATGTTGTGGGTTTTTTTTCCTTTTCCTTTTTCCCCCTAATATCTAAAATCCTAAAATTGTTATTCCTGATTCATGCTGTCAAGTTTCCTCAAAACAATTACCTCTCCAGCAGTAAGCATGCTCAGACCTTTGCAGAAGTCAAAGCACATCAATATGGTAGCTAAAAAAACTCACCCAAAACAAACGCCTGACCCCTCCACCCCAAACACCACCTCAGTAAACCAGCAGTGAGTTTAAACACAGTCATCTTGGCGTCCTCAGTTCACCTTGTTATTGCACCTCCAGTTGCTGCAGCACAGACGGGATGCAACGTCTCCCACTGTGTGGGGACTGCCCCTCGAGCTGAGCCATATGTTTTGCAATACCTAGAAACAGCAGGATAAGATAAGGAAATCTCTGCAGCCTTAAGGCAGAGCTGCTTTGATTTCACTGCTTTGTGTCCTGCTCCCCCGCCCCCCCTTTTTTTTAAAACGTGAGCTTTCGGAATTTAATTTATCTAGGTTAAGCCTACAGAAAAAAAAAAAACCACAAAACCAAAAACAAACCAAAAAACCCACCACCAAACAAATACTGTGTTTGTGTGTGCCTCTGTGTGTGTGTGTGTGTGTGTGTGTAATGCCTAGGAAATCTCCTGTGTTATCTGTCTGTGTAACATTTTACCTTCCACTAGACAAATATATTTTTAAACAGTCTGTAATCAAAACAACATTCTCAGCATTCAAGACATTCTGTCATCACCGCCCATTTGCTGCCCTCTAGGTTTCTCTCAGCTGGCAAATTTCCCGTTTAAGGAATTATCAGATTCATCTGCTTAGACAAGGCTGCAAAATAAAATGAAAAGCTGGATTATTCTAGAGAACTCATATTTTTCTTTCAGGGAAAAAAATCTAGCACGAGAGCTGAACATTAACAGCAAATGGAACCCATCTCTCAGACTTCACAATTCTGCCTCACTATACTGTGCAAAATCTAATTTTGACTAAGACACCACAACATTTATTTTACATTTATCCTTCACTTCTTTAAATACGTTTATTGCCACTTACTATGTTAACCTATTTTGAAGCCCTAAATATTATGCTCATAGGGAATGTTTTTTTACTGCAGTTCTAGTAAGCATGGTGCTTGTGCATACTACTGCTTCTATGCAATTTTTCATAAAGAAATACCAATTGCATTGCTACCATTTTCCATCCATCATATTTTTTGCAGAGAGAATGTGCAAGAGAAAAAAAAAAAAGTAAAAATGAATAAATTACCAGCTTTCCACAGCAAGATGGCTCAGGATTTACTTGAGTGATGGAGTAGCTTTCATGTCAGAAGCGGGTACTGCAAAACCATGCTCATGTTTCTGTGCCCACGGGCTGCAGAACCAAGATTTCTGGAGGCATATGCCATGGGTCTTAGTACTGTGATACACTAAAACTCTACCTGAACCTTTCATATCAAAGTGTGGGAACACTACTGCCTCCCTCTAGGTAGAAGGAAAACTGTGGGAAGGTCTGGAGAAATGTCCCAACATCAGTTTTCCTTACTAAACAGCTAAAACTGGTTTCATTTCTTACCACAGGTGAGCAGAGCTAACAAAAACCTCTAATAAATTCAAGGCAGGGTTTCACACGCTGAGTGCGTATGTACACGCGTGTGCACCAGGCTAAGCAGAAGATGAACATATGAGAAAATCTAAGTGATCCCGAAGTGATGAACTAACGGCAAACTCGTTACTGAGCCAGAAATGCTTTATGGAGGCTATCGCCTCTGAGTATTGACATTAAACCACTATCTTATACTGTTCACCCAAGTAAAAGTCTTTCAAAGTGTTATATTGTCATAACATGGTGATTAATAAATTTATTTTTTGAGCCTCTTTTGAGAGCTTAAAAATTCATGATTCACTTTATTAGTATTCTGCACAGCTTTCCGTATTTTTGGAGTGGTATGATTAGATGTATCTGTGCTTGCTAATGGCATATGGAAAATGCTCCATACAAAAGCCACCGTTCCACATACACCCAATGGATCCCCCCTTCGAAACACACCACAAATACCAAACAAAAAGGACTGCAAGTGACACAACCTTTTCATTTATTCTCAAACAGGCTAACATGAATATGTTGTTTGTGTGAAAGGCAGACATGATGGACTTGTGAAGAAAGACTGAAAATGGAACAAATAAAGTGGTGCAATTATATTTGCCGCATTTTAAGGCTGGAAATTAGTCCATAAACTCATTTAGGTTCAGGTCCTACCGACTCACATTTTTACAAGATAACAAGTCCTTCAGGATTTCATGCTATGAAATGAGGACTACCAAAAAGCAAGCTGAATTTGGAAATTTGATGTGTTCCAGTTCATCATCAAATTTAAAGATTTTCTACCACATTTCAAGGGCCATCGCACTGTCTTATTCATTTAGACTGCATGTTCTAGTAGTCCAGGCTTCAGGACCAAAAGATACTAAGCTTTGCCATTCTGGGCTTAAGGTATTAAAAAATTTGTTAAAGAAATCAAACTGTTTAACAAGACTGAATCCATCATCCATAGAAACCACCAGAGATACAGACCTACAAATACATTTCGACTTTATTGAATGTAGTGAGATATAATAGCATACAATCTCAATAAAGAGCCAACTAATAAATAATTTTGTGCCATCCAAAATGATAGTTAATTCTGTAACCTGAAGTCATACACCAAACAATACTAAGATATACTGTAACATAATAAAAACAATGTAAGACGAGCAACATATCAAGGTGGCTATCACTAAGTAATACTGTTATGAGGTTCCAGCAACATAAACCCTGATTGAAGTTAATTATGCAGAAGTGAAATATTTTTGTTGTTTCTCCTTTATTTTTTCATGACCTGCTGAGCTATTAAAAATTATGTAACTGAGGAGTATGTTTTCAGATGGAAAAAGTACCTTGGTTCCAAAAGAGGAATGTGACGTTTCAGAAATACGATGTTAAATATAAGCCACCAAAAAATTGCATTGTATTGACTCTACGACTCTCAAAATGCACTCCAGACTGTCATTACCATTACAGGTGATGAGTATGTTCTAATTCACTGGTGATTTTTCGGGTGCAGGCATCCCTCCACCAAAGCACTTCATTTCCTCCTCCCCATAAAAAAGGGGCTCAAATATTATCATCAGATGGCAACGCAGACTCACCACAGGGCTGGCAAAGGGGCACTTCATTAGGAGTCTGCTGACAGATGCAAACATTCTGCAAAATTCTTTAAAGCGGAAGCATGCCATTAATTTTGATATTTATTACCTTCTATGAAAGATAAGTGACTCAACGCTGGGAAGGGCTTTACAAGGCTAATATTTCGTCCCTGTCTAATGCTTTTTTGCTTCGTGATGTGCCTGCCTATTATGAGGCTAAACTTATTCCAAAGAATAAATTAAGCAATAAGACATGACAAGCAGCGCATTTGTAGGCAATTTACTTACCACCTGAGGCATCCTACAGCGGCTCAAGGCCAAAGGCTGAGTGACTTTAACCATTCAATAAATGCAATAATAATCAAACTGAAATGCACAGCATTGGGAGACATATTTCTAGCATGATATGGTATTTCTACATAGAATCAAGTGCTTCTGTGCATTTAGTGACTGTTATTACACAAATGATATTGTTGAGAAACTCATTTTATCATTGTCCTGAAAAAGCTATCCAATACAAATGAAATTTAGAGGTTTATATACATTGTTCTATGACCAGACGTTGCTTGTGAAATCCCCCAGTATCAGTTTAAAAAAACCCATGCAGACGTGTAAATATTAAAGAACTGGGCAGCACAGGACACGACAGATATCAGCCACTCTAGAGATTTAGCAACTGGCCTGCACTACCCTGATCACATACCAATTAATTAAGGTCTAGTTGTGGAAGCAACAAAGAATTAATTTAAAGTAATTTATTTATTTCTAACAGCACTACCGCATTCTGAAGAGACCATGCACAGACAGGCAGCTGTGCTACTGAAACATTGTTTACTTCGTTGCTCCAGCTCTAATGAGTAAAACAATGACATTATTTAGGTTCGTGATCTATTCCCCAGTCACAGTAAAGTTCACCTCTTAAATAAATAGTGTGACAAGCTGGCTTTAATTTGTACTCAGCATACCAACAATTGATTTTTCCCATAAACTCACTCTCTTTCTGCTCTGCTTGGCAACTACACAATCTGATCCGGTTTAACCCTGGTGTGATCTGCCTTCCATCCATGTTCCTAAAAACTCCAAAAAATTACCACAACTGAGAATAAAAGATTACAACATCTACTCATGAGGTGGAAAGGCTGGGTAGTAAACCGTTTTACAGGAAAGGACAGCATCTGTTTGTTCTGTCATCTGCACTCTGCTCTGAGGAGCCTTAATCTGTAAGGAGGGCTATTTTTTAAAAAGAAGATAAGCATAATAATTTAAAAAAATGAGAACTAGCTACTGGATTTTTTTCCCTATATCTTCTACCCTACTCCCCCCCTAAACAAGGGAAAAAAATCCAGCCACTTTTTAATACTGAATATGAACACATCTAAATAAAACCAAAACCCCTTAAACATCAGCACACTGGTGTTTTCTACATTCATTAGTAAATAAATGCTATCACATCCAAGCTCTTGCATATTAAAGACAGAAACATACAGCTCCAGGACAGGCTGCTGCTGCCCCTAATGCTGAAGTAAAACATACCAGCAAAAATCCAAACAAAATTCTTGTTATTTTTTGATTTAAGAATCATATGCTATTAAGATGTTTCTCACAGTTCAGTATAGACAAAATGTACCTTGGTCTCATACTCAAAGAAATGTGTTTGTTTTCCAATTTACATAAGTCATTCTTTTCAAGTGTTTTAAAATTTTTGTATACATTTTCCACAAAACACAATTCTGCATAATATACACAATATATAAAATAATTTAAAATACAAAATTAAAATTAAAAGACCATAAAACCAGACTTACTACATCAAGTCAAACATCCACTATAGCCAGTATCTCTTCTTTAACCATGGCAAAAGTAGATATCTAATGAAGAATGTACGAACAAAGCAAGGACACAACGGTACTCTCCCAACTCCCAAGAGACTACAGCTCTGGGACCTGTGGGGCTTCCAGTATCAAGACACTCCAGGATCTGTTTTAGTGGAACATTCACACGTATTCCTTGCCATTTAAGACCACAGAGAAAAATCCTGCTGTAGATTTGTGGCAGGTATCATCGTAACGTTCTGGGACAAAATATCTTAACTCTGTTAGTTGAACACAACCCTGCCCTTAATTTTTATATTTCTTGTTCTAAGTATAAAAAAGATTCTAGCATTCAACTCCTTATTTTGAACCTGGCCCAAATCCAAAACCAGAGAAACACGCAAACAGTTCTACAATGAATTTGCACATTGGAGCTGTGCATGAGAACTGGGGATTTTCATTTATTCAACAAATGTGAAACCTTCACATACATCTACAACAGTACAATTTGTAGAGGTGATAGACCCACTGAAAAATTAACCAGAGAAAAGCTCATGCACATTCTCACTTTTTGAAAATCTGGCTTTAGGAATATTGTGCCTCTGGTAAAATAGTGTTCTTTTCATGTGAGTGTAATCACTTGGCATTGCACCCAAGAACACATGCAAACTACGCCGTGATCCTGAGGACAAGCCCATCGCTCACATTCTTCCAACAGTCTCCAGACTTCTATGAATTTCCTTCAAACTGGGAGGGCAGAATTGCTGGTTTATTACTTAACAATTCTTATGTTTTCTAGATGAAGTGTCAATGTCTTACGTTACAGCTGCTGCTGCTGCTGCACTGTCTTTATTGTTGCTGAATAATTAAATACCCTTTAGTTCTTCTGACAGCCCTAGACTCAGCATGGTGGTTAATCAAGACCGTGTAAAAGGGAATTAGGCAATTGTTGCACAAGGCAGGAGGAAAAGAGATCTCTTTAGAGTAGAATAATTTTCTGTATTTTACAACACGTGCTACCAAAGGTGCACACAGACTCGTGAACACAAGATATATACACAGAAATGTGCAGGGGAATCCAGATTAACCTCAGAGATCCATTACATTGTAACAGCAACCAACAGACATCTCCTCCATTCTTTCCTACATTCCCCATCTTCACACATTTCAGGGACTGAGGAAAACTCTCAGCACCAACATATTTAAAGTACTCAGTTTACAGGGAAAATTTGACTGCATTAAACCATTTCTGAAACTTTTACTATGTGATTGCAAAAGGGAAAGATAAACAAAAGAAGACATTTAACAAATACTATCTGAATTCTGCTCAGTGCAAAACATTTAGGAGGACTTATGTTTCCAATAATTTGAGGAATTTTTTTAGAAACTCTAAATTGGCCACAAGTTATGTAGTTTTTCATTCTTTTCCTGTCCTGCAATGAATCAATAGGGTATTGAGAGCAATCCTAAGCGGAAACTCCCTGAAAAATATAAGATTTACATGAAGGGGTATGATTTTTCCCCACACTACCCTGCCACCGTGCTTACACTCAGATCTACCCAAGGAAAAGGAGACACAGTTTCCAAGTTTCTTCAACAACTCCACCTTTCTGATGAAATACTCCAGTATTTAATTTAGAATCACAGAATACCAGGTTGGAAGGGGCCACAAGGATCATCTGGTCCAATCTTTCTTGGCAAAAGCACAGTCTAGACAAGCTGGCCCAGCACCCTGTCCAGCTGAATCTTAAAAGTGTCTGATGCTGGGGAATCCACCACTTCCCTGGGAAGATCATTCCAATGGCTGATTGTTCTTATCATGAAAAATTTCCCTCTTGTGTCCAATCAGAATCTCTGCAGGAGTAACTTGTACCCATTACCCCTCATCTTTTCCGTGTGACTCCTTCGAAAAAGGGAGTCACCATCTTCTTTTAAATGCTGGAACATGGTGATGAGGTATCCCCTAAGCCTCCTTTTCTCAAGGCTGAACAATCCAGCTCTCTTGGCCTTTCCTGCCTTTTAAGAAGCACTTTAAACTTCATACTAGGTGAAGAAATGAAACTGCAAGTCCAACAGCAATGATTTCAGGGGATTCAATAAATAAATTAACAATGATGATGACACCATCAAGCCACAGACACAGAAATAGAAGACTCAGTGTATGCTTTACATTCCTCTGTTCTGGGCGTCCTCTTATATTTAATGTTTAAAGATGTGGCATTTATAAAACACACTAATTCAACTTTAACCCATGCAGTGTATAATTAACAACTGAGTAATGAGGAGCAGATAATTTGAAATGGAAAACACTAAGTAATTTATTCTTGATATACTTTCTGAAGCATTTAGCTGAAATTTGATTTTGCAAGAAGCTAAAAGAGTACTTTTCCCCGAAACCTTTTGGTAACGTGAATGGATGCATGTTCTATCTAAATTATAGCTTATTTCATTTTTTTGTCTCACCAAGACTTCCTTCAAGCTGCAGGAAGTGTCCTCCAGCTAGCACCTCCCTCAAAATGATGCAGAAAACATACTCCATACAGCATATAGTCCACACTTACGAATCACAGAAAGAACAGCAAACCAACACCAAACAAACCTGGGCTTTATTTTAGTTTCTTCAGTCCCTGCCCTGGAATCGCTTAGCCTCAAGGAAGGCCGGCCAACTTGTGGGTCCCAAGCCGCAGAAGCGATGGTGCTGTGCCAGAGCTACGTTGCCAAATCCAGCGAAGGAGGAGGGACAGGGCACCTCTGGGTGTGAAAAGGGGGACAGCAGAAGGGACGGCAGAAGGGGTGGCTGCAGCCAGACCTGCTCTAGGCTGCGTTCTGTGTCCTGAGCTTTTGCTGTGTGCCCAGCACAACCTCCTTCCCACGGGCTGCAAACGGTGCCCGGCCGCTGTTATCTGCCCCTGCCAGAGCTCACCCGCTGCACTTCAGCCAACACCCCACGTGTTTTGTGGATCTTGGCCAAGAAGGTCCTGGTGCTGCACGACCATTTACAACACTGATAGTTGAGTTCTATTTTTTTCAAAATTTCTTAGTACACACTGATTAATATACAACGAAATACAATCTCTACACCAACTCAATGTTACAGTATGCTTACCATGAAGCTCTGTTGCATACACACCTATGGAATAATGTGCGCTAACCCATAGTTACTGTTTTTGCACACCATTTAGCTAGAAAATAATAACAGAACCATTTTGTGGAAAAGACACTCAAGGTCATAGAATCTGTTTAAAAGGCATTTAGACGAGGTTCTTAGGGACACAGTTTAGTGCTAGAGTTAGGTTATGGTTGGTCTCAATGATCCTGAGGGACCCTTCCAACCAAAATGATTCTATGATTCTATGAGTCCAACCATAACCTAATACTGTCACTAAACTGTGTCCCTAAGAACCTCATCTATGCATCTCTTAAACACCTCCAGAGATGACAATTGCTCCCTGAGTGGCCCCTTCTTATGTACAGGGTCCTGTCCTTATGTACAGGAAATTAAACTTCAATTAAAGTAGTTTTTTAAAGTCCATCTTTTAAAAACAATAAGAGCTTCTGAAACAATATTTTACCAGTTAATAAAAGTTTATGTAAAACGTGCATGGTATTTAATAAACACTTCTGCATTTTGAACCAATTCAACACGTACAAGAGGATTTATCTGTAACTAGCAAAATTAATTGACTATTTCTGGTCCCCATGTCTTCCAAGATTTTAAAGCAAATAGATCTCAGCCTCTCTTTCTTAGTTTTCTAATGAAATTACTCACTGGGAGAAAGTAGGGGCTTTCCTGCCTAGTAATCTCCCAAGCAGCTTCTCATTTTTAAGCTATTCATTAAATTGATAAGCAGAAATGAAGAAAAGCCCTTTACCTGCTGGAAAGGCTACAGTTGTCAAATGTGTGTTTACTACCTTGGCCAGGTCCAGGTGCATAGTTAGAGTCTTCTTACAGTTGAGTTGATGACTTTCTCTAAAACTCCAGCAGCAATTAGTGTCTGAATATCATTGTCATTAGATCAATGAAAATAATAAATTCAGGTCATAACAGCTCCTGCTGTTTTGCTCAGGACTTAACCGAACTTACAGGTCATAATTTTGCATGTCATATTAAATTGCAAAGAAAATCTGTTCTATTTATAGTAAAAATTCAAATATTTTCTTTTTAAGAGATTGATATTGACCTGTGATTCAGCAGAATCTCTTCATGATGCAGCAATAATCTGGAGTGGACACAGTGTGTCAGGCAATACTGCTAGACTTGCAAAACGTTGATTAAAAAGCATGTCTTAAAAAAATGAAGCACTAAGTACAACTACAATGAAAGCATCCAGAGAAATCCAACCAAGAGGCTAAAGACAAAGACACATAAATAAATGCATAGCTCAGTTCCCAAAATAGTTTACATTACCAAACTAATCTCTCCTTCTATAGGGTCACAGCCAAGTGTCATTGTATTTGTAATCTAAACTGAAGCCAAAAATATACAGAAATAATATTTAAAGAGCACAAGTATTCCAACTTCAAAAGTTCATTTTCTGTGAACACTTTAGGAGGTGTCTAACCACAAAGTAATTTTTTAAAAGCTATGTTTGACAGAAAAACTAATTTTTTGCTTAAAACTGCATCTCCTCTAAACACCTTTATTTAACCCAACGGACCATAAAGTCTAACAATTTAGCTCAGCGTACAGAGACCTTATTTCTCTCATCAAAACGGACTGTCACACGGACCAGTCTGTTAAATGGACATCTTTGCTCCTTCTCCAGACAGTTTTCCTCTGACACCTTCTTCTTTTCTGTATTACAGAGGCTCTGGCTGGGATGGAAAGCTGCACGAGACAAACCTTCCTTTAACTAGTGTACATTGCTATGCCGTGAATCGACAAATACATACCCACCAGTGCTACCAGTACAGTTGTCTTTGTTCGAAGGCCTGTTTGTTTGCCTCCAGTTTCCACAGAACTCAGCTGCCTTAATCCCCCATATGCCACTCACCTTCTTATTGCGCTGTGTGCCAATTCTTCATGCTAAAAGGCAGCCTGTACACGTATGGAATTTTTTTTTAATTATGTCTCCAACCTACCAGCTGTCAAATTCTACTTGACATTTACAATAGTGTCTGCAGAGTAATCTGTATCCCATTTTTTTTCCGCTGTGAACTACTCATGCTGTTACTTTATGAATTCTCTCTCACTGTACACTCCTCATATAAAGCTTATCCTTTTTTGTATACATCTATATTATGGTTGAATACAAAACTGAAAATAGAGAAAAAGTATATTCTTTATGATGAGGATGAATTGCATAATACATATTGAACAACTCCTCTTCGGTTTGGCAGGCAGAACACATAATCTTCTTTCTCTGTTCAGGCATTCAACAATTACTTTAGACTTCAGGAAAAAAAGCTAAATTAAGTTTTCAATGAAGCTTTGCTATTGACCTCTGCTATAAAGTGGAAGCTTCATCAAGCAACCAACAGTCAGCTTAAATCTCAAACGTTTTCATGTTTTGCATTTAAGGCTGGATCATAACTTTGCTCTTTCCTTTTACTGCAGCTCTCAAAAACAATGAGCAGTCTCAAGAGATGAAAATACTTTCTTAGTCTGAAAATCATATGGAAAAAATCAACTGCCCTTTAAAAAAAGTTATAAATGTCTGGACAAACTTTTCCCAGATTTTCCTTCTTCAGTTATTTAATGAACATATGGTTATTTATAATGTGAGCTACACTTGTACTATTTCAAAAATTAGTTATAAACATGCCTAGAGCTACCCAGCTCCTCCCAGGAGTACACTGACCTCACTCAACACCCTTCCAGTATTGTTTGCTTTGGGATCTCTTTTGACTGTGAACCCGTGTTTTTACTTCAGTGTATTCTCTCTGCCTCAAAACGTACCTTAGTTTTCTTCTCTTAGCAAATACCTTACAGCAGGTTAATTTCAGAAAGATCATAAGATATCAATTATGACAAATAAACCCTTGGCCAGCAGGCATTGCTGATTAAAAGTACGTATAAAATGAATGCAAGCTCAGCTATATTTTAAACTACATAAGAAACAATCAGGAGTCAATCATTTAGGTCGGTGAAATGTAGCAGAAGCTAACAGCTGGCATGATGTCTTCGTGGTAGGTAGAATACAGACATGGGTCCCAACACAGCTTCTCTCAAAGTCAGGAGATGGGCACGTCTGGAATGTGACAGCCCTGATGGGTGAGACTCTGCCCCAGAGAAGCACCCACGCTGGGGTCAGGGCTGGCTCGGGGCAGATGGGCATCTCTGTTACCTGACATCTCTCTAACCCAAGAAGTGAGGTGAGATGATCCCACCCAAAAGACCCTACATTAATAAATAACAGGGATACAGCTAAAAGACTAGAAATACAGTCTTCTACTTGGCCTTTCCGTGTACATGTGTAAATGCGAGTATGTATTTAAATATTTTTTTTCAAACAAAAAAGAGTTAGGCAACATCACCCTGAAAATCCAAATGAAACTGCCTCCGTGTTTATACAGTTTACTTTACTCACTGTTAGTACCTGTGGGGTTTAATGGAACTTCTCGTGTAAATATACTGGTTAGCTCAATATTCCTTCCTGTTTAATGGAGATTTAATTCAATTCAGTGTATCATTGAAATTCAATAAATGGTAAAACAACAGCTTTTTCCTTTGCAATCAACATACACTGCAGATGTAAAATGCATCTCAGAACGTGCAGAGGTTTTTACTCCAGCTTCTAGCACTTCCTTGAGTACTCTAGCATACTGTTTTATCTACTTTAGAAATTCGATTGTACTGTAAAAAAAACAAAAACACACGACACACAAACAAACCAACCAAAAAAACAAACAAAAAACCCCCCACAAAACAAACCAAACCAACCAAAAAAACAAACAACATACAAAAAAACCCCAAAACCAAACCAAATCATTGACTGAAAAATGAGTGTTGTATATAACTATGATTTGAACTGAAAAAAAGAAATGGGTCATTTCATACTTTTCTTCTTGAAGTATGTGGACTTACTTTTAGGTTTAAATGTTCCTATTGATGGTTAATTGTATTTTATACATCATTTGGGGATTCTACAGAGCTCTGTCCTTGACTCCTCTTGTTCTACACTGACAAGGGAATCTCATTCAAAAGTGATTTTAATTATCACTTATGAATAGATACTCTGTGCTCCAGACTTGCCTGTTCTCCACTTAAGACCGGAATCCTTATCCATCTGTGATGTGATCAGGACTTTTGGCTGCCAACTCCAGAATAATTTTGAGCACACAATACTCTTCCTCCCTTGCTCTCCAGCTCTTCTTGACACCCTGCTACTTTTGTCAAGTACTGTCAACATCGCAGCCATCTTGTCACACAGACTTGTAACCCTTGATAGCATTATCTTTAACCTATGTGTTACCCAGATCTCCATCTAGAAAACTCTCCACATTTATGTAAGTATCTTTGTTTTTCTGTAGAATCTTAAAATCACAGAATGGCTTGGGTTGGAAGGGACCTTCCATATAGTCTCACACTCCACCATGGGGAGAGAGTTTTTCCAATAGACCAGGTTGCTCCAAGCCCCATCCAACCAACCTCACCTTGAACACTTCCAGTGATGGGGCATCCTCAGGTTCTCTGGGCAACCTGTTCAACCTGCATGCAACTCTTATTAATCACAAAGTGTATGCATCACATTTTTAAGTAACTTACCACTAAATCACACTATCATCACCTCAAAAACAAGGGGTTTTTTTTCATTTTTAAGGCCTTAATATAGTTTTTCTCTAACCTCCTTTATCTTTATTTGCATGTTTGTGCCCTCGATAACTTAGTATGTTTTCAAATAGTAATCTTCATGTTTCTTTTCATGCTGCCTCTTCTTCTGGGAAATTGTTTCTTACAAATGTCCATGAAACTACTTCACTGAAGTCCTTCAGATTCTTCTTCAAAACTTTGGAAAAGATTAACATTTTCTATAAAAGTGGTGTTTTGGTAAGGAACCCAAAATGTGCTATTCTAATTAGGAAAACAAAAAGAAAACCAAAAACCCAACTTCTTAAACTCAAATAGAATTTTAAGCCATTTTGTTCCTTCTGATATGCCTTCAAAAATGAGTGGGAAGAATGGCTACAGTTAAGGGATTCTAGTGACTTGTCACCAAATCTGTTCAGCCTACCAGTGTTATTCAAGATTCACATCTTGCAAATTCATTCTGGATTTGAAAGTCAAACAGACTTTCTCTGTTATGGCTAACCAAAGTAATCAAGATTTTCCATGTAAAAAGTTTCTGCCACCACACCTGTTGTAGTTCTATTAACATCACAGAGGCAGCCAGGATAAGGTTTGGCTCTACCCTTGGAATTTAGTTAATGATCTAGTTAATGTCTGAGCCAAAAAATAATTTAATTTACAATTCCATAAGCATTTTTGCATGAATAAAAAAGCAGCACATAGGAACTCAGCACATTAAAACACCAAGAATGTGAGGACGTGGTCCACAGAATGAAAGCCAAACAACTTAATCTTGAGCATGGGCTTTCATTTTTTTAAAAATAAAATTTAAAGTGTTAAACTTTTTCTATTGTATGCTTTCCTGAACACATGATTCCTTGCTTGTTCATGTTCTTATTGTGTCTGCTTTTACTGTATGGTTTTTAAAAAAGCAAACCTGGTAATTATAGTGTATTCAGATGATGTTTTATGGCACAAAGAAACTCCGTGAAAGCCCAGTCTCTGGAACACCTCCGCTCCCCCCCGAGATGCTGCACCCAGGTGACACCACTCCTGGTTAGTTCGCATTTACAACGCAAAGCCCACCACCACCACCACCACCGCCATGGAAGGAAATTCCAAGGTGTGCTTCAAGAAGCTTTCCAAAACAAAGAGCTCTCCTGACAGATGTTTTATGTTTTAACATGTTTTCCTAAGAAAAGCTACACAGTCTTGAAAGCTTTCTAACTTGGGCAGCTATGAGCCCTGGGTGGAATTTGGTGGAATTTCTGTGAGTCCATGCCTGGCTTTGTGTGAAAGGCTTTTGATCATGGCCATCGGAAATCCCAAGGCAGAGACAAGAGCCTGCTAACTCTTTCTTCTCTGCTGTTCCACAACAGCCAACAAAATCAAGATTAGTTAACCCCTTCTCCAAAAAAAATAAAAGTGAGACAGGTCAGTCAGAAAGTTTTATTTAGGTAAATCTCTGCAACGCTTTTATTAAGTTACAAGGAAAACATCAAAGCAAGCTTTTAGCATGCACACCACACTTCTAAAAACTCTTCTGCCTCATTCTCAAATTTACAGGTTATTGAAAAGAGAGAGAAAAGGCATAGGAGCAAGATTGGAATGATACATCACACTGATAAAACACTTAATAAGAAATATCGCAGGAAATCACAAATGATTAAGCGAACTTTCCTAGCATGTTTACTTAGTTTTCTCTTTCCTCACAAAGTTAGGGGTTTATTCCCCCCTCTATTTGTGTACTTCTCCAAATTCAGGCAGTACTAACCAAGCATTACAAAGGTGCATTCTTTCTTCTGCTCTTTCCTCTCCATTCATACCAATTTATTTGTAAGGAAAATGTTATTACTCATCTGGCTTATGTCCTCCTAAAATACAGTGACAAAGATAGAGAAAAAAATCATTTGGGAAGATTGGCAACATATTGAGTATTTAATAAGTGTTGTGGACATTATTAAACAAAAGAGCATACAATGAAATTATCATATGCTCATACTTGTAGCCCAGAGGGTTGGTTTGGTACAGGTTATCAGAAGACGTGTGTGTAGACAGGAGCTGTTTCACTGGGGAAGACTTTGTTTTATAGGGGGTCAGTTACAGAAGATTATACAGTGAGGGGGAGCACTGGGATGAAAACCTTCCCTACAGTTCCCCCCACCTCACCTCCTCTAAGCATGGCTGTTCTGGGTTTTAAACAGATCACTCAGACATAAAAAGACATGAGAATTTAATGAGGGAAATTCTGTTTTAATTTAAATTAGCTCTTTGTTAATTTAGAGATTATTTCTAACATGTGAGTTTACACTTTTCTCTTACAACCAAGCTGTTTCTTGTTTTCAGTTGAAACAAATCCTGTAAATTTACCTAAAAGAATTTTTCCTTCTCCTGCTAAAAAAGTGTGTACCATAGTTCCAGTTCATATATAAGACTTTGGTTAACGGAATTGTAACAGCTTTTAGCACATGAAAATCATAGCTTTTTATGTGCTGCAGTGTATTTCATGATATATGACATACACGGACAAAATAAAAAGAAAAATTAACAATTTATAGCCTATATCGCCAACTAATGGTTTTTTAATGGCACAAGAGAAAAAAGGAAAAGAAAGTGAAGGTTTTAACATTAAACTATGCATCAAAAACACTGAACAGCCATCGCTGTGGCCTTATTGGAAACTGGGAACACCAAGAGCTGAGGACATTTCTGTTTTTCCTGCTCTGTCTCCAACCCCCAGTGAGACCCATGCACGTTTGTCAGGTTCCTTTATTCTGGAAAGACAAGATCAGAAATGATGTGGTATCTCCTAGACATGTGATAAGGATCCACTAAAAAAAAGACTACCAGTTTCTTTCAGAAAAACTGGAGGGAAACTGTTTTTCCAGAACACAAACATGTCCCAGGTACTAATTCACTCAGGTGCAAATGAGGTTGGTCCTTTGTCCTGCTAATTCCTCACTGGCCTCTAACATTTTCTCCAACTGAGAGATGAACACAGCCTGGGAATGCTGTCTGAAACATCATTTAATCCTGGTACTAATAGACTACAACAGCAGCTCTGGTCAACACTTCACAGCAGTTCGGGGCCACGTTGTTTTGTTTATTTTGACACACCCAGGCACATGCACACAAGGCGTCCCCAGCACAGCACCACTTCAAAACAACAATAAAAAAAATGAACCCAAGAAAAAACAAAGAATACAAAAAGTCAAACACTGTAACAAAGTACCAATCAGTCTTACCCTCTGACAAAACAAAACCTTAATCAAATAATAAGTAACTTAGTATCTCCTTCTGCCTTAAATCTTTCCCCATTCCTCACCGACCCCCACTTCCCTTGAAAACCAGATGGCCCCAGCCATATGCCCTGAAGGTCAACAGATGCACCACGTCTTTGGATGCAGAAAAGGTATATAGTATCTTTAATAATATTTCCAGATGATAAAAGTGGAAAACACATGGGGGAAAAAGCACAAAAACACCTACAGTAAGGAAACAAATCAAGCACAGGTACTGCGTTAAAATATCCAAGAGCCCAATGAAAATAAAAACCAAGCAGGGAACTTGTATTAATGCCATGAATAATGAATAACAAGTGAAAAGAAGACTGACTTTTTTTTAATTACTGTAAGAAATTACATAAAGAAAGGATACTAGAGAACTCTGGGGACTAGTAATGGATATCGCTGCTTATTTGTCATAGCTGTCAAAAGTTATAAATTTCAAGATCTCCAAGTTTTTATAAAATGTACTCGTCTTTTGTCTTCATAGGAAATTGTGTCAGTGGGTGAGCAGATGAACACGTGCATAGGTGAATAAACAGGTGAACAATTTAGCCTGGAGTGGGTTTGGCTGTGGCTGCACTCGCCTCCAGCGAAGCATGTCTGGGGAGAATCAAACAGATTAAGCTATTCCAGATTTTCACTGGTGAATCTGACATCCAAATCCAGGTCTCCGAAGCTTAATGTGAAAACTGATTCTAGTGACAACATTATTGCGCTCCACACTTTCTGTGCTCCAGATCGAATTTGTCCAATTTACTGATAAAAGCAACTTTTTAATTGCCGACTATATCAGTAAGTCAGGTAGATACCTTTCCTCAGAACATCCATGATTATATATTTTATTATGCTCCCTATCACAACTGGGAAATTGTATATTCTTTACCTTTAGTGCATGGGTACAGTTGTGATTATCACTGACTGCACTATGACTCCCTAAGTTGGATCCCAAGACAGAACTGCATTTTAAGGCTTAGTAACTGAGGTTCTGTAGACATCCTACAACTATATCTAGCGTATCTATGCAGATGTCCTAAGCTCATAGCACATAAAAAGCAGTGCAAATTAATTTAGCACTCTTTCCTCAACATGAAATAGCTTATTAGTCCACAGTAACTTGCTCATGTGTCCTTAGTTTAAAACTCTATGCTCCAGAAAAAATACAATTCATAGGTTCAGCGCTAAAAGAAGTACCAGCAAATAAAACCTCTCCCAAGCATGTACATTGATAAAGCACCATGAGTAGCTACATCACAACAAAACTGGTCTCTTTTTACTTAGAGTACATTTTGAAATAAAACTTTTTATACCTGTACACAAACAATGTAATAAAGCCTAATCCTGTCTGAAACCTCAACCATATGAATCAAAAAGCCTTCAGCTACCTGCTGCCAGTAACACAATGCTAATGTGGATATACTGCTGGGACCAAAAGGTGTTAATAACCTTTAGCCTGGGACTGATACCAGCAGTGCAAAGCAGCTCTCACCAAAGCAAATGATGAAAGACAGATGGTACTTCACTGGCAAAATGGACGAGGCAAGGACAAATAACATACTTGCTTTAGCTTAAATTCTGGTGAGCAGACTTTCTAAAGTAGGTCAGACCTCCAGATCTGAGGACCTGTCTCTATTGGAAAGCCCCTTCTGGCCTGGCGGAGGTGCTGAGCATACAAGTTGAAAATGTTTCTTCGCCATCAAAGACCCACCACCTTCCCAAACTACACCAGGTGCAACGATAGAAGTACCCACAGTTTGGGAGACAGGGCCTCTGCCAGCATTTTTCTGGCCCCAAGGAGGGTCCTTTCCCCTCTTTCCAGTTCACTCCTCATCAGCAGAGCCCCATGGTGTGGACTAAGCCAGAAAAGGCAGCCACACTTCCAGGGGACAGCGAACGGAACTGCAAACCGAGGCAGCAACGCAACGTCGGGCATGTGCTGTCAGTCTCCAAAGCTCAACTTAAGAACGTGACACGCAGGCATACCAAATGAAGAACAACTGAAAAGCCCGTAACGAAAAAGAGAGAAAAATAAACCAAAACAAATGATATATGCTTTTTATAATTTGATCTGGTTTTTTTTTTGCCATCAGTTTATAGAGAGAGTAGAGTTCAAACTTGAAAGCAAGCTCTGTCTCTGGGGCTCTCAATCGAGACCCGCTATTTGAAATCAAAGCAAATCTATCCCTGGCGGTGTTTAAAAGGTGTTAAGACGAGATTCTTAGGGACATGGTTTAGTGCTAGAGTTAGGTTATGGTTGGACTCGATGATCCCGAGGGCCTTTTCCAACTGAAATGATTCTATATATTATTTGCCAACTGCTTAGGCCTCATGTAGCCCTATGCACACATGGGCATCGCTATGGAATTTACTTGGTAACGTTAGTAAGAAAATCCATTTGTGTGAGAATATTATTTAAGACAAATTCTGTTGAGTATTGGAGGTGTCAACATCCTTGTGAATTTTGCTCCTCTACATACACTTTAGACTCTCTCATTTCAACATTCCAGAAGTGCTACCAAATGCAGGAGAGAGGATAGTGAAATTTCCTTCCTATGAGGGGCTTCATCTTTGGTGCTCACAAGCACATTCTCCAACAAATCCTTGTAATTTAAATACATTTGTTTTGTATTCAGGTAGGCATGCAAAGGCACCCTGACTTTCAGTATTACTGAAAATACAGTAATACTATACTCTTGGAGAGGGTTTAAAGGTCTTCAAGACAATTCTTCTCTTTTCCCCCTCTATGGAAGCTAGAATGCAGGCAATATACTGTCACTTGAAAGCCCAGCTAACACAGAAGTCAGAGGGGGTATATATCAGGCAGGAGATTCAATACATTCTGAAATAGTAGTGTAAATGTGTATTCTGTTTCAAGAAAAACTAGAATAAAGTGCTGAGAAATCAAAGCTATTAATCTGAATAATTTTATTCATTTCCATAATCCCACTGTAAAGACAGTGGAATCTGCAGAGAGACTTCACTAGATTTTTTTGGTGTGAATAAAGGAGTAACATAATTATGTCAATGCAGCACCATTACAATCTGGAAAAAGCCTATTACTGGTGAAATTGAAAAATAAAGCAGCGTGCATGTCGGCCCAGCAAAGCAAGCAGCTGATTTCTGGGTTTGATTGTGTGGAAAGGGAGAACTTATATGAGAATAAAAAGACTGTGAAAGCTGTTCCATTTTTAGAACAAAAAGAATGCAGAATTTTAAACATTTTACAGCAGGTCAGGTTTGGGGCCTAACATCAGCAACCTGGCCTTCACACTGTGTAACAAAAATGCCAGCAGAGATCTCTCCAAAGCAGCTCCACATTATTAGTCCACTGAAATATTTATTTGGCATGACAGAACATCAATAACATTATCTCGTAAGTTTTCTATTTTTAAAATATTTGGATTTACATTAGATGGGCCGAATGCTCAAACCACTCTGTTGCAACATTTTTTAAAAGATAAACAAAACCTCCTAGCCTCCTCTGAATTATTTACTCTTCTCTTCAGAATTACAAACTGATAAAGATCAGTATAAAGAAGCTCAGAAACATCCAAACCAGCCTGCTGTTTTCAAGATATAACAGGAGACAGGAAGCCTTGATCAATAATAATGTATCGTTACTTGTATTAAGCTGCTGCCCAGGAATCCTAGCCATGAGTCTTATATGCAAGATGGTATCAAAATGTAGAAAAAAGCAGATGAAAAAAGAGACAAGATAATCCTTGCCCACAGAGGTTATAATTTAAGAATAAAGTCAGAGATACAGGATGGATGTATTCTGGTAGATGGAAAGTATAGCAAAACAATGCATATGTCTCCAGGCCACATTGCGAAGGAGATACTCATACTAGCCTGAATACCGCAAGACACATTACGTTCCACGTTATTTAATTTCTCCTGTAGCAAAGTAAAACTGGCTCAGGTAAAGTAATGCCCTTAAAAAAGCTGCCCTGTTCTGCTAACCCCGCCAACTTGGGCTTCTGTACAAAACCCCACACTGTGCAGCACTGTTACAGCCAATAAACAAACATTGCTCAGCATTTTCAATGCGGTGATTTGTTCTTTGTTTTAAAGTGGATACCTCGTACAGTCACCTGATTAGACTGTCGCCCTCTGCCCAAATTCTTGTTGTCACAGACCTTGCAGGTCCCATCCAAACCAAGGGACATAATGAAAGCAGGCAGTCGGGTAACAAGGCTGCTCCAAAAAGCGCTGCAGTGGAGCCTGGCTCCAAGGGAAGGAGCAGCTCTGCCAGCTCCCATGCTGGCACAGCAGTATGAAACAGGTATTCTTTCCAAAGGGCTTTTCAAAACAAAACCTGCAGCTTTCTTTCCAGTTCCATTTTCAGACTCCTCTGTTCCAGTTGTTAAAAGAGAAATGACAGTGGCAGAAAAAGAAATGTGAAGCAAGCTGTAATGCGTCCTGCAAATAGTGTCCTTCCTATTCCTTTGATACACACACAATTTGAATGTGTAGTTCCTTGAAAGACTTTTTTTTTCCCTTCAATATGAAAAAAAAATATTATCCGGACATCTTTAGCAAATACAAAGGAAGCATAGTGAGGGTTTGATTCCCAAGAACACATCTTCTGTTTGATATTGGTACAGCTACAGTGATCTCTGCAAAGCATCTTCCCTGGGCTTGCAGTGACACGGAAGCAGCGCAGCCAACCTCTGGAAGACGCAATCGGCTCCACAGGCACTCTGGTGTTTCCAGCTGATGTGCATGTAGCATTCACAGAACTGCACAAGTTTTAGCACACGTTTTGCAGTGCTATGCTTAACTGAGAAAAAGGGAGCCAAAACATCTCTCCCTCTCTACAACTCTTCATTACAAAATGGAGTACACTACCTTTTGCCGTCGACTTATTTGGACTGCACGGGTCAAGATTCTGCAGAAAAGGCTTACTACATTATTGTGCTAAAGAAATGACAGGGAAGAGGAGGAAAAGTCTATTCAAGGGAAGAAAAGAGCCCTCAGAAACCAAGATACATCAGTGCCAAAATATTGATATTGCTAGTAGCTACCTGAAAACAACACTTTCGAAACACTGCTTGGAAGCTGGTAGGGAAGCCCAAAGCTAAAGGCAACATGCCTGGCTTTGCTTGGTTTTTTGTTTGCTTGGGTTTTGTTTTCTACTCTTCTCTTTTGTCCTCTCCCTTATTACTAGGAGCAGATAGGGATGATTAGGAGCCTGGCTGAGGGAGACCCCCCCCCTGCACAACCTACCAAGCAGCAGGGGTTACATGAGCCACGGGAACTGACAGGCTGGCTCGCATTTGCTTGAGCAGTCGATGAAGGATTAAGCCCAGCTGATGAGTACAACAGATAACTGTCACATCTTAAACCACCACAGCTAAATCTACCAGAGTTTATAAAACAGTCATTTATGTTAAAGGTCCAAATCCCAAAGGAGCTAATCACTCTTTTTTAAAAGACTTCCCATGACATTCCAAAAAAAGTAACTTTCTTGCTCTTTTAGAGTTCAGAATCCGTTACACAATTTCCACCTTTTTCAACAGGATGTTGAGAGAATTAATTAATTTAAGCATTGAGATCCTTTGAAGAACGAAGGGGAAAAACTGCTGCAAAAAATCTAGTAAAATTTGCTAAAAAATGTTTTGATTATCCCACCTAATAATGGGATAATTCACTTGAACAGCAGCAAATTTTGTAGTGGGTTATTCAGAGGGAATTGGTTTATGCAGATCATTTCTGCATTAATATTAAAAGGTTCTTGGTCTAGAGATAACTTCAATGTAACGGTTCTATGCATTTCTATTTCACATGGCATGACACCTGCTTATAATGCGATGTTGTATCACTCAAAAGTGGAGAAAAATGAAGAAAGTCATTTTTAGAAGCACTGAATACTTTAGAAAACAACGCTTCATTAATATGATACTTAAAAAGCGAGTGATTACAGTACCAGCACCTTAGAAGACAAATCTCAAGCCGAAAATCTCACCTCGTACATTTATGCATACGTATGTATATACAGAGACAGACGTACGCACCCCTATGTGGGAAAGGTTCCCAAGGAGCGTTAATGAGGGTCTGGGATGGCTCCTTCCCATCCCTCCTTAGAAGGAGACACCCTTGAGGCAGAGCAGCCTGAGCCACAGAGCTGCCTGCTACATCTGCAAGGACTAAAGCCAGGCAGCTACCTGGAAAGAGAAAAGGCTCCTTCCAAGTGTATTTATAAATGCTAAATGGCCCGGGAAAGTGCTGAGAGATTTCTCAAGCTCAGATCCTCATTTTCTCTTGTGCGGTCAGCCCTGGGACAGCTCTGGAAAACAAGGCAGCCATTTTCTCATCAGCTGTTACACTCTGCAAACCAGATTGAAGCGCTCGATAAGCTGCTGTTCTCTTCCGTGCCTGCAGCCACCGGAGGGGAAAAACAACCCATCACCCACCAACAGGTACAACCACAGCCATTGCTGTACTTGCCTGGTATGAGTCAGGGCACAGATGGGGCCAGGGGAGGGGAGGGATGGGGTGGCTGGGATGCAAACACATCCCTAAGCATGGCCAGCGCCTGTCCTACCTCAGCTGCTGATCCCACCCATCATCCCACATTACAGACCCTGGTTTGCATTTCCAAAAATTAACTGCCTCTGTTAAAAAATACTTTGCTTTTGCAGAACCTGTGGGTCTAAGATACCGCATCATGCACGCTGTGAAAATGCCTCCAAAACTCAGGATCAGCGTGGGAAGAAAGT
The DNA here is from genome assembly GCF_964273445.1 of Streptopelia decaocto. Taxonomy (NCBI): domain Eukaryota; kingdom Metazoa; phylum Chordata; class Aves; order Columbiformes; family Columbidae; genus Streptopelia; species Streptopelia decaocto. Next base: position 100,407,060 of record NC_138663.1, on the reverse strand, counting down.
GTATTTAATGTGCAGTCAGCAGTCACAGACACACACACAGGTATACGTGCACACACACACACGATGTAATTTTTGTAAGCTTTAAGTAACCTCTCTCAAATACTGTGTTAGGGGACCAGACTGTCAAAACCACAGAGCACACTAACTCTACACTGTACAAACCTGGATATTCGAAGCCACTCATTGCTTGAGAATATAAAGTGCTGTCCCCACATGTAACACAAGAAGCCATGACACCTACACTTACATTTGCTTCCATTTTCTATTATAATCACCACCTATACTTACGTTTACTTCTGTTTTCTATTATAACCCTCTTTCTTGTCATTTTCATAAACCTCCCCATTTTGCAGCAGTGTTTTGAAATTTGGCAGTGAGAACCTCTGGGTGCAGGGAGATGCCTTTTCAGTCCCATGCAAAATGTGCTCGGACTTAGCTACGCTCAAAGCTGCTGGGGAAAACAATTCTCAAGTTTCATCGGCAGAGACTACTAAAAACCGTCTGCTAAAATCCCCCACTACCCCATACACGCTGCCTGCCCAGCCCTGGCTCTTCATTTCACCATTGCATGGGGCTCCAGCCAGCCCCCAGCTGTCGGGCAGCTCTGCTGGCTCACCCAGCCAAACCTAAAGGAGGCCCAGCTTTTGGGGGACACATGCCCCCCTTTGGCCACTTCTGACAGCTTCTGCTTGGCTGGTGTGAGTGTGCTGAGCCGAGCTCCTTTTCCACCCAGAGGCTGCATGAACAAGTGATTCCCTGAAGCCACCAAGTCCCCATGCCTCAGGCTCAGCTTGACCGACAGAGGGTCTGGCAGACCCACCTGGCTTGGCTCTGCTGGTGCAAAGGCACGTTTAATTCATTACAAACTCGGACATCTCTTTCCAGTGGCCGATTGGCAACAAATAGCAGTACAATCCTGCTACCTACAGTACTCATTTAGGTAGGCTTTAAGAGATATCGTCAAGCAATGCCAATGGCCAAGAACCCCAAAACTAGGACTGCTGTCAATAGTATGTAGTTTTAGCACTACGCTTAGTAAGTTTTCTTTCTCTACAGAAAACAGTAAAACAGCCAAGGAGATGACATATAAACAAAAATGCTATTAAGACTGTGGGGACCCTAACTATCAGAAAACCACACTCCAGCTGTGAAAACCCAAAGCATCTCCTCTCACTTGCTTCCTCCAGCCGGAGGCAAAATCCTGCCACAACCTCCCCGTTCCTACCACCTCTCCAAGCTCCTGACACCACTCACTGCTGCTCCCATGCTGGACAAACAGTAGTAACTCAACTCAGGCAACACTAACTAGGACATTTCTTGCCTTAGTGGCTGCTGCAGTTCTTGAGCACAAGCATTAGGTTTACCCCTGCAATCTTAGCATTTGCACTTTTACACTTGCTTGCTAAGGCTGCTGTTAAATCAAGATGGTACCAAACCCATCACTCGTAATTCTGTTTCCCAAAGTTACTACACTTCTTTGCACCATGCATTGCAATGGGACTACTGTAAAGGATGGCAGTACGCCAGACGTGACTCTCACTAGCTTTGCAAAACCCCATTAAGACAAAAAGTCCAAATAAACACAAGTAGAGCACGCATATGCCAAACACGTGATGCGCTCATCAGTCACCAGAACTACTGAAACACGCTTAACATGCTTAACTGGGAAGAAGATTTTCATTCCGTGACCCTTGATTTTTACTGGGTAAAGTAGAGTCTTGTTTTTCTGCCAAGTATACATGTGCCAAGGCATTTTTTAATATCTTATATTTTGGAATGCAGGATACTGTAAGTTTAAGAGTAGACAGTTTCCTCACTCTACTAAAATTCAAAGTATGTAAACCCACAGCACTATCAATCATGCCATCTGTGCTAGAAATGCCATTCTCTTTTTTTTTTTTTTGGCACAGGACTATTATATCATGTGCAGGTGGTAACGACTAAAAATATATCACAGGAGATATATATAAAACCAGACTACTCCTTTTCTTGATCAAAACAGTAAGTAGAAATGACCCGTGCTGATCTAGCTCACACCCCTTGGCACTGGAGATTTTCTCACTAGATTTGCAACCCTCGTGCTGAAATGCAGTTTCCAGAAGGGAAGCACACAATTCCTCACACCTGTCTGATAACATCACACCAGATAAAATGGTTTGATCTCTTCCAGGAAGGATGGAGTTCAGCGGTAGAGTGAGGAGTCAGACAAGCACCATATGGCCAGAAGGGAGGGAAGACAAAAGCGAGGGCTGAACCACCTCTCTTGGCGGCAGCAAGAGTTACATTGGCTCAGCTGTGTTGTCTAATCAAGTATTCTAAATCAATTAAGACTGAAGCCAATTTGTACACATGAATCTTTGTATTTATAAATGGACCTAAATATTCCACAGTAATATTCCATACGGTTTAGTTCCTGTAGTACATGGACAGAAACCAAGGACTGGCTGAGCTCATTAGCCTTGAAAACATGCAGTTTTATCAGGCAAGCTTTTGTCCAGCATTACAAAAAATGAGCAGCAAATTAATGCACCCCTTCCTGCCCCGTAAAACAATTGTTCCCAATGTAGGAATTTTGGTTAATCCCAGTTAACACTAAAGATGATCTCTCAGTTGTATGGAACTCTCACCATGTCCGAACTTCAGGCTGCTGAGGTATTTCTATTAACGTAGCAACAAAGTTGTCATGAGGGAGTTTACTGACATCAGTCATCTGGTGATCAGACTGCCAGTGTTTGTAAATAATACTCACACATGTTCCCAGAATACTAAGTTTCTCACAGGTTTTAACAGAAAGCTGCTTTCTCTGCCTGGAGAGCCTTCCCGCAGGAAGGCGATGCTGTGTGGCCATGCTCGAGCGGAGGCAGGGTGGCTGCAAACACCTGCTGAGGCAATTCTCCACGCGTGCCTACCTCGCTGATCCGCACAAGCGGCTGAGCCGCTCGTCATTCAGTGGCCCAGGACAGCGATTTATAGCCCCTTCTAGGCAGGACGGCTCTGGCAATGGTCTGCTTTGAAAGGTACGCAGCAAAGTAAAACATTTCAGCAGTGACTCAGCGTTGTGTATTAATAGCCAGCCTAAGCTTTTTAAGACCCTACTGTTGCCGTGTGTCGGGGACAGGGCTCACCTTGCAAATAAAACCATTTTTCAGCACTGCACAAGGGCAAGACAGAGCTGACAGCATCTTGGGAGCCTGGGTCAAGGAGAAGGAGAGGGGAGGCAGGGCAGGACCAGCCCTTCTGGAGCTGCTGCATCCGAATCAGCTCAGGCCATCTGCAAAGAGTCGGGTTCCCATGGCCCCACAGGAGGAAGCAGAGGCCAAGAGGCTCCTTAAGTTGTGAAGAATTCAGCTCCACATAAGTCTTTTACTTTCACCGTGCAGTGAATGCAACAGAAAACTGTGTTTAGAAGAATCTTGTATACTCATCCTGCACAAACATAAGTACCTGTGTGCAGAAATTAAGAGAATCAGCTCCCAGTGTAAGATTTTGTTCAAACTGGAAAGCACAGGGAGGTGAGAAATAGAAAGAGTCGCCATAATCTGATTAGCTGTGTAATTAAGACCAAACTGGGAGATCAATAAGGGAAACTATACGGAGGGCTTTTTCAGCACAGTATGCTGAAGAGAAAATGGGAAATCTGCTGGAAATCTAATGGGATAAAGTAACAGATGGTAGGTAGACGCCCAGGGGACATGGAATATGTTTAAAGATGATACTGGCTAACAGTATGATTAAGAGTATATGCAATATCACAATGCACTGAGTTGAACTAGAATGTAAGTAGTAAGGCCATAAAAACCTTAATATTCTAGGTTAGACTTCCGTACTTTTATAGACACCTACAAGACAAACAGGAAGAACATTTACAAAAAGGCTCTACATGACACAAGTATCTGGACTTTTTCAGGGAATGGCTCTTGACCTTGTCTTGAGAAAGGTGGCAAACAACTGTCTACAAATATGACACAGGAGATCACAAAGAGGACAAGCACTTAAATTAATCAGCAAAGATGTAACAATAAATAAGGGACTCAGGGTACAGAAAAGAAAATTTGAATTACATTTCTGGAAACAGAGAGTAGGAGCAGCTACCAATGGAGCTGTGCAAACCACCATCATCTGGGTGACCTGAAGCCTACCTGACATCATTCTACCAGGGGAAAAAAAAGTATATCAATCCCCTTCCATTTTTTCAAAAACAAATGCATCAGTAACCTTCAGCAAAGTCTTCTATATAACTCACTGTTCTTCTAGCTGGTACACATGCAGGAGTACAGATTGCAGTCTCTAAGCTGAGCACACAAGCAGGTCAACTCAAGGTGGCCTTTCATGCTCAGGTAACACTCCATGTTCTCTTGGGGACAATCAAGTTTGCAATACCACAGTCATGAAACTATGGTGGTCCTGTGTCTTCCAAATATTTTCCAACAATTAAATAATACCTATAAACAATAAAGTCCAGCTGTAAAACTGCTTATGTCTCCCTAAAATAAATAAACATTATATATATAAACTCCATATATATACAGATAGATGGATACATACACACATACAATGGAGAGAGTGTTAAATGTAGTAGATGTAAACAAATGATATAAAAAGTTATAAACCAATGCTGCATTATTATAAGCCAGTTATTTATGTAGATTTATTTTAAAATATGTCTGATTGCCTTCATAGCACTGATGAAGAGATCAGTAATGCACTAAACATCATTAAACACTTAAACTAAAATTCCTCCTTGATCGTTCCTTCACAACCACTTTGATTCCACTCTGCCACCCAGAACAAGAATAGCCACATGACCTGAAGGTCAGAAAATTCTTATTTTGTTATGAGAGCAAATTAAATAATTTCCAAAAGCAGAGCCCTCTCCCATGCACCATCCTGCTTTTGGCTTTCCCATCTCTGACTAGCACTAATTTAAATTAGAGGACTAGTAGCTTTAGCACTTCAGATGATATCATTACCATTATATCATGCAAAAGCACTCCCTGAAGTAATCAGGAACCAAGTTGCTTATGAAAACAGTGTAAAAACCACACCAGAAACCCACACACAGCAGAGACATAACCAGCCCCTCTGTAAGAAAAAGAGATTTAAATGGGCAGCTGCATTCTGCATCAGCAGAATTACAGCCATTTCTGTGAATGGTTTTAAGGTGCATAGAGAGGTCATCATCTTCCACAGACTGGGTTACTGCAAAGCCAATGGATAATCACAGCAAGGAAGCCATTGGGTACCAGACTGCCTTAAAACAGCTGAGGAGAAACAGAATAAGGCAGAATGATGCTGACTCTGATGCAGCTTCAGAGCAGCATCATCCTCTGATTTACCCAAAGCTAGCTCATGAAAATTTTGCAGTGTTTTTACAGCCATAAAACCCAATAAACCAAGCCCCAAGACACAGAATTTTTTTCCCCCTCACCCCGAACCCTTGTGAGAGGTGAGAGGTAATGAGTGTGGGCCCAATTAAATGTGACATAACGAAGCAACAGGAAGGCAAAGTTGTAACGGCCATCTTGCATTGTTCTGCTTGTGCCCATGCTGGGTATCCCACCTAAGTGGTTTTTGCCCAGGTATAAAGTATTTTTCTTCCAGGATGCTTAAAACTGTAACTGTGACTTGTCATATGTGGCAAACTCGCTCAACTGAGGAGCCAGCTGAAGTCCCTTAGGGCCCACCTTACGTGCACTGAAAGGGCAGATGTATTATGGATCAGCTTCCTGGCACCCTTCCATCCTACAATTTCCTACTGCTATTATACTGATGATTCAAATCTAATTTTAACTAACAAGCAAGCCTTCTGCTGTCAGCAACCATTGTTCCAAGACAGAAGGAAAATACTTTAAACACATTTTCATGCCTTTCAACATCTGCATTTTCATATTGCTTTTGTTCTTGGAGAGGGGCACAGAGAAAGAAAATAAGGGAAGCCCTTCCCAAGGTGTAGGGAGCTAAGATGTCAGTGCTGTCACTTACCATTTCCTAACAAGCCAAATTTTTACAAATACATGGGTAGCAGAATGGTATTATTAATTTAAGAAATAATACTTCGAAAGCCTGAAAAAGGCTACAGTAACAAAGCAATTTTCAAACACACATTCCTCTGAAATCACATAAAAATAATGGGGTTTGTTTCAAAAATACAAAAACACACCACCACATCCTTTGGTAAATCTGAGTGCTACACAGCCATGGTATTTATTTTTATAACTGACCATATGAATCACTTTACACGTAAGTTTGTGTGCAAATGAAAACTTCTCCACCAGTTTAAAAAGAATCTAAAAATTTCCTTGATTGTATACTATCTTACAAGAGTCCACTCACCATGTTTTCACATGTTGGCATAAGAGATCAGAAAATGCAAAATAATTTGAATATTCTTATCCATTTTCAGATGGCCTTCAAAAGCAAGTACAACACAGAACAATGAAGAGCTGAGTTCCTTAGTTGTACAGCAAAAGAAGTCATCCCATATAACATGCATTTGTAGTGAAAAGTTGCAAGGGGTAAGATATTCACTGAACATAATTAGTTCTGAAGATTATTGTAGAAGAAGGACATAAATGTGGTTCCAATAACCAAGGATAAGACAACAACAAGCATAGAAAAGTCTTCCTGACAAGGAAGAAGCAGTTCAGCTTGTTCTGAGTTACAGCACAATCAAGTTAGCTACGTGGCACATCCTGCTGTTTATATCATATTATTTTAATATCTTAAAATAGAAGATTAAAGCCATCTGCAGGTCTCCTAAACAAAACAAATGCTATGCTGTGGTAGTGAAATATGTAAGGTGTTTCCATTACCTAGAATTCATATCAGAGGCTATTTATACATTAAGCAGGAAATATTTAATAGCATTTCACACTCTAACACAGTATAGAAAATATTACCTGTGTAATACACTTTTTTTTTTTTTTTTTTTTTTTTTACAGCTTGTGTAAAATACACTGCTATACTTTTGACTGAATGGCAGTAGTCAAAACATGGAGGATCAAGTGTTGCAGTCCTCTTAGATAGACATTATGGAACCTGCGCAAGGTATTTAATTTGATCTCTTTGTTCAAGTCAGTGGCATTTGCCTTCATTCACATTCAGCAAGTTATTCATCTACAAAAGCTCCAATTCTTTCATGTCTTCTTTTCTCCCAAACTCCATTTGTTCTTCTGTAGAATTATTACCATTAATAAAATGTTGTGTTTAGACGAGCTGTGATACTGCCAGCCAATTTTATTGCAGATAGAGGTCAAGGAAAAAATTATTAAAAATGAAAATAACTTTTCTTTCTGAATTCTCTCTATAAAACATCAGTCCCAAGCATTCAAATAAACTTTGAACGTCAGTCCCTACACTAGGCTCCTAAGTCGGCTGTATGTTTTATCTGCCCTACCACCAGCACTGGGCAGAAGGCATCAGAGAGGCACCTTTTGGAGCAGGGCAAACCACTGAACTATTTTTTCAGTTTCTTGCACAATAACTGCTATGTTGCAACTGTCCTCCACAAACATATGAACATCATCTCAGCTAAATAATCTGCATGTATGAAAGCCCTAACCTTAACTGAAGACCTTCATAAGCATGAAGACAAAAAGAGACCAGTACATTATCTGACTGGTTTTCCTCAATAACACAAGTTCTGAAACTCAAACATGCAATTCCTATGTGGCATGAAACCTTGAAACATTGAAAGAAATCTGTATTTTAGAAATTCATCTGAACATGATGTAAAAATTTCATCTAAGGGACAATTCCTCATTTCAGTTTCAACTATTTTCCAGCTTTAAAATAGATATGAATATTGGAGGAATAACAAAGTCTGTTTCCTGTTTGAATTCTTCTACCTTTACCTTATTTCCAGTACATCTCTCTATTTCCATGACTTCCAAACAAAAGAACCTTTTCATATCATAAATCTTCACACACTTACTACCAGGCAATGACCAACTCACAATTTCAGTCTCTATTTGGCAAAACAGATTGGATTTTATCAGTTTCCTACCAGAAAGATGAGCTCCTCCAGAACTGCCAAGATCTCTCCCGAGTAAGTCCAAACACTTTCAGCTTCAGGTATGAGTAGTGCTCCTCCACATTACACCTCCACACTAGTTAGATATCATCCATTCCATGTAAATAGCAAATACACATTTTGTCAGTCTTGTAATCTTCCACCAAAACATCACATCAGTGAATGGTATACTTATGTGCAAGCTGTACAGTATGGGCCTAGTGCCCCTCAAAATACACAAATGTCAACTTCTGAAGGAGCTTTAGATATTATGGGCTTGAAGAGACCAAAACAAAAAGACATCACTTTGCCGTTCCTCATCACTATCTTTACAATCGAGCAGCATAACGTGAAATAATGACCAGAAGAGCACAATAAAAATACCTGACATCTAAAATCACCTGACATCTAAAATCTAAAATCATAACCTTTCCGCCATCTAAGGCATTTCTCCTTGCTGGTACAGGAGTGTTCCCATCAGTGCGTTTTCTATTATTTTGTCCAGCAGTAGCTTTGCAGTATTCCCTCTGGCAGTTTTTTCACAGGCCAATAGTAGTTCCCCTCCAAAAAGCCTTTCCTGCTAGTCACTCAATATTTTCCATTAAAAAAACCAAACAAACTAACCAACAAAACACACACAAAAAACTCAAAACAAAACAACAAAAAAACGCCTTCCATTTATTCCTTCTTGAGTTTCCGCATCTGATAGAAAATTTCTTCCTTTTTCTGCTGTGCAAATTCCTCCTTTAGATATTTGTAAACTATTAATATTACCCCACTTTCTCATTTCCCCACTTTGTCATTTTGCACCTGTTCACATTTCTCTCTCAGACTTTATTCAAAAGGCAGTTCTTCAAGTTTTTGCTTTTTAGAGACTCTATTTAACCAGGAAAGTCAGGAGGGCAGGTCCTCCTAAATTTATAGAGGATGTATGTTTTCTCTGTTAGCATGTTTTCTGATGCTTTTCTTTTTTCTTTAAAATTCTACTGTGTAGATTCCCAGGTGATTTTAGATGTCAGGTATTTTTATTGTGCTCTTCTGGTCATTATTTCATTATTTCTGGTCATTACTTCCCGCTCTGCCTATCTGGACACTGTGCATACTGTAACTAAGATATATTACCTGAAAATTTGTGCTCTCTTTTTAATATAATGCTAATGTATTTTATTAGTGATTTTAACAGGCTTTAATAGGAGGAAGCATATATTCAATTATTTTGTTACATGCTTTGAATATAAATGGCAAGCATCTGCACTCTAGTTTACTCCTTCCACCCTCACCCTCTCATAGAAAAAGCAACAGCACATTTTAGAATTCAGAGCAGCCCTCCCCAACCCAGCCGCTTTCTTAGCTGGTTTGCTGGGATCTATATATCCAATCTAATTATTTTGATTCCCATTTCCAACCCTATCAGTGGTGCAGTGGTGCAAGAAATCAAAATGCCAGTCTCCTGAATGTGTTAGGACCTAAAAGCGAACAGCTACTCATTTGCAGAGGCATCACTGCGTGGCCCAAAGCCCCTGTCATCCCGCGATTTACATTCGGTGTTCTGGATGTGACTGGAGAGGGGTTTCCCAGTGTACCAATACTGAGCATTTCATTTAACAGTTCAGATATGCTACCGCTTGTTGCATCATCTTGTTCTGTCACAGCATAACCGACTAACAAAATCAGCAACGCTTCAGCTTAGATTTTGTCTCTTTTTAAAGATTTCCTTAAGTCCTTCTTCTTTGTTATTTTTTCCTTTGTTTTCTTAAAAGCGAAAAAACAGGATCGTGCAAGCTTATCTTCCCTGAAGTGATCAAAAGAGAGAGTCAGCAATACTCCTGCCAAAACACCTACTATCCTTTCAAGTCAGGGGGATCATATGTTGCTCACTAGCTGAATTCTTCTGGGGGTCTTTTCCCTGACTGACTCTTCTCCTCTTGAATTACAGCCTTACTTAGATTACTAATGCCTCTGTGCCACCAAAAATATTCCCATTCATTTCCACAGCTTTTACAAATATGGTAACATGATTTGTACTTAAATATAAGCGTCACCGTTTTACTTTTTTATTATGAGTATCATATGTTTAGCAAGCTGTCTGACCTTCCTTATGATGATGAACGCCACAGCAAACAATTTGCTGTATCTTTAAAGAAATGGCCAACTCAATTACATTATGCCAGAAGCTTTCAAATCCCTCTCTGCCAACGTCTTTGCTGTATCCTGCCACAGACAGCCCATTTGTATTCCAGCACAGTAGGACACTTGTTTTATTGAAGCATACAGTTCTGGTTAGGTACTATCAACAGAGCGCTATTTCAGTTCACCAGCTCTATGCTCCTTCTCACCCTCTCTAGCCTCAGTTATTAGGATTTTCAATTTTACTGACCAAACGTGTATGCATTACTAATTACATGCATGAAATCTAGTAGTTATCGACTGCTACAACAAAATACATTAGTGACCAATTACAGGAGTTCTTGGCAGCAATGGTTATCATTTTAGTGGATTTAATCATTGCACTTAAAGTGAAGCTTGAGATTCCCTTTGAGATTACACTGCTAATTGCTTCTGTTTTGCCAGTTACTGCATGAGCTGGTTTGGAAAAAAGGATCACTAAAGATTGCTTTCTAAATATCGAAGAGCAGCAAACAGATGAAGCCTCCTATAATGAGCTCTCCTCCCCCCCCAATAAAACCACAGTGGAAATTCATTCATAACACAATGCCAATCTCCGATATATATCCCCCTTGTCAGCCCCTCTTTTCTTCTCATCTCTTGTTAGTTAGTCAGACAACAGCAATACAGTTGTACTGCTGTTCACGTGAATTGTGGGACACTACAATTTATTTATATAGCTAGTGAGAATATTACACTTTAAAAAATAATAATAATTTTCCCCCCTGTTCTGTGTTTGCAGAGAGGATACTACTTGTTATTCTTGTTATGACAGAATGTTTGAATGGTCTTAGACCTTTGAGAAAAAAAAAAAAAAAAACACAACCTAGGCAAAGTACATGATTTATTACACACACAATACCAACATAGCAGGCTTCCACTCTCCAGGAATCCCTAAAAACAAACACTCCCCCTCCAAAGGAATTTGTAATATAACGTATTGTTCTTCAAAAGCCTATGTCTACCTCCAGATCACCACTAGTGATGAATTATCCAGTTTACAGCCTCATAAAGCAGAAGTGACTATATATTTTAATGCTGAGGCCAGTCACGGGACTTTGGTACCTTTCACGTTTAGTGATGTACAATTTTCTGAACACCAATGAAAGGCTGCGACACTTTGCTCTGGGCAAAACAATTTTGTGATTAAATTTCATCAACATTTTAGGTCTGATCAAAGTAAGTTGTCTTTCAAAGACAGAAAGCATTGGGGATGGTTGCAACTACAGTTCCATTAGCTGTCTGGGAACAAGCTACTTTAATAATTAAAATTGTTTAAATAAATTTGCTTTGTTCTCTTTTATTAAAATTTCAGCTACTGGAACTTTCCATTACTCGAACACCACTTCCAGGACAACAAAGAACCCCTCTCAAAAATACTAAAAAAAACCAAACAAAATCCTCAATCAAAAATTTCTCATAAGATTAAAAAACCTTCTAAAATTTTCCCATCAAACATCAGCTTTTTTAGGATTTCAGTAGATGCTAAGTTGATACAACTCTAATTAGAAACTTAATTGATCTCTGTACGAAAGATACTGTAGAGAAAGAGTTTTAAACCCCCAGAGACTTCCAGACTACAAACACCAGAGCCTGTGGTATCTTTTAAAACTGTCAGAAGTTATACACTTATGATCTACAAAAAAAATAACCATCTCCCTGAAATTAACTGCTAAAAGAAGCTGAAGAGCTTCATCCTAGAGTATCGACGGGCCGCAGCAACAGAGCCAGCTGGCTTCACTTGAGCCTCCAATTACGGCAGGGACTATGACCCCCTGATTCCTGAAAAAGAACACACCACGGTACACCGAAAGTTGCGTCAAGGATGTGTTTTATCTTGCCTCAAACCCAGATGCAGATCTGCACAAACCCGTTGATCTTTCCGCAACACCAGGCACAAGAGCAGCTACGTGCAGGATGCTCTCAAAAACAAGGCCAGGCCATTTCCATGCTTAACTGAGAAAATCTTGCCCCAGGGCACTCAATTTCAAGTCTGAATGAGAAAATCTGTAGCTGATGAAGTAACTACAATAACTGGCAAATAATACACTGGATAAAACACCTAAATTAGAGTACAGATCAATCCTATATTCATAAAGAAATAGACTATACAATTTAATTGGATTATCCCCATCTCTTAGTTCAATTGTTCTTGACTTTGGCCTTCCTCAAACAAGCAATTAAGGACAATTTTCCAAGTAAAAAGTAACATAACACTGACATGGTTGCTTTGGCAAGGCAGAAGTCACTACCCCTACAAATCCTCAAGCCCAGCAGAATGACTACCTTTCTTTTGCACAGGCGAGCTCCTGCCTCATGTTCACAATAACAAAATTTAAACTATAATTCCAAAAATATTGCAATTGCACGTGGGATTTCTAGTGCGGCATTCTAAATGAAGAAATGGGAACAAGACAGGAGAAGAAAATATTCCTGAATTGAACAGCTGAGCTCATGTAGCACCCAAAAGACAAAAGGTCAGGAAATACCTGTCTTTCATCACTGTCAAAGGCAATAGAGTAAAATATGCAGAGTAGGACTGATAACACAGGAAATAAATGAAAACATTTGCTGTGTGTTAGTACAGAAGTTAAAAGAAACAAGGCAAAAACCTCTCTTGAAGGTCCCTGCTGGATTTAAAACAGAGCTGTTGAGCCAATTTTGATTTCAAAACATGCCAGTATCATTTAAGAATACTGAACTTCTTTAATAAACCTTTCACCTGTTCACTAGTCCACAGAACTAACTTCTAACCCCATGCACAATGAGTGCAAGTATGACATGGCATGATATTTGCAAGAACCAGAACTTCAACGAGAACTGCAAATGCACAGGAAAGCAACCAGTTACTTCTAATACAGTTTCAGGCATTATTTGTGACTCACTCCCTAACGTACAAATCAAAGAATGATAATGCTATAATAAATGCTGCCACAACGTGTTTCTGAATGAAGAGTCTTATGTGTGTATAACTCACAAAGCCCAGTGTATTTTTGAGTTCCATATTTAATTCTCTTTAATACCAAAAGCAATGAGAGACTTTTTTGTCTACTCCTCTATCACAAAGAGATAAACACAGCAAAATGAAATATATTTTTTACGCAATCACATGACAGATATCAATTTATAAGTTAATGCGTTCAGTACAAAAACATGATTAAACCAGAGATCTGGAATAAAATGCACTGATAACAAGTTTATACCAGATTAAATCAAGAGACTCTCAGTTGTTAAGTAGAGTTTGTAAAATTTAATGTAGATACCAGTAAGGATATTGAACTTACTGAAAAACTAAACATAATTCTTTTAGCGTGATAAATGCCAGCAGGAAGAAATGCTCCAGCTCTGGCAATTGTTTCAAAAAACTCAATTAATTTGCCCATTATTGCAAATATGTTAGCAGTAGAAAGAAGTTTCATGCAATACTATACTATCTGCTTGTTAATATTACATGCATTTCATATATGAATACATATGAATAAATAAACACATTGAATAATACAACAAAGTACCTTTTTGACATGTAAAATGACTTATTGTAACCAGAGTAATGCTTGAATTGCCAGGAAAGGAAGGCAGGTGGATAACTAAAAAATATTCTTCCTCCCTTTTCAGGAACCTGTCGAGACTCGGTTTGGGACTGGGGACCATCAGATGCCTAGAAATGTCTGCCACATGCACCACCAAAGCTGATGAAGAAAAGCTGTCCCTGTCCTGTTTTAATGGAAGCAAATCCAACGATTTTAATGGAAGCAAACCCAACCAAGACAACAGTTTTTGTCTCAAACAACATGAAATGAGTGTTCACCCTTTCCAAGACAACCATATTAAGCCACCACAAGGTCATCTTCTCAGCCTTCATCCTCTGGTGACCTCATACTTAAACTGGCCCCTTTTTGCAACTTCATTCCTGCTCAATCTCAGTGCCTCATTATCATCACAAACCAGCAAGATCAAATTTAACTTTAAGAAATGGAGAAGTCATTCAGACTCAGAAATTAGTCTCAAAAAACTGACAAGGCAAAACACCAAAATGCTGAGAAAACCTGCATATAATCCATGTTTAAATTTATGGAGGCTCTAGGGGCAGTAATAAAATGCAAACCTATCACTAAGCACTGAAGGCTCTATGTGACATTCCTTTAGCTAGCTCTAGTACTCCTAGTCTTTTTCAATTCAAAAGCCAAGGTATTGTCTCAAGTTACAGACCTGCGATTAGCCACAGAGATGCTGAAAAATATTTAACAGTTTCAACACTTTGTAAAGTTGATTTCCAGCTAAGCATTCACTTACTCAGGTGCAAGAACAGTCAAGCTCCCCAGTTTCCCCCAGATTTTTCCTTCAGGCCAGTTTTATCCTTAGGTACCTGTGTACAATAAAAAAATAAAGACAACATTAATTTACATAACTCCTCATAAGTTCACCTCTTGATTATATTAACTCTTAGGGCCCAAATTGTCAGCAATTTAAAAATTCAAATCTCCAGCTTTTCTAACAGGATTATTTCCCATCAGTTTGCTTGATGAGAAGCAAACTCAAAGTTGTTTTTCCCCTGCAAAAAGACTGGGTTTTATTTGACCAGTTCTACACACACACGTGTGTGTGTATATATGTATATATATATATACATTACACTCAGCACAACCTCAAATAAAAAGAGTTTTCTGTGAGAAACCTCATGTATATTTGACCTAGTAGAAGGTGAGATTGTATGATTTAGGTACATTTCATCACTTGCTTTAGGAATATAGACAGACAGCAACACAGTTAAGGCCTTGTTAGCCACAGATTTAAGCTACCTTAAAACTGTTAACATGTGACAAGAAAATCCTATGTATTCAATTACCACTTTAAAATTGACAGAAGGTTTGTGTACAGGTGCACTGTCACTTAGGTAAGGAAGAGCTCAACAATATAAGTTAGTCTACTTTCTTCTGGCACTAGTATGAATTAAAGAAACATTTTCATAATGTGCTATTCAACCATATGGAATTGATTTTTGCAGACATATGGAGCTCCAATTAAGTAAGTGTGGCTTTGCTGACACAGAAGTCCATCTGCACATATTCAAGTTTTCCAGAATTAGACCATCTAATTTAGAGCAGCCCATCTAACAATAACAGAGTAGAAAAGCAAGACATTTGGTATGACACAACCACTGAAACTAGTCTCTTTAAATAGTAATCCCAGCCTCACTTTTGACCATGGTCAGAATATAAACAGATAAAATGGAATTAGTTCACCTAAAATAAAATTACGATTATATTGGATTAAAAAAAAAATATATATATATATATATATTCATCTTCTCCATCATGCAAGTAAATATATAAATTGAAAAAGTAAGCAAGATACAGGTTTTCAAAGATTTCACCAGAAGTCAAGGGAAATTAAAAAAGTGACTGTAACTATGCTTCCTGGTTTTTAAGTTTCCTTTGCACATTATGCATCCAGATTTTCCCAGGACAAATACAAGGAAAACACGCTATTAAAAAAAAAACAAAACCAGAAGGCAAGCTATATATTAACATCTACATCCTCAACAACTCTAAAATCTCAGAATAACAAAGGCATCCGATGGGGTGGAAACTAACACATTTTTAAGGTCAAGACTTCAGAATTCCCAATTTTTATTTTTTAAAGATTTTGAGTTAAGTGTGCCTCCTTGCTCATATCTAGTCTGACTTGATTTTTATTAGGTTATAATGTGCAATTTTTTTCTACAGGGCCCAAACCTCATTCAGTGAACACAGTAGCTAGAAGAGAGTACCTGAAAATCTGCATGTTAACTCAATTACATATGGTCACAGCACAGCTCTACACTTTATCTACTCCAGGTTATTCTGTGTTGTTTCAGAACAGCACTGGGAAGACAGAAACGCTGGTTCTGACACAGAGTTTCTCTTTGGTGCTGTCAGGGTAACAACAGATTGCATTACAGTCCTTATGAAGCATGTCGTATGATCCCCATAGTCTATGAACTTCAAGAATGAAACTTTGGATTAGAAGCATTACAGACTTTAGCCCTCAACCAGAGATTCCTAAAATTCATTTATCAGAGTAGCTAGCCTTATACAATACTTTAAACTAATTTCCTGGGGAAGTTCTCTTTGTTTGCCATAACTAGGCGGCGCATCTTTCTTGCGGCACGCTTCCCCATTCACTACCTGTCTTGAAGTTTCTACAGCAAATGAAAGCGAGTTTTCAAAGACCTGTCTCCCTTGCTGCACACTCTTCATACACTTCTGCTCCAGTTGAAAAGACCATACGATTCTGAGATACTATAATTTAAAACCATAGCATAAAGTCCAATGAAGCCAACGTCCAATGGAGCCCAGTTAACATATTCTAGACAACCTTAATTCTTCACCTTCCCATCTTTGCAGTGCTTGTTCTTTGTAACTCTAACAACATTACTCAAGACAGCTTTCTGAGCTTGGTTTAACTTCCAGCTCTTTTGCAGACAGTAAGTAGCGAAGAGGAGAAGCTCCACCTTGTTCAGCACAGACACCCAGAGTCTCCCTCACAACTTGGCCACCTCTCCTTCTCATCTAAGCTGTGCCAGTGTCAGTCCCAGGGAAATGTGCCACCACCCCTGTCACGCTCGTTATCATCAGGCTCAGTCTCCTATTTCTGATCTCAGTCCTGCCTCTTTACAGTAACTGCTTCATTCTCACCAACTTCATATGACACATTGCTCCCTGCAAGCAGAAGCCCATTTCCCATGAGCTTCCAGCCCTCATGTCCTCACTTTTCCTTTTAAGCTCGGCACCATCTCTCAGCTTTCTGTCCCCTTCACAGATCTGCTGGTTCTTCCACACTACTTTTCACCTTCCAGTGTTTTTCCCACTGCTTTACTCCCCCACTCAACCTCCTGCCCCTGCCCCTTGCCCTGGCAATTTTCAGGTTTATTCTCAACAACCAGCTCTCTAGCTTTTCCACATTTCCCTTCCTGGTTCCCACAGAGTCTTTGTGATTAGTGTGCCATAAGCTACACTTTGTGCTGAACTCACTTCCAATGATTGGGCGTTAAAGAAATCTGTACAAGGGCTAATCAGCAGGAACACTTAATTTCAGGATCCCAGAAGGACTTGGGCAGGAGACAATCCAAACCAGCAGTGCTGTCTGCACAGAAGTAGAATTTTAGGCACTTAAATCCCTTGCTGCTGAAAAACACAGGCATCTATATATTTAGATGACAAGGCCACTCTAGGAAGGCCTTGTGGACTGTAGGTACTTCAGTCTTCATATTAGATTAATACTATCTACTCCTAAATTAAAAAAAAAAAAAAAAAACAAAAAACCAAACCAAACAAAAAACAACAACAACAAAAACCAACAACCTACAAAGAACCAAAATAGAGTCTAAATCTCAATCTAAACTCACTCTACATTTCAGTTAAGAGTTATTAGTATGTCCTTAAGCCATTCTTCCTGAAGACAAAACAGCCCTTCATTCAGTCAAATATATTAAGTATTGGGGGGAGGAGGGAGGAAGGGTTTTAAATTAAGAACAGGGTTTTCTTGGCACTATTTATCAAGGATAAGTGTGCTTATCTTTATTCCACTAGAAGAAAAGTAAATGATAGCATACCTGCACCTATTTTTCCCAGAAAGTATGAATCAACCAAAGGCATCCTCCTGTCTTTCCTCAAACACTCTCCCTTTTTGTGGGGGAGGAGCTCAAAAGGGTTAAGAATTAATTTAGGGTTATTTTACACAATTACAAATTCACAGAATACCAGGTTGGAAGGGGCCACAGCTCATCTGGTCCAACCATTCCTGGCAAAAGCACAGTCTAGACAAGCTGGCCCAGCACCCTGTCCAGCTGAATCTTAAAAGTGTCCGATATTGGGGAATCCACCACTCCCCTGCGGAGATCATTCCAATGGCTGATTGTTCCCATTGTGAAAATTTTCTGTCTTGGAATTTCCTTCTTTCCCAATCGGAATCTCCCCAGGAGTAACTTGTACCCACTGCTCCTTGTCTTTTCCATGTGACCCCTTGTAAAAAAGGAATCTCCATCTTCTTCGCAGCCACCCCTTGAATACTGGAACATGGTGATGAAGTCTCCCTTAAGTCTTTTCTCAAGGCTGAACAAGCAGAGATCTCTCAGTCTTTCCTCATATGGCGGCTTCCCAGTCCTTTGATCATCTTTGTGGCCTTTCTCTGGACCTTCTCCAGCCTGTCCACCTCTTTTCTTTGTATAGCAAGGGCTGAAACCGAACACAGTTTTCCAGGTGTGGCCTGATGAGTGCTGAGTAGAGTGAGATAATGACTTCTTTGTCTCTGCTGGTGATGCCCCTGTTGCAACCCCGCATCCTGTTGGCTTTCTTTGCCACAGCAGCGCACTGGTCACTCATATTGAGCTTGTTGTCCACCAGGACACCCAGGTCCCTTTCCACAGAGCTGCTCCCCAGCCCAGTAGATCCCAGCCTATGCTGCACTCCTGGATTATGTCTTCCCAAGTGCGAGACATTACACTTGTCCTTGTTGAACTTCATAAGGTTGTTGTTAGCCCACTCTTCCAGCCTATGTAAGTCTTCCCACAGAGTGACTCTCCCTTCTGAAGTGTCCACTTCCCCACTCAGTTTGGTATCAATGGCAAACGAGTTAGGAGAGATTGATGCCCTCAAGATGTGAAATAACAAAGCGAATTAAAAGACGGCTGATTTATTGCATAAGTCTTATTTTTAGAAGAGTTTCAATATTTGGCTTGGTAACAATAGGGAAGGAAATCAACACAAACAGAAGTCACAAGTACATAATAAATTAAAATGTGATGAGAATTTCTTTAAGAACATTCTTCCCACCTTTGAATACACAAAAATAGTTCTTTGGATTACCTCATGACTTCACCCTTATTTGTAACAGGCATATTTGGAAGAGGTAACACAAGCCTTAATAGAGATTAGTATAGGTTAGGTGATCCCAGCTTTTTGAAAGCAAGGAAAACTAACAGCTAGCCATCAGAATGTTTCTAATGTGGATTTACATATCAGTATCCTAAACCTGTCTGCCCTCCCACTAATCTGGCCTTCTACCTTATTCTTTCTTTTCCCATATTTTATACCATCTCCTATCTCACACAGCTCCTCCTCTTCCTTTCATCTCCCCATGTTTGTCTCTTCCCCATAATTTCCTCACTGAAATACAACTCAAGTTTCAAATGGTGAAGAATGCAATCACCTTTCTGCACAGTATAATCAGTACCTTGGTGGCACAAACCACATGTGCTGCAAATGCTGCAGGAACTTTTCCTTTGTTTTAATACAGTTCAGGACTGGTGTATCAGAGGTGAATATAAAGCAAAATGCTAAATAGATGTAAGTGAAAACTTCAAATTAATCTTCACATTATCTTTGCAATGAGTTTCCTAGGATTTCTAAACTTGTTTGATGTAACCTGTATGCTGATTTCCCAGAAGACAATAGTTCTGGAAAAATAAAAATCTAGAAGAGTCACACTGGATTTAAAAACAGACCTGTTGTTAATTGTTATCCTGAGCTTATTCTCAGTGTTATTCTCTCTTCTTCCAGCCCCACCTCATTTAAATACACACAGTGTCACATATTCATGGCACGCTTCACATTCCATTTTGTTTCATGTGCTCATAAACTTCCCTCTGCTTAAGGCTTGCAGTTCTTTCCCAATCGTACTATTTCTAAATAGTGCAAAAAACCACAGAGCTTTTCTCCACTTTTCCTTCTGAGCCACTACACTTCCCCTTCTCATGATGATAAGACAGTAGTCGGTCACATCACTCCTTTTCTCTAACAGAGCCACAGATCCAGGCTTCTCTTCCATCAAATGCAATCCCAATCCTTCATGGTGACAACAGCTGTCTCAGTTCTTTCTTGTCTACCTTTGTGCTCTGCTGCTGTCCAAAATCCTACTCCTCCCAAACAACTAATGGGCTCTGTTCCTGAATCCTCAATGCACCATGCACTGAAGGACTCAGGAGGCTGAGCGGTGCATGTGTGCTGGGTTTGCAAGCACATGTGAGGGAGCAGAGGCGACGGCTGACTGGGGAGGAAGCCTCTCCTCAGGGGGAAATATTCACATACAGCCTGGCGGTTTAAGCTCTAAGATCCCCACAGCCTGTAACAAAATCTGTGCAACTGAATCTTCCTGATTTAAAAAACTCAATCTCTGCTGAAATGATGTGGACTCAGTGAAGAAAGCACATATTCCTTCTATGCTGCTACTGTATTACTGAGTAGCCATTTAATAACAGCATGCTTTACTTAACGAGTACCAATGAATGAATGACTCAGCGCTAGAAAGTGTCTGCTGAAGTGGACTTTCTATTGCATCCTGATTCTTCCAACACTGAAACTAAGAAGAACAAATAACTCTCAATTTATCTGAAATACAGTAGACTGAAGTTACTTTCAATATTTAAATAAGAAATGATGGATAATATTTATGTACACTATGACAAGGCAGTCTTCCAACAACCTTTTTTTTGCATCTGATATGTAAACATTAACTATAAATGCAATATCATCAACGAACGCAGTATTTACAAATAAATCACTCCTTCTCTATTAAGCCACACTGTGGTAAGTACACTTTATTGCTGAAAGTGGTATCTAATTATCTTTATTTGGACCCCAATGCAGCAGGGAAATAAAATCATTTGAAATACTTGTATCTTGCTGATACGCACTCAACATTGAAAGGTACGTGTCATGATAACATAAGATAGTATTTATTCTTACTGCTTCCAAAGAGGTCTCAGTCAGTCACACAAATATATTTAAGGTTGTACTATTTCTTGTTCTCTAATTTTGTACGCTGCCTGCTGGTGTCAAAGGCAGAAGGAGATTCATTTAGCCTGGCTCCTGCCACTAGTATGGCCTGACCCTGCAAATCCACCTCTGTTACACCGCACGGAAGAAGAAGGAGAACTGTCAATATGAATTGTGCCCTTCAAACTAGGCTTCGAAACCTAAATAATCCAATGGTTGTAACTCAGAGAAGCCAGTTATCACTGGTGATCCTAAACATTTCTCATAAAACGGTATTTGGAGTCTCTCCTATTCATCTGCATGTTTGCATTTGTTTGCTTGTTAGTATAACAGTAACGTAAATATCTATAACTATTAGTAGTAGATTGATGCTGATTTTAAAAATAAACAAACAAACAAAACAACAACCAAACCCAACAACATGAACAAAACACTGGTAAACCGACCAAAAGCCATAAAATGAATTTCAGTATTTGCGTCCACTCACTTTAGGGAAACCTTGTCATCTGTTTATTTTCTCTTCCTGCTCACAAGCTCCTGGCATCCCTTCTACTGCGGTGTTTACATTCTACTTTCCATCACCAGTGAGATGAAAAAGACACTTCATTCACCCTCACATACTTCCTTGCCAGAAAGGTCAAGAGAATCATTTCCAAATGAAAGTCTGTAATTTTCCCCCACAAATTACCCATGTGAAGCCAAGATTCACCCTATCTACACCTCACAAGTGCCTGTGCCTCCCCAAAAACTGCAAGACTGAAGGAAAATAAAGATTCTTACTATCTAATGATTTCCCAGCACAGAAATTTACCAGTATAATGGTGACAGAATCATACACTGTACTAGTTTAAATCTTCCACAAAGGGGTCTAGTAGTTTGTTGGGGGGTTTTGTTTGGTGTGTTTTGGTTTGTTGGTTGGTTTGGGTTGGGTTTTTTGTTTGTTTTTTGGTGTGTGCGTGTATTTCGTTTTTGCTGGGTGGTTTTTTTTGTTGGTGGTGGGTTTTTTTGTTTCTTGGTTGTTTTTGTTGCTTGCGGTTTTGTTTTTCGTAATAAATAGGTTTTTAGCTTAACAACCTTCATCGAAAAGAAGCCCAGCTCACCTCGAAACATTCTTCTTACTAGAATAAGAGGATTTTAGTGTGATCACTACAGCACTTAATAACCTGAGTGATGCTAGTTAACTTGCTCACACAGACAAGTCCTAGAACTTCTCAGCAAACAAGTGATCTGGGTTTATACTTTGTACAGCCTAAAGCCAACATAGTTAACATTTCTTTGATCCTTGAGCTTCACACTCCAGAGAGCTGCAGGAATGAGGAAGTGCTGCAGGCCTGGTAGTTCAGGAACTATTAATTATAGGAACTCATCATGAAGGGCATTACTAGAAGTTTGCTTCAGACCATCTGAAAGTATTAGAGATAATCGGATAGTTTAAATATAAACAGCGCAGTTGCTGTCATGCCATTGTCCATGAAAGACAAGGTCTCAGTGCATTTTTCCCCCCCCCCAGATTGACAACCTGTAAGGTGTTGAACAGGAAAGAAATTCACTACAGTATAAGCCACTTCCATTAAAATGTATTCCCTAGAATGTTTTCTGTGTTTGATCTCAAAGTAAATTATAAATCACATACCGTTTTGTGACTGTCTATTACACTATAAATATTATGCCTACAATTTTTGAAAGATTGGCTATTAAATTTAGTCAAAGTTAAAGTACACTCTTCTGAACTTAACTCATTTCTGAATCAGAAATAATCCTAAATTAGAGTTACAGTCGTTTTATGGGAGAAAAAAAAAAGTGATGTTCAGCTAGCCCCAATTGTAACATTCATGAGCTATTAAAAATTGTCTCCGTTTCAAATAACGTGTAAAAACCACACGGCAAGTTATCAGTAGAAGCAGGAATAATATCTTACTTAACTAGTTCGCTTTCTTAAGAGCTCTCCACTGCCTAACAACACATTTTATAAATATTCAGGTTTACATTACAGTCATTCCCTATCATAATCAATTTTTATTATGACAATAGTCACCTAAAGCACAGAGCCATTTTCACAGTCAAGTGAATGTTTGGTGGCACAATATAGCCTGAGCCTAAAAAGTCCAATAAATTAGATTTTACTTTTTGATCTGACCCTCCAATGAAACGCTGAAAAGAAACTTCCTCTTTAAATCCTGTCCAGAATAAAATCTAGAAAGCTGCAGTCCATCCTCTACCATCTGCTTTTTCACTTACTAATTTAAGAACACCACTTTTTCCTGCTGCACACTTACCAGGAAGCAGCTATGCCACGAATGCGCTATAAACACTACACGTCTCCCAGGCTGCACGGCCTGCTGAAAAACAAGACAACCTAATGGAAGCGCTGCTCTTTATCATCCTCCACTTCCTGACCACATTCTGGTTACTCAATTCAAAACCAAACTTAGAGCCTGAGAAAGAATTTCACATCTCATTTTCCTCCTGTGTTTCCCCTTTCAATCTGAGGTCTAACGATACGCCAGTTTCCCTGGAAATCCTTTTTCTCACAGAAATGCTGCAAAATGCAAAGGCAGAGGGACAACCAAACAGCAAGGCACCGCTTGATGAAAACAAACCTTCTGGGGCGTAGGAGGAGACAAATACATACATCCTTCAGACAACACGACAGAAAAACTTCTCTGCAGCAAAGTCTGAGTAGCAGAAAGGACACGACACCTCGTCTGGATGACCGACACGGCATTTCCACGTGTGCCTCTGCAGTTCAGAGACACAGGATGGTCCCTTCGGGGCTGATGTGCAACTGCGGACAACCACATGATGAATGTGCAGTTCTGAAGTTTCCACAGTATATCTGCTCCGTGTGCCCTAAACATCACAAAATGCTTCTCAATACCTTACAAAAGGCAAAATGGCTGTAGGAAAGGCTATAATTACAGAATACTATCGAGGGAGAGATGGAGCTTGAGGGCTCTGTCTATATCCTGTATCTTTGCAATAGCTGAGTATTTTTTTAACAATTGCCAAGTAACAACTTCTTCTAAATGATCACAAGAAGTGCACCATGCATCACACAACAAAAAGGAATTAAAATGTCTATTTTATCCTCTGTCTCCCCAGGGGAAGTCATTTATTCCTGATCGCAGATTCTGTTACCAGTTCCATGGTGAATGTGAGAAGATGGGGGATAGAACAGGCGACAAGTAAAATAAATTGTTATTAAAGAGTTTGGGAGATGAGCAGAAAAAACATACTTATCCACAAGCAACCACTGGAAATGTTGAAGCACACTGTTACTGCCAAATAAATGTAATGAAAACAAACAATTTCAGCCTCCCTTCAGACTCCTTAGAGACCTCAATACTCCAAATCCAAAGATTTGTCTCATAACTTTCTATAGTCACTCCAGAATAAAATCGCCTGTGCAGTTTACTAAACTCAGGCTTTAAACTGTACAGGTTCTTTGCCCCACTGTCCTGTTCAGAAGAAATGGTGAGGAAAGTTCTTATAATTTCTTGTCTAAATTCATTCAGGACCAATTTATAATATTAATACCAGAAAAAAAGGTTATGCTTTAGCTGAAACAGTCCTAAATTTATTTACAAAATAATAACTTTATCCCTTCTCCACCTTCATTTTCCTAAATTTATTTACAAAATAATAACTTTATCCCTTCTCCACCTTCATTTGTCTAAGCTAAACAACAAAAGCTTTCCAATTCGCTCTTTGAAAGATTAATACTCTGTAGTTCTGACCAGCCTAGTAGCCTGTCTGCACTTATTCCAATTTAAGTCCAGTTTTCTGTTCACTGTAAGGGAAAAGTGTTGGACACAATATTCTAAATGAGGTCTTGAGAAGGCTTTGTGAAATGCTATTAGCATTTTTCCCTTGCTCTAGAAAAACATCATGTCTAGTGCATCATAGAGCCACACTGGCCTTTTTCACAGCTGCACCATACCGGTGGCTTAGAGACATCTTAGTGGCATTATCACAGCACTTTACCTCATTCAGACTGCTACAACCATTACATCTTCTACACAACATCCTATGATGTTAACAGACGTTCTTCTCATTTTAAATATTTGCATATCGAGATACAGACTAGCTCGACCTGTCTGAGACTTTCTGATTCTCCATCCTAAACATACACCTCCAAACACTAGTGGCAAACAGATGAACTCTACAGTGCAGAGCAACAAAGGTACTCCTGTTACCAAATGCCTGTGCCTCCACTCAAAAACCATTTCTAAATCAATGGTTATGGGTGTGTAATTGCATTAGCCTGCTGAGGAGTTACACAAGAAGACACCCAGAAAGGCCAAATCTCCGCCCACCCTGACATGGGAGTGACCTCCTCACTCCTCACATCTTCATGTCTTCAGCTGACACCGAAAGTGCCTTTTTGTAGTGATGCCATCTAGACAAGTTTCTAGGTGTTAGGCCAACTCCTCCCACATGTAGTCACTCTTAGTTGCCAGAGCGAAAGCTGCCTAATTATAACAACTTCTACCAACGCTCGTGTTTACACTGATATCTTCTCCTGAAAAGGATTCAGAATTTATAATTTGGATGCTCTTCTTGCTCTAGAATTCAGATCACACTGAAACTGACAGCTCACAATAAAAAGACCAAAAAAAACCTAAATATGCAGGAGTGCAAATTCAAAGAATAATGATGAACAAAGGAGCTGACTGGTACCAAGCAAGAAGCCTGGTGGCTCCTACTCAAGGCAGTATGTTGTAGATACTAGCATCAGTGTCCATTTCACAATCACAATCAAGTACTCCTAATGCTACTAATAACCTGTCTTTGTGAAAAGTTTTCCCAGAACATGAACGTTATCAGAACTAGACAGAACATGAATTACTCTCTGTTAAAGCTCAGGATCTCTTAATTGTCTCAGAAATGTCATGCATGCTTTGCAGTTGCATTCCAAAACATACTTTTTCTTCCAAGCAACTAGCAGAGCCAGCAGTATCCTCTGAGCTATGACACAGGAGTATTTTGGTAAATCAAGCAAGCACTCTAGTCAAGCAACATGCTACCCCTTCTTCTCAGAAAATAGATATCCTAGTTACACTTGAACTTGGTTTCTCTTTTTTACCCATCATCACATGTATGCCTCAACTATTTCCCATTTAGATCTGCGATATGAGATGTCCTCCACAGATGAACATATTACTTGTAAGGGAAAAAAGATCACAAATATCTAAGGCAGATGGGATGACTTCTGCTAGTACCTTGTGGTGTCAAAGGTAATGTTAATAATAGTGCTATACTAAAATGAAAGAGCATAGTTGTGCAAAGCCTCAAGCATTAACTCATAGAAACTGTAGACTAATATAACTCACAACACCACTTCTACAGATAAAATATATACACACCTTGTGGACAGGTACACTTTCAGAGCACTTTCATGCACCACTGAAGGAAGGTATGGACCAGAAAGAAATGAATTGACATGACCTAGCATGTTACTGCTGGCCAGCTGAGCCAACTCAGTTACAACGAGGGGTAGATATTCTTCACACGTAGCTAACTGCACAGCAGCAGGGAAAAAATAACTCTGAGGTGGCTCAAGCACATCTTTTACTTTACAACTGAAGGGATGAAAATGCCGTCATATAGCCCGTTATGCCAGGGCTGATGACGACCCGCCTCATCTGAAGCTGCAGTAACAGCCAGCACTGCATTAAGTTGCAGCAGCGCAATCTGCCCCAGGCTGTGAAGGTGGATTTCTGTCCTCTGTGCCACGCACGCTTGTTAGCTAGACAGGAGTGTATCAATTTGGCCCTTTTGGTTTTGATAAGGGAAAAGGTTATGCTTCGCTGAATCTCAGGCACAATTCTGGTTAGGTTGTTGGTCTATGACACATAGAATATAAAATACACTTTTGACTGAGTGCATGCTTGACTTATTCTGACAAAAAGTCGCCTGAAAACCAGGACAACTATCTCCTGACGTTTTTGCAATTGGGATCTACATAAATAATATTCCTATATTAAAATTTCAGAGTCCATAAATCTGGTAAAACAAAACTGTATTTTTTATTTCTAATATGGAATCACCATGCAGAAGATTTCAAGATTTCAAATATTATTTGAATACAAATGCATGTACCTCTTGTAAAGTCCTACCAGCCAAATCCACTTGCATTCCTAGTTGGAAAATACATATGCCAAGATACATTCGCAAATAAGGCATATCGTTTGCACGCATACAAATACATACTGAAATCTTTGAATGTATACATGGTAAGAGAAACATCACAGTTTGCAAGTAAAAATGAGCAGGCAGTGTTTCAAATTGACAATGTGGTATGGTATTATCAGGAAGGACAAGAATTAAAGTGATTTACAGTAATTTACCCAAACTAGCCAGGGGTGATACACCGTTATGAGACTAAATTAAGAAAGTTTGCATTACTGCTTTATAGTGCTTGATCTTTCAATACTGAATTATCTATATCTGAGCATTGTTTGGTTTTGATGTTAGCATGCAAGTGTTTTTTAAAAATCACAACACACTTGAACAGATTCAATTACGGTCAATACTTCCATTTTTAATATAAAGTCCTACTTGCCCCTTCTGACTGACCTAACCACTTCACTTTTTAATCTTTAGAATCTTATATATCAACACTATCAGAGGAAGGAAAAAAAAAAAAAAGCATAGACCTTGTGCCTACGTTAAAGAGCCTAACGCCCTTTAAATTCAGGGAATCTAAAGCTCCAACACGTATGTTTATTTACAGCACAGCCCTTTCTAACAGACAGTGAAGAACGTATATTGCTGAATGAAATTTTGTGAAAGTGGCATGTATGTATTTGTATGATGTTAGAGAAAGCAAAGCATAGGTATGACATAGGATAAGGACTCAGCATATTCAAATGTCAGGTGGGATAATAACCTGAAAACCAGAAACTATACTGTCTAGTTAATGGCCATAAAAAGGAAGCAAGAAACTACAGGAGGAACACTCAAAAGATATTTCATGTGGTATTTTACCAGGTTTCCTATGGGCATCACTTCAGTAATACTTTTGGCTTAACTTTGATCAATTTACAGTAAATTTAAATTTGTTCAGAAGATCAAAAGCAAAACACACAAGACCAGAATTACTGCGTTCGGTTTACTGTCTTGCATTTTGCATCAAAGCAACAGCACAGGCAATTACGATTTCGTACAATCAGCTGGTCACTCAGAAACTAGGTCTCCCACATTTTTTAGGACATTTATGACATCCCAGCAAAAATATTCAGTATTATAAATTAAATTAATATCACAGGTGATGTTTGGCAAGGTTGCCCACATTGGGAGTTCAAAACCCAACCATGCTGAACCTCTACATTGTGTAGATCTAACCACTTAGGAACACATCACGGCTGACCATAGGGAAATACATTGTAAGTATCAGGGAAGTATCCATAGTACAGAGCACCAGTTACTTAATACATAAAGCTGGATGTTGAGATACAGAGTTACAGCTTTGTTGAAAGATCAGTAGAAACATCTGCATTCCTTGGAAACTGAGTAACTCCTAATATGAACTGCTTGCACCTTAATACCTGCTGATACAGTTCCAGTCACATGGTGCAGGATTTTTTGTTAGTGCACGAGAGCCCAAGTATTAAACTAGGCTAATCTAATGAAAAGCAGAAAATAGTGGTGTGGAGGAATAAATATTTTTAAAATACAATTTTACACTATTCATGTAGGACCTACTGATAAAGAAATAAAATCTTTTAAAAAGGTATTTTCTTAGGAATTTTAATCTATGTATATTTTATTTAATGGACTACTGTGGTGCACGTCAGACTAAACAGCCCTGTCAGGACCTCTGAAAATTAGTCTAGCCATGAGGAGAGGCATACTCTGCATAGCAAGACTTCTGAAAGGCTTCGAAAAGAAACAGTTTGGAGAATTCTTATGGCTTCTGATAAGGCACATAGGAGTGCTTTCTCCTGAAGTAATTCTTTATATAAAGATAAAATATATTTTAAAGCATAATTGTCGGACACCTTCACACTTCCAAGAGCCAATGATGCCGCTCATGGATTTCTTACTACAAATGCAAATGAATCGCTATTCACCTCAGCAATCTCCATGGCAGTAAAAATGCTTATGTGAGCAAGTTTCACACATGCTTTGGTGTTCGCAGGGTTAGGTTTTTGGTTTGTGGTTATCTGACATATGGGTCAAACATTTATCAAAAAAAAATATGGGCCATAAAAGGTTGTTATCTAGGTAGAGCAACAGAAAAAGTATGCAAGATACTATTTATTTCAGGACCTCTATGTCTTCCTGATGACCAAGCATGCTAATGGCAGTACACATCACAATTATCCTAAATGTCAATATAACAATAACACAACTGAAAGAGCTACAGTTCAGTGTAATTAACACCAAATGATCTCTTACAGGTATTAACTTCACTGAAAACATTGCTAGATAACTTAAGATACTTACACACAGAAGAGCTTTAAAAAGGAGAGATTTTCAATTTCACCTGCACTAGAGACTACTGGCCATAAGCTGCTCTGAGTCAATTCCACCCAACCTCAGATACCAAGTCAATGTTGGAATACTGACAATTAGCAAAAGATAGTAAAAAAGACAAGTCAATGTACTGTTTTCTGGTAAATTCTGTTGAGATCGAGAAGAGCAGAAAGACTCCGCTCCAAACTGCTTCACTGCAGGACACCCACACTCATTTCAACATACAGAGAACACTGAAACTTTTCAAGGGAAGCTTATTGAAGTAAAAGTAATTACCAATGATATGTTTTGGGTTTTTTTTCCCCACTAAAATTACTTATTTTAAAGCCTTTGAATATTTTTAGTGTATTGTTTTAATAATTTTTTCAGCTTTGGATTCCTATCTTCTAAGTTGCCTCCTCTCAAAGACTCCAAAAAAATAAGTAAGCAAAATGCTTAGAAACAGAGGAAGATAGAAATTTTAATCATGGGTTTAAAATTTCTATCCAATTAAGTTCCAAGGAAATTAGATTTTTTTTTCTATCTTCAGCTATTTTATCCTTTGCAGGAAGTATTTGTGCATGTCAGCAAAACAACCTTTATGAAAATCTTTGCAGTCTAGCAGTCATGTTGACCCTGTCCACTTTGAACGAACAAAGTAGGTGACTTGACTTGAACACACAAGCAGAAACCCTAACCACTCCTGCAAAAAGCAAACCAAAGAAAGAAACCCCCCTATTAAAGTGATGGATTTACCATGTGACATTATGGTTGCAACTATAATCAGTTTTAAAATAACAAGGAGATCTGCTTCACCTCAAAGAGTGCATGTATTGTGCTTAAGATCTTACTGGGCAACTAGAAATGGAGAATTCCCTGCGATCTCTGATGCTCAGTTTTCTGTATATTTTCATCGGTATTGCATCAAGGCTATGTCAGCTAAATTCCTCTCCTCTCCAGAGCTGCTGTAGAGTGCCACTGCTTTCAAGTTTCACCTTTTATTATTTTCAGATCAGGTTGAGTTAAGAGTGCATCTTTGTCTCACAGCAGCATAAATATTGCACGTGCATTCCTATATTTAGCCATCCTATACGCTATAAATTAAAAGAAGCAGCTAGATATTGTCAGTTAGAGAGTAATTTTCTTGACCTTAACATAAAAAGGAACCAAAACAAGCCATGGTAGAGAAGCGGAGCAGGTGTTTTCCTCTTCCAGCCCTTTAGTCCTTTGTTTATTCTTTTCCTAGTACAAGACTTCACAAAGACAGTATAATATTATCCTGTCATTTTGAGTGCAAACTCTCAGTTGTTTTGATAATGAATTATACACCAAAGGTTCAGGGAATCTTGGACACTGAAATACACACGTGAGGTTTTTCTACCAATCTCTCCAATTAGCAGCTCGTGATGGACCACCAGCGCATGATTCCAGAACAGTGAGAGCCTACATATATATATAATCAATACACTAATGTGAAGCAGGCATACTGAAATGGCTAGCCTTTTGGGGCACAAACTAAAATATGACCTGATTCCAACATGAAGTTCAAATGATATATAATGGACAGATTTCTAAGGCAAGTAGGCAGCTGAAAACTCTTCTATCTGCAAGACAACCCTCCTAAAGCCTGGGAACACTCACCTTGAACAAAACTGACAAGGCAGCCTTCTCCCGCCCCCACCATTCCCGAGCAGTGGGGACAGGAACATGTAGAAGCCAGTACGGACATTCCCTGGGCCACCAATTTTAACTACATTGCACTATCTAAGAAACATTTCCTAGGGGTATAAATTAGAGTAAACCTTAGGCCACCGTAAATTGTGATTACTAAAGAAAACTGCACAAGAGGCATTTGCTGCCCACAGTCCTGACTCTCCGAGTGGTACATCTGCTGTTCCAGCGAGGGATGCGGCAGCAGCAGGAAAGCACCAGTTGCCGTGGTTTCACCCAGCATGCAGCTCAATGGCACACACGGCTGTCTCCTCACCCCCTCCTTCTCAATAGGATGGGGAGATAATCGCAAACAAGTAAAACTCATGGACTGAGATAAACACAGTTTAATAGGACAGAAAAGGAAGCGATAATACTAATAACAACAATAACACAAAAGCAGTGATGCACGATGCAGTTGCTCACCATGCACAAACCCATGCCCAGCCACCTCCAAGCAGCAGCCCCTGGCCAGCCTTCCCGCAGCTTATGTACTGAACATCACAACGCATGGTGTGCAAGATTCCTTTGGCCTGTTTCTTGTGCATCTCCTCATTGGCAAACATGGAAGCTGAAAAGTCCTTGACTTAGTGTAAGAACTACTTAGCAACAACTAAAAGATCAATGAGTTCTCAACATTATTCTCATACTAAAACACAGCACTATATCAGCTACTAGGAAAAAAATTAACTCTATCCCAGACAAAACCAGGACAGCATCTTACATCAATCTTGGTCATTTTAAAATGGAGATTAGAGACAAAAAAATACTTAAAAGAATGATGCTCATTATGAACTACTATTAATTTGAAAATCTGTATTCAAGCTACTGAAATTTGCATTAAAAATAAAGGTAATAAAACCACATTTATTTTTAGGAAGCTCAACAAGTGAGGAATTACCATGTGTCCCAACTTTAAGCTCCAGTTTCACTATATGACACTGGGAAGTTCTGATTTAATTGTATAAAAGGGTGCTGTCAAATCTGCTTTCAGTAACTGCTGGAAGTTTCCTTGTGTACAGAGGTCAAACTATCTTAGATCCCCTAGAGGAGCAAAAGTAATTCTTAATTTACTTGCTTCTCTGTACTCCTCTTATTTTCACTTTGCTAGTGCTGGCCCAGCATGGGCACGTTTTGTTTATTGTGTGGTGACTCCCCTTTGGGCCAACAATCCCTAGCAGCAACCGCAGGCAGCTAAACAGCAACTGCAGTGCCAAAGCGCGCCCTGCCTCCTGACCTCTCTAGAGCTCTGGAGGAAGAGGTTCCGTGAAGTATTCCTGTCACTCTTTCAGACAGCAGCAGAAGGTGCTTTTCCATACATTCCCAGCACCAGGGACCAACCACGCTCACAAAAGCTCCCGAACTTTCCCCAGGGTTTCCTCACTATGGAAATCAAGGTGGAAGAGTTGGTGCCTGTTTAGTTACCATCTAATACAGGTCAGGAGGTAGCTGGTATATGAACGTGCCCATCACCTCATGACTGGGAAATACTCCTGGGACCACTGTCTTATTGCAGGAATTTCTTTCCTTTGTAGCTCTGTTTACTCCTATTTTCATTCCCATTTCCTCCCTAAATACACACCTTCTTTTCAGTCTAACTTCTTAACAGTCTCTTTTAGTTCATCACCTTGATTTCCTGTTTCTTGACAACAGGAATGATTATTCCTGCTCAGTGTTTTTAGCTTCCATCAAAAGTGTAAATTTCAAGTAAGCATCACCGAAGCACACTTGATTTGCTGAAGAAATGGTCCTTTTCAGTCACTGAATTAAATCTCCCCTTTCAGAGGCAACCACATCATATATCTGAAAATGCATTGTGTCCAAAGGCACCTGACATTAGGTCAATGAGCTCTCTGTAGTGCCTCCACTTCAGTGTCTCATTGTCAGTAGCAATAAGAGCTTCACTGGACAAAAATATTGAGAAATGTCAAGAAACATCTCAGAGCTGAGACTGTCAAAATAATTCTTTATTAATGAAGGCTGCTCACAGGAGTAAGGTTGTAAGGTATGCAGAAGCCATGACAGAGGGGAAAAACATACATACATACTCTGAACAATTCTCAGTCAGAAACATCAAGTATTTCATAAATGCAAACGGATCTATACCATAAACTCTTAGAAGCAAGTATTACTGGTAAAACTCTAATCCAATTATCAGCAGTAACAAAACATATGTACATGCTGCATGTTTTCAATGCATCAGACACAAAAGTGAATTTTATAGCCCATCAAATAACAAAGTAACAAAAAACAAATAACCAAAAGGTATAAGCCATGTAGTTGAAAGATAAACAGAGGCACAATAGACATGGATTTGAATTTGTCTAGAAAAGTATTTCCCTTGCTTTTTCATAACTGTTTTGAGAGATGATAAATATTTAAATATGGTTGGACTCAATCTTGAGGGTCTCTTCCAACCAGAATTATTCTATTCTATTCTAAATATCATTAATAAAAAGCCATTATTGAACTGACAGTCATGAAATCATACTCTGAATATAAAGTCTTCGAGACAAAATAATTCTGTCCTAGCATGGCAAATGCTTAGTTACTAGTACACAACAGCAGAGCACGTCACACTCAGCAAAGTTTGGAATAATATAATTCTGCTTCAGTAAGAATCTAGAAGTAAAAAAAATGGGATATTTAAAGACCTATGCAGGATTTATTGCCTTTGAGATGGTACCCTAATTTGCAAGATATTATCAAGTTTCCAAGGAACAATGCTAAAAAGTAATAAAGTATCCAGATCTGATTCTATAGCAACTCCATTTAATCATAAAAACAAGATAAACCCATTTCACCAAAAATGAAAAGATAGACTAGGCAGATAGGGAACAAATCAGTTAAGTACAGACACCAGAAACTAAAGTATGAGATGGCATACAAATTCTGTGGTTGACAGAGATAAATCTGTCAGATAAATTCAGAAGAATTAGAACTGACATCTAAACTAAGGTTTGAGCAGAAGCTACTACCAGTGCACAACAGGAAGAGTGAGATGTTTCAGACTTGTCTCCACTTTGAAAATCCCCTAACTTTATTGATTTGTGTCACCGCTTCATCATCATTTTTAAAATAGCACATCTCAGAAAGTACTATATTCCTATAAACTGGGATTTTGAGAACAGACATTATTTGCATTGGCTGATGGTGCATTCTGAAAAATAACAATATTCCAGTGTTCCTGTGAGATATCACACATATCAAGTTCAAAGGAGACCTTACATAATATACAACAAGCAAATGCAGTACTTGCTGTGAACACAAACTCACTTTCTAGCAAGGGACAACAGTATCATTTTCCTGTAGCTCAAAAAGAGGTACAAGTAAGATAAGTGCCATATCACATAAGGGTAATACTGTATCAGAAGTGCAAAGCAAATCAGGAGCGACAGACAAATTAATTGTTAGTGAAATTATTTGTGAGCCTGTTGCACTTACTTTCTTCTTGGGAGAGCAACAAGGTCAGCGAGCCTTGGACAGCTGCTGCCGGTGGCTGCAGAAGAGCTGTTTTTCCATTGCCTGAAGGCCACTGAAATGAACCATCCTCCAGTCAGCCCTTTCCCCGCTGAGCCTCACAGTGGGAGCGCATGCATCAGCCACTCCTGATGCCCTCTCACATGTGAAGTAGAACATACACGCATATTCCTCTACGAATTGGAGAGCAAGAGGTCAAAAGTTAACAAAACAAGGATGTTACCAACAAACTACGCTAATTTAAAAAGATCTTTCTTGTAGCGTGCTTAACCATTATAAGGAAAAGAATATAGCACCTACCATAGTCACTAACTGACTGTCACTGAATAACGCCCTATAATGCCTCAGGACGAAGACGTAAAAGATGAAACACCTAAAACAGTTTCTCTCAATACAGTCTGATGATCAAGGAAGATGAAGGGAAGGGAATTTAAGAAAGGCCCATTAACAATTATTCAGGAAAAGCGGAAAACCATCAATGCATAACAAAAAAAGAGTGGAAAAACTAGATGTTTATGCCGATACCACCAGAGGCAATTACAAATAAAGACTACACATTCAGCATTTTCTACCTTCTCCTAAACACCATTGTTTTGTCACAAGCATTGAGGTACTACAAGCTCAGCTTTTCAGCCTACCAGAGGGACTAATTAAATTTAAAAGGCGCCATGTAATCTATGCAGTTTGCCAGAGCAAAACGGGTACCTCTATACCGGACAGTTTCTTCAACTACCCTTCAGGTGGAGGACCCATTTATGAATTTCTTTGCACACAGCTGGTTGCAATATGATTAGGTGATGTAAAGCAGCACTATGTACTATTTATCAAATATTTGTAAGGTCAAAACCTGTGCAATAGCATTAGCGGATATACTGAAACAGGAATGTGTGACAGTAAGAGTTAATGCACTCCCCCCCCCAACTACCTCAACTTACTATTTGAGGCAATAGCCTTCTGATTATTGCAATATTCGGTTCAGTCTCACAAGAAAAAAAGGAAAAAAAAAGGGAAAAAGCCTCCATGTGGTAAGTTTTTTATGTGGTGAAATTCCTCCCTGTACCAGAGATAATCTTTAATTCAGTTCAATATACTGTTTTCATTACAACAAGCTGCAAATTACTTCCAGCATAACCATAGCAGGTAAGGATTACGTTAAACCATATTCTCAGCTGACGGCCTAGTAATGTCATTACTTTCTCCCAAATAAATTAACCCGTCCAGTGCACATGTTGACATTTTATATCAAAAGAGAGAACTACACTGTAAATAAAACGTTACAGAAACATGGGTCAACAGTGACTTGGCAAAGGTTTAAGGCTGATGCAAATATTTCTGGTATGAAAAATGTAGGTGTGAAGAACGCTTCTGAGAACAGGAAATAGGGCAGGCTGACACCCTAACACTTAGGCATATGTTGTATTGGATGAGAATGCAGCAAATGGGTTAATACCTTTGAGGC
This sequence comes from Streptopelia decaocto, assembly GCF_964273445.1. NCBI lineage: Eukaryota > Metazoa > Chordata > Aves > Columbiformes > Columbidae > Streptopelia > Streptopelia decaocto. Next base: position 100,371,020 of record NC_138663.1, on the reverse strand, counting down.
TACTATTTTTAGAAAGCAAATCAGGAAGAAAATACTGAATAAAACAAGTTTTTTACAGAGTTTGGTTTAGGGTGCTTATATACATTTGTTTTTATGTGAGTGTGTGCATAGACATACTCTGTGTGTGCATTTGTGTGTGTGTACAAAAAACACCACTGGCTAATCATTCAAACAGCTTGCAGAAAAAATTCCATTCTCTCAGATATGTACTTCAAAGAACAAGAAAAAGAAATAAAAGCTGCTCAAAAACATTACATAGAAGTATGAGCTTGTGTCTTCCTGCTCTCCCTAACACACTAAAAGGGCAGAAGGGAAAAACGAAGATTAAGTATTCACAGCACATTCTGCAAAAATAAAGAACTTCCATATTAGACAAAATTTAGGCTAACACAGTGTACCAAATACTCACACTGGCCTTTACTTAAAAAGTCCTAGAAAAATAAATAATAGATCTAAAGCATCATTATTAGTGAGCTGTATTAGACACATAGCCCAGTCTTTTGCCTTGGGAACTCGGGGGGAAACTGACTGGGCCTTTCCATCACTCTGTCTCGTGGCTTTCTGCAGGAGAAAAGGACCCACTGAGGGAGATGAGGAGCTGCCAGCGAGGCCACACAGAGCACTGTGGGCAAACACCTGCAACACCACCCTACAGTCCCCAGGGAAAGTCCACAGCGTGGGATGGAGATGAAAGCTGAGGAACAGAAGAGGAAGTCCACCTAACCTGAAATGACTCGCTCGGGTTAAAACACTGAGAAATACACTGCAGAGTGTCTTTCCAGCTAGCAGCCCAAACCCAAAATATTACAAAATCCCACAGCTGAAGATGAACAAATGCTCTAAAATCCAAACCACGCTGGGTAGCAGAAGGCTATTTCAGCTAGGTTAACTGACCACCTCAAACACAAAGGAAAAAACAGAGCTCACAGAGAAAAGATGAGGCTGTGGGGTTTAAGAACTGAAAAGCAAGAGATTTTCAGTTTGCATCTGCCTCAGTTAGCTGGAGATGGGCACCACAGAGACAGCTGCTCTCCTGGTTGCTGGGCACTTCCTCACTTACCTCAGAGCCCGTGATCCCGTGGCTGCAGCACAGGGCAGTGGGCATGGAGAAGAAAAGTCCATCCAAGAGAAAACTACTCCATCTCACACACACACTGAATCACTTTCTGTTCTAACAATTCTTCCAATGAGACTCTCCATCACGTCGTGTGATCACCAGGGCTTGTGTGTTAAAGTCATCAAGAAGACAGGTTACAAGGATGTCCCTTTTGGTACCAGCCTACAGCGGCAGCAGGTAATATGAAATCACAAACTGAGAACGCACCACCTCTGGTCCCTCTCCTACAGCCAAGCCAAACTGCTAAGGACTGCAGAGCTGTCCAGGAATTAGCAACTGCAGAATGGGCTCCAGTTACTCCCCTTCTGAAAGGCTGGTGACTCTGTCTCAGAGTCCCAACCAGAGGAGGGACGCACTCGCACACAACACCCCAGCCTTTCAGAGTAACCAGTCACGTTTCTAAAACCTGCTGGCACCTAAAACCCTGCAAGTCTTGAGTGATGCATGAAAAAGGGCACAGTTGGAGGGAGGAAGGCTCTGTGATCACTATCTGCCTTTCCTCCATTCACTGCCCCAGTCCTAGGTTAACTGCAGTTAGGTTTCCTTTTCTCCTTACACACATACTAGCACGTAAAATAGGGTTAAACTGGATTATACCTACCCAATCCTCAACCCCAAGCAAGCAATCTGGATTACTCAAACTCCACGTACTTAATCTCAGGCAGGTGTTCCTCTGAAGCCCATAAATGCTGCCTGTACTTACAAGACACGTCTAAACTTGCACTGACATGGCTGGGGAGGTTGGTGCCCCTTCTACCCAAGATCAGAGACCAGACCTTCTGTGGTTCAGAGATTCCCATTGCTTTGTCCTAGGTGGCTTCTTCTGCAGCAGGCGAGCTTTTCATGGATCACTCTTTGGAGACATAGAAAGCTTCTCTGCAACTGCAAAAATAACCCTGCCATGTACATGAGGCAAATAGAGCAAATTTGTGAGGGACAAGGAACTGATTTTTTAGATGATGTAACACCTGGAAGGGAGGGCAGCTGACTACATTATCTCAATAGAAGGAAATGCTGTAATTAACCTTCTAATTGTAATAAAACAGTACAAGTGACTAAATTATGCTTTGAACTTTAAAAAATGAGTGGAGCTAATAATTTAATTTTTAAAAGTCACTTGCACACCTTTGATCACTGATTTTATATCCCTTGACAACATAATTATATCAAAATTTAATTAATCCTTCGCATTAGGTGTAGATCAATTAATCGTCAAGTTTGGTCAGGCAGCTTCTGCTATAGGAGGTCTCCTCTGGGTTTTATTTATCGTTGGTCAAAAAAAGTATTCTTCCCAAATATTTCTAAAACATCTATTATTAATGACTTGCATCAGAAACTTCCTTGGATTCACTTCAAAGCAGAGAACTGCAATTGGGCTTATTTCTATTTTATCTTCTGGGAAGCTGATAGGGCATTTTTTTTCCTGGACAAAAGGTTCTTAACTATGGAAGTGAGAGACATTAAATTTTAGAGTAGCAAGGGAAAAAATTATACTGCCCACACCTGCAAATCTGTTCTTTTAACAGCATGAGGAAAACCTTACAGAAGGAGCAGAGCTCTGAAACAAAACTGCATTACCAGTTAAAAGACACTGCCTGGTGTCATAGAGCACTTCTTATTGAAGGAGAGTGGTAAAAAAAAAAGTGCCTTTTGTAGTCTTAACAATAGTTGAGATCATAGTACTATTCAGGAAATGTCTTCATTCCTGTTTTCATTGAGAATTTTTTCTGTCTTATTTTCACTGAGATATCTTGTTGCTAAATTATCCACCCCAAAAAAAAGGAAAAAAGGAGTTAAATGGGTAACATAACTGGCACATAACTAGAGCTTAGCATTGGTAAATGGCCTCCCAAGGATGCAGGAAAACAGCTTATGTGAATCATCCTGCTATTTTTTTTTTATTAAAACACGATCCATATCTTTTCTGGAGATAGTACGAAGGTGTGTAGCCTCCACTTTTACTAGAGCTGGGAGGCTCTGTATTGTCTTCCTAGTGAAACACAGCTTCAGATTCGGAAGAGATTGCTAAAAGTTTTAGCTATAAAAATAAGCTGAAGCCAGTGTGGGTTTCCAGAGCCCCAGTCTTCGCAGTGCCAATTATGGTTTTGGGGTTTTTTGTTTTGTTGTTGTTCTTCTTTTTTAAGATAGTTATTTATCATTTAGTTGTCCTATCATTGTGCCATACAGCTTTGTAGACTCACTTCTGTAGAGGTTTAAAAAGGATTTACAAAACACACTGTGGAATGTTCTAATGAAGCCTCTCACTTCCGAGGTCACCCACGTGGTTCCTCCCCCTCCAAACACGCACATGCGAGTGTCCCCACGGCCACCCGGCAGCCTGTGCGAGAGTCACGGCACGTGCTGGACCAGGCTGGGCTCTGGCATCACACCTCTGTGCACACCGGCATCCCAGGCAGCACAAAGACACACAGTTCAAGCCCACAGGGCTAAGGCTGTGGACAGTACAGTGCTCATCAGCAGGACTCATTAAGTCTTGCTCATTTTATTCAGAAAAAAAAAACAAAACCAAAACCAAAACTGTGGTAATTTGGGGGTTTGTTTTTCACACGTGTATTGGCATAACTTCAGATCACAAATCAGCACGAGCAGCAGCAGCAAAACTTCTCACACAATCATTTTTAAAGCGGTTTAATGTGAACATTATCTCGACATATATTAAGATATTACCGCTGCTGCACTGTCACTGCTGTGAAAATCCTTTCCATCACTATAGAGGTTTTCATTCTTATCGTATAGGCTCTAAATATTTCCTTTTTCCATTGAGTTTCACACACATGGTCTCTTCCAAAATGATATTTATCTTTCATAATGAAGTACTAACTGGGAGAAGCTTGGGGGGCCAAGCCTCAAATTTTTGTAAGATCAGACTGGACTAGAAACAAGAGATTTGTTTTATCAAATGACCTTAGTTTGGGTCCAATGGATAAGATAAAAGAGGAGCTTCTATTAGACTGACAGATTCTATAAATTCCAGTAGCCTGTATGAATTTAGAAGTATTTGCCTAAAACAGTCCAAATCCCTCAAAATTTTAGGTAGCACTGTTATAGAGTGCTAATTTCAGAAAATTTGTATACCATTTCCAATCAAAATCCTGAGTATCCTGCTTCTGAAAGGCTTTTCTTCTTAAAAAAAAATAGTAATAACTGGACTTTAAAATATCAAGCACAAATGCTGTTTTTTTTCAGTTTGTTTGTTTTTTTCTTAAATCATGTCTATTTCTTGATTTGTCTAGGGCTGAAAACCCTGCTCTAACTGTGAAACATACCTATCTTAATGAAAAAAGTAACTGACTGATCATTCTAAAGGTAGAAGGAGCAGATCGTAACAGCATCATGTTACCTCAGGAGATCAGGTATCTTTTCTGTCTTAACCAAACTGAAATGCAATACTTGTCACTAGTGAACAAACCAACCGTATGTAAAAAAATCAGATTTGTTAAAACACTAAAAGACACTGAAAGATGTGCTTACCACTAAGCATGTCCACAAGTCTTTCCCTTGTAGTACTAACTCTATCCAAAAATCAGAAGCGTTCGACTTAAAAATTAGCCTCTTTTTGTACAAACACCCTTGGGTTTTCTTCTAAACCTTTCTGATTTTTGAACTCTTCCTGTGGGTCTGCAGCACACACAGCGGGCACAGGGCTGCAGTCACCTTCCTTCCTGCTGCAATTGCGCTCCAGCTACGCAGCAGCACAGCACAGCTCTCTGTTACACCCCTAATTTCTCACCAGGTACCTGTTTTGCCAACCTTACATTTGCCTGCAGCTTGGATCAGCAGCTAACGACACCCACATGCACCTCTTGCCTCTCAAACCATTTCTGCTCCTCCTGCTATGGCAAAGTCTACCCAAGCACCCTTTTTTTTCAGATGACCGACAGATGATATAAGGTCAACTTCTCCTCTTTTCTAGATTTGGAAAATGGAGGTGAGGCATAACACAGGTCCAAGGCTTGTTTATCTATCCTCCTATGCCTGTCTAAGGCATAGAGGCCTATAGACAGGCCTAAGGAAGTAAGGATCAGATGGGGAGAGGAGAATGGAACAGAAATTAAGAAACTTACTTTTCATAAGAGTGAAAGAGTAAGAACTACATTTTACCAAGTAGCTTAGACTGGCTGTCTGTTATGAGACATAATAGCTAAATCAGAGAGGCACCTTCACCCTTCTCACTCTATCTGTAAGGATGGCTGAAATTCACGGGAAGCCTGAAGCATCTTGTACCATGGCACTACTGCCGGCTTCTGCAAAAAAGCAACACCAGATAATTCACCAAGAGGGTACGACTGATTTCCATGGACGACATTTTAGTGTGCTTAGCATTTTACTCAGCTCATTTCTGCCTTCAAAGATTGAAAACAATTTGATATAAGCATAAAACGGCTAAAAGATCTCTCAGATAGCTGCACACGACCACATACAGTAGTCTTTTTTACAGGTAGATCGAAAGACTGAAAAGATGGAGTTCTTCAGAAGCACTTAAACCTGTTCCGCCAGTGACACTTCTCTCAGTGTTCAGAGGTGCCAGAGCTCTAAAAACGCAGTGCTTCACTTCAGCCTTTATTACAGTTACTGTGCAAGGATGAATGTGTGGCGTGATATTCTCCATTTTGGGCTGAATGGATCTATGAAGTCCAGAGAGCTTCGGGTTTCTGTTAAGAGCCAGGCTCTGATGGCCTGTGTTATGTAATGCTTAATAATAGTTTCAAGTTTTAAAATGAGCTTTGTATGTCATACCTATGGAAATTTTAGATGTTGCTATGACCATATAGATTCTTATGATATTAAGTCAAATGACTTTAAAGGAAGCAGTCAGCACATCGCAGGATATAACTTTACATTCAGCTGCACATCAGGGACGCATTCTGGAGTAAGGATACATGTGAGAGACTGTTTTGGGACTAAGGAGACAGACAAAATCATAGCAAGAAGTTTATGATGCTTTGCCACTGCCACACTAAGTTATTTTTTAGTAAGTTCTCTTGTTATATTTTAGCTCTCCATGCTTTAATGGGACAACCTGCTAGGAGGAGCTGACAAATTCGTGAATAAGCAGGAATAATTTTCCTAGTCATTTCTCAAAACTGAACTGCACCTATGCAACCAGCAAGGATGAATGGCCTCAAGCCATTTCCAGAATTAACACGGTTCACTGTTCAATCCACTTGGCACAGATAATAGCATGCATGAGACTAGACAAACAAAATTAGAAGTCGGGGCTTTTACAAAGTGCTGCCTACAGCAGTAACATCCACAGCTGTGTGAAAGCTAAGCATATAATGCAAACCAATCTATTTTTCTCTGCAATGCATTTTAACATGCAGGACACATGGGCATCACAGGACAACTTTATTTCCTTGTGAACACTTATCTACAGCACTCATAAACATACCAAGTGGCTCCATGGAAACTCAGTCCATAACAGACACAGACAGGTTTTGGGAAAAGGTACAAAGATGGAAGGTGTGTGGTACCTCTTGCTGCCAGGAATGTTTTTTAAATTATTTTTTCTGGTATAAATACAAGGTAGTTACTCAACACCCATAAAATGAAAAAGTATTTTGCTTGTAAAACAATTTTAAGTACATCTGGTTAGAAGTTTTGACAGAAGAACATTTTCTGTCAATATATAGGAAACCATATGTTTTTTGGAACATACTTTGTAGAAAATTGATGGAAGAAAATAAAAAAATACTTACAAAGAGATATTATGTGAATTAATTTGTAATATATATATATTACAAAAATACTATATTTTCAATAATTTACTTAAAATTAATAACATACGTGCTTAATATTGTAGAAATTGTCCAAGCGAAGTAATCAAAATTATAATTATGATAGATAATTTGAATGAAAATGAAGCATTTTGGTTGTCTCACTTTTAGTGTTGAAATTTAAAATAACAGCTTTACATTTCAATACAAAATAATAAAAGACAAAAAAACCATAAAATGTTTGCATTCCCTGGGGTTGGTGTCTAACTGAATTTAGTTTAAAAAACAAATGAACAAACCAACCCACACACTCGAATTTTAATATAAAGGCTAGGGGAACAGCATGACTGTCCCTGGCCCCATCCCCGTTCCTCCAAAAAAAGTAAGGATGGGAAGGAAGTCACTGGATAACATTCTGAACAACAAATCATTATATAATCTTCAAGAACCTTGCAATTTAGGATAGAGGTCTTCAAGAAAATAACGTGGTTAAAAATGGGGCTCCTTTCATCTATGAGGATAGCCAGCTGATAGGGGCAAAATTAGAGTAACACCTCAACTTTGACCCAGAAAACACCAAGAAGACAAATTGAAGAGAAAGTATACCAAGGGGGAAGACTACAACAATTATATATGATGCGGTATCACTGTGTCCTGCCATTTTCTTTGTATACTTCTATGAACCATAGGAGAGTTGAGAAGGTACGTTGCCCTCCATTCCCCCAGGTGCACATGTGGCAGAAGGATGCAGAGTGAGAGACAGGTCAGCGCTCAACAGAAGTAGGATAGAAGCGTAACTGTAAACATTAAACTATATTTGCATGCGAGAAGTTTTGTTTCAAAATACATATAACATCAAATGAATTATTTACACACGAAACTCTGCTGTGGTCTGTGAACACTAAAAAGGGGGAGAAAAAACAGATTCCTTTCGGGATTTTTTTCCCCCCTTCCCTTCAAATAATGATACAGACTCTACGAAACTTCCAAGGTATCACTCAATTTAAAAATCTGTGGGGCTTTGCTTATTGTTCAGGTATAAAAAAATACTCCTGAGTGGGAAGGAAAAAAAAGCGCCATATTAACTCAGAAGTATTATGCAAATGAATATGGCATTTTAGAACAGACTTGTGCAACCACAACCATAAATATATTTCCATGTTCCACCTCTATTACCTGTAATAGCAATGAACACTGACTATTGTGACAAGCGCACAACAAACACAACACCTAAAGCAAAATTCAGTCAAGTCCTAAACAACTTCTACATATCGACATATCCATTCCCCATTCATCCACCATCTATACACAAGTGCAAGAGGGAGAAAATTTTCCCTGTTGATCACATCAAACAACATTACTGTACAATTCATATTTGGGGGTTGTTTTTTAAAGTAACAACTGCTAGAAAAGAAAAAGGAAGCCTTGTTCCACCTGGCATGAGTTAGAAAGGCTCTGAGCAATGACAGAACTCTGACACGGTAGCTGAGGCAGTTCGGGTTTAATCAGCCACAACTTCTCTGTCAGGCTGCAGGGCTGAACCCTCGAACTTCAGCACTGAACTGGATCATCTGCCGAACACTTTTTATAGAGATGTGATCTCAATATTCTTATTATTTTAAAGATTATTACAATTTGTAATTTGCTTGGAACTTCTTTGCTCAGTTGTTAAGAGTTCAAATGAGGCTGAAAGCAGAACCTGGCATTATTTATTTGTCGGTATCATAAATTATTCTGGTTTTACAGCTCTCGCAACACTGAAGTTCTAAGAGTTCACCATATATACACAGCACTGGGATTAGTGGGTTTAATTTCTTGCCATGCATCTGTCGGGGCAGTGGAAGGCTTGAGGGTTTTGACATTAAAAGACTGACCTAATTAAAGTTGATTCACTCTTCCCAGGTATAGAGTTGCCAAGTTTTGAAGCACCACACCCCATCATATCATGAGGGTGGAAGCAGACTGGATCATTGGAACATCTGCTGACAAGTTTATACCTGAAAAATAATTCATTTGACATAGGATGGCAAGTACTCAGATATCCTTGAGAAAATTCAAATTGAGAAGGATTAGTCAAACTCTGTTTAGATACATATATATATATATGTATGTACTAATATGAAAACTGCTTACATGTGAACTTTCAGATCTTATTTCCATGCCTTGTTCCTTTGGTTCCAGGCACTTTTTTCCTTCACATTTTGGGGTTTCACTTATATTTCTCCTACTTTATGTAACCATCAGCACTTTCTTTGAAAACACTATATTGTGTACTGCCTTATTTAGTTCATTATTTGCCTCTTGCTTATATGGGAAAAGACAGTGCATAATGAACATTTATGCAAAATCTACAATGATAATTTAGGGGTTGCATTACTTCTTCTTTAATATATATTTTAATGGTAAGAAACAGCAATAAAACTTTTCTCCAACATCAGCATATGGCATTTCTTAATACAGGGAAAAAAAATTTAATTTCCACAGAAATAACATAGACATATATATATATATATACACACATATAAATATACTGAGATATATATACACATACATATAAATATACTGGATGTTATAATGATTCCATTATAAATAAGAGGATGCATTTTGAAAAGTTATGAGCAAAACTACTTATTCTGAGTATATTTCCAATATGTTTCCCTCTATCACACATTCCTTGACTTCGCAGTCTTTCTCCATAATCTGCTATAGTCCATACCAGTCTCACCTGTTTGATTTTTCCAAGTAACCCATGTATTGGTATGTAGGCATATCACTGGATTATTAAATAAAGCATTTCCATATATTTTTCATTATGCATGCTACTGTTCACATTGTGCAGTTATAACTACCAAATCCCATGGCTTTCACTTTCATCTTACTTTCCACTGAATTTCAGTTTTAGGATTGCAGATACTAATACAGTTACTCAAGATCAGAGTTCATACAACAAATGCAAATTCTCTTCAAAAAAAAAAAAAAAAGTAACTTCATTACCCATAATTTGTAAAGTTCACAGAACTATTTCAATGGACAACACAATTAGAAAATATCCCAACCCTGAGATTCATGTAAATGTATTCCATAAAAAAATCCAGAGGAAGAACTAAAGCATGTGACTTTATCCCAGTTTCTCCATCTATAAAATCAGGTAATTATATTTAACTACTTTGCTGAATACTCTTAAGCTCTTATTATATATAAAATTTGTGAAGCTTTTAAAACTATCAAGACATGACAGAACTGGAATCAGAATAGAGGGGCTCCATTATCCTCCCAGTCAGAATTAAACACCAGAAGCTGAGAGGTTCATACATTATGAAGTCTCAGAGAGAATACCTTTTAGCTTTTTGTTAAGCTCAATACCTTAAACTCAAAGAACCTTTTTACTTAAGGCTTGTTTCCACCCTTTAATCATTCTTGTGGCTCTTCTTTGAAACTTCATCTATTTTCTGCTTTACTTATGGACACGAAAAGAAACAATCCAGCCTTAGTCCTCTCAGTGCCAGAGTATCATCTCGCTTCCCAACTTCCCAGCTTAGGTACCCAGAGATCATGTCAGCACTCTGGCCGCAGATGTTTTACACAGGATGGTGACTATTGCTCTAAAAAGAAGTCCTATGTCTTTGCCTCTGGGTGCACAATGTTTCATTGCCTATATTAAAGCAATGATCTTGTTTTGCCCAGTCAGACAAGCACAGTCACTCAGCCATTTGTTCTACTATTATTTGTTCCATCTTTGAATCATCTATAACCTTTGTAAGTCATTATTTTCACAAGGTAACAGATTAAAAAAAAAGTTCAGGTGCGGAAGACTGATAACCCTTCGGTACACCCAGATACTCAAGGACCTCAAATCCTCCTTTAGGTCCGATTCAGCTACTCTGCATCCTTCTCACCATGTATTGCTTGTTTCTTCATGAAAATGCCAAATAGCACCAAGGGACTGACCATACAGCTGTCTAAATGTGTATTTTCACACCACTTCGTTGTCAACAGCCTAAGCTATAAGCACCTCGAAAACATTCTAAGGGTAGTAGTGTAACAAGAACTATTTTTAACAAACTCATGCTGACAAGCCTTAGCAATAACCTGCAATTCTCCTCTGCCCTTTATTAACCAAGTCCTACACCAGCTATTCCATCATTTTACCTGGATCAGAATCTGGACTTAAAACTACCTCAGTTACCTAGTGTACAACACTGGCATTCATCCAGGTTTCTACTATCTTCCTGGTATGCCAAGACTTCTGTAAATAAACAGCGAGAGTCCAACATTACTCCTTTGTCAGCTCTTTTTAGATTAAACTACCTTCAGATTTTAAAACAACCATGCTGGAAACTGGACTTCCATCTATGTACCCGTTGTCCCAGTCTATATGCCTCTGGCTTCCCCCAAGTAGGAAAATCAAACACAATCAACAAAATGTTCATACCCTTCTCACCCAAACATTTTAGTCTATATAAGCAAAGGTTCCTCAACAGAAAGTCCTGCCAGTGCAGGAAAGAAAATAACCGCAACACCAATATTCTTCCCACTGCAGGCTTAGTTTATTCCTTTTACACACACGTGACTGCAACACAGACCAATAAAAATGTTAACTGGACAAAGAGAAGAAGGAGGTGCTTTAATTTGTTCGAAAAATATGAAAAAACTAGAAGTGTTTCTGATCAGGGAATCTGTATACCAAAATTCAGACAGAAGACTTTGTTTAAAATATGTATAAGGAAATGTAAGAGAGGAATAGGCAGTTACTTTTCCATTTGAATTACTGGAAGTACCATAAAATTCATCTCCCCTTCTCTGTGATGCTCAGCTTATCTGAGAAATAAAGGCTCAAATGGATCAGCTTTGGTATCCAAAGTAGCCCATCTTTTGTGCTGGCAAGCATCATCATTTCAAAAACAAGGGAAATCAAAATCTCTGAACAAATATCAATTGATCACTCTGTCAAGCTGATGCTGAACCAATTATCTACTTGGTCTCAGAAACAAGTACATTGAAATGCTCTGCTTCTGGGGGCTCTCTTGGATATTTATTTTGCAGATAATCAGGAGTTTTGTTTTACTAGTGAGTGGGTTTAGTTGCTGGGGACTGGGATGGAGGGTGGGGTAAAAGAGGGGAGGAGAAGGGGGATTTCATGCCTATAAAAGAGCAATTGAAGATCAGACTAAAGCTCATTTAAAGACTTCCAGTAAGAAACTGTGACCAAGGCTTAAAACACACTAAAGAAACAGCTTCGTCTTGAACTTTGGGAGCAGCTGTGCTCTCATTCCCCTTCCCCCAACACAGGAAACAGACCTAGAAACAAAAATAAGACAGGAATGCTCCTGTGCAAGCTAATGTTGTTGGCTTCTTAAGTATCCACTACTCTTGTGCCAAAAAAAATGAAACCTAGGAGGATTTAACACTTCAAAGGATAGTGGGAGACTGCTTTAAACATGGAATTTTCTACCAGAGACAGATATTCTTTCATTTTGTAAACAAGCTGGAAAAATGTTATTATGCATGCAAGTCAAGACAGATTTCATTTATATTCCTGTACTACTTATGCACATATACACTATTGCATATTACACTTTACCTATTTTAGACTACTATTAATGCTGTAGCAATGTTATCTCCCATCAGAAAAAAAATGCAGTTGAATCTTCTGATACATTCCAAAACATTCTATTACAATATGCAGTTTAAAAGCTTAACACTACAGGGAAATGTTTGACAAAGAAGTTCTCTCTTTATTAAGCAATGATACATAATTATATGTTCAAGGAAAATGTGAATAACATCTTGCCAAAGGAATGTACGGCCACATATGCTACTCACAGTATTCCCAACTACAAATTATAGTTATGCTTTCTCTTGTGTTATTAAGAACTTGGCCTTTGTTCAGTTTATTTCATTTTCTGAACAAAGGTAAAGAGAAGGAAAGCAAAGGAAAGTGAGTGGTAGGCCAATTTCTCTGCCTAACGACAAAAAAAACTTTACATCATTTTGATCATCTCAGTGGCTTGCTCTGCTTCACTCACAAAAAACCTTCATGTTTTCAACACTTAATTTAATGTTTTGCAGGCTAATGGAAACTTTACATAAAGCATTCTCCCTCATAAAGCTAAAATGTCAACACAGATGGGATAGAGATCTTGATAAGGAGAGAAAGCAAATGTTATCTCTTCAAAATCTTCAGCCTAACAAACATGATGTGGAGGATGGGATGAGCACTGATGTGAAAAAAAAAAAAAAAAAGAAGGGGGTGGGGAACTAATTTTACTTATTTTAGAAGATTGTCTGTATCTCTTTCTGAGCGCAGCACCCCCAGACATACCTCTCTCAACAGTGCTTAACGTTTTATTAAAATAGCTTCTTGATCCCTCCTCATTCTGCTAGTGTCCTCCCTGTGGCCGGACATGAAAAACAGATTGTAAAACAACAGCTAACCAGACTGTTAACAGTTATATTTCATTCTCACTTAAAATCTAATAAGTATTGTCAGATTAGTCCTCAATCACAATGAATTCCAAGTCCAGCGGTTCTCTTCTTTCTTTTCCCTTTTTTTTTTTTTTTTAATATGTTTGATCTTTGATCTTTTCTTTGTGCATTGAGACTTCAGGGCCATGCAGCATTTGTGCCTTCAGCACCTGTTAATAATTCCTCAGAGAAATGGATAGAGAGCAAAAGCAGGTGAAGAGAGGCGTTCAAGTTTTAACCATTCCATCCATGGATCACATCCAACCAATGTACTGCTTATTATACTTGAAATGGAACAAAAATAGCTGCTCAATTGTTGAATTTACTGTCATTTCAAAAACCCTTTTTCCCCCATTCAGCACAAAGTCGTATATTCAACGTCATTACATTTTCTGCAATCACTGCTAAGAATAAGCACCTCATTACTAGAGAAGTGTTTTTTAAGCCAATATAAGGCCATTCAAAAACAACTTGATACTTGCTAGCTTACAGCAAGGGGACAGGTAAATGGACCAAGCTTTAAACAGATTACAACTGAATTTAAAAAAAAAAAAAACACAAACAAACAAAAACACACCACAGAGCAGCACCTCAAACAGAATAGCCCCATCTACACAGGCGGTACTACATTATCACGTTTTTTTACACTGTCGTCATTACTGAAGCATAAAGCTTCTTATGCCTGGAAAACAATATCAAGATCAGACTGTAACAAACTCTTTGACATGACTGCCAAGAGTAGATGTTCCAAAATGCCTGAACTGTCACATCCCCAGGCTCAAAGCAGGCCTTCTATCAGCTCCCTGTCCAAAGAAACGCCTGGTTATGCTTTTATTTTCTTCTATGGTTTGCATGGTTATAGGATATATGTTCAGCGTGATCTATAAGATACTAAGCTCTACAGGTCTAGTAACAAAATTAAGAGGAGCTTCACAGCTGAAAAATAGAATAATCTCAGTTGGAAGGGACCTACAATCATCATCTAGCCCAAATGCCTCACAAATTCAGGGCTGACCAACAGCTGAAGCATGTTACTAAGGGCATTGTCCAAATGCCTCTTTAACACTGACAGGCTTGGGACATTGACCACTCTCTTGGAAGCCTCTTCCAGTGTTCAACCAACCTCTGGGTAAGGAGATGCTTCCTCATGTCCAACCTAAACCCCCCCCGGTGCAGCTTTAAGCCATTCCCACACATCCTACCACTGGACCCCAGGGAACGGAGCTCGACACCTCCCTCTCCACTTCCCCTCCTCAGGAAGCTGCAGAGCCATGAGGTCACCCCTCAGTCTCCTTTTCTCCTAACTAGACATGCCTGAAGTCCTCAGCTGCTCCTCACAGGACACTCCTGCCAGCCTTTTCACCAGCTTTCTTGCCCTCCTCCATTCAAGGGCCTTCACATCCTTCTTAAACTGAATAGAGGAACAATCAGCTCTTCCGACCAACTGGTTATGCTGTGTTTGATGCACCCCAGGATGTCGTTTGTTCTCTTAAGACCAATATGGATGAGAACCATACCACAATTAATTTCAAAAAATGTACATACTGATGGAGTCAGGTATTTTGTCATAAACAAACTATATTTTGAAATGCCAGACAGGCAATAATAGAAAACAAACAAAATAAAAATGTGAAGAAAATCCACATTCCTATTGCAGGTTAGGTTGGAAATGTGGTCTAAAAACCAATAAGTCTTTATGTATTGCACATCACACACCAATATCTCAAAGGAATTTATACATGTTCTTGTACATAGCTTAGTAACAAGAAGTCCTCGTGCAAGTGTTACAGAAATTAACTACACAAGAAATCTTAATTATCGTCATAAATTTTCTGGTTGCTCGGTGAACAATAAATTTATCTGATGATCCTTCACTTCAGCACAACAATTCTGCAGACAGTTAGAACTCTGTTACATTTCCATAATGACATACTACATGACAAATACTGTAGACCATTAGATCTCAAAACATCATATTGTAAACAGGCGGCTTTAAACTTACAACTTAGAAAGCTGCTTCATACCCTAGCATGTGGTATACACTCATTTCATCCATCTAAAAATGTCTCTCATTTGTAAAACTCTAGTCTCTAGAAACATGACTACATGGGCTTAAAACAGCCAGTTCACTGATGCTACACTGATGCTGAATTTCACAACTACAATCAAAGGCGTATTTTAAAAAAAGTTCATACCTCTTCTGCAAATAGGCATTTGCAATAGCCTTTAAATTAAGTTCACACCAGCCTGCAGCCCACATAACAAATAAATATGTTGTTCTATAAGCAGCAGAACTAAAGGAATCTTTTTTCTGCTTTCATATCCTATGTTTGCTAAAGAGCCTCACAAACTTCTGCTACGACCCAGACAATGATGCCACACACTGCCTGGCCAGGCAGCATGCACATTCCCAACTGCAAAGCTGGCTGCTGCCCCACAGAATGAAGCAGGACCTGGATTTTTTCCATCTTGGGAGGGACTGGCATGACTTTGGTCTCCTTCATCTCCCCACCACTAATTGCCACAACACCTGTAGGAAACCCTGACCTTTGAGTGCATTACTCTGTTGAACATGGCTGATGTTTAATAGAGCCAAGCATTCTACTATGGGAAGGATGGACAGACAATGACACATTGCACGTTAGGAAAAGGTTCTTCACTGAGTGGGTGGTTGGTCACTGAACAGGCTCCCCAGGGAAGTGGTCATGGCACTAAGCCTGTCAGAGTTCAAGGAGCATCTGGATGATGCTCTTAGTGTTATGCTTTATTTTTAGGTAGCCCTGCGAGGAGCAGAGATTCAGACTTTATGATCTTTACAGGCCACTTCCAACCTGAGATAGTCTACGACTCTGTGAATGCAAACCATGCAAATTTTGTTTCTTAGGAAAACCTCAGCAACACTTAGGCAGGTGGTACATACCAACTCAGGATCCCCAAGCTCATTTGTACTGCCCAAGGAAAGTTTCTGGACTGACCTACCATTTCATTTTCACCACACAAACTCTGGTTTCTGCTGGCAAGTGCTGAGATCAGGCAGAAATCATTCTAGTCAATACCCATCAATATGCCCAGGGCACACAAACTGATGACTTCAGCTTCTTTTTCCTCTCAACCTTTTCATACTCTTATGTTCAGGCAGTACAACTTAAGTTCTGGCAAAATTACTATAGTTGTCAGCTGAGCAAAACACCTAAATAACATGACATTTCCCACAGCCAGCCAGGCCATGTCACAAGAGAAAAGCATGGTGCTTTATACATACTTCTTCACTGAGGGGTAAGAAATGGTCATTGTCCTCTGGGCTTCATCTTTGGCTACTCAGTTTCTATCACTGGTTAACTGGGTACTGGCTGTGCAGAAATTGTAAATTCAAAACAATGGGCAAGAAACAAGTTTCAGAGAAGTCCATACTAGTATTCCACTCTAAACAGCTCTATTTTTAATAGACAATCGGATTTTTAATTTTAAAGGCAGTAATACTGAGATTTTAAATAGGATGAATCCACTAAAAAAAAGAGTTATTTGAACTGAATACCATATTGTGCTGGTGACCCTAATATGCCTGTTCCTCGATCTATTGTAATTTTGATGTTACAAAAATATACAGTAAATGAAACTCTGGGCAATCATATTTAGCTGTCTTGAAATTTCCTTTATGTTCTGCCAACTTCAGTTCTGATTTGGACTAGAATGGTAACTGGTAAACAATAATCTGGCATGCACTCATAAGCAGAAAAACAAACAATATATCTTTAAAAGTACAATAAACCAGATAAATTTTCATCTCACACCAGCGGAGTTTAGCTTCTCATCCAATGTACTGCCTTTATTCTTTTGTTGCTGATTGCACAAATGGCAAAAAAAATATTCTATTACACATTAGGCTTTTAGCTATAAGGTCTTTCATGTATCTATTGCTACTTTTTCTCTCTCCCTTTTCCCCCATTTTAAGAGATACCACCAATGTGAAATCTGCCCAATGTCAAACAAGTGGGGCAGAATAATTGCAGAGGGCAAATCAATCCTAATTCTTATGTTTGCTTTTATGGATTTGAAAATCATTTCATGTTATTCTTACTATTTCAAAAATATCCTCACTATTGGGTAAAACATCCTACAGACTGGATGGGAAAAACAGTGGCCTTGGAGGACTGTGATGAAACTGACTGTGACAGCAGTGTCCCAGATATGCAAAATAAACAAAAAGAGAAGGGTGGGGGGAAGATAATTACACAGATTTCTTTTTTTTAGTAGCCTCAGCTATCACTTGTAAAAAATTTTAGCTGTTGTACAACTCCAAGATGGAAGGTTTTAAATACATATGTGTATTAAAAGAAAAAAAAAAAGTCGCATTGTTTTAAACCTTACTTTCCTTTTAGCTTCTAATTAATAGTATCTTTGTTATTTTAGGAGTCTCCTGGGTATTTAGAGGGCTAAACTGCAATAAAAGCAAGGAACGTAAATGAAACCTATTAAGGTCGTCTCAGTCAATAAAAACTAATTGCATCAAAGAACAGCCACAGCCGAGGGATGGCCCTTGCCAGGGAGCGCCAGGGAGCGGAAGTGGAGGGGGACACCTCCGCTCAGTCCCTACTGAGTAGAGAAGGCCGTGTGCCCCCGCAAGGTCTGACACCTTCAACCCCCGCAGGGCGCACACCAGCCCTCGTCGCCCACCAGCAGGAAGCTATTTGACAGTAATATTTCAACAGCCACATGGCCCTGCGACGCTAATTTGGTTTTGCTGCCCGATCACGTTGCTGTTAAAACTCCTCCCTGGCTTTCCAAAACATCACCCAACATACATGTTTTGCCACTGCAAACACCCTGATAAAATCGTCTTCCTTGTGCTCTTTGGAGAGAAGCACAAAGGCTCCATCAAACGTGTTACACTGCCCCAGAACATGTTTTATCTGAGTCAGAGGAGATCCGTGCATGCCAACATGTCTACGTTCTTTACATGCTGGGCTGTGAGGAGCCAGCTGTGACACTGAGAGGTGGCCTGTGATGCCCAGCACCTCCTGAATGTGGCTTCTGCCAGGACAGGTCTGCTGGACCCCGCTACAGCAGGGGTATCAAACTCATTTTCACCAGAGGTCAGATCAGCCTCACAGTTGCCTTTGAAGGGCCGAATGTAATTTTAGGACTGTAAAAATGTAGGAGTAGTTACACTGATACAGTCTTAAAATTACATTCAGCCCTTAGAAGGCAACTGTCAGGCTGATGTGGCCCCCGGTGAAAATGAGTTTGACACCCCCGCAGTCTACAGGGACAGTCCCATGAGAGACAGAGCCAAACATGCTGAGCTCAGAGAAATTTTGGAAAATACAGCAAGCAATGTATCTTAACAATATGAAAAACATCTGCAGTGTTTTGCAAAACGACTTGGTAAATGAAGTCTATTCCCTACCTTAGAAAGAAAGACTTTGAAAAAATCCTGTGTTTAACGCAAGAAGGAGAAAGTACCCCAAATATTTATAAACCACTCAAACCCTTATCTATACACTGTCTGGGGACTACACGAGTTCCCTTTTCCTACACTGTGACCTAGACTGAATATTTACAACTGTTTCCTTCATCTGACTAAAGTTTCATCTGTGATCTGCACACCTGTTTTTTTTATTTTATCCTTTGAATACCACTATAATTTATTTCATTCCCTTGGTGACAGGCCTCCTTCAGCTCAGAAGGAAAGCATTAACTTCACTAAGGACCAAACCAGGAGGAACTAACAGTGACTAGACAGTGTTTGGAATATGCATTTTTTTTGCTTTTCATTGCAGAATGAGTTTGCATTGCTAGTGGATATATAAAATCCAGACTGCTAGATATGGAGATTACTTGAAAGAAACTTTCAAAGAACAATTCTACATAGGTATGTCTCAGGGGCAATTAACAGAGTTGCTACCTTTCTCATTACTAAATGCCATGTTATTTACATAGAAGCCTCACAGACTTGTTCTTCCTTAGGAGCATTGAGGGCATCAGTCAAATATCCCTTCACCCGGTTTTTGCTGAGAGGAGACTGGAGGTACACCAACAAAGATAAAACATGAGCCACAAAGATGAACCAGAAGGCCCAGCAACTACTTGTTCACTGCCCACTGAAAGCTTTTAGTTAATGGGTATTGTATTTAAAACCTACAAACTAGAAGTAAGATGGATTTTAAAACATTTCTACTCCAGACAGGAAATTCTTAGAGATTATAAACTAGCAATGAAAGCCAAGTCCTAAACATACACAAACACACTAAACTTTCTGCACATGAGATTGCTGTTTATGTCCATGAAAATATTGTGTATGCAATTAAGCACATGCATAAATATTTAATACGTATTTAATGGTCACATCCCACCTGAAGTAAATGTCTTGCCTACAGTAAAAACACATATTTCACAAAAAATATTCTTCAAGCACATAAATACATTTGGAAGGGAAGTCTCTCTCTCTTTTTTTTTTTTTTAAGTCAAACTCTTTAAGATTCAACTTAAACATAGCTATCAGCACTTTGGTTTTAATGTTCAAGAACTGGAAAGCAAGATATTGGGGGGCGGAAATGGCTTTATTAAGTTTACTTCTACGCTCAGGTAAGTTCAAGGAGGAAAGAGACATATTTGTAATTGGTACAAAGATCAGTTCATGTTTGTAAAAACAGCTCCTTTTTCTATCATGACCAACCTGTGCGGCACTGGCAATCATACAACACTTGAAATGTTCTGCAAACTATTACAGAAACAACTGGGGTAACAGTGTACATGTCTATATAAGGAAGCATGATGAAGAACATCAGCATTTTGGCCTAATTTTGATCTTGTACTAGTAGGCATAATCAATTCCTTTATATACTCTTTTTATCACCAGCCTTTTAATTATAATGCTTGCAATTATAATGATAAAATTACAGTTTTGTAAAATAAGAAAACTGTATTTATGGGAAAAAGTATATCTTTCCAGCAGCCAAACAACTGGATATGATCTAAAGATTCATTGCTTAAAAAAAGTGAGGCAATTCTTTGGTTTTAGAAGACTTGAAAACACAATAATGTCATCTCCCTTCTCCCTAAACATACACGTAAATGTACCAGAAGAACCATGAATAGCAACTATTCTTATGAGAATGTTTTTCACGAAAAGTTCACTTTACCGCCTACACACATCAAGTTGACAATTGAGAATCAACTCAAAATGTAAGCACCTATGTCCTAAGAAAACCCTTGGTGCTCAGTTAAAAAGTCTGTCATCTGCTCAATTTTGTTTTGGTGAGGGATGTTGAGGGTTGGGTTATTGTTTGGGTGTTTTGGTTTTTTTTTCTTCTTTGGTTTATTTTCATTTGTTTGTTGATTTTTTTTTTTTTTTTTTTTTTTTTTTTTAAGATTTGTCAACATGACAATTTGTAGCCATTTATGAACACGTGTAGAACCAGTGTCCTCTCTCAGAAAGCCCACTTGTCAATTTGAGGTTGAAAACTGGCCTGGTGTAAACGCTTGCCTTCCAAGAGACCACAACCTCTTTGAGCTACTGGTTTGCTACCAGCCTAAACCAGACCTACCACTGCAAGAATCCCCAAGATCAAACCTGGAGAAAGCTGGCATGCATGCCCCTCTCGCCAATAAAACCACACCATAACAGCACTCTTGTTTGCTTCGCTCTCTCTTGCTCCCTCCTCCAGCCCCCAAAGGAACACAGAATCTAGTAAGTGAAGCAAGATCTGCAGTATCAAAACACAATTTATTTCTCTCCAGTGTGATGTGGCACAGACAAACAGCTCACTGAACATCGCTCTTCACAGGAAGCAGACCAGCCTAGAATAGGCTTTGAAACTATCAGGTTCAAAAACTGTGAAACCAGTCATGAGAGAAACCTTTTTGAAACAGAAATTGCAAGAGACCAACAACAACAACAAAATATCTGTCAGTTGGGTGAGGTGTTTCTCCTGCAAAAACCAAATTATGTTCCTTTTCTCTAGCTTAGTCCTACCTGTGAAAGGTCTCTTGAAACAGTAGCTTGCTGGTACAATACAAACTGTCTTTATGTTTTCATATAATGCAGGGAGGTGAGCTTCCCTCCTAATTTGAGCGGAGACTCATACAGATACAAAGTTAGATGCTGGTACAACTACGTGAACACACATATTACTCATTAATCGGCTTGGGTTGAGGAAATAAATTAGGTACTGAAGTGTCCTGTTTCCACCACCAGCTGCATGTTCCTGTGACAGGGCCCTACTGTTCAGTTTTGTTTGTTTGTTTGTTTTTGGTGGGGTTTTTTTTACTGTATCAGCCAGATTCATAACTAAGATTTCTACAAAATTTTGTGCAACATAAAAATCATAAGTACTAATTAACAATTATAAAGAAAGTAATAAGGTAGTATCTGTAGTGTTGAACAATTAACCCCAGACTGTTTTGTTAGGTCAACAATGCAAACTTGTTATAGTGTGACTAGCTGTCAAAGACTGCTGTCAACTAGGAAAAAAGATGACAATCGAAACTTCAAACATATTGTCTAAAATTTCATTTCATAGTTTCTGTGGTTTGAAATTAACTGTTGATATTTAAACAGCCTAGAGTATGCCTCATACAGGTTCAGATTCTCACCCTAAACAAAAAGAGAAAGAAATGAGAAGGAAGTCTAAGTTCTTATCTTATGGGTACTAAATTCCTCTGTGGACAGGAACAGTTAATCACATTTTGTTCTTCACATCAAATTGCATGTAATAAGTAGCTTTCACTAAACTCTCCTCAACTAACATTCAGATAGCTCTAATCTACTAATGGAAAAAAAAACACAAAACAAAACAAACACACACACACATCCCAAACCTCCAAGACTCTGTGCAATTTGTATACAATTCTTATTCAGTAAAGTTCATCATTTGATACTACTTATTTCTAGATATTCATATACATAATTAATATGTAAGTCTGTTTCATTTTGAGAACTATTTGGTTTGTTTGGGGTTTTTTTGGGGGGGTGGGTAATTAGGTCATTACGCTTCACCTTCTTGTTTCTTTGGGGTTTTAGTTTGTTGAAAAAAAGAACTAGGTTCCCAGTTTCTACTACTTCAACCACAAAACATGTTTTCATTATTTTCAAGGTAGGAAATATTTGTAATAAACACTAGATCAAACCACCACTACATAATAGTACATCTTCCCACTACATCAAATGTTAGATTAAATAAAACTAAACACATATGGGAAACAAACTTGTTACCAATTTACAGTAAAGACCCCCTAACTTCAATACAAATCATACACCACCTTCACAGAGTCACCTGTATTTTAAATATGAGGAGCTGCTTCTGAGGATTAGGACCAAATTTTGCCCTTTCAAGAAACATATGAAAATGGAAAGAAAAAAAAAAAATCTATAAACAGTCTGGCAGCAGTCGCTTGGTAGGATCTTTTAAAAGTACATTTTATAGTACTACTTTTATTTACCTTTGGGGGGAAAAGAGGGTGGTGATCTGTTGTCAGAATGTTATGATGTATCCCTGTATTTAGACTCGCCATTAACAGTTATTACTTATCCAGGCACTAAGCAGCCACTAATTCCTCTGATTTCACTTGGAGCTACACATACTCAAAGCTTCTGGAAAACCAAGCCACTTATTTGGGTATCTATATTAGAAAACGCTGGCCTCAAAGCACCCAGTTAGTCCACATGCTAGAGACGCACATTAACAACAACATAATCAGCATGAGCCATAGCCAGTACACAAACAGTCTTGAGTGTCTGTCATAAAAGCACAGAAATAATGAGGTGTGGGCAACCTTACTGTTTACTGCCATTTAGGTTAAACTCAGTCTGATCTCACCTGACAGCAACCCCAAACAACCTCTGGCTTCAGATCCAGGTCGCTACATGATAAGAGCTGTGCTTTGCTCCTAAAAATGTAGTCAGGAGAGGGATATTACCATGTGTTTATCCAAGTTGCTGGTGGTCCAGCTGAAGTAGCCTACCACTTTTCAAAAAATGGTTTAATGCCTCCAAATGCTGATCAGACAGTCACAGCTATGCAAGAAAGTTTTAAGCAATTAACTGCCTTTGGAAAAAAAACATATAGTCTGAATTACCTTTTGCAATGAGTGTGCTAGGATGGTCTTAAGACTGAAGGTAACAGCTGTTATCTCAGAGGGACTGTCTTGGTTTTTGGTGTCATAATTACATGCCAATATTTCTGGAGGGCAACAAATACTGTTTAAAAAGCAGAAACAATAACAAGTCGACCCACCTCAAGTCCCAGTGACAAAGCAAGTTGCTGGAGTGACAAAGTGGCATTACTACACCACTTGGAAAAAAAGCAACAAGGGCACGCATAGCATATAGCTTTAAGAAGCCCAAGAAAGCGAGCCTCAGGAAAGGAAGTCACATGTACACAAACACTGATAATAAATAATAATAAACAGAAAGTCTGTTCATTACATTATGCAGAACCTGGAAGAAATCATTATTCATCTGCCTGCCTGCTCAGTCTGTATTTTAGTGCGGTCTGCAGGAAATAACCTCCAATACTCAAAAAAAAAAAAGGCATGTAGGTGGATGGCTTTATGTATCTGATTTCATCAGAACTCTGAAACACAAGTGCTGGAAACCAGAACAATCAAATGAGAGACTACAAAGCAGACTACAAACCCACCTCAAAATAAATGAAAAAAATGCAGGTACACGCATGCATTACATAGAAATCAGAAAGAGGGACCCACTGTCAGCTCCTTGAGCCAAAGGTTGTCATGCTGAACACAGAAAATCTGGTTAGCAAAAATATTTTTATTATGTGACTCTCCCTTTGGAACAAACTAGCAAGAAGGAAAGAGTCAAATTTACTTTGTCCTTTTATAGGCAATTATTGAAGAAAATATAGCAATGGTCATAATTTTCAGTACTTCTAAAAATGTCACATTCTAATTACAAAGTGCTGTTAATCTTTACTCTTATGCACACACACAAAAAGGTAAAATTGAGTTTATTACATTTCCAACTAAGAGATTAACATATCACTATTTATTTTTATTGGCAGTGTGCCCAAATACCCCAGATTTGTAAGACTGATAGTGAAAAGGAAAATATTTCAGGCCTCAAAGAGAGCAGATCTACGGTTGCCTGGAATGCGCAAACAGCCAGAGCCTGTTTTACCTCCCACCCTCTCCCTCTCCATCCACACCCCCTCCACCTCACCCCTCCTGATATCAATGCACACCCAGGGATGCTCTTGGGCAGAGAACAGCAACATGGTAACATCAAGTAACAAAATCATTGACATTTAAGATGCAAGAATTTGGATTTACTGAAATGTAATGGTATCATATTAATGTCTGGAGTCTAAAACCAAACTAGACCCCCAAAAAAGGAAAATTAAAATAAGTTGAGCAGGCTTTCTATGTGACAGACCTGACAAACACAAACTAAGGGAATCAAAATGTTCCTCTCTAGATCATTCTTTGTGCAACTAAAGATCAGTCAGATCTGTGTTCTATCAGAGAATACCGATCACAGCTTACAAAAGAGAAGGGATATTTTCATAAAAATCTACACAATACAACAAATATGAAGTCAAAATTAAATGTTGGTATAAATTACCTTTGGTGAAAACAAAGATTACTTGCATAATGATATATACACCCACAAAGCAGTAAGTCATAAAAATATATATCATCACATACGTAAGTTTATAATAATTAGATCAGTGGCTTTTAATCTATTTAAAATTTTGGACCTATAAAGATACCTCGTACAGTAAATCTGAACAGAATGACAACGGACTTCCTTTTTTTTTTTAACCCCCACTAATCTCTAAAAAACCAGTTCCTATGTCCCCTAGCAGCTTGCAAGGCACAGTTTGAAAGTACAGAATTTGAGAACTGGTAAATATTACTGTCTTTATTACCCAGTAGCCTTGGTCTTCAAAAACAAACCAAACAAGAATGTACCAAAACAAAAACTACAACAAAAAAGCTATTAAAACACATAAGCAAATGGCTGTGTATAATGGAAAGCTCAGAAAGCCTGAGAGAATAAAAAAGGAAAACTTGAAAAAAAAAATAAAATAACATGGAGTGAAACACTGAAAGGCAGTTTTGTGATGTTGTTTACAAACAATAGGTCACACAGCTCTCCTACTTTTTCTTTTAATTTTGCTGGTTTTATGAATGCATTTGGCTAACACTCAAAAGAACACATCCATAGACTAATGAGGGTAAAATGCTGGTTCAAAGGAGATGCAAGCAAACGGTCTGTCAGCAGAATATTTGCAAACAGTTGAAATCAATAATAAATTCAACCTAACCAAATGTAATGCATACAAACAGAAATTAAAAGACTGAGGCAATTGGCAAATACATAAATGATGTTTCAGGCCACAGGCCATATTTTCTCACATACGTTAGCACATTAAATAGGCTGGCAAGACATTCGCTTCCACTTGAGACACCAGAGAAATAACCGTATGTATTTCCAAAGACAAAAATAACAATCGAGACAATGTTAACAGCATAAATAATTATACATTTATATAAAGCAACTATTTGTAGAAATGTCTGAGTCATCAAATGAAAAACGTTTGAGTCAGAAAATTTATTTTTAAGGTTAGAAAAATAAATTTAATGTTCCCTCTGCATAATATCTACTGTTGACACACAAAGAGCAACTACTCCCAAGAAAAACGGCAAATTAAATTAAAACACATACACCGCATCACCAGCACAGACATTCCCCTTCTAGGGATTTTTTGTATTTAGGACCAGTGAAACCTTTATATGTATCTATATGGCCAGCATCTAATTTGCAGTTGCACTACGCCTTCCAACTTCCTCCTTGGTGTCACCCAAGCCATCTGGAGGACCCGTACCTGCAGAAGGCTTGGCTTAGCTGGCAGGAGCCAGGCAGCTGGGGTAGGCTTGGCCCTGAGGTCTGTTCAGAGTGACGACGCCCAGACTGAAGAGATCCATCCCAGAACGGGTCAGAGAATGTATAGCTCCAGCCTCTGGCCGATGTAAAACGTGTGGGCATACCTGTCCCTGCGCGGGAAGGCTGGCACGTGGTCTCCACAGAGGGTACGGCCACTCTCAACCCTGATGTGAAAGACAATCATCAGGTGCCGGACCTAATGTTGTGGGCTTTTTATATGACAGCTCATAGCTGGCAGAATAGTTTTAAGACTATACATGACCTAGACAGGCAATGATGAGAGCATCCTGCCACTGCTTGCCAGTTGCTTTATGGGTGGCTGCTGCTAGGGTTTCTTAGACCTTGTGATGTGGGCTGGCCTATGAAAACTAAAGACACTTGACTGAAAAAAGTCACAGGTTCCAACTGTCCACCTAAGCTGGTCACGGTCACTCTTCAGGGCATGTGTTTGCAATCCCAAACTTCTAAGCCTTTGGCTTTATACTGCAAAACATTAAGCCTAAGCAAATTTCAGCACAGTCAACACAACTCCTGCCCATTTTAAAGAAATGGGGCTCTAAATCTTGACTTCATATTTGTCAGCTACAGAAACTTCAAAGGACACTGTGAGAATTCAGATAAGAATGGTATTCAAAATCGTGGAAGTTGAGCTATAGAGGTGTAACTAGTAACTACTCCTACATCTACATTTCTACAGTCCTAAAATTACATTCGGCCCTTTGAAGGCCACCATGAGGCTGATGTGGCCCCCGGTGACAATGAGTTTGACACCCCTGTCAGATGAAGAAAGACTACTTATGTGGGCTACGGGAGAGGAGAGGGACACCATAGTCTCTGTTTCGTTACAAGAATACCGACTGTCAGGACTAAAGCTAAAAATCACACACACCATCAGCCGCTTTAAAACAGGCTTAATCAGTCAAGAATCTGTGCTGCCATCATATAAGGCCTGATCCTAGAAGTCTCCTGCACACGCCAAATAAATTTTGCAATATTGGGTCCCAGCTTTAAGAGGATTTGTTGAATGTTCACATACTGTGAAACTGTTCAGAACACAAGTGTATTATCAACTCTGTCCTTGCTGGCGTTACCTGTGTATTGCAGAGCTGACAGAAAGAAAAACTACAAAATGCAGAAAATATCCACTAAAATGAAACCCCTTAAATTCACTGGAAACTCCAATGGTTTTCGCTGGGAGGAGGGGGAAGTTTAAAAAAACAAAGTTTAAATGTGATTACAAAAAGGCTGGAAAAACCCAACAGAGAATTGTTCAGACACAATCTAATACCCTAAACTCAACTCTGTTTAGCCAAAAAACTAATTAACAGATTAACAAAAGATTAACAAATTAAAGCAATCATTACTTCTAACTCTAAACTCACCATCAAAAGGGAGATAAAATTTTTTCATAACTATCCTAATTTATAATATCATGGAAAATAGGATTGTGCTTTCAGTAAGCAGAATTTTACATTAATACTTCTTAATAAATTAGCAACAAAATAAATTTACAATGTGTTTTGATCTTCAAAATTCTTCAAAAACAGTCATTAATAAGATCTTCGTAGTAGTTCCGTAGGATGGTAGGCAGATAAATCCTTTACATTCCACTAAAGTATCCAGCTGTGGAAAGTTGTGCCCTACTAGTTGTCTTTTAAAGATGTTAAGGAACAGATTATTTTCTTTTAATAGATATATGTTCAAATTTACTTAAAAAAGGGAAAATAGTTGTACTTCGAACTAATCTCACGGCAATGTGAAAATAGGAGCAAACAACTACAAAAGTGTTCACTGTAATTACCTGAACACTTTGTAAATATATACAGAATACAGGTCACTATATATTTTTAGTAAGAGGAAATCAAATTTATTTCACACTGTACTCTATGTCCATGAACACCTGCTATGCACAACACACCTCATCTACAAAGCCACCATTCACTGAGTATGATCAAATTGACAATGTATAATTGCATTTAACATGTTGTCATTACAGAACACAGAACCCTTCCACGTTTCAAGTGGTTTTTAACCCAAAATACATGCTGTTGTTAAAGTAATAGATACCATGAAGAATATATTGCCTACCCTAAGCAAAATTTTAAATAAAAAATGAAATCCAGCAGTAAGTGTATATGCATGCAAACATGCAAAACATTAGAAAAAAAAAGACACAAAAGCCACTGCTGTAACCACAAAATATCACTAACAAACTAGAAAAAACCCACATATCATATATACTGCCATCATAACACAGGAAATGCACAGGAATAAGTATTTTGAAGGCATGTCATCTTAGCCAAGAAAAAAAAAATACAGTTCAGAAAATTCCTAAAAAATTTTCATTGCCTACTTGACTGTCAGCAAGTTAAAATCAGCGTAGTGTAGCTTCTGAGGTAATCTACTCACACTTTTCTTCCTCCTCCTTGTAAACTGCCCATCAGGGCCTAAGCTACATTCAATTTTTTACCTCACCTCTACCCAGCATTACCAGACTAGGTAGTAAAGAAATGATGGCGGTCTCCCAGAAAAGCTGATTTAATTCATCAGCAGTGAGAGTCATCATTATGTTAATGGTTTAGTAAATTTAAGCTGCATGCAATAAATAGGTTCTTCCCTTCCACTCTAATATCATATTTAGGGCCATCCTTTCAGCTTGCCTTATGTTTTTTTCCAAGTACATAAAATCCTCTGAGAATGAAGCTGGATGAATTTTTACGATACACTGTCATGCACTACTTTTAAACTAATTGGCTCATTTGAATTAACTGGTTATGTAAGATACTTATTGATACAAGCAGAAGCACAGAGCCACGTATGTTTGTGTTTTTTAATATAAAACCAGATTCCTACAAATACACATGAGCATTGTTAATGAGTTATAACACCAGCAACCCCCCCCAAACATTAATAGTCAAAATGGAAATAAAGAAACCATTAATATCTTTCACAGAATGACACAAAATCTGTCTCCCAAACACCATGCCATGTTATTAAAAATGTACCTGCTTCTGGTCTTTACTTTCACTTTTGAGAACTCGGATAGGAAGTAAGATGTGTTCCTCATCAGAATAATCCTTGGATGTGCCTTTTATCTGTGCCTTCCAGATTACATTATTTTAGTTTAAAAGGCAAGAAATTAAAAAGTAAACTGTACTAAAGACATAAAACTACAGACACTCTTATGTTAAAAAAAGGACAAAATTCAATCCAAAACGTAAAACAAAAATCAAAAAAAACCAAACAACAACAAAACCAGCAAAGTTAAGCGCCAAATAAGAGAGAGCTGAATGCATATAACTGGTAGCATTACCAACACCTTCTGCAAAAAAATGAGAAGAGTTTTGGTATGTTTCAGTAAATTCTGTAGCCAAATTAATTGCTAGAGATCTAATTCATGTATGCATGTAAATGGGCATGAGAAGAGTTAAGTTTGTTTTGTGACTGTAAAAAGCACGAGATAGATATCCTTGGAAACTAATCCCCACAGTATGAACAGGCACTGTCTGTGCTTGGATTCCCTGTCCTAACCCGTCAGCAAAGTTCAGCCCTATCTGTGGAGAACGCTCGGGAAGAAGGTAATTTCACCTCGATCTCTCTGTTGAAATCGGGCTTTAAATTTTATTCCTAAAAGCAAACAAAAACTGAACAGAATTACAAAGGAAAAAATGAAAGATATTATCATTTTGAAGTTTAAATGCATCCCTCAGCCACGCATGGTACCCCAGTTGTCACCTCCTGGTCGCATTATGCTCAGTCAGATGTGCAAGCACAGCATCCACTCCTGACTTTGCCACATTTCAGCAAGCATGTAATTAAAGGGTGCTGCACCTCTGCCTTCTCCCAAAACCTGACATCCAGCCTGGCCCAGTCCCACATTCATTCCACTGGCTCTGCACCACCTCCAGTGCTGCTGACTAGAGCCAGAAACCCAAGCACATCCCAGTTCAGGGTTTGACAGCCTGTCCATCACACTCCATCACCCTGCTCCGACCTCAGGGTAACCCCTTTTTTTCTCCAGAGTTACTTCTCAGACTACCTTAATGCTATCTCCATACGTATATATGTATATACACTTATATGTACATACGAGCACAGGCGCACACACTCAGACACACGACAATTAGCGTAGATCATTTTAAACAATTAATATTTGTGAAACGGATTACTGGTTAACAACCCCAACTGAGACTATCTGCTAACAGAAGTCTTAATACTAATGGGTCTCTGGACACACACAT
Source organism: Streptopelia decaocto (assembly GCF_964273445.1). Classification (NCBI taxonomy): domain Eukaryota; kingdom Metazoa; phylum Chordata; class Aves; order Columbiformes; family Columbidae; genus Streptopelia; species Streptopelia decaocto. The sequence goes on along the minus strand of NC_138663.1, from coordinate 100,340,552 downwards.
ACCCTCTGCCAGTGGCAACCAGACTGAACTCACTGGCATAGACAACAACTGACTTGCAGCTGCAGAGCAACACCGAAAATGGTTACACAACTCCTAAATGTAAGTTACCAACACACACACAAAAAAAAATCTGGATTTTTACTTCACTTTCTAGAAATCTCATGCTGCATACTGTGAAGGTCAATTCTTTTGTAAGAAAGTCTTTTCAACGATTTTCCTGTAGGCTATTGGGCTGTGTTCAAATTGGCACAAACTCATCAGTGGACACTTCTAAGCATGAAACGTAACAACAGTGGTTTACATGTTAATCGTAACAATGCAACAGCATCCTTTCAGCCATGCCATTATAACATGATTATTCTGTTCAGAAATATAAATCGTAAACAGTTGGCTTTGCTCTTGCACTGCAGAGAATATTCTGCAGTTTCCATTCAATGGTACAAGATTAATGAAAAGCTAATGGTGCTACACAGCAAAATACAGCAGAAGCCAAAGTTGCACACCCAGTGCAGTTTGCTGCCTTCAAAAAGGAGCACAACAACTGTATTATTCTGCAGAATGACAAAGGGAATCTATCCACCAAAAGAAAATCCTCTTTGTTTTCTTCAAGATAACGTCAAGGGATATTTTCCAAGTATCTTTAATGCCCAAGGGAAAAACGTTGCTTCTCTGCTCCATCAATAATTTATTGCAGGTATGGGAAAGTTGTGTTTCCATAGGAGAAAAAAAATAAAATCACATTTGATGTTACCACATCTTTCCACCTAGTAAAATTGCGATTTTTATGTAACAAAATGCATTTTAAACCTACTACATAGTAGTAAGAGGTTAAAATGTAACCAAGAATTAGGAGCTTAAATGAAATTTAGGTCAGTGAATGCAATCATGTTTTGAACAGCAGTGGAGTGATGTATAGAGCGACCGTTACATATTAATGGCAAATACCGCTTCTTAAAAAGCCTTGTTTCACCCTCCAATGGCAAAGAGTCAATAAAACCGAGCACTTAATTAAACAAAAGCATTCTCATGACTATATATATACACAATTATTATACACTGTTAGTGCTACTTGTCTGTTCATAAACAGGCCAAGAGCCACGTCATCTAAGCATCAAGAAACACGGTTTTGTCCACATGTGTAGCGTACTGTGTAGCTTCTCACAACAAATGAGTAAGATCCAACACCCAAGCCGAACTGTATTTATACAATGCACCCAGCTAAAACATGAAAATAATTGCTTCTTCATACTGCAGTACTGCCGTTATGATTTTGTATTGCATGGATATAGTGTTCCCGGCGTAAAATCCCGTTATAACTTCATACAAAATTATGAATCTTCACATGCACTCCGATTAAAATAGGACAAGGGGTCATATATTGATTGGCCACACTACAAATAGAGAAGGTCAAGAAATGAGGCTAAACACTGTGATGCCCCTTTTATTACATAAAGTCAACAAGATTATAAAAATGGAAGCCAAATCATCAGAAGCGCCTGACCCCAAGCCTCTCTTCCTTCTGAAGTCATACCATTAACTCAGCATAAGGAAGGGACTGGTGGCTGGGACCTGGACAGAGGATTACAGAGGCAACATACAGGCTGCACGTCCAGCCATATACTCTCCTCTCCTCACACAACAAATGAAGAAATCCCATACCTGCTGCAAGAGTCCAATATTTTTAAGGCACCAATATAACTTAAACTAAATACAAACACGCACGAGAAACGTGATGCAAAATGCCTGTGCTCCTTAACCTTCAAAACCAGCCTTGTATCCATACTTAAACTATCAGTTAAGCTTGCTGAAGCAATTTTTTGTATTTCCATGGAATTACTAAATATTAGTAACTATTATTTATATTATAACTATATATAACTATATATAGTTTATATATAACTATATATTATAACTATATATAACTATTATAACTATTATAAATCTCTGTTTAGGATCAATCTCTACACACAAAGAAAACTGGCAAGAAACTATGACCTTGTCTTAAGAGGCTGAACATCCTTTGATTCCACCTAATTTTTACATAGTCCTAACTTCAGGAAGTTCTTGTATTTGTAAAACAAAATACCATCAGTCATTTTTAAATGAAATTCCATTTTACTAATGACCAGACTGCCGCCAAAAACAAACAGCCAAAAAAACAAACCCACTCACTAAACAACATCAAACTTGAAATATCATCTTGTCTACCAAAGAAAAGAAAAATAACCTAAACCCCATTTTTCCACTTTGGACATTTGTTTCAGTATCATTAAAATGACAGATTTTGTATTGACAGGAAGGCTGCTGGAACTATGACTCTACATAGGAATAATGTTTTTGTTTAATTTCAACCAACTCGTCCAAGTAGGCCATTTGGTAGAAACCTATAAATGGCACCCAGGGGGTCTGGGTTCTTGCTGTAAAGAGGTCAGCTATTTCCTCCTAACTAAAAATAGGCAAGAGGGGGAGGGGAAGAGGGAATGGAGTTTAATTTAGCAACTGAAAAAAAGTTTACAAAATTACTTCCATCTTGCCTCATAATGAAGATTATGAAAAAAATAATCTGCCCTCAAGAGTTACAAAACCTCGATTGTTTTACAGGCAGGCTGGTGTTCATCATCAAAAATAATAATAGGAATTAAACAAGCTAATAGTGAAGAGAATGCAGGGTACAGATCGCATGTTGTGAAGGGGACGCCCGCACCCTCTTTGCACACAGCAGCCAGATTTATCGGCAGCAGCGCTGCCAGGTGTTAACAACCCTCCTCTCTCCTACCAGCTGAGGTCATGCTGTTGTCCTGCAGATAAGGCACCACAATCAGCTGCTCTTCCCCTGAGTCAGTTTTTTCCACCATTTACCCTCCTGGCTTTTTGTCTCCCTCACTTACTCACATTACAACTTTTTCAGGGCAAGAACTGTCATGTACAATATTCCCAAAATGGTCCCAATTCAAATGAGGGCCCCTTGGCACCACTAAAATATAAACAACATTGGTTCAATACTGACTACAGCATGGATTCTAGCACTAGACTGTAGCAGTATCCAACAGAAAACACCAAGAGTTCACGGCACTGAAGCGGCGCTCACCCACCGCTATCTACAGCAATCGCCAGGCTAAAGCCCTGGGTCAGGTCTTCCAGACCCATTTCCACAATGAACTGAACCCAGCATATTACTAAATCCCAGGTACATTGCACTGCTGACTTAGCTACTGAGAAACAACATCCCGTCTGTGCTGAAGGACATTCTCTACTCCTTCCTAGCTCAGGGATGTAAGGCTTTCAATGACTGCCATGGCCAGAGGAGTCTCCGCTCAGGAACCTCTTCCAGGAGGCAACAGCCCATGAGATACAGCAAGTGGACAACAGGTTTACTTCTGGCCACAGAGATCGGAAAAACCCACCTCTAAATCCATGACAGGACCAAATTGGGCAAACTGGTGGGGCAGAAGCCTGACAATTCCAGGCACAGACACGTCCCCCTTCCCTATCAAAAATTTAACTTATTTTTGCAATTTTGATACTCTTATTGCGGAGGATACTTGCTACCCACTGAAAAGAAGAACAAGTAGCACAACTCACAGCAGCAGCATGGCAAAGGACATCGGAATTGTCTTACTTAATTGGGTGGGGGAAGGACAGAGGATGTATTCAGATGATAACTTATCTGCACAGGGTTGGGGTTTTTTTTTGTCGTATGAGACTTGGACAGCTGTGTAGTTGACAGTGTTTACATGTATGTGTAGTTTTTAATCCTCTTTGCTTCTGAAACACACTTTTTCATCTTAGGGGGAGGGAAAACAACCTTGGTTGTTGCCTAGCTTGCTGAAGGTGTTAAACCGAGATGACTACAACAGCTCGGCTCAAATCTCCACCAGTTTTACCATTACTGCATGTAGCCCAAGAAAGGTTTAATGTACTTTTAATGTGATAGCCTCCTCTCACTTTCCTTTTTCCTCCCACCCCCTCTACAGAACTTCTGCTGGAAAGCTTCCCTTTTTTACTATCTGTGTCGTTGAGATGTTGCAATTATCTATAATTAAAAAAACAAAAAAAAAAAAACAAAAAAAAAAAAAAACAAAAAAAAAAACAACAGTGCCAAAACACACTAGGACAATCCTGCTCCCTTGCCAACAACATCTGCTATCACAGAATGAATATATTTACTTCAAAACCTGCCCTGTGTCTCTGTATCTGACAGCACACTGACTATACAACAGGAAGAGGCCTAAATCCAGCATGTGCAACCACATGGTAGGCAAGGTATAATATATGACGTTAAATCTTGTATATGCCACACAAGCAGTCTCAGTTAAAGAACTGCTAATAAATGGGCTAAGCAAGAAAGATATTACATTATATTTGTCACGAGTAAAGACCTTGTATTTATTACCTACAATCAGATTTCCCTCTGGCACAATATATTTATTTTCATACTATTAGCCTAAAATACCAGTCTTGACATTTTAATTTTACACTCCATTTTATACAAATCTTCACTTGAGAAGTGCGCTTTTCAATGGAGTATTTCAGTTTTCTGCAACATTATGCTGCAATATTTTCTTTTTTTTCGTGAAACACTCGATGAGCTCCACCAAACACAACATTTCCCCTCCCCCACCAGCATACACACTTCAAGACTTGAGCATCAAGAAGGGAAAAACACCGTACAAATCCTCGTGGAGAACAGCAAGAGACATGTTAAGACAACATAAAGGAAAACCTTTATTCAGTCTAAACACCGACTTTGAAAAATTACTATGCAAGCCTAACTTTTAGGGTGTGGCTTTGTGGTGTTCAGCCCCCCCCCCCGCTTTTTGTACCGTGCAGGATGTCTACTTGAGAACCCAACAACATATAATTAAATAGGTCAAGGGTCACTCCCTTTACATCACACCAATATTTATCCTTGCACCGCACCGAACCGAAACATCAGACCGACCGCCGAAGATTAAACCAGCACCACAAAATGGGGAACAAGGCTGGGCGAGCTGACAGCAGCTGAGGGAAAAGGTGTCCACCGGCTTCCCGCCCCAAGGGTGGCTGCACCCAGCGCCCCAATGCACGGCCGTCCCCCTTGCGGAAACTGCACAGACACCGGGCAAGCCGGGCCTGGAGCGAACCGGTGTGCAACAGGTCTGCAACCCCGCTCCCCCCGCAGCGCCCAGTGCCACCCCCGGGGCTCCCCCGGCAGCACCCCCGCCCCCTCCATCAGCCTCCAGCCCCGGTAACGGGCCGGGCAGCAGCGCACATTACCGGGGCGTGGGGGGAAGATGGGGGGCGAGGAGGGGGATTAACTTGTTTACCTACTTGGAAGTAAACTTCCATGTACGGGAGCGACCGGCCCCTCCGCCCGCTGCTGATTCAAGCCCTGGCGATGAATGAGATCCCCTCCCCCACCCGGGCTCTGCAAACTCCACACTTGAGCGTGAATACCTCGCATTTTTCCCCCCACCGAGCAATTTTTTTTTTTTTTTTTAAGGAAAAAATGATGCATTAGAATACTATCTCAGGACTAGGGAGCCGCTCCACAAACTGCCCTCCCCACCCTGGGGTGGGTCAGTGGGTTCTCGCCCCGCTCGGGGGGGGCAGACGAAATCGCACCCACCACCGAGACGGCAGCCCTGAACACATCACCTCGGCCCAGCGCTCCCGCGAAACAAACCCAAATAGCCCCCAAAACGCCCCGGTTCAAAAAAGAAAAAACTTCGTCATAACAGGCATCGGCTGAGCGACCCCCCACTTCTCCTCCCCACCCCCCCTCCCCGGGCGGGTCAGCCCGCCGAGCCAGGGCAGGCTGCAGAGGGGACGTGGGGGGCGGCGGGCCGGGTTCGGGGGGCTGCATCGGGGAAGGACGTTTGTCACCTCTCCGCGCGTAAGAGAGAGGAAAACACACACACACCAAAAAAAAAAAAAAGAGAGTCCCCAGGATGAATAATCCGCCTCGGAAACTCACCTCGCTCAGCGGGCGTTAAAGGCACAGCTCCCGCGGGCGGCGGGGGGAAAGCCTCAACTTCTGCGGGCGGCGCTGGCGGAGACTTTCCCCTCACTTGCCGCGCATGGTGCAACTCCTCTTCCCCCGGGGTCCCGGCCAGCCTGCGAGGAGACTGTAAATCCCCCCTCGCCGCCGCCGCCGCCGCACACGCCTCCTCCTCCCCCTCCGCGCGCACAGGCGGCACAAGGAAGTCCCGGAGAGTGGGAAGGGGAAAACGGAAAGTTTTGGGGCGGAATGGCGGTCAGGAGGTGCCGCCGCTCGGCACGGCTCAGCCGGCGGGGTGGGGGGGGGTTGGGGGGGGACACACGATGGTTGGGCCGGTGCGGGCGCGCGGCGGCGGCGGGAGCGCGGCGCTGAGGGGGAACCGGCCGCACCCGGGGCCCGCCGCCGCCGCCGCCACCGCTGCCGGGCGGGAGGGAGGGAAGGGTGGGTGGAAGGTGGGGGGTGGGACACCGGGTCGAGCGGCGAAGTCCGGTGGGGTGAAGAGAGACCGGGAGTGGGGGGGGGGGGGGGGGGGGGTGGTCGAACCTGCCGCGCCCTCCCCCACCTGAGTCCCGCGCACCCCCAGGCACACAGGGACACGCAACTCGAGACACAGCGGGTGTCCCCAGCGCCGCCAACGCCCCTCGGGGTGCCCTCAGGTAACTCCTGCCGCTCGCTTCCACGCGTTATTTTCAGTATTATTGTGCTTTCACGCCCCCCCAATCCGTAACAGAAACCCAGTGACAAAGCAAGCACACACACACACCCCCACGCACACGGAGGACAACCTGCACCCTCCCCCACCCCGCCGAGCAGCGCGGCGCCGTTAACCTTGTGCGAGGCCGGCAGCCAGCAGCAGAGCCGCCCCGCGCGGCTGGGGACACGCGTTGCCCACGGCCGCCCTCCCCCACGCACGTACAGCGCCCGCAGCAGCCACCCGGGCCCTGGCACACGCTGCAGCCGGCCCGCTTGGCAGCGCCTGTTACCATTACTATTATTATTATTATTTATTTAAGCTCGAGGCTGGTGGGGATGCACGGAAAGGCCCCTGCAGAGGCCACCCGACATGGAGCTGGAGGCACGTTGCCTCACGCACATGAAACACGAGGAACGCATCGTTATCATCGGTTACTATGACGTTTTGTTTCGCACAGGGTGCAATGACCCACACGGGGCCGCGCTCCGCTCCCCGGGGCGCTCCCCGGCCCGGCACAATGGGTGCCTCCCGGTCCCCGCTCCTCTCCCTGGGGCCGCCGGAGATGCATAGACCAGGCTGCGGGCAGCACCCCCCGGGGCGCTGGGGGGTTGGTGGGGCTGACGCGGCCTCCATAGCTGTGAATCAGCAGAAAACGGGCTTTATTGCCCGCCGGTGGGAATGCAGCACCCGGGGACACACACACTGCTTCTCTGCAGCCTCCGTCGTGCCCGTTGCGTTCCCCCCCTCCCCACCCCCACGGGCGGCGGTAGCAGCGCGCAGCTCCGCGCCGGGCGGATGATGCAACGCGGCCCAGGCTCCATGTGCTTTCCCCTCCCCCTCCGCGGTGTGTTTTTTTTTCCGCCTGGAGGGTCACCCGGCGGCTGATTGATTCTCCTTTCGCCCTGCTCAGTCATTCGGGGTTGGAAAGTAAATAACAAGTTGACATCATTACCGCGCTCCGCAGTGCCCCGCCGCGCCGCTACCGCGCGGCGACGAGTAGCTGCGCACGCAAAAAGAAAAATCCTCGCCGCACCGGGCCCCAGCCCCTGGGACCGCTCCTGCCCGCCGCCCCCCAGCACAGCGGGGCCCGGGGCCGGCGCCCCCCCAACCTCGGCTCGTACCTCCACAGCGCTGGAGTGGGGTTCCGGCCGGTTGCAGGGAGCCGCCGCGTTTGTTGTTGGTGGTTGCAGCCCCGCGAACCCCCCCTCTCCCCCTCCCCCGCCCAACCCCCACCTCGGCCTCATGGCTAATGTCATGCAAATAATAAGATTATCTGGATGTTGCCTGGGTGTCTGCCTCGGTGGGCTGATCCCGGTGACAGCGAGACTCGCTCGGCACCGAAAGTCGTATTTATTATTCTTGTGTTTTTTGTTTTTTGTTTTTTTCTCTAAATGACCTTTCCACTGGTTTTTTTTTTGGTCTTATTTTGACATTAAAGGGAATTTCCTGCTCATTATACATTTAGCCCAAAGCCTACGTATGCGCTGTCGCCGAGCGTACATATGGAAAAATATGATGTAATCCAAGGCAGCACAACAAAGATCATTGCTACATACATTCACGTATGTGTTGAAACGAGAACTCTCGAAACACTGGGAAATGTTATTGCGGGCTAATGTGATTCATTTTCGTATTTGGAGCCTAGAGACTGCAGCACAAGGCCATCAGCGCTTAAGCTGACATACCAACAAATGTCTCCTGTTCTAAATAAGCTCCCATTCCACTTTTTTTCAAAAATAAAACCTACATCAGGTTCTTATTACTTGACAATGTAAACAAACAGAAACCCTCTCCAGATTTATAGTGAGATGGCATTGAATTTTTACTTCTTGTGCCTTTTGCTTATTTGATTGCTTTTAAAGTGCTATGGGCTTACAAATGAAGTAAGCTCGTCAGAAAAGGGTTGCAAGTCAAGACCTGTGTAGCTTCTGAGGCTTGGTCATCCAGTAAAGAGGCTGGGACCATTCCCACTCCTGCATTCTCTCTCTGGGAGACCTTATTGCAGCCTTTCACTATTTAAAAGGGGACTATAAGAAAGGTGGGGACAGACTTTTTAACAGTGCCTGTTGCAACAAGACAGGGGGTAAGGGTTTTAAACTAAATGAGGGAAGATTCAGGCCAGACACGAGGAAGAAATTTTTTACAATGAGGGTGGTGAAACACTGGCCCAGGTTGCCCAGAGAGGTGGTAGATGCCCCGTCCCTGGAGACATTCCAGGCCAGGCTGGACGGGGTTCTGAGCAACCTGATCCAGTTGAAGATGTCCCTGCTTATTGCAGGGGGTTGGACTAGATGACCTTTGAAGGTGCCTTCCAACCCAAACTATTCTATGGTTCTATTAATTAAGCTCTTACTCCCTCTGTTAGGCCTGGTCCTGGCAGCTCAGCCTGGCCAGGCAAGCTCAGCACTGGGAGACTGGTGTTGGCGGCATTGGAGGGCTGTGTGGCCTGGAAGCACCAGGGCAGGGGGATGTCTCCAGCAGCAGCCCCAGTGAGAGGCAGCATTACAGATCTATTTTGGCCGGTGCAGCCTTCCAAGACATGGGTTTGATTTTTCACTGCTGAGGAGCAGCATGTGCTCATCCTACACTGCCTGGATGCTCTGGCTGCGTAACCTAGTTTGAACCTCCGGCTCAGAAAGCCGTGGGGTCCCAGCTGGGCACCCAGCTCATCCCAGGTTGGCCAGAGCCCAGCCACATGTGCTCTTCTGCTGAACTGGCAGGGAGACGGGGCTGGTCAAGAAAAGATGGGGTGGTGGGGAGCAGGAGGTATTGCCACAGCAGGGAAATTACACTGCAGCATCATATGGATATGATCAAATGACTTTTTCTCTCAGTTTTAACAGGGCACAATCGCTGCTCGTGAGCAAGGCAACGTGAGTCCTGCAGGAAGCAAGCCAGGGCTGCCCACGTCTCCTCGCTTTCTGAACTGGTTCCTAGGGCCCATCGGAGTTGTCTGTATGTCTGTCCATTGCTGTGTCTGAGCAGCAGCAGCGAGGGCAGGCATGGACCAGGCAGGCTAGAGCTGGCCATTGGGGAGACCAGGTTAAATATTGATGTGACGCTTGCTGAGAACTTAAAATTAAGTCTGTCAAGGGACGTGCTTTTTTCAAGCTTTCCTTGGCTAAAGGGAGAAGCACAGAACCCATGAGAAAGACTTGGGGTTTTTCAATGAAAATTAAAAAAACCCTCCAACTATAAAGTGATAGTAGAATAAAAGATAAAAGAGTGAATTGCTGCTCTGGCCCTTACAATAGTTTTGGCCTTTGTGTGACAGAAGACCCCAAAGTGATCATATATAAAAGAAATCACCAGGTTTTTAAGAGGTTTTTCTTTCAGTTTCATAACCCGTGGTGCAGCAACAGTGATCAGCAGCGGTGCTGCGGCCCTGAAGCTCCGCGCCAAGGAAGCCAGAGCTGCGGTTTCTTACCCTCATTAAAATGGAAACCCAAACCTGAAACAATCAAAGTGAAGGGCTAGCAGGGTGGCCTACTGTGGAGATAATGGGATCATAAGACAAAATATTTTGCATTTTAAAAGATGAAAGCCATTGTTATTTTTCTAGTGCTTCATCATCATATATTGTGTTGGTAACTGTTTCTAACTATGTTTTCCCCTTACACCATGTTTTTCTGTTCTCTGACTATACAGGTGAAAGTAAATTCTCCTGAATAAGCAAATCACTCAAAAATAAACGACTCTACTTTCATGTAGTTAAAAATTCTCACACACGCTCAAAAAAAGTCTGAAATACAGATTAATTATTTACTCCTGTTATGAAATGTAAAAACTGTGGAGGTGCTGATCTCATTAAGTTTTTAAGAGAATTAATATAGAAACTTTTGACATGATAGTGAAAACTGAATTGGTGTTTTAACTTGGACAGATGCCTCAGGACTATTTAGATACAGGTGCAGTTTGCAATCCTTGTGTTGCAATACATAGATATTCTATAAACTGAAATGTGACATGTTAGGCACTTAGTTCTGCAACACTCTGAAATAAGTTAAACATAAATGCTTAGCTTTCCTGTTATGAGTTGTCCTGCCAGACAATTTATGGTGGGAAAGTAAAAAGCATATTATTCTTATTATTGTTTTTGTTGTTACTGTTAGTAGTGTTATTGTTTGGGTTTTTTTTAGCACATTTCTGGTGGCAAGCTTTAATTTCTAGTTTGTGAGCATCTTTACAGTATTTGATATTTTTCAGATAAATGTTCTAATAAGAGTTATTCATGTAAGCAACTGCTCTGCAGCATCAAAAAACAGTTTCTTATTTTCCCACTTGTTAATATCAAGAGTTTCAATTTGAAAAGGAAATTCTGATTGACTAAGATATTTTCAGGAACTGAGATCATCACTGGGATTTTTTTTCTTCATGTGTTACTTCATTGATGTCTTTGGACTAGACTGAAAGCTTTTGCTTATTTCACAAAGACTTGTGCAAGCAGACCTCTTGAGTAAAACAACATCATAAAAAATCAAAAAGCAAAGCGGGAGACCTTATTTCAAAGTTTTTGGAAGGCAAGACTGCCAAAAATGTTTTGATTTTATAAAGCAAGCACAGTCTGATCCTTCTTCTAGCCTCTCTACCGTTTTTCTTATGATAGTTTGCTTCATGTGGCTTATAATACCTGCATTTTCTGGCAACATTTTTTCATCTGCCTTTTTGAGACATGAAGGTCTAGATTCCTTGGGCTCTAATAAGAATTCAGTCTAATCTAGAAGGAATCTAATAGTTTCTGATAAGAATTTTGATGTTATTACACTGTTGAAGAGGTTTCAAACCAGGATACGCTGTTTGTAGTTTCTGCCCTGTGCCATTATACAATCAATGCACATCTTCCGCTGCTCAGGGATGCTGCTTATTAGGTAAGAGTTACACTGAGTGTAGTTCTGCTTCTTTATATAAGGTGATAAGAACATAGTCAGTGATTCTTCCAAACTGCAGTTGCAAAAATCTGAATACATTAGGCCAACACTCCTATTTACTATATGAAAGATATTGTTTAGTATGTGGAACACATGTAATTGTTATTACTTAAGGTAAAATAAATGAGAAACTTTGATGTATGTAATCTATACTCCTCTGATCTATTTAGTGGGCTGACATGAAGGGCTGAGCTAGCTATATGGGTCCCTTAGGATCTTCAGATGGAACGGAGATTTTTTTTTATGTTGCTCTAATTTACTCTTGGAGACAGCTTGGCCTCCTGCCAGTCTGGGATAGAAAGAAGAGGGAGGTGATAATCTCTTTCTTTGTCTTCTCTCATCTACGCAGTGTTGCATGGTCTCAGCTGCGCTTCATTAATGCCTAGGACAGCTTATGATTTCGAGGTTTTTGGAGGAGAAAGTAGTTGTACCTAGGAGCTGGCTGCAGGGAGTGAAAAACCTGGAGTTAACGGGATCAGATCTCCTGCAGTGAAGCCAGACTTGGTCAGAGGTTGTGCTACGGATGTGAGAGATGTTAGCAATCCCCCTTAGTTGCGTGGGTATTCTGGAGGTGTACAAGTCCTGAGCGTTGTGATGGTGCTGTCAGATGTCTCCCCTTATCCTGTGAGGAAAACTTTGCACTCTGAGGCCAACAGCAGGAGCAGCCCTGCTGACACGCTTCTCAAAGTGGCTAAAGCCAGGTGGGAACTGGGAGCCTACACTCGGAGAAGACCTAATTTTCCCAAAGAGTTCTTGTTAAGACAGATTGTAGAAAGAGCCCAGTGGGGACTTTGCCAGGAAAGCCTCAAGGAGAACCCTGTCCCTCTCATAAGCAGTGCACATGCAGAAGAATAAGCAAACGAGTTTCAGGGAACAAGGCGAGTCTGTATCCAGATAAGCAAGTAGCTCTGTGCAGGTGGGTAGGATGAAACAGTGGTTGTAAGGACCAAACATCTGCATAGCACCAACACCAGCCTCCAGATGCCTCTCAGGGCTGGAGGTGTCTGTCCCCAGGCTGGTCCTGCAGACCACCTGGCAGTGCTGGAGTACCCTGGACACACTTCTGAGGTGCACCAGTTGAGTTAGTTTCACCCAAAGGGAACCCAGTTCTGCTCAGAAACTGCTCTGCTCTGCGGACCAAAGCACAGCACAGGGGGAGAGTCAGGAGAGTAATTTCAGAAATGCACCCCTGATTTAGACCAAGAGCAGTACAGATAGGTCCCTGTTTCTATTGACATTGCATTGTATAATATTTTACACTTTAAAAGGTTCCCTGTAATTCAGTGGTATTACTCAGGATTTAAAGCATGACTCACTGTTGTGAAATGTAAGACATATGGATTGCTTCCCTTGCCAAATGCAAAATTTTGGGTTCGAGAATTCTAAAATGGATTTTCTTTACGCAATCTCTATGGCTACCGATGCGCACAAGGTATACTGTATCATTTTGAGATGCAAGCTGCCATTTTTGGGAACAAGGAATAGAGGGGTGAAGAATTCTGAAGAAACTCATATACCTAATGCTAACACTGGCAAGAACTAACCTGACTGGGAGCACCTCATGTGGTGCCATGGCCAAAAGAGCTGCTGTGATTACTGAGTACACAGAGAGGGACGTGTAAAGGAGGAGAATAGAGCTTATACTATCTCTCTGCTTAGCACTGGTGATGTGACTGCTACTGAAGTAATCCCATTCAATTATCTGCACTTCAAGAAGGATGATGATAAATTGGAGGAACTACAGAGTACTGATAATGACGAAAGCATTGGAAAATAGCTTATTTTTAAAGATAGTGATCTGTTTGACTTATCACTGAAGTAACTCAACCCTCTGGAAGAACCAACATGTGGGAAAAGAGCCGGCAAAGGACTCTTCAATCTATCACACAAACAGGGAGATCTAAAGCTCGAAGTTACAAACAAAGCAACAGGTTTTTAAGGACAGAGAAAACTAACCAGTGACACAGCCCGTGTGGCTATTCTCTAACTTGGAATCTTAAATCAAGCAGGGCTACTGAGGCACCAAGAAGTCCTATGGCCCATGTTATGACATTACATGTTTGGAGCAAACTGTTGCAGTGGTGCTTTCTAGCCTTAAAATCTTAAAACACAGACCTCTGGGAAGTGGTACTTTTGAGAAGCCAAAGTGTGGTTGGCTTACTATTTACCTATTAATGCATTTAATACAAATTTCCATTAAAACTGTTGTTGATATCCTGACAACAGAGAAGTTTTACTTTGCCTTACAAATTGCACACACATTATTTCTACAGGTGTGTGCAAAGTGTCGGTCTTTCTGTTTTTAACAGGAATAGCTTTGTACAAAACAAACATTTTCCCTGAAGTTTTGGGATTTTTTTGTTTTCATATTCCAAAAGTTTCCTCTGGGACCTTATTCAAGAAACAGTAGAAAGAAAGAAAAGTATAATATACAAACCCATCGCTCTAGCAGTAAACAAGGCTATTACAAGAGTAATGAGACAGACCTGCTTTTCAGTCTTAAATTCTGTGTGGATGTAGTTGACCTCATAGAGTTTACAGCCGCTGTTCATAGGGTCCAGTGCTCTACATGGACATGACCAAAATGTGTGAGAGACAGAAGAAACTCAGTTCATTTTGTATGATTAAATCCAAACCACAGTACTAGTAAATGTTTAAAAGTATTCAAAATGCAGTAAAAATTAATATTTAAAAATTCAAACTATACTTCCTAGTTCCACGCTTTGGCCAGCTGTATTTAAAAAAACTGGGTATTTAAATAAAAAACATTCAGGTACCAAATCTGTGTTAGTCTCTGTCTTGTTCCGCTTGAACTCAACAGTGGTTTTGCCACTACTTCAATGGGACTATAATAAGGCACTTCACTTTCAATACCTTATATCTGCTGGAAAAACAGTGGATACAATAGGGTTGAATGCACCTCTAATAAGTAATCTTTTTTTCGTACTATTGCAGTTCCTAGATAACAAAGAAAGCCATTTGAAAGACTCAGCAGTGATGGAGAAACAGGTTTGATAATCAGTACGAATCTCCATTACAATCAAAATGATTCCTTAATTCCTTACTGTCTTTACTCTCAAATCAAGTATTCTTATTTCATTTGTCAGTGCTGCTAAGTGCGAAGTTCCTTCCTTCCTTCCTTCCTTCCTTCCTTCCTTCCTTCCTTCCTTCCTTCCTTCCTTCCTTCCTTCCTTCCTTCCTTCCTTCCTTCCTTCCTTCCTTCCTTCCTTCTTTCCCTCCCTCCTTCCTTCCCTCCTTCCTTCCTTCCCTCCTTCCTTCCTTCCCTCCTTCCTTCCCTCCTTCCTTCCCTCCTTCCCTCCTTCCCTCCTTCCCTCCCTCCTCCCTCTCTCCCTCCCTCTCTCCCTCCCTCTCTCCCTCCCTCTCTCCCTCCCTCTCTCCCTCCTTCTCTCCTTTCCTCCGTTTCCTCCTTTTCATTGAATCCTACAGTTCCAACGCTTCCTTTAATGATGGTATTAGAAACACAAGTGAGGAAAGATAGCAGGAATGAGGTAGTTTCTGTATGCCCCTCAGCCATCTCCCTTGAATATCTTCCTAATGTGGCTAAGTTTAATTACGCATTTTGAGACTTCCAAAATCAGACTTGACAGCCTGGGCTTCAAACTATAGCTTTCTTTGCATTGTGTCATGGTAAATCTGTGGCAACATTTTCACAAGCTGCAGTTGCTTATGATTCCTCTGTGTAATTGGCTCTGTGTAGGCTGCTGGCTTTTCTCTTTTTTTCTCGACAAAGAGGGAAATATTAAGTGAGCGTAAAACATTATATTGTTTTATATTTTCTGTACCAAGTTCTTTTGTTCTTTTGTTCTCAAGAATTTAAATGTTTCATTTAAATTAAATTAAAATTTTGTAATGAAGGCTACAAATCTGTGAGTCGACTTGAAATACTTTTGATCATTTACATAAAATTCCTCATTATAAATTTTTTTCTTCACTTACCCTTAGAATAGAATTAGCTCATCAGCCCTATTTTTTTATTTTTAAGGATGCTAACCATCTAATGCAAACTAACTTATCTAAGTTACATCTCTAACTCCATCAACCATGAAAGACTGGAGAAAACATAACTGAGATACACGAGGTAAGCCCAGAATTTTCATAAATATACCAAAAGTGGAACTGAAAGTACCCTTGGGTATATACTAATTAAGCTTACTATATTTCTTCTTTTTCTTCTCTTTTTTTTTTTTTTAAGAAAAACTTTGAATTGAAAGTAATCATTGTAGACATTATAAAAAATAAAATGCTCTTGAAAGAAAGGTTAGATGGAAAATCAACATTTTTAAAATGAGTTCTAGTGTAACACTAATTGTAGGAGTTTCGGTTTCTATATGTTAAGAAATTTAGATTGAGCCCTCTGTGATAAGAATAGAGGCAGTGTCTTTACATCCTTATTGTGGCACATTTGTACATTTATTCACTGGTTTCTCTATTAGAACTTGAAGGGGCCTGATACCGAAATTAGCCCAAGGCAAAAATACTTAAACCAGTATGCAATATACAAAGGATTTTTGCAACACAGGGATACTATCAGGTTAAAATGATATCAGCTGAAATGGTGTCTAATTTCAGCTCCAAGTGTTCACAGAATCAGCCTCACGATTAGGGTGAGACAGTCTTAATATTCAAGCAGATTGCTCCGTAACTTTCCAGATAGAGAAAATACTGGGGTTTTTTTAAGTCTTATGGACTCTGTTCTACAAATCCCAGTCCCTCCAGATGAACTTGAACTTCATTGGGAGTAGGAGCAGCTGCAAGATTTTCAGATATCACACAATTTCTGTAACATTCTACATTTGCACTCATCAATGTATATGTTTACTATTGTAAGAGTAATGAGTAGCCCAGCTAGGAAGATCTATCTGCCATGAGCCATGTGAGCGTTTGCAACTGCTGTGTGGTCACTAAATGAAATATAATTACTTTTTATCTCTTGCCTTAACCCAGTGCCAGGAGAGGCTAACCAGCTTGCCTTCCGCAAGGGTGCGCTTCCGCGGAACCTTCCCAATTGCTTGGAAAGGCAGAGTTTGCCTGAATCTTTCTGGTAGGGTATATGTTAATTTTGCTTGTTATCTTCTTTTACCAAGTTTACAAATTGCTATAAAACAGCAAAGCAAAAATCAGATTTAGCCACCAACACAAAGCCGTGAAATTACTTATCTTTCAGCATTATTATGGCTCACAACCATAAGTGTGTATTTATGTGTACGTATTTGGATACAGCAAGAAACACGCAGACACAATATGCAAACGTGCTTCATTTACAAACCCACACCTTGAACCTCACACGAGCCTTTACCCTCACAAAGAGTCCAGCTGAAATCAAGAGGACCAATGTGACAACAGCCCTTTGCTGCATCACGCCAGTTCAAAGAGAAAGGCTTTGATGTTCCAGTTGCATTGCAAGATTTCTGTTGTTTAGTGATACAGTAGGACGCTCAGTAACATCCACCCAATTATGGACACATACTCTTTACTTCTCAGTAGTAATCAGAGTCTGAAGCTTGGGATTAATCTGGTTTCAGTGTTTCTGAGCTACCCAGACCCAGGAACAGTGCAACAATAATTTTCTTATGCTTTTCCTTCATTTTGAGGGCAGAAAATAAATTTTATCTTGAGGTAGGGCAACATTTCTCCTTTTAATTTCCAAAACTATAGAAAAAAATTCACGTTGTCACCAGGATCAAATAGTGGAAAGAACCCTCCAACTTTTAAACTGGAGCAGGGGAGATTCAGGCCAGACACAAGGAAGAAATTTTTTGCAATGAGGGTGGTGAAACACTGGCCCAGGTTGCCCAGAGAGGTGGTAGATGCCCCATCCCTGGAGACATTCCAGGCCAGGCTGAATGGGGCTCTGAGCAATCTGATCTAGTTGAAGATGTCCCTGCTCATTGCAGGGGGGTTGGACTAGATGACTTTTGAAGGTCCCTTCCAAACCAAACCAAACCATCCTATGCTTCCATGAACTCAGTAGATGTGCTGGAGTAAGACAGGGGAAGTTTCCTGAAGGCCTGGGTCACTGGCCATACCCATGCCCTGCTCTATTGGTCAGTGTAAGGTCCTGTGCAAGCACTCGTGAACAACAATTGCAGGCCTGAGTTCATGCAACAATGCAACATCCCTCTTGGATGAAACATGACCCTTCTTATTGCTCAAAGGTAGGCAGAAGCAAAGAGAAACACAGGGCTTGCATATGCTAGAAAGGTTATAGGTTTATTTAAAAATGGAACTTCCAGAAATCATTGCAGCTGTATGCCTTCCTTTCAACAAGACAGCAAAATAAACTGTATTTTGTGAGGAACAAGAATCTATGGTGGTTTGAAAAATATACTAAAAAGTCACATTCCTATGGCTGTAATTAAAGCAATGTTTTGTTTTGTTTTGTTTTAATGTGGATTAATATGAAGTGGCTGCTCAGAGGCAGCAAAGAGAACAGGTACCTCAGTGGAGTCCCAGATCCTGTTCTCCAGCTACTGGAAAATACCCCCACCCTTTTCTTCTGCATCAGAAATGTTTCAACACACAGGGAGGATGTCCAGAAGAAGTGCAATGCAGCAGAGCTCCATTAAAGCCAATGGAGTTCTTCCCATTTACAGCAGCTAAGGGGTCATCCCTAATTTCTTTCTGCTGAAGAATGTGCAAAGCAGATTTCAGATATTTATTATGAAGCGGTGGACAGGTTGCAGGTCTGATATACTGTCTAGAGATGGTCCCAGAGTAGGAAAGAATGACCAAGAGAGAAAGGGCATCTTCTAGGTGATAATTTTCTTTTTTCCCTCTCTGAACTGAATTTCGCACTTTTTTTGTGGTGAATGTAAGCATCTCATTGACATGATTTTATTATTCCTAAAATGGGTTACTAATACTTGAGAAATGCTGTCAACAAAAAATGGAGTCAAGTAAAATGTTTATAATTATCTCTAAAATTAGTACCCCTTTAAAGAGTGTATTTACATGAGCCATCAGCAGATCAGTTAAGTACTTTCAGTACATTTTACTTGTAGTTGGCAGAACAATTTCCTTGCCAAAGTACACCAATGAGTGGGAGAGATTGCTGCTAACAAAGTAAATTAGAAAGAAATGTTTTGGGAATTTTTTTTCCCCTATACTTTGTGTAGGATTTGGAAAGAAAAAAAATCTTCAGTTCCAGGTTCGAAAAGACCTCACTTTTCTCACACTAGCTGCCTTTTTGTTTTAAACCACAAGCCTCTACAGCTGTGAAAATGCATGAGCTTGAAAAGGAAAACAATATAAAGTCCACTGAGTTCCAAAATCTCAGTATAGACATTCCTCCAGTTTCTGAAAGTTTAAGGGTGGAGTTTTGGCTCATAGGCATAATTACCATAGACATAACAATACACTTTTAATCTTAAAGTTGGTTTGGTTTTTGTTTGTGTTTTTTTAATTAACGAAAGCTGGCACATTAGAGAATGTATGAGATTTCATTCCACCAAAAAAAAGCAATAAGCAAAGAAAATATATTAATAAATGCACTTACCAAAGTAAAACTAGAGTTACATGAGCATACATCATAAGAAAAGTACACTTTTTTATTTCCTCAAATGGTGGACAAAGCCACTATTAAAGTAAAATGTGACATGTGAGCAAACTTTGTTAATGAGCTAGTTAAAAGTATTTTCATTTGTACTTACATTTTTGTTTACATTTACATTTTAGATTTTTTTTTTCCCTTTCTATTTAAGAATCTGTAAGCTCAGTAGGGCCAAACCTTATGATTTCCTTTGTGAAAAGGAGATAGAGTTGCTGAATAATTTATATTGTATTCATAAGATAATTCGTAAGTGCTGGTGCTTCTCACCCCCCAAATCTGAATGCTTTCGATATTAATAACGCATTCATCCTCCTGATCCCCTGTGAAATAAGGTGAAGGTGTTATCTTACTGAAAAAGTGGCAAATGCATAAAGCAATAGATTTTTTGACTGTAGTTGCAACAATACAATTCTGGTCAGGATATTTTGATGGCAAATCATTGAGTTTAACGCAGAGTACACGTGATGTGAATCTGTAGGCTGTTACTGTGGATGCAGTTGGCACAAGCAACCATTTGGGAACAAGTCACAGAAGTATATGGAGTGTTTTGAAAAGATGGACCCAATTTCAAAGGAGTATATTTCACGTTTTTTATTTCTTCTCACGTTTTCCTCTGAAGTGCATGGTCACCTTGTGCTCTTCCCCTTACATAAACCATTTGAAACTCCATGCACCACTCTTGAGTGGTAAGAGTTTCATTCATGGGCTGTCCGTGGCTGCAGAGATAGGGTGATTTCAAATTGGGTCCATCTTTTTGAAACCCCCTGTAGACTAGGCTCACTCATGCGGACAAGATATTTCACCCCGCAGCAAAGACAATTTGGATTTTAGTGGCACTTGCTGTCTACCTGCACGTGGAATGGGTGAAGAACTTGAGCTGGTGTAGGATGAAGTGGGTGGGACAGGGGTGATGGTCAATAACGCCAGCGGGCAGGGCTGCTGTTTGGGGGACCTGGGCAGGCTGCAGCAATGTTAAGTTCAAGGGAGGCAAAAGCAAAGCCCTGTCCTAGGGCTGGAGGAAGCTCCTGCAGCAACAGCCAGAGGAGCAGGAGAAAGTTGATGGTGGATGGGAACCTGTTTGGCAGGGGCACCCCGGGGGCTGGCACCCGCTTTGCTCAAGGGGAGGACAGGGACATGATGTTAGTCCAGCCTGGAGAAGGGGAGACCCTGTAGCTCCCTGCAAATAAAACAATGTCCCAACTTTGAATTTGCCCCAATGTTGGGCAGGGGCTGGGACAGATGACCCCCTTTCCACCCAAATTTGTGTGAGTTTGTGATTCCAAGTTCACAGGCTAACTCTGGTGGGGCAGGGGACTGGGGTGAAAGCAGCACCTCTGTTACAACAGGATATCCTCAGGAGCCTAATTTCTGACACTCTTATGCGATGGCAAAGTGTTTGTTTTACTTTGCCCTAAGAGTCTGGTGAAATGCAAAACCATCCTACACATGCCATAGGGGAAGGCAGGAGTTCAACACTTCCAACAACAATAAAAAAGGAGAATGTTTGTTTAGAAATCTGAGCATGATTTTAATGGCCTAATATTAATCAGCCAGGTTTGAAAATGATGGTCAAATTATACATAGAGCTGAGAGGCACTGCCTACAAAAATATGATTGTATTTGCATTATAAATTTTATATAAATAGAGGGGAAAAAAAAGCCCTGAAATTTTTCAGACTTGAATTCCAGCCACTCTGTTAATGTGAAACCTGTTCTTTCCCTTGTTATTTTCCATTCCTGTGCCTGTGAAACCTGGGCTGGGACCAGCCACCTCTCTCTCCCACTCCTGGCTGCTCCCTCTCCAGCCTTTACAGCCCTGGAACTGCTAACTTGCTTTGTGTAAGAAAGATTAAGAAAAGGTTCAATGTTTCTAATTGCAATCTGCCCCTTTCCATGCTAAAATCTAGTGTGGGATCATTAACAGGTGGGTTCTTGTGGAGGTATTTGGGTCTAGCATGGCTGCAGCTGCCTGGACTAATACATTATTTGGTTAAACTTTGTAAGCATCTCTTTTCCAGCCTGTGCTTGCCTGTGTGCAAACTGCAACGAGTCAGATTGCCTGGTATTTTGGAGACAGCTACCTGGACTGGCAGTAAGACCCAGATTTTGCTCTGTAATTGCTGTTCTGTACAACCCTTTACACTAGCTGAATTTGTAGCCTCCTCTTTACTTTATCAGCTTCTAAAGAAACAAAGGTGGAAAAGATATGTTTTTCTTCTGGAACTTTTCACTGATTTTTAGACGATATCTCTTAAATAAAATTTATCAGGCATGGTGTGAGTTGTGTTGCCTACTTATACCTTCCTACCCCTCCCCCACCTTGCTTTTTCCTTCTTGTCTCTTTCTGGTACTGCTAATATACTATTTTCTGCTCTGGTGTTCTTCCCAAGGTGCCTTGATGTTTGCATATTTATTCCTTAGATTGTACCAGCATGTCTCCATTAAAAATAAAGTGCCATGTCGTATTGTTCCTGATACCCCTTAGAGTTTCCTTAGCTTATGTCATAGCTGTAAGAGTCAGTGGTGCTGCCATAGGTGTCCCAGACACCAGGTGCCGGGTGTCTCTGGGAGAACCCCTCAGGGTGCCCTGGCGCTGGGCATGCAGGGGTTCAGCTGTGGCCAGCAGCTGGGTCTGGGCTTCTCACTTCTTGGTGACACGTTTGACTGCTGAGACCAGCGGATGTTACCGCTTTGACCTCCGTAAGAGCCAGTCTGGATCTGCAGAGGCTTTGGTGAAAATGTAATTCAGCCCACAGGACGGTTTTCTTACTACTGGGAGGTTTCTCACTCCAACAGGTTGTGAAACAAATGGCCTGGATTGTAAATTTATTTGCCATCCCTAAGTAAGAATATTTTGACATAAAAATCCTGACTTGGGTAAGAGGGAAATGTGCTATACAGTGGGTCATAATAAAACCATAGCATCTTTTACCTCAATTTTGCATCCATTCAAACACTCTTAAGGGTACAGTTACAGACTGGATCAATCCTTGCTCTTCCAGACACAATCATCACCCTTTCCTGCCTTAATTTGCTTATGGTGGGGGCATCAGATCCAGTTTTCCTACATACTCAAACATATGGATTCAAGATGTGGGCTGCTCTTGGAGAAGGAGATTGTATTTTTTACTTTCCCTGAAACTGAACAAGCAATTGTCACAATCCAACCTATTGTACTGAAATGAAGAAAAAAAACCCCAAAAACGGTTATAAAGTGGGAGACTGTGTACGGGTGGCAAAGCCGGGTGCTAGGTAAATGTTGTGCAGAGTAAGAATATGCTCATTAAATAGGCAACAGAGAATTAGAGGAAACCATTTTAGTTTACATTCAAGTATATTATGGGACTGTTTATAGGGCCCAAAAGAACTTTCCGAGCATTAACACATGCAGTATGAGACGCAGAGGTGGTAGAATCTATATAAAGGTGAACAGACGTGTAAAACCAGAATAACTTGTTATCATTTACATTGTTGCCGCCTCGAGGCTATGGCAACTATTTCACCCACCTTTTAGAAATTCATTCAGCATTTTTTTCTGTGGGGTGGATTTAAAAACAGCATTTTTTTAAGGTCAGGGAACAATGTCAATAATAAATCAAGCCAATCTCATGCTATTCTTTCAGAATAATGAAGGACACATGTGAGAGTCTCTATGGAAGAAGGTATTGTTACTGATAATGGATTGTGAAAGGAGGGGAGGCTTGTGTTTATGTTCTTTTTCCTTCTCTTTAATTATAAAAGATCAGATTATGTATATATCTCTGGATCTATATATTTGTGTTGTGGTAGAAATTAACGTTTTATCATCCTTTCCTAGGTGACTCCTCAGAGGCTCCAGATTTCTGGACAAAGGAGAAGAGGAGAAAATTATGACAGCAGAAAAATCTATGCAAATAAATCCTAAGTACTGAGAGGGAAGGTGAGTTTTATTCACACTGTTTGGTTTTGATTTTAACTCAAGTACCGAAAAACACTCAAGAGAAAAATTATCTCTGTCTTTCTTCGGGGCAGAAAAAGTTCAAAGCGAACATGTGAGGTCTCTGATGACTCCTCAAGTAAAGTTATGAGAGAATTAGCCTTCCCGGTAGCTTAAAGGTGAAGAAAAAACCAAGAAGAAAATCCCTTCCTCGTACACATTTTATCATGCATTTAACCTTCTTCATAAATTATTGAGAAATGTGCCAATTAATAGTTTATCTTTTAAAGCATTCTTATCTAGATTTTTTTAGCAAATAGAGAATTGGATGGGCATTCATCCATCTTTTTATTACTTTTTTCCCACATTAGGCAGTGCTATACATTTCCACAAGTCATAACAAATGGTCCCGTTTGCTGTGGGATTTGCTCCCAGCTGGGACACAGACTGTGGTATGTCTTTACTACCAAAACGATGTCTGTGTTAAAGCTGGGGAATCAGCATGTGTTACTATCCTGTTCTAAAATCCCAGTAGCACCAACTACAGTTTTTACTGCACTGTACCTCAGCGAGGCCAGCACAGAACTTTATAACAAGAGGTGACCTTACCTAAGTATCTTAGAATAAAACCAAGAAAGGTTTGTTTCCTTGAGGGTTTTATGGGGGGTGGGGGGAAGAAAAAAGAAAAAAAAATCTCCTTTATTTATAACAACAAGAAAATAACCCTCTTTTGCGAGGAGTGGTAGGATCTAAGGTAGCTCGGAAAAAGGGGGGGGGGGAAATCAGATGTGTCTGTTGACTCTTCCTATACAACACTGTATCTTGACTCCCACAATGTACCCACTGAATGGAATCTGTAATTGTAAAATAAGGCCAGCTTTTCAACAAGTGTGCATTGCTATGAATTCCCTGCAGTCCGTGGAGCTATGGTACCTACAGTAGTTGAAACCTTGACCTTTTAAACTTTAGCCTTTGTCTGTCTGTATCACTACTTTTCCCTTATTAGCTGTCTATGGAAACATAATAAAATGATTTTTTAATAGCATTTAATTAATGCTTACACTGGCATCCCCCAAGAACGCTTGAACACTCGAGGTTTATTCACATATAGGATTTATTCAACATTTATGGTTTATTATCATTAAACCTTAATGGCTACTAGAACTGAGTCTATACGTGAGGGGACATGTCTATGAAATTAAAATGGCAAACCATGTTGCTGGCAGTGTTCCTTGTGCCACAGAAAGGGTTCTGTTTCCAGTATATTTAAACCAGCTCTCCAAACCTAGATGTATGGGTAAAAGGCACACATTTTTCTTGAACAACTGCATCTACATTGGGTTTTGCTAGCCGTATCAGTTGAAAGTGAACTAACAAAATGTTTCGCAGATCAGCCTCTTGCTTCAATCTTAAAGTTTCCAGAAAACTTTGAAACTTGAATAAAAAAGAAGAGAAATGATATATTAGTGCTATCTGAGTTTGATTGCTGTCATGTAAGTTAAAAGAAATTACACCTACTCTAGGTGGAATGGTGATTCAGATCATTCACCTTTCAGTTGAAGAACCTCTAAAAGGAAATTTGGTTCTGTTTCTAAGTGGATGTGTGTGGGAGACTGACATTAACACCTTGCACTGAAGAAACTATTCTCTAGGTCCCTTTTCACAGCTGACTAAACAACAGTGCTGGTTTAACAAAGAACCACAGGCGGCAGGACTGATTATAGCCCACGCTGAATGAGGAGCTTGATTCAACAAAGTAAACGAAGGTCAGATTAATCACAGGTCATATTTCCCCTACCCACCCAAGCCCTCACTTTACATTATACATGTAATTGTGCTACATTTCTAGAACATCAGCCCAAAGCCTGGATTCTCCACCAGCCTCATTAGCCCTTGGAACAGACTCTGCTGACTTTGTGGTCCATACCCATTGCCACTTCTACTGCATGAGCGGTCAGTATAAAAATACATTAAAAGAACAAGAGAAAAGCACAATTGTAAAGGTGTCAGTATTTCCTTAGCTACATTGCTGAGCCATATCAACCACAACATGAAAGATTCTTTTATTTAACAGGTCAGGTGTGTACTTTAAAAGCTCGCTTGACAGTTACCTTTGATAGGTGTTCTTCTCATAGCTTAGGTCACCTAATTTGGGCTCCAAGTCAGAAATAAAGGCTAGCATAAATCTCCAATTTCCCTGCTCCAATGTTGCTTTAAATAAATCAGATAACCCTATCGGTTCCGCTACTTTGTTTCCCAGTTACTCTAGGAGGTTTGACTGCGTTTAGGGAGGGAAGAACTTTGGGAAAAGCTCTTGACATTCAAGACTTCAAGCCAAATATTTTTATTAAGATCTTTCTTGCACTGTGAATATTAAATATTTATAGCTGTACTGGGCCAAGAAGAAGGCAGTGCTCAGGTGCTTCAACTGGGTTGTTTCTATAAAGTTGGCAGACAATCTAACTATTTTAATGGCAGCATAACTCCATTCACTTAACATGATATGGAAAACATATTACGAGTGGCCATTAAAAGTCTATTTCTCCATTTCCCAAATCTGCTTGACAACTCTTGGAAATCACAGTAATACACCTGAAAACAGCTAAGAGGTGTGTGCCTGCGTGCCACAAAGAGGGACCAGAGGGATCAATGCTATCCGCTGTGACTTCCAGCAGTCAAACTGCCTTTGATATCTTTGTCTGACTGTTCAGGGTAGATACATCTGTATGTTTTCTTGGCATGTATTTTGTGTACGTTGCCTGTTTAAATCAGAAATAGAAATTAAACTTCAGTCTAAAAACTGTAGGGCAAGTTTGAGGAAAAAGGCTGGAAGCCTCTAACATGACCATTATAAAGTCTTTTAAAGTATTTACTTAAGTTCCTTTGGTTTGGCTTAAAATCATCAGATTAAATGTATCAAAAAGAGTCCAGGGATGACCAAAATGAAGATTTATTTTTTATGAAAAAATAATATAAACCTCAGGTTTTCCCGTGTGAATTTTGGAGCTGGTCATATACTTGCTTAGGAGTAGAGGAAGGGAAGAGAAAGAGGCCAGTGAAAATGAAACATGAGCAGAAGGTTGAGCATGTTCAGCTTTCAAATCAGGATGGTTTAAGGTTCATGAAGAGACAGGAGTCAGGTTTGTAGCCAGGATATGAATGACAAAAAAATAAGACAAAGTGCAGAACATAATAGCTCTTTCCAAAAATCAGCAGACAAAAAAAAAAAAACAGGGAAGATAAGTAGGATGTGTCACAGGTAAAAGTAATAATTACAAGAAGGCTGGGAGACTATTATTTGGCAGAATTTTCTAGGGCAATTTTGATTTGCAGACATCCTTTCAGTGGCTGTAGGCATTTCCTGGTTTGGCTGAAGTTTACTCGGATGTGTAATGGAAAGAGGAAAAGATACTCGATGCAGTCTTCTGAAAAGTGTGAATATAAGTATGCATAAACCATGGGCTGCTTTTAAAGTCCAATAGAAAATGCATAAATTCAGGAAATTGTATAAATTAGCATTACTCTATTTGATGGTAATGTAGCCATTTACCTTAGGTGAGTATTTGGCTCTTTTTTTGCTCATGTTGTGCCAAGACTTATTTTATTAATAAACTTCTAGCTATTTATTGAACTCCATCTGTCAGGGTTTAAGAACTTCCTCAGAGATGCTGAAAGTCCTGAGTTCACACTGGAAACAATGTACCTCGGAGGCTTTCAGAATAGTCCAGGGCATGTTTTGCACTGTTGAAGACCAGACCCTTAGTGTTCATCTTAAATGAAGTTGATGTCTTGCATTTTGTTTGATAGGTTCACATGTAATGACCTTGATGTGTTAAAGCACAATATTACTGATGAGATATATTATGAAGAGCTCAGAGTACTAGAAATCAGAAGTGTAACAAAACAACTTTGGGTTAACATAGTCACTTTGGACAAGGACTACTTCGTCTGTTTTTATTTGATTAACACCTAGCATGCTTAGGCCTGGCTCTGAGGCTGCAGCATTTGTCAGTTTTCACCACTCAAATAATATAATTCAACAAGTGTGTGCATGACACTTCTAGCCATATCTTAAACTTAGAGCAAAAAAGTAAATCCTAGTAAATTAATGGAACTAGCTATGTGTTTTTGAATAGAGCAATCGAGGAAGAAGGTATTGACAGCCCTGTGAACTCACCAATTCTCAGGCTGGTCCATATAGAGAATGTACATACTGGGACACAAAGGGATGAATATGGGAAACTCTTGATTCGCTGTTGAGCCAGGACACTCCTCCTGGACCTCCCTCGCACTGGGTGAAGGAGGAAGCTGGAATGAAGTGATATCAAACCCCATCAGTCCCCACCTACACAGCATTTATAGGAAAGCTTATTTCCCAGAAAATAGGGTTTTATCTGAGATTTCAATACTAACTTAGAACTGCATCACTATTTCATTTAAAAACTTGTACTATGTGGAATTAACATGGAGCGGATTGAAACCTGGGACAATTATAGATACAAAATGGAATTATTATTAGGAACATGTAAAAAAAGCTGCGCTTTTTTAGTGGGCTCGCTAGAGAGTGGCTCCATCTGATGAAAAATCATTTTAGATGCTGACATCTCATCTGTGCTAATCGTGTGCAGATGACAGAAAAACTGGCAGAGTGGTAAATAAGGAAAAAAAGTCGCCTGTGCTGTGCAAGCTGAATGACTTATTTTGCTTGTCATGATGGGCATGATGTAAAACTAAATAGAAAATAATACAAATGGAACCAAATTTCAAGTTCTGGTTTTAGGATGCACAGCTGTCTCAGCAAGCAGTCACACAGGGTGTTATTTAGTAATCTGTGGTGATCGCCTCGAGGCGAATGCTCAGAGGAACTCCATGCACTAGAACGCAAATGTCCCACAGGCCTCTGCATATATCTTCATCTCGGAGGTACAAAACAGGGCACCAAGCAGAGAAGTGGCTGTGCCCATACATGTAACATTGAGTGTAAAATGTTGTGTCTAAGCGAATAGTTGCGTTTCAGGAGGAAATTGGAAATCTGAGAAAAATATAAAAATACAATAAAATGAGGCAAAAACTACAAAGCAAGTCTCTTTATATGCAAGGAATTAAACTTACAAGTTTAGAAGATCACTATGGATATACATTTCAACACTGAACAGCTGTTTGGTGGTGTAAGCTTTTTGACCTTTCCATAAAGGCATAATAAAATCTAATCACTGGGAAGTGGAGTTTGAGAAATGGAACTTCAGAATAAGATGCAATTAAGATGATTAACTCCTGGTATCACCTTTCTACTGGATGCTCCATTCTGCCATCATGGTTTTGCGCCTCAGGAAATTATAAGACATTTATGTCCAGTCACAATATCAAATTTGACTCTAATTTATGGAAGAAAATCTGCATTTTCTGATTAAACAAAGATGAAGAAGCCAACCAAACTAGCTAAGAACTACCTCAGCATCAGTCTTTATCTACTGGTGGATTTTATGTTAATGATCATGATAAGCAGTTAATGCAAAGGATCACACAATTGCAAGAATTAAAGCATTACTCTTTAAATCATAAAACCCTCTGAAAGTAAACATAAAGGGAGCCTACAATAATATTCTATTACAAATCCATTACTCATCCAAACTAAAATACTCATTTAATAAACAGAAATATCTAACCACATTAACTGTTTGGATGTATTTTGGCTTTCTCTGTGTTAGAGCATATTTCACAGATCAAATGAATCCATCAACTGTTTACTTTAGAATGCCAGGCTTATTATGTCCACCATTTTTTTTTTTTTTTTTACCAGCATTTAAAATCTGCTTGTCTTTTACGTTTTAAGGAAACAGAGTTTCATAAACACCCTTTCCCCATTGTTAGGAGCCTTTGTTCTGTGCTGCTGAAATAGACCTTGGCTTTAGATGGGTCAAAATTTCTAAAAAAAAAAAACCCTCCCTAGAAATATTCTAAGGATGGATCAGCCTTTGTAATACAACTTTTGTGGAGGTGTATAAGAATTTCTTCATAAGGTATGACCCGGCTAGTAGACCATTTACCCTTTTACCAGAGCAATCATTACAAAAAAGATTGAGCTGACAGGGTAGATACTGGTTAATATGTTGTTAACATGTATGTCCCAGCATTCAGCTTATTTTTTGGCATCTGCATGCATCTAAATCAAAGGTATGAAGCCAATGTGGTACCAATGTGGTATTTCGTTCACTGCTGGGAGCTAAGCTGCCAAAGAAGTAGATTTAGCAATACTAACACAGAGAACAGACTGTACTGGTGAGTCACCTCCCCCTTTGTCAGCCGGCTCCCCTGCATCCCTACTGTATCTGCTCCTGATGGGAGATGTAAGATCCACATAGACCTAAAATTCCTGGGTTTGAAATTAACACCTCCATTGAGCACCTTCAGTGAGAGCTGGACAAGTTGGTTGACTCTTCCTCTAGCAAAATACTACTTTAAAATATCTGAGTATTGACCTGACTTCTAAAATGAAAATTACTTGAGTGAGCAACATGATATCTTTTGTATAATTGTGCATGGGTACAAAAAAGAGAAAATATTTTTTTTTTTCAAATAAAAGTACTCCTGTGTGACTGCTGTGTGTACCACAATTGTGGTTGATAGTCTGTTTTTGTGAATTATAAAATATGACATAGTAAAATACATAAAAATCTATCCTTGAAAGCTATAAATCATTAGGTTAATTTAGCTTGGTAAGGAGGGTTAAAGAGAAACTAAATACCTGTGTGTGTGTGTGTGTGCATGTGTGTGTGTATGTGATTGTAGGGGACTTGTGTGTATAACATTTCTGACACAGAGGTATCTATCTAACAAACCACAATCAGAGAAATCTCTGCCCTAAATAGGACTGTGACCATAAGATAAGGCGTGTAAAAAGCTATCTGGCTATCTGGTACCATCAGGCCAGAAACATGACATTCTTACGGTGAATTGCTGCAGCAAACACATTCTTAGCAAAACGCAGTCTTGGAAAGTTAGAGCCAGAAGAAGTTAGAATAAAAATAAGAGGCACAGTTTGTGCAGGAAGGTTAATTAACCACTGAAACTACTTAATAAAGTGTAGTTGAGTCTTCAGAACTTGAAATTTCTAATTAGGGTGTACAGGGCTCGCTACAATAAATCCTAGCTTAGCTCAGTATTATGAGCTTATGGTAAGAATCTACAGGGACAGTCTGATCTCTCTAGAAGATGATATTTTGGCCTTAAAAATGTCCAAAATAATTCACTGAAATAACAGTAAGGACTGTGGCCAGTGTCTGAGCACCACAATCAGTGTATTCCCCCAGTCTATCTTGGTGGAACCTCATCTCATGTCCTGGTTTGTGATGCCCCTCTGAACTCACACAAAGGAGCTGATCTCATCCCATGATGCGGAGAAGAAGCAACCCAACCAAAACTTCAGATGTTCCCGTTTGCATAGTTTTCTGAGAGGAACTGCTGTATTATCTTCATCAGACACAGACATCAGGAAGGAAGGAACTTGCTGGCTTTGAGTGGGAGGGAGGACTCGATGACCTCCGAGGTCCCTTCCAATAAACATTTCTATGCGTCTGTGAGATTTCTTGCTCAGTACTACTTAAGATACATACATTCTCAGGCCAGTCACTACATTCAAGTACAGTCACTGAAGTGTTTTTTTGTTGCTTAGAACCTCTTAGAACCTTTAGTTGCTTAGAACCTTAACTTCTTAGAGTAGAAGTTAATCTTACATAATTAGTACTTTACATGGCATTCCCAAGTAATGGGAATTTGGAGACAAATCAGAATTCGGTGATAAAAGGTTGGCAGTTTCCTCTGCACTTATGTGGAGGTTCCTCATACAGTCTTGGAAAATTTCAGACATCCTTGAAATGAATGGTGGATACTGGTTTTTATAAACTCTGGAAATTGAGATTTAAAAAAAAAAAAAAATTAATGTGTCTAATTCTAGACACTACAATTCTTAAAAAGTTTACTTTGAAGTGCCATACTTAACACTGTTTTTTATTAAAGTTATTTTTAATGTTTTGTTAAAAACAAGTACTAACTTTTCCTGTCTATAAATACAGTTATGAAAATATCTAAAATGAAATTTTATAGTCCAAATAGCTGGCATAGCATAGTACTTTAAGCATCTGTATTTCCTTTTTTTGCTTTGTGTATCCTTATACTCACAAGGCAGAAGAACAACAATGCCATGTGGTCATTCTTTGATGGACAGATCTTCCAAGAAGCACAATCAAATTCAGTTTTTTTGTGTCATCATTGTTTGAAAACCCACCAGTTTTAACATGGATTAAGTAGGAAATCAAAGGCAAAACAGGACATATCCTTGCATGAGGAAACGCACAGGATATTAAGTTAACTCCACACTAAAATAGTGAACCATATGTAAGAAAGAAATGCAAACAGGTCTTTTCTGTAATTGCCAAAAAATATTTTATTTTTTAGGCATGTGTATATTTAAAACTGTAGCTCTTTTAATATCCATGAGAGAACTAAAGGTGCCTGGGAAAATAAATCATGTGAGAATTTCAGTACTGGCTGCTACAGAGCCCAGAGGAGGTTTGGACAATGCTTTGGAAAAGTGAAGTGTTGTGGAAAATATTACAGTGTTGTGGAAGAAGTAATAGTTTATTAAACATAAGGGCTGCAAAAATGAAATTATGTGTGGTCTGGCAAGTGTTTTCTTTTTAAAGTTATGCACCCTGCTCGTCCAAAAATATGCTAGAAGAACCCAGAGCTAGCTGAGGACGAGCAGCTGTAAGTGCCTGCTGAGCACAACAGTCAGAGGGACTTAATGCAGATCTGACCTTGGTGCTTCTCTAATGCAGGTTACAGCAAGTAATTCTACAAGTAGAATAACAATGATAAATCATTTTCAGAGAAATATTGTTTAACTTTTAGGATTTATTTTAGAAAGAATTACCAGCACTTACTGCTCCGTGGAAAAATTGAAATTATGTTCTTAAATTACATGTAGTCACAACACCAATGTTTTGTGTTATTACCTTGTTTCGGGATAATAATCTGTGCCCCAAAGCACGTACACAGGCTGATGTTGTCCACTGACCTCATGCATGAGGGACAGGATTAAAGACCCTCTAAAGTAAAACAAGAAACTGGGGCCACTACGAGCGCTCGTTCCCAAAATTGCATGTCTGAAGTACAAGCCCACAGGAAGAGTATGTAAAACAAATCCATAGCTGTGGTGCCACAGGGTCAGCACACAGGTAGTTTGTATAGTTGGGAGCTGATAACATTATGGTAGAAGAGCAGGAAACAATCTTGGTTCCTGTAGCTCTCAATGAATCAACTCATGTCACCAGAGTCCTTTGCAAAAGTTACTCTTATTTAATACTAGTTGCTATGAACGTGCATTGGTTTGTCAAGCTGAAACATTTAATGTAATTTTCAATTTATAACTGGAAGAAATTCCTCCTAAAATTCCATAAAGAAAAAAAAAATATGGTCCTTGTTTTGTTTTGAACAAACTTGTCAAAAATAGCTTTAGATTACTTAAGAAGTCATCATTGTTTCAGATTTGTGTGATCTTCACAATGATTACACTATGGCAAAGCCAGCTGGTGTGCTGGTGCAACTGAATTTTGGACACTTCATTAAACCAATAGGAACATGTGATGAAATGAAAGGAACGACATATTTCCAGAGCCTGAATTCCAGAGCTAGAGCTCCTTGGGGTATCTCAGCAGCACAGAAACCAGTCTGCTCCTTATTTCTTGACCTCTCCAGCACACTGACTGCAGAAGGAATTTGAGATCAGAATCTGATAAAAACTGAATGAGGGCAGAAGGGGATTCTGAAATGGAAGAACTGCTCTTCAGAGCCTAAAGGGGAACCTGAAATAATTGACATAAATGGCTGGTGTGTCTGAAGACAGCAGGTGCTGAGTGGGCTAGATATATATCATTCCCTAAATAAAAAGCATGTCAAGAAATAAAATTAGACTGTCATTCTGAAAGTATATTCTTCTAGTGTTGGTATTAAAAAGCCAGATATATCTTTTCTGTCATCCAGTGTTAATAAAAAATGATTACATTCATGAGCAAAATAATTAAAAATATCCAAAACTTTCAGACAAGCATCAGCTTCTTTATCTCTGCTTTGCAAAGGCCAGTTACTTCAAAGCTGCAATTGTAAATGCAGCACCTCTGACTTCAGCCTAGTCACTCAGTCAGATTAAGTAAGATCATAGCTGAATTGCAAATCTTAAATCTTTTTCCAGAAGCGAAGACTTTGTAAAGGAAATAAAAGAGGCTCTCAAGATGGCTGTTGTCATCTGCTGTTGAAACCAGCTTAGGCCTGGTGTTGCAAAACCGTCTAAACTTGCACAGCAATCCTTTACGTACCGCATTGGAAAAGGGTTTTCCTTGGAAGGAAGACTAAGAAAGAAGTCAGCAATTCCCTTCTAGACTTATCTGCCCTTTGTTTCACTGAATAATTGACGAAGATATTTAAACAAATTCACCTCCAGCTGCAGCTTCAAGAACAAAGAGAAAACCAGCAACATTTTCTTGAAGCTAAGAAATAGCTTCTTTTTGATTAAGCAATGCTTAAACTGCATCAGTGGGATCCTAGAGGGTGTGCTTGTCCTCGTTATGAACAGCCGATGCTTTGGGGTGTTTGCAGGCAGCCCTGGCTGCAGGTGTTGGCTGCTGGCGCTTTGCTTGCTCCTGAGGGATGGGCAAAATCCCGCCAGCACTGCAATGCTACACCCCCAAGTACAGCTGCAAATACATGGGAATGACCATGGTCATGCCGGAACCCACCCCTGTGTACAAAATTATGAGCACTACTTGATCCTGATACAGTCGCAGATGTCTACACAGAAATGGCATCACTCCAAACATTTTGGTGACAGTCCCATTGGCAGAGGCCTCATGCTTTTGATAGCCTGGAACACAGAATCATAGAATAGTTTGGATGCACCCTGACATGTGGGATTGCTTCTCTGGTCCGCTCTGTCTTCTTCAGCACTGTGAATTTTCATTTCTGCAAGAGCTTGGGACCATCTTACCACAGATCTAAGGCTTGAGTGCATGACATGATAGAAAACTTTCTTTTGCCCTTTAGTTCAGAGACATTTAAAACTAAACATAACAAAACATTCCAGATGTCGCAATCAACGATTTTGTAATCATCAATCATTATGGCAACAGAGTTCGAGACACAGCGAGAGGCATTTTTTCAACACCAAATTATCACAATTTAAGCAAGGAAAAAGAGTGACTTTGCCATGTTTCCCTAAATCCCCAGTCACAGTGGTTTGGGCTGTGGCCAGTCAATTCATTTAACCATACTGTGAGAATCTGAACAGAGTTGCAGGCCCATCTTTAGGAAGAATTTTTTGTTTCTTTAAGTAAAATTTTGGGTTCGATGCATTAGAAAGACACGTTACCGTGGCAAATTGTTAGTGTCCTTTGGTTTTCTGTTTTTCAGATAGTTTTAATGCTGCATGCAGGGTATTATATCTAGCTGTTATTCCACCTTTATGATCCACTATTTCCTGCACCACTTTCTTGTTGCAAACCTACATGTTTTACAGATAGTAATTAGCTAGATTTGATATCCTTTCTTTGTACTCATTTCAAGTCTTTCTTTCCATTTTCTGTATGGTGAAACTGTAAACATCTTTCATTTTATACCAATTTTAGATCTAATAAAAACACAGAGCAATAAGGCTATTGTTATAAAATTAATGAAAAGAGATCCCCCTGCAGATAGCAATGAAGTGGAGGAAATTATTCTAACATAAAACTCTCATGAAAATAATTATTTTACAGTATAAAACATCTCTTTTGCAGCACCTGCAATTGTAAAAGCACTTCAGAGTACAAGCCCAAGGAGCTTACTATTTCATTTTGGATGCACTGCAATTTCGAGCTTGCTTCCAGGAGGAAAAGGCTTTTGAGGGATGCAGTTAGGTGACATATTACTCTCTGATGCCGGGGGTCAGGCTGCACGTTGGAGTTCAGGACTCTGTCAGCTGGTTGCAGACAAGCTCTGTTGGAAAAACTGAATTTTAGGTTGCCAATCTTTGCATTGCTGTGCCACAGCAGTAGTAATGTAGCACACCTGGGTAACATTTGGAGAGATGAAGAATAATGAAGAAGCAGAAATGAAGGGTGAATTTTTCTGAGGTGGGCACAGATCTGATATCAAGCAGAAAATTTCCCAGCACTTTAGGGGAGGTGGGGGATGGTGACATAGCAAGCACTGGCCTATCAAGCACCTCTGCTCTTTTGGTGGCAACACAGCTTGAAAATTACTTTCATAATCTCCAGTGTCTACATCCTCAATTGCTGTTGCCACAGTCTCCAAAAAGAATGATGTGCTGATGCAGGGAGTTGTTAGGAGTGCATGGTTAAGCTACAAAAATAAGAAGAGATTAAAGGGCAACCTAAGACTGTTTGCTCAGTCAGAATTTCTGCTGATGAAAACCAGGAGTTTTTGCCTATGTGAGGCCATCAGGATTTGGCCTAGTAATTTACAGAAAGAATTAAGTGGATGAGATCAGAATCCACTCCCAGTTACACAGCAGTAAATTCAGAGTAACTTTATTCACTGACATCATTGGAGCTACTCTGGATTTACACCAACTTCAGTGAGAGCTTATAATGGTCTATTGAGAATTTAAACTTCATGCCTGAATGTGCAAGAATGGGAACTGGCTGAGTTGTGCGGAGCTCAGCACAGACAATTGTGTCCAAAGATAAAACAGAAGAGGAGCTTTTTGCTGCTGTTCTTATTGTGCTTCTTGCACTATTAAATTCTGTTCATGTTCCAAATGTATCTGTAAGAACGAAAGACTTGC
Source organism: Streptopelia decaocto (assembly GCF_964273445.1). Taxonomy (NCBI): domain Eukaryota; kingdom Metazoa; phylum Chordata; class Aves; order Columbiformes; family Columbidae; genus Streptopelia; species Streptopelia decaocto. Next base: position 100,304,626 of record NC_138663.1, on the reverse strand, counting down.
AACTACAAATGGACTACAAATTATTTATTGTTCCTGAGCTTATTCTTAGGATAATATTCAAGGGCCCATGGTTATTAATTCTGCTTATTCCACAGATGGGTTAGATGACCCACTAGGCTCTTCAATTGTCAATTTGTTCATTCCTAGAATCTATTATAGCAAAGATGTATAGGATACCTCTTAATATACTACTTAATATACTACTCTTTGTACTGGTGTGTTAAATGCTTCTTTAACAAGTGGGCACACTACCTCTGCTTCCCATGCCTGAAGATAAGCCCTCCACAAGTTTTTGAAAATCAAGCTCTCCAGAGAAGAGAAGCAATGAACAACGGGTCTGGAATCACCTGTATTCTTCAGCTGAATGCCAGCTGAGGATGCGAGGAATTCAAAATCAAGTCCATTATGGCTGGGTGTTCACATGCATGTGTGTCACATGAGATGTGAGCCAAGAAAAGATCATCTAGCAAGGTAGCCTTGTGAAATAAGATAGCTCTATCTCTATAACATGTCTGATTTCCATACATCTATTTTTTCCTCCTGTTATCTCTAATATGTACAGGCAGCTATAAACTGTCAAACTAGGAATCCAAACAGAGAAGACTTTTTTTAGACAATGCTAGCCGTAGAAATTATTACCCTACATTGAATACCTGATTTATATGATTTTTTTGTTAGCTGGTAATCATGAGAATATTACTGCAATCACATGCTAAATTTACATGTGTATTTACGTACGTATTTCTGATGGGCAAGTCACCTAGTAAGACAATACGGTCAAAAGAAGTTACACACAGCACCCATTTAGATTTCTTTCTGAATTTCGCTAAGCATGTATGTACCTTAGGCAACACTGTAAATCCTTTCTCTGACCTGTTCTTAATCATTAAGAGAAAATATGTTTCCCCTGAGGAGTTTAAAGTCTGTATTAATGGACATTCCTGAAGAGGTAGAAAACTGTTGAGATTTCTTCCTACAAAGCCACTAAAATTAAGGATGGGCTGTTGGGGGTAGGGAGGAACTCAAAGAAACATCTTCTTTGTTTTCTTGTTCCAGTGTGGCTGAGCAGTCTGTTTCCTTAGCCAGCTCTGCTTCAATTTCCAGCTGCTATGCTATGGTGAAAGTTTGCTTTTATTTTAATAAATATTTTCTTTGAGAAAAATGACTCTTGGCTCAAATTGCAGTCCTTTGCATTCTGAAGCAGCAATTAAGCAATTAAATGAAAGCCTGTAAATAGCAAATGTTTCCATTATAAAACCACTAGCAGCTCCACCTCTTTAAAAAGTAGTGCGATAAAAATGCCTCAGAAATTCTTTGAAATCAGATCTCTGACAAGTATCTGATCTTCATCTGTAAGATAGTGGGAAGAACAGAGCTTATGTAAAATCCATGTATTCCTTCCAAACCAGAAAGTGCTCTGGTTTCCCAGCTACTTAAATTACCTTTGCAAAGTTTTATTTAGTAGTAGTGTACTTAAGGCAGTACTGATACTCAGGTGCTTTAGTGCTATTGACTTTGTTTTTGATCACTTGAAGAAGATACATGTTAATTTTTCTTGTTTCATCTCATCTACTTTGTGGTCTTCGCCTCCTCTTTCATTATACTCCAGATGTAAACAGATTGTAGCTGCACGGCTTCTCTTCTTTTGGTTCTGCTATTTTAAAACAGCAGCATTTTTGGCTTTGGCATCAACATGAGGATAATTACCATGTGGTCTCCATTTGCTTGTAGGTTGAAGACCCCCACCCTAGATCAAAAAGAATTTCAGTTGACTGAAACAGCATTTCCCAGCAAATGGAAATGATGCATATCTGGCAACTTTTCAGTGTAAAATGAGTCATCAAAACACTGAGTGTAAGCATCTTCACCCTTCCTTCCCCCAGCTCTTAATCCAGTAATGGATAAGCATGGAATAAAGCTTCATCTTCAGCGTGTATACAAAATACATGGGGTACAAAGATAAACACTTGATTGCGAGGCAGTCATATAATGTGAAAGCATATAATTTGAATCAGATTGGACTGAAATTAAAATAGCAACACACTATTTACCAGAGATTCAAATTGTGGAGAGTAAATTCACTCTTTTCCTAAATTTTTTTCATCTTCTCTCCCCCTCTCTCTCCCTCTCTCCCCCTCCCTTCTCTCAGTGTGGGAGTTCTGCATTATTGCTTGTTTATTTGGCTTACAGAATCATAGAATAGTTTGGGTTGGAAGTGACCTTCAATGATCAACTAGTTGAATCCCCCTGCCATGGGCAGGGACACTTTCCACTAGACCAGGTTGCTCAAAGCCCCATCCAACCTGTCCTTTAACACTCCCAGGGATGGGGCATCCACAGCTTCTCTGGGCAGCCTGTTCCTGTGCCTCACCACCCTCATGCTGAAGAATTTCTTCCTTATATCTAATCTAAATCTATGCTCTTTCAGTTTAAAGCTATTAACCTTTGTCCTGTCACTACAGGCCCCTGTGAAAAGTCCCTCTCCAGCTTTCGTGTAGGTCCCCTTTGGGTACTGGAAGGCTGCTGTAAGGTCTCCTCAGAGCCTTCTCTTCTCCAGGCTGAACAACCCAAGCTCTCTCAGTCTGTCCTCACAGCAGAGCTGTTCCAGCCCTCTGATCATTTTTGTGTCCTCCTCTGGCCCCTCTCCAACAGATCCATGTCTTTCTTGTGCTGAAGGTTCCAGAGCTGGATGCAGAACTCCAGGTGGGGTCTCACCAGAGGAGAGCAGAGCAGAGGGGCAGAATCACCTCCCTGGATGTGCTGGTCACGCTCCTTTTGATGGGGAAGGGAAGGGAAGGGAAGGGAAGGGAAGGGAAGGGAAGGGAAGGGAAGGGAAGGGAAGGGAAGGGAAGGGAAGGGAAGGGAAGGGAAGGGAAGGGAAGGGAAGGGAAGGGAAGGGAAGGGAAGGGAAGGGAAGGGAAGGGAAGGGAAGGGAAGGGAAGGGAAGGGAAGGGAAGTTTTGGGCCCCTCATCATAAGAAGGACATTGAAATACTAGACAGAGTGCAGAGGAGGGTGACAAAACTGTTGAGCGGTCTGGAGCACAAGTCTGATGAGGAGCGGCTGAGGGAACTGGGGCTGTTCAGCCTGGAGAAAAGGAGGCTGAGGGGAGACCTGATCGCTCCCTGCAACTACCTGAAAGGAGGTTGTAGCATGGAGGGTGTTGGTCTCTTCTCCCAAGTAGTAAGTGATAGGATGAGGGGAAAGGGCTTCCAGTCGCACCAGGGGAGGTTTAGATTGGATATTAGGAAAAATTTCTTCTTGGAAAGGGTTATCAAGCACTGGAACAGGCTGCCCAGGGAAGTGGTGGGGTCACCATCCCTGGAGGTGTTTAAAAGGCGTTTAGACGAGGTTCTTAGGGACATGGTTTAGTGCTAGAATTAGGTTATGGTTGGACCCAATGATCCTGAGGGTCTCAAAATAATTCTATGATTCTGTACTTCAGTATTATCCATCATCCACAACAACACTATGCACCCAAAAACTTGTGGTGGTGGACAAGGAGTGTAAGAAAGCTGAGGCTACTGCTTCATCATCTCTGACTTACATCCTCTTCTGCACACCCAGGTTCTCTTTCCCAGCGCTGGCTCTGTGGGGCAGAGGGGCCGTGTGGCTGCAGTAGCCTGGTGCCAGCCTCACGCCAATGGGCTTGCACTCTGCCTTCAGCTGGGGCTTCAGATGGTGTCGTTGGCCTGGTGCCACCAAAGCCAATAGAGCAATGCCAGCGAGCAGAGCATGGGATCTGGCCTTGGTTTTCTAATGTGTGTAATTGGTTTAGACTATGAGATAGGAGCTGATGATCATCTGAACTGAGAAGCTGAGCATCTTAAAAGATGCAGGAGAGCAGAAAGTGTATCTATACAATTTTCACAGAGCTTCATTTTTTAATTCCCTCTTGTCTTCACTCTTTCCCAATCTGTAAACTTTTTTCCCTTTATCTGGTAAATCTCAGTTTCCAGGCACTTCGATTTTTTAATTTAAATCTCTGTGCTTTATTTTGAAATTACATATACATTTTTAAAATGCATATCTTCTTGCAACGCATAATTTTGCCTCAGAGTACACTAGCATCTCATGCTTTCTCTTGTTATGGCTCACACTCAGTGTCAGAGCTATAAAAGCTGCTACTGTTAATTCACATTTGAGGAAGGAACAAAGGGAGCTTTCTGCAGCCCATGCACCTAGAATGTGAAGTGAGAATGGTGACTTCTGCAGCCTGCTTCTGCCAGGTGGCAGCCCCTCGCTACATTGCAAAACTGAGGAAAAAACAAGTGAAAATGTTAAAGGTTCTTTCTGCTACATTATATTTTAAGGCGCTAACTCTGTTTTATGTTGATTGCTTGTTTCATTTTTTTATTTGAAAGCCATACTGTTTTGAATTGCTTAGCCATCCGTCAACACAAAGCAACAGAATTGTCAGCTCCTGTACAATTTTGCAGCAATGCCAAGCTACACTAATTGTAAAGATTCTGTAGAATTCATGTTATCGTGATGCAAAATGCAGACTGTACTTTTGACAGACAGAAAAGGAAAAGCTCCCTTAATGGGTTTAGATGAAACAAAAAGATATTAAAAATGCATTTGTGTTTCTGCCAAAGCTAAATACAACAGTTACTTGTTTCCTCTAACAGTACTTAACATTCATCTTTTTCCAAGGACTTTATAATATTACGTAGCTATCACTTAGTACTCAGAACAGATTAGGTAAGAGGAATATGTAGAGACCAGTTGCCCTTGCTTACTCCCAGGAAGTAGTGAGATAGTAAAATCCAAGGCTACAATAATGTCAAATGTTTTTAAATTTACTCAAGTTTTATCTTCTCTTACAGAAGTGTTGTACACTTGAGCTGATGATTGGAAATAGCATCTAGCTCACATTTCTGTCAGACTGGTACTGAGAAGAGTTTGCATGCCAAAAAAAAAAAGGCCAGAAAAACTCGCTATGTGGTTTTAGAAAGCACAGTTCAGATCTGGCAGATACAAAGATCTAAGAACAGTCCTGGAAGCTCTAGCAAAAGACTTTAACTTTAGCTCTGAGAAGCCTGATGGCTACAGAAATATTAGGAAATAAGGTGTCTGGATAAATACAACTTCATGATTGGTTTCTCAACAGCTTTTTGGAAACAAAGTCAGAGAAACTTCAGAGTTCCCAGGATTAACATTTCATGTAATGTTTAAAAACATGCGCCAGTGACTTTTATGTCTTCCTGATCTAACTGTTGTTTTTTAATATTCTAAATCCCCTTTCAGGCAGTAAGGCTCTCCCAGTGATTCAAGTGGAAGTAAAATTTGCCTAAAACTGAATACATCTCATCAGTATCTTGAGCTTTATTTCCTCCAGATCATCAGATAAATATAATCTTTCTCTGTTTACTTTCTGTATTTGAATATCTGGAGTTGCTTAGATCTTCTACCAAGACCTGATTCAGATTGCCTTGGAAGGCGGATTAAGGCTTTCCTCATTGTCTTCTACCCGACAGAAACACAGATGTGTTATTTTAACAGCCTTTTTTTCCCTTCTGGACACATAAATCCCACCTGCTCTTCTGGGCCTCTCCTGTTTTTCAGAGGCTCTAATTTGCACCTGGGCTGCAATAGTCCCTGGGGGATAATGAGGTGGCTGGGAGGAGATCAAGTACCATGTGCTTTGGCCATGCCTATTCATCAGCATCTTCCTCTACAACAGGCTGGTGAAAATGGGATAACCAGCCTTGTGGAAATACAGTGTCCTCATTAGGATGGGAAATCCTTTGTTAAGAAGATCTGTCTGTCTTCTTATCCTTTTACACACTAGGGACAATGTAAAGGGTATGAAATTCCATATGCAACTGGTTAATATATTTTAAAACATTCTGAGCAACATACAGTTTGTACCATGGAGATTTAAAGGATTCCCTTTACAAAAAAAGTTCTTTTCTCCCTTTCCATCTACTTCTGTCTCTTTGAAAGTGTCAGTCTTCACATTTAGATTCTAAGTTTTGTATCTTCTGTATGGTTTGGTCAAGTCTGATCAGATGTGATGTGATTTTCAGATACTCTCTGGATTCATATATTTTTATTTCTCCTGTTTTCTTTGTTGCACTGCATGCATTTATAGTACATATAAAAATCCATCCTGTGAACTTGAATTACTTGAATATTTTTTTCAACCTTCTCCCATATGCTTCCCTTTTGACCATACACGGCCTGGTTCACCACTTAAAATTACTTCCTGCTTATCTCTTAATTATAGCAATTTCTTCTCTCCTGCCTTTTGTTCACTTGCCTATGTCATGACTCCTGCTCCACAGTCACCATGTTCTCCTTCATCTTCAAAGTAAGCAAAGCTCCACGAATTGGCTTAGTCAACCTGTCCAGCTGGAGTCAGGTAGTCCTTTAATTCAGTGCAGTAATTAATGTGGGAAAACACATAGCCCCACTGTGAAAAAGGTCCTCTGCCACACAGTCCATCCCAGCACCACTCTAGTTGCCACTAGGTCGGTTACAAATTTTTCCTCTTTGTCAGTCTGGGTTTCACCACAACTTGTTGAGTATGTTTTCATATAATTCCACTTCCCCGTTTTCTCGTTATCACCACTTTGATTTTCTATGCCCTGGACATTTTTGTTCATTCCTTACTTATACCCCACTTCTTCATTTACATGGGTTTGTCTCTTCAACATCCATGTTTCCTGTACTGTCCCTGAAAAGATTTTGCCTCAAGCAAAAAGCCTGAGCCATGAGCACAAGAACCCTAAGTGTGCTTATGGTCTTACTGTTACAATATTATTTTTACTTCACCATCATTTCAGTGCAAATCCTACTGGTTATGCAACACCTATATATATTTTGTATACTCTTTCTGGAAAGTGTCTCCAGAGTACCCAGTATATCTTCAGGCACTGTGCAATTCACGGATCAGTATAAATGAGAACAAGCTAAAAAGTAATACCATGTTGTTTTCTATTCCTACTTAGTGGTTATATCATCTTGCTTTTCTCGCCACCAGTAGCCCATTTATTTTTGCTAATCTTTCATATTTACTATGCATAGCAGAGTCTGTCCCACTGTGAGGCTACTTTTCTAACTACCACTGGTCACAAACCATCTCAGGGATGAGTTTTTCATCTTCTATGCTCTACTCTGGCAATATGCAACACTGCTTTCCAAGCCCTACACAAATTCCATGTACACATGCATGCTTTATATATATATATATGCGTGTATATGTATACATATATATATATATGCATGTATATGTTTGTGAAGACAGGTGCATGTGCACACACACAAGAAGAACAGAAGGTGCAAAACAAAAAGGCACCTGACACAAAGAGACACAGCCGTCTACTCAGTGTCAGTCCAGAGCACACAACATCCATCCACCACAACAAAGCACCTGCCAGATAAAAGCCATAAGACAAAAAGGGCAGGTGAGACAACCTTCACCAGCTGCTTCTCACCACATTCTTATCTGGCTGTCATCCAAAAAGTCAGGTGACACAAGCAGATTACAGAACAATAAACATCATTTGCCCCTGTTAATCCAGTCCTTCCTCTACTGCAGCTTTACCACAGAAACCTATTTCTTTGGCTGCCAGACACATTAAATCACATGTTTTCATGCGAGTGGCCACATTTACAACCATGACATAATTCAATCATGAGAAGAAAATGATTTATTCTTGTATTGAAAAAAAATTTTGGAACCTGCTTTTAGAGAAAATTGTTTTAATTTTTGGATCTTTGTTTTAAAGCCAACAGAAACTAGTGTCTTTAATTTTTGGTCGAGTCAGAATGATGGAAACCAGCATCACACCGGACTATAGCTTTATTACATTTAGTTGGAAAATATCAATATTTGTATTAAAAGTTTTCTTGGCAAATTATGCATTTTAATTTAAGAATGTTTTACTCTTTGGTTTAGAAATGTATTAGGTAGAACTATAGAAAAGCTCAATCCACCAACAAAACAGTCAGCAGGCTAAACCAGACTGGCACAAAATCACAGTAAGAGACAGAAAGTAATAATTGCTTGACCTGTAGGTTAAAAAATAAAGAATAAGAGATCAGCTCCAGTTATGTGGTGTAAAGCTTCAAAAGCTTCCAATTGAATCTTAAGATTCATAGGTTATTTAAGAAAATCAAATTTAGTTTATAAGACTTATTAGCTTGGAAACAGACTGGTAATAAATAAAGACTTGCAGTAGACCAGAGGTGAACTGGGACTGAATATATTTCCCTTAATATATATCTCAGTCAAAGGTGTTATTAAGCAGAGCTTATGTCACCTCTGTGATTATTAAGATGCAGGAAAAACTTTGAAGGGAAGCAGAGGAAGCTGTAAACTTCAAGAGCTTAAAGCAGGAATGCATGTGTATCTGGCTATATGTTGGTTTTCTTGGCTCATCTGCTGAAAGCAAGGTCACCTCTAAGTCCTGCTGAAGGACAGAGGGCAGGTTAATAGGCTGAAGGCTTCCTACATCCACCTCCTCAGCCCCCTTAATCTTTGTTCAAAAATTCAGTTCATTAGCGTACTACTCCTTTACCTGAAAACTGTTTTACTCCTGAAAGTGAACGCATTCAGACCAAAGCAGACATCCTTTCATTTATTACTGGAAGTAAATTTTCCTTGTTTACAAATACCAGTGCTAGATGTGGAATTTTATTTAAGATTTATCCCATGAATAACATGGACATCTTGATGGTGATTATCTCCTCTACCTTGGCAACCTGAGAAGGATCATGACTAAACTATATATTTGTGCAATAAATTCCCCTTAAAAAGTAGACAGCTCAAACAACTGAAGAAGAAGAGGGAACAGAGGAAAGCAAATACCAAACATATCTGAAATAAAGACCTTTTTCCCCCCTCTTCAACCCTCCTCCCAACCTCCTCTTAATGGATGTTTCCTTCACAGATGCCAGGGTACAAACCTCTTCCTGACCATCCCCTGTGGTGCCTCCTGCACCGGTGCCACCTCCCAGCCACAAACCCCATTTCAAACAGGCCATGTCTCAGCCCCACTTGTGAGCATCCCAAGGCACCCCATGTCTCCACACCATGAAGAAGGGCACCAAAGGTTATGCCCTGTGCCACTGTGGTCTATAGCTCTGCCGTTTGCTTACGTGGTGGTAGGGCCGTTTCCACACTAGGCACTTTGAAGAGGAAAGGCACTAATTTAAAGGCATGGTAATCTTAATTCCAAAATCTGGACACAGTTAGCAGTCCCTGCATGCCAGCGCGCAGAAGAACTGGACTGAAGATGGGTAGTAACTTACATGGAAGTATGGCCGGCTAAATTATACTCCTGGCATCTCTCTTGCAGCAAAGTTCAAAACACGGTTCAGATACTATAGTGGACTGTCCAGCATCAACTCTACTAGCTAGGGCATGCAGTCAGGTGGCTACTCTTTAATCAGGAAAGACCAATCTGAATCCAGACTGCAAACAGTTTCTCTAGACCTTGACAAGGTACCCAAATTTGTCATGGCTTTCTGCTCTCCTGCACGAAATACCCTGCATGATTCCAGCCCCTTCGGAGTGCCTGCAGGCTGTGCTTGTGAAGGTGGCGTGCAAGTCACTGACACGCTGCTTTCCTACGAGCAGACTTCTGTAAAAACTGAGTAGTTCTGTAGCAGTTATTCTAGCTATAGGAAACTCTCCAGACAACGGCTACAGTGGTGCTCAGTTAGGGAACATAATCTCTTTTTCCTAGGAAGCCTTTGGTTACCGAGCCCATGCATCTGGAGCTCATTTATAGTTCAGCTGCAAGGTGTGTAAAGGAAGAAGGCAAGAGGGGTGTTTGTTGTGGTGGAGAAGGAAATGGAAATATAGGTGCTAAAGTGAATGGTGACAGTGGCTAAGCTTTCATCTGGGTAAGAGGAGTATTTTCTAGTGTTTTTGTTTGAATGCTGGAGAAAGAGAAAAGTGCAGTTTGCATTTGACTTTTTAAAATATATATCAGATTTTGTTCCAGTAAACAGAAGAAAGAAGCTGTGTTAAAACAAGAAAGCATTCCGGATAACATCAAACTGCGCAAGAGGAGAGCAACAGCTATTTTCTATTTCTGTGTAAAGATCTCAACCAGTGCCATTATACACTTTTTTGGATCGAAGATATATGTATTGTCCGGAGTCATGCAGTGTATTATTAAGAGGCTGGCTCTTTGGGCAGTGTACTCTTAGGATGGAAAGATTGAAACAGTTTTCAAAGTCATCATAGCTGTGTGAAGTAAAGTTGAATTTGCTTTCACTTGAATGAAATACTCAAGTGAGACTTGTGAAGGGCTGTACTGCAACTTCACAAAAAGAATGAAAAATAAAACTAATGTACCCCCTCTATTTCTTCTTAATATAAAAAATAATCTATAGGTTCACATTTTTAGTGTAATTTCTGTTTCTCTCCACATGTTTCTACACCTCTTCTCCATCTAATGTATGGGAATTTGTCCCACTTTCATGCTTTTATGTGCACACACAAAATGCATTTGGTCTCAGTCTGTGTACTGACAAGGATTTTGGTCTTTGCATTCTGCCATATCTAATAAGACACCAGGAAAAGGAAATCTGAGGGAACAGATTTATATGCCAAGTGAGCATTCAGAAATAACTTGAGATTGAAATGTTACCCTCAGATAACCAAGTAAAAAAATGGTATTTATTGACGTGGTTTTATTACAGACCTGAATTGTCCCTTAAGAAAATGTTAGGCTTATGCTTATGTTTAGTGGCCAGAGACATGCTCAGGTTCTGTGGCTCTAGAAATAGGAGATGCCTTTCTCTCTTCTTAGCCCCTGACATCCTGCTTTCTTTTCTGCCTCCTGCCTCAGCCTACACCATACACTTCCCCTTCATTTTCCTTCTTCTTTTTTTCTTTCCCCCTTTTGACCCGGTTTGTGCATCCAGCTGCCTATCATTCTGTTAAATCTTCACTTACTATTTGCCTATTTCTACTCTTGGTGCCTCCTCAGAGTTTCTTTGTTCGTGACCCACATCCTTCTTTTTCTTTGTTCCTATCTGTGTTTCTCACCCTCTGCATTTAATCAAGTTACCACTTTCCTCCACCGAGTTAGTTACCAGAAGCACAGAGGTATGATAAGCACAAGAGACAATTCTTTCAGTTTCAATGTTAAGTACCACAGTAGTGGTAGTAGTTGTTGACAGCTAAAGAAATGGAGTTGCTGGGAAGGTACTCAGCTACACTCCTCTGTACACGAATATTCTACAGTGAAGGTCTGTGAGTTTTCACTTAGCCAAGCTGGTTTAACATCTTTCTTGGAATAATCAGAGATATCTCAGGCCCAGCTCCATTACACATTTTAAAGTCTCCTCTCCACAGCATGGAAGTGCAATGGTTAGATATTAGAACATATATAATATGGAAAAAAATAAAGAGAGCACTTTGTATTTCATTCTTGGGAAAGGAGAAGTTACATTAGGTGAAACTTTCCAAGAAAATTCAACTGAAATAAAATTCAACTAATGTTTTTGGCAAAAAATTTAACAAGTGAAATTAAAATCTTAACATGTGAAATGATGCATTACTTCTATGCATGTTCCGCAGTACAAGGCACACTGGGGCTGCACAGTGCAGTACTCTATAGGTAGAAAACAACTCAGTATATGTGTGGGTGGCAGAAGCAGAACAGCCACAGCAGCATGTCTCTGTCTCCTGGAGTTACACTCCTTGCTCCCTCATGTCATGGGTCCTCAAGAACAAAAAAGCTTTTGCTCAACTAAAATGTTTTTCTGTGTGAACTTTATAAAGTATAGAAACAGGACACTGCGGGTGAGATTTATTTGACCAAATACAGGTGTTTATGACTGAGCCTCTGTACAGATTTCCTTTATGGTTAGCGAGAAATATCACTTCTAGAGTGTGACTCAACTCATCCTAATGTAGATATTCACATCACTGCCTAGAACTGCCTCTGTTTTCTCATTGACTTTAAAGGAAGTTTATGGTGACTAGCCTGTAGATGTAGACACCTGAAGTGAAGAGAGGTAGAGCCTGCCTTCCATCCACATTATAGCAGTTCAAACTGGAAGATGATTTTTACTCTCTGCAGACACACAGGAATCATGAAACCGTGCTGAGGCACCATCATGCAATAGAAGTCAGCTACAATCTTTGAGCATTCAAATATCATGGATATTTGAAAAACGCTGAAATCCCAAAATGCTGAAGAATGAAGAGTGACATCCTGAAACGAAAGAGTGCAGCTGAAATCTCAATGTCCCCTCTTTACAGAGAGAAAAAACAAACTGTCCTTTACATCGTCATCATAGATGGCCCAACTTCAGAGGGAGCAGCTTTCAAGACCAGTTCAGACAGAGCAGCAGCAGAATTTCAGCATTTCTCAAATCTGAGCCGTGGCCTCTGGGGAAACACAGCAGGAGGAGCTTGCCGTGATATCTCATGGCATCTCTACTACTTCATCTTGCTGCATTTTGTATGAGAGTACTATGTGAAAACAAATCGCATTCTTACTCTTGGTTTTTTTTTTTTTCCTTTCTCCTTAGTGCAAGACCCATCTTACTGGCTCTAATAAAAACGTTCTCAAGTGTGTTGTAGGCAGAAGCAGGAAATTTGCTCTCCTCACAGATCAAACAGAATTGGCACTAATGATACAACACATGGAAAGGAGGAAAAGTAAAAAGAAAAGAGAAAAAGAGATGTTTAACACTCAGCACTAGAGAAGAGTGAAAACAGAACACACTTTGAAGAATTTCCTTGCTGCAGCATAGCCCTGCATAGGAGAGGCCCCACAGTCAGATTCAACATGTTTTTAAGTTTCTCTGTTTAATCTTCCGGTCAGGTTTTGGCACTGTGCTATGATTGACACATTCTAAAAGAATAAAGGCCCAAACAAGGCAAGGGGGGAAAAAAATCTTAGGAAAGTGTGAGACTTAGTAAATCAAACCATCTAAGAAGAAGAGCAACCTAGGTTCTCTAAGGACGGGTGCAGAGTTGTGTCTTAGACCAGAAGAGCAGTATCTAGAGATAGTTTTCTTCCTAATACCCAAGTGTCATGGTCTAGCTGGGAGCTAAGAAATTATCTCCTTAAAATCAGTCCTAATTGCAGGGCCTGTGCAATGTGAGAAAATATTACTTTCCTTAAAAAAAAAAAAAAAAAAAAAAGAGCTAAAATGCTAAAAATTGTATAAATGGTCAGAGTTAACTACCATTCTGAGAGTTTTTACCACAATGTTAGTTCAATTAATGTGGTTATGTCACTGCAAATGCCTCTCCCTCAACTGTGACTCTCTGAGGAGGATGTGAAAAACTGTGAAAATTCAAGATCTTCTCCATTTCTTGGTAACAGTGACTCCCTTTACTACCGTTTTGGACTGCACATAGTCTGACAACTTGTGAACGAGTTCTAAAGAAAACTTGGACTAAATAAAGAGTGCTTTCCTACAAAAGCATAGATGTACTTTATAATTGGAGCCCAAGCCCATTGTGTAAGAGGAACAATCCACCCCTTGTGAGCACAAGGAATGGTGTCCCAGAGGGACAGTCTCCCCATAGAGACGTCACAGTGCTCGCTCCAAGGTGCATCGCCAGGGACTCTCTTGCTTAAAAGCAGAGGGTGTGAGAGGACAGGAATGGGCAGATCAGATGGAAACGTCACTGTGTCTGGTGACAGCAGCCTACAGCAGGTGCCAAGGGAGGAATATAAGCATGGCCAAAATATGCTAATATTTTGACATAGCGCAGACTGGCCCAAAGCTGTGTTATCTGAACCTGTCCTAGATAACAGAGTAGGGCAGCTCAGGAAAGTGCGAAGCACAGAAAACAAAATTTTATTCATTAAGCAACAGGCTGAATTATGATACATCAGTAACATCCCATATCCTGAATCAGAAATTGGATATCCAGCACTATCAAAGAGAAGAGGAAACCTCCCATTGCCTTCAGAATTTTATTCCAAGCCTTAGGTAAATAATAATAATAAAAAGTAAGCCTGTCTCATTTACAGCATTTAATATCTCTTGTTTCACCAGTGCAAAGAATTCTGGCTTTAGCTAAAGGCCATTCTTTGTTATTATAATAACTATTTTTGACTATTGCATTACTCACTAAATTTAGTTAGTGCATTTGTAAACTATATTAAAAAGGCAGTGCAGCGATGAAATATAAAGAAATTAAACCTGTTAAACTTATATGTAACTACTGTTTTACAAGGAAACATTTTGAATTAGGTACTTTTAGGTTTTTCACTTCATGAAGAATGTTAAAAATGGAAAGTGACTGTCAGCTCTGTTCATTTGTTGCTTCTTTTTTGTTTTTGAAATGGGAATAGCTTAATTTCTATTCTATCCAGTATATTATATTTATTTAATAAAATAGGGTTTACATTTTATTTAAGTCTCTTATATGCTGTTTTTACTCTTACCATTTATTTCTGACCTTGTCAGATCAGAAACATTTTTTAAACATCAACATATCATTACAGAATGCAGAAGCTATAATAAAGCTGCTAAACTCTGAAGTCACTGCTGACATGAATAGATTGACTATGAATTTACACCGGTGTGGCACTGAGGTTTGGCCCAATGTGTACATGTGTGGGGCTTTATTCTATAATGCAAGCATTCAAAAATCAATACGTTGTAAAAACCCAGGTTCCAATTTCCAGACTGAAAAGACTAGAATGAAATATAACTGTGTTAGGACACTAAAAACCTTATTAGCGTGGTTCCAGGCAGTAGCAGGTTCTTTACTCAGCCAATTCACAGAACGACCCTCACCTTTTTATGGCTCTGCTGCAGCTGGGCTGGGGATTTGCACACAATGAGGCTGTTTTCACCCACGGGGCAATGGCTTTCTACATCCCTGTTGTGTCAGCCTTGAGGTGATGACGAGCGGTGGGGAAATAATTAACGGTGAGGTGGGGTAGGTTTGACGGATTTCCTTTTGGCAAAACAAAACCATATGGTGACGAACGCAGCTTTTGCTGAGGTAAGAAGGGGAATGCCTGGAAATGGTGGTGAAGAAACATCCCAGACACCTGGTCTACCTGTTTGCACCGCCCCGACAAGCAGCTGCAGCAGCCTCGCAGGGGCCTACTCGCTCTTCAGGACAAAGTGAGGCAGGATTATTAATTACTTCGAGGATCCTCGGTGAAGAACGGCTGTGGGCCAGTCGAGCACATTCCTCCTGGTCCAAAAAGCATTGAACTGAACTTTCTTTAGTTTTGAGCTCTTGATGACTCGCATAGCATAAAAATTCCCAGCTAGAGGCATTTTATGAAGCTGTGTTTTGAAGGACAGAGCAGTCCCTGATTCCACGTGACCTCACACATACTGTGATGACCAAAACACACCCCTTGAACCAACTTGGCAACGCTACCACCAACAACGTGTGACAATGGCAAGAACTGGAATAATTTCTGTGAACTAAGGAAGCAATTTAATGTAGGGCTTATAACATCTTAAACCATAAAATACACTTCATACTGTACAAATTAAATAAACCACCTTTTTAAAGTTATAGAGACTATCGATGTTACACGCCAGCCAGAAGTTCTCATTCACCATTAAAAGGGGTGGTAACTCATTTAAAGTCTAAATCTTCTGGTTTTTACATGATGACTGCATGTAACCAAAGTATAGAAACAATCTGTTTTGATATTGTCCCTTCACGTGATAGCTGCTTATGTCTATTTGTCTTCAAATTTACACAACCCTTTCTTTTTGACAGGAGTCAATTGAGAGTATATTGCTGAGTATATTTTGGCTTCTGCTAAAGGTTATAGTATAATCACTCCATTATAGGGTGATCACGGAAGATATACGTCCTATACATCTGCTTGAAAGGCTGGAAGAACATGATCTACCAGGAAGCTGATCCCCAGCCATAATTTCACTGAAATAAACAGATTGCAGTTGAAATTTATGTTAGCAGAGGATTTATATTCTGTATTGCCTTCCCTAAATGACTATATGCAAACTTTTTTTAACATGTTTTTAAGATAGGAATGAACAAGACGGAGAGGAATGGTGTTTTTACATCTTGGGGTTGTAATTTAAGCTCTAAAACAGATTATAAAGTCCAGAGAAATACACACAATGCAGTTGGAGGTGTATCAAAGAGAGGAGACTGTCGGAAAAAGATGAGAGAGAGGGGAGTCATTTAGTCACATCATCTACTGCTGTTAGCAAAAGAGATGGTTAAAAAAAAAATCCATATATAAGAGAATATGAATTTATGGTTTCTTACCTCACAGCTTAAAGTACAGCCCCACAGCTACTGCTTCAGGGGATTGAAGAAAGAGAAATAGCTGTGGTATCTATGAAACATTGCCTGCCTTTTAGGAGCCGCCAGCTGGAATTGGCTAAAATGCAGAATGTCACATCAAATCTCATACAGATGAGAGGTTTGCTTGCTTTCCAGTAGAGATAACAATCATGATGAGCCAGCAGAACTAAGTCTGTAGCAATAGGAAAGACTCAGCACATGAACATTTACTAACACTGAATAACAGGATGAGCCAACCTGTAAGTGCACCACACCTTTGTAGGGCCATGAATTTATTAATTTACATATTTTTACTTTATAAAACAATTACAAGATCATGGCCTCTTCCTTCTTCTCTTTTGTGCACCCAATTCCTATTGTGGGTCCTAACAAACACAGTTTCCAGAGAATATGGTGTGCTGGCACCATGATGACGGTTGTTTTTTTGTTCTTGTTTTGTTTTATTTTGTTTTGTTTTTTTCTCTACAGCCTTGGAGAGCCTGAAAATTCTTTTTTTTTTTCCCTGAAAGAGCTAGCTGGAGTGCAAGCAAAATCCTCCACAGGTGTGGGACAACCTTGAGAAACAGCAGTACGAGAAAGAAAATGATGAACTATTCCAATAAAGAAATCAGGAAGCAGAAATCATCTCAGGTGTACGTGGAACAACATCATGATGTAATGGAAAATGGACTGTATTATGGCCAGTGGTTTGGTAACAAAGGGAAAGCTGTGAAGCTCATTTGTGACAATGAAAAAAAAAAAAAAAAAAGAAAAAAAGACAGAGTGTGTTGATAATGAGCCTTGAATATTCTTTCTTTCCTTCCCCCCTATTTTGTCACCTTTGGTCTGCTTGGCATTCACCCAAATTAGAAGACAGACAGTCATTTCTCTTTAATAATCACTCTTGGAAACTCAAGAAGCACTCCCTTTTCAGCTCTGTCAACAGGGAATCATTAACACTGAAAATATATATCTATATATGCTTAATTGTTTTTACTGAAATAAACACTCTGGGTACCCCCTGCCGTTTAATGAACATGTACTGGGTTAACTACAGGGGCTGCTACCACTGCCATCTTTGATTACTTTGCTAGTGGCAGATGAAAGCTGAAAACACACTTTTTTTTTTTTTGACAGTAAATATGATTTCACTTTTTTGGCTTCCATGTCAACCCACCCTTTTCAAAGTAGGGCAGACTAGCAAAGGCTGTCAAAATAAGGCTAGCAAGTAAGCGGAGTAGCAGCTCTCTACAGAGTTTGATTATTCTTCTGTGAAAGAGTCTGTAAACAAAACCTTTAGGCTTTTGTCTACTAAACAGTGCTTAGAAATTCTTCCAACCTCGCATTTTTAATGTGTGGGAACATGACTGCAGTAGGATTCAAGAGCACTCAACATTTTTGAAAGGAAGGCAATTTATTTTTGTAACTAAATGTGGTCTCAGAAGCCAAAATCCAGGCAAAAGACCACTTTTTCTTTTTTTAGAGAAAAGAAACGCTCTTTGTGCATGGGTCTTCTGAGCTCTCAGAAAGACGTCCTTCCTTTGCCTTGACTAAATTTACCAGGATAATAACAAAGCAAAAATTATTTTCAAGTATCACAAAGCTTGAACATCAATTTTGAGTTTAGAAGTGAAATGTAATTGAAAACATATATTCAGGTCTCATTTTTCACTTCCATGCTTTGTGCTGTGACAATAAGCCAGCTAGTCTGAGGCCGTGTCTCTTCAACTAACAATCTGTTCTTTGAGATGTCCAGAACCTTTGGAATGAGCCAGGTGCATTATGGGGCACAAAGTCTCAAGCCCCTTCCCTTCCTGGGAAAATATTTGGTCCAGGGTTGGGGGATGCTTCTCTTCACCAGATCAATCCACCAGTTTCTGAACACGGCCAGCATTACCTCATTCTGACCATTACCTCAAAGCAGAAACCAATTGGATATTTCCATTGCAATTTCTCTCCCATATAGATGGGATATAGACATAGGCCATGTCTATACAAGGAAAGAAAATGTTCCCTCAACCATCCTTTGACATTGCAGCCATATCCAGATCCATACCATTAAGCTCTTTTAGCCTGCTAGGAGGGTATCCACACCAAAGTTCTGATGTGGAGACAGTCTCTGACTTGTGCAAAGCCCTGAAATAAGCTAGGGAAATGTTTGGGATGGCGATTGTGGATCCAGACCCAAAACAAGCCAAAGACCACTTTGACTTTGTAAGATAATAGAAGATTTGATTTCCAGTGCCTGGGAACTTTCCCCAGCACAGTTAAAGTTATTGGTATGGATGTAGCCATATATGTAAAGGTGATTTAGACAGCAGCTAAGCCTGGAGTTTTTAACTGCTAGCTTTGCCTAAATATCAGCCCTAGATGTCTAAAAGGGAAACCAGTTGCTTAGCAGCATTTCTCAAATCTAGCTCCAAACGGCCGAGTAGTGGGTATCAGTCCTACACGTTTTTGGATGGGTTTTTGCCTGAGGTTGTAGAAGTTATTGCCAGCATGATTTCGGTTTGCTTCCTACTATCTGAGATCTCCTGATCACTTTACCTCCAACACGAATGGCTGTCTTTCAATCACGTTTTTAATACATTTTTGTCCTTATGTATTAGATAGGCAACTACAGAAAGCAAGGCATAATGAAATCTTTAAAAAGTACTTGCATTGAGATTCTTAGAAGGGACAAAATTTTAGAATCTGCTTAGCTCTTCTTCACTTCAGGGACTTGCTTAAAATTAGGGATTACTGCATCCTTCTAGTGTTAGTCATTAATCCTTATACACATCACTAGTGTTCACCCACCCAGTAGGGACAGCTTTAAGTGTCTCTCATAAAAATGTAAATATCAGTCAAACCATTTTTGCAGACTACAAATGCTCGTGACAACGAGCCCGCTCCCTGCCTCAGCTGTTTCTCCCAACCTTTTCAATGCTGTCAGACTGCTTCTGGCTTCGTATAAGATTAATTCTAACGAGAGAAACCGGTATGATTACAGAAACTTCCATCACGCAGGAAGGACTAGAGCAATATATGTGTGTTGCTTATGGCCATGGTAACACCTAAGTTATAGCTGCCTTGCCACCTACTACAAGTAACTTCAACTAGTGTGACCGGGCAGCGGATGACTCTGCATTCACACCCACGTACACAGACACACACACACACAAACCCATCTGTTCCCCATCACCGGGAAAGAGTGACCTCTAGGATGAAACATAACTAATAACACACATCTATGCGAAGAAAACTCTTGGAAAGTAAAGACTGATATCACAAATATCTTCTGGGATAAATAACTAAAAGTAAAGTATACAGTTTTAAAAATATTCTTTAGTCATAATATTATGTTGAAAACATCGTACATATTTCCCTTTTAAATATGCAGGGATAAAATATCTTGGATTTTACTAAAAGGACCAGGATTTGAGATTTTCCATGTAGATGTTGATGCATCATGATTCTATGTGATCTGAAGAAACAGTCACGCTATCGATTTCTGGTGTGTATGTTACTATTAGAGTTGCTTTGAAATAGCTTTTCAATGTAAAGTGTAATTTTACATTTTGGTGATTTTTTTTTCCCCTTGGAAAATCAAATGGACCCAACATTTCCTGATTGTTTGTTTGTTTGCTTGCTTGCTTGTTTGTTTTTCCAGTTTAGACCTGTTTTCAGAGAAGTGTAAGACAATGAAGACTGTACTTTATTCATATAATTAGACACTGAAATAGGCCTTAAAGATCTTGTACTTCAAAATAACAGTTGGAGAAGATAGCCATTAGATTTTTGTGAGGTTATCAGGAGCTCTCACTCGGAAGAATAATAGCAAAATGGAAGCTGAAGCCAAACCCCTCCCTTGGCAAAGGAAAGGAAACTGCAGTAGACTCTAGCAGAGTCAGAAGAGCAGGTCTGCAGTTTGCTGCGCTCCTTGAAGCAGTGCAACATTCTGCAGTCTCCCTTCACTGGAAGATCTCTGGAGTGAAAGAGACATTTTGAAGACTATCTTGTGGATAAGTGAGACAATTATTTAACCATTAATGAAATGAAAGTTTTTGCAAAGGTTACATCATGTTATTTGAATATTCTGTGAGTTCTTATTGAATTCAGGACAAAAACTTTTTATTGGAACAAGCAGAGAAGAGTTTACATGAACAGTAAGCAGTTGCTTCCTTTCTGTCTCCTGGTACAATTTTCATTTTGGGTACATCTCGCACACAGTAGTTCTCATGTTCATTGTGGTAGAGACAGTATTTATTTTGAAGATCCATTTCTTGGGCATATTATTAGGGATCTAAACTCTCATCTGAAATATCTTTTGTCTTATTTTATTGTGACAGAACATGCCACAGACCTGAAGCCTACTGCTAGCTGAACCTCCTTTGCATAATGCAGATGTTTTAACCAGGTGTTCTGAAAGGATTTCTTACTCTCTTATTCTGTATCTGCTTTCTGTCATTTAGACATAGCACAATTAAGACTTTAAAAGAGACAAGTTTTACATTTCCAGTTTCCAGCTGCAAGGCTTAGTATATAGAGGCACTTACTAACTGTAAGATCACGCAACCTTTGTCTTAATTGGGTAAACAGGGTGTTTGGAGTATCACACAGCAGGACCGGGCTAATTAAATATTGTTCAGATTTCTCACTAGGGAGTTTATGCAACCACTGAACTATAAGCTGTAGTGTTGCTGCTCAGAAACTATGTAATTAAGGCAGATATTTTGGGGAATGGCTGCCCTTCCTTCCTTAAAGCAACATAATCAACCTGCAGCATTTTGTTGAGATGGAGTAAAGACAACCTGTCTGATCTGAGCTGTTTGAAGAAAACTGCTGGAAATATAGATGTTTTTGAAGAAAGAAGTGAACTAATTTACTAAGTCTTCAAACGATAACCTTTTGAATAAACACATTTAAAATCATCATTTTGGTCTAAATTGCCATAGGTGAGTGAATTTCGTCACTTCAGTTGCATTTCTTTATGCCTGTGCTAGGAACACGCAATTCTATATTTAGGCTGGAGAACTCCAGTAAGATTCACAATGGTATCAACATGCAGGGGCAGACATGTCTGCGCTGAATGTTCACACAGGAGGACAGAGGCAATGACAGAGCACCTCCCTCCTACAAGAACAGAGACAGAAAACAAGAGGGCCACCAAAGGTAAGACTGAGAGAATGAGAACTTCCAGTGTGTCACTCAGCAGGTTCGTCCTGGCCTTATTACTTCAGATAAGATGACATACAGGAGAAAGACCAAGAATACTACACTGAAGGCCTTGACAAGAAACCTTCCTATGTTGAGGCATTTAGGGTACAATTGAACTATGGGAACTCATGAACATCCCAGCTGCTCAGGTATTTGAGCATCCTCCAGTTGCATCCCATATGCGTACTGGGAGAGACGGGTATGCTCACCATCCCATTCTACTTCCCAGTTCTCCCTTTCTGTGTTTAAAATCATTTGTGCATGCTCCAGCAAGCTCTCCAGATGGCATGATCTGGGGCTGCTGATACACATTGGAGAAAGTGTCTGCGGTGCAGTTTAGCTGTAACTTTAGAGACTGATGTGCCCTTGGGACCAAACCACAGCCAACACTAGAAGTGGGATTCCATAGGCTTAAACTGGGGTGTATCACAGTGCTTATGAATGGCTAAGGGTCTAGGAGTGAGACCCAAACAACATGGTAGGTATGGGGATGCTTAAGCCGTCCAACAGGACATGCTGAAGTCCTGCCCCTCTCCAAGTTTAGGCAACTCTGTCTAGGTCTGAGTTAGATGCCATTTTAGCATTAGCATTCACAGCTTATGCTTTGGTGTCTGAATGTCCCTTTGGGAAGGGATTTCTATTTTAACACATGCCCCAAAAGAAATGAAATGTAAAAGCCTAACGAGTTCTGGAAGCTGAACTTAAATCCTTTACAGGTCTCACAGGCAATGAGTGGCAGAGGAAGGTCTTGCATCTGTCTTCTGTGAATGCCCGGGAGCATTTTAACTAACCGGGAGACACTTCACCGTCGCTCACTGAGGACGATGACTTAATGGGATAGCCTTGGGAACAGAGAACTGCTATTTTGTAGTGCAGGACGGGCTGTCTGGTCCCCAGTTCCTTAGTGTAGTTGTCTGTTTCTGGAAGCTCCTAAACACAAAAGGGGAAAAAAGCAAAAGGATAATTTGTCTATAGCAACTTCAGAACTGTCAATGATGGCTGCAAGAGAACATCTGGAAAAGAGAAGACATCTCTTGAAGTGATTGCTGACCAGACCAAAAGTGATGATGGTACCACATTCATGTTACAGAAATTACAGGTTTTTGACCAAGATGGATCTTCATCAGCACTTAAAGCAACCAGTAAATATTTGCTTGTAAATGAAAATATTAAAACAACTTTTGTTTTTATGCATTTTAATAACCACTAACGCTCAGATCTTTAGATATTTGACTTTGGCCTACCTAAGATATTGCTATTTCCTCAAATACAAAACTGCTTAAGAAATGGTATCAGCTACAGACTATGGATGGCTGATCCATAGCCCACATGACTGATAGAGCAGTTTGAATACTATTTATTTTTTACCAAATGTTATTCACAGGCAGATATGTAACTTTATCATTTAAACTCCAGGATTGTTGATGTTGTAAATGTCTCTATTTCCTGCAAATTATTAATTTTTGTTGTTGCTGTCGATGATAATGTTTTTGTTTTCCGTTCTTATTCAAAGCAAACCTCAAGGTTAGTCTAAATAGGAGACGACAAGCCAAATTATGATCTCAGTCCGGTGTAAGTCTGTTTTATTTGCCTCTGGTAGACAGACTTCATGTTAATTTTGAGATAATAGATGACTGAATCTGAGCCAAAACTACAATTTAAACTCCTTCTGTGAGATCTACAGTACCCTGTAATCCTCAGGTCCAGGTTCACCTGGAAAAGTTGCTTTGCCTGGTGATCTCTTATGCGTTTAGATCATCATAAAAAACTGCTCTTTGCTAACTGAAGTCTAGCTAATGCATAGTCTGGTAGTTGAAGGAAGATTTTCCTCTGTGTATTTTACTTTTAGAACACATCTGGCTGCCCTTGAATTAGTTTGCTCTCTGAACCATAATCTCTCTTTTATCTGGAGAATACCTGAAATGTCCTTCAGTTTTAGCAGCATATCTTGAATTCAGCAGAGATTTCTTAATACACAGAACAGATGAGAATTTGTTTCTATCCATTTATTATACCTGGAGCATACCTCAAGAATCTCTTGACATTTCCTGTTTTGCTGACTCAAAGTACTAACAGAGAGTAGCAAAAGAAATACAATAATTTGAGCTATTCTGGGACTTTGAAGCTTTAAAGCAAGGAGTTCCTCCAGCCTGGAAAATAGGTGAACTTTGAATTTTTTGTCCACTATTGCTGGAAACAGAGTTACAGTGTGAAAAGTAATTGCCTGTAGGGATGCTAGGTATGTGTTCAAGAACTGGAGATCATAATGTGGTTAGTGTGAAATTAATGGAAAATTCATATTTTTTCATTTTGCCGGGATTTATAAAAACATTTTTGTAAGTTAGTGCATTTTTAAATGCCATTCTAAGAGTGTGCCTACACTTCCCAACATATTTTCCAATTGAATTTTGACTGTATTTCAAAATTTTGTTTTAACAGTTACAAAAAAAAAAATCCAGTAACAATAAATATAGACAAACTCTGAAAAATGTGCTGAGCTTGTATAAGTAGAAACCATGACTATGAACGTTAGAAAGGGCAAGGAACAGGATTAGATAGGGTGGGGAGCTCTTACTGCTGGTAAAAAGAAAAAAGCAGTATGCAGAGACTAAAGGACAATTT
Organism: Streptopelia decaocto; assembly: GCF_964273445.1. Taxonomy (NCBI): domain Eukaryota; kingdom Metazoa; phylum Chordata; class Aves; order Columbiformes; family Columbidae; genus Streptopelia; species Streptopelia decaocto. The sequence goes on along the minus strand of NC_138663.1, from coordinate 100,280,581 downwards.
TGCAATAAAAAAATAAATATGCAAGCAGCTGCTATCAACACTGATAGAAATTAAATGCCAGACTAAGTGTGATTTTCAAAGGCACTTGGCACTGATTTAATTTACGTTCTGCTGGAGCGGATGGGACTTTTGCTGGTGCAGTTAGCTGAAAGTACGCTTCCGAAAATACAGCCCAGAAATCATCCCCACCTATCCTGCTCCTTGGTCCTGGAAAATACCTTTATCATCTTTGCAATAAAAATTTCAGGACCGAAAATGTTCCCTTGCTGTGTGACCTTGCAGCAGCAACTGCACTGATACAAGAGTGGTTTTTTTATTTTAGAACTTGGCCTCACTTGGCCCTCTGCCCTTCCAGCAGACACATTTGACTTTGTTTCTGCTAAATTCTGTGAGCAGTGCCTGTTGGACTGAGCCTCTGGGCCGGAAGAGAGTTGTTGATCTTTAACAATAAAAATGTGCGTGGCTGAGCTGAAACTGTGCATCAAGTTTCATTTTCTCGTTGCCCTGCCCCTCTATGCCAGTTCTGACCTGACCCTGTCCCCTCAGTCACTATCTTCTCCTCTCTCCGGCCATGTGGTGGTCCAGCAGAGATGCAACTCCTGGGCAAAGCCAGCTGCTGCCCAGTTGTTCGAGATAGCTGGTGTCCTGGTGAAAGGGAGGAGAGGTGGGATATTTCGACTTTCCCACCAAATCTTCCTCGTACAACCCAAGTGCAACCAGGCTGCTCACCTCATCCCATCCCCATGTATAATTACTAGTGTATGTAGTTACCCCTCAGCACACTCCTCAGGGTGTGAGAACAACTAGGGGTGCCAGAGATGAGAATGTACGAGAAGCAGGAGTGCTGAGTGAAATCCTTAATTACGTTACTGTACACACAGGCACACTGTGGTGGGGGGCCTGGACTACAAGTCTGATGAGGAGCGGCTGAGGGAACTGAGGCTGTTTAGCCTGGAGAAAAGGAGGCTGAGGGATGACCTGATCGCTCTCTGCAACTACCTGAAAGGAGGTTGTAGCATGGACGGGGTTGGTCTCTTCTCCCAAGTAGCAAGTGACAGGACAAGAGGAAATGACCTCAAGTTGTGCCAGGGGAGGTTTAGATTGGATATCAGGAAAAATTCTTCCCAGAAAGGGTTGTCAGGCATTGGAACAGGCTGCCCAGGGGATGGTGGAGTCACCATCTCTGGAGGGGTTTAAAAGGCATTTAGACGAGGCTCCTAGGGACATGGTTTAGTGCTAGAATTAGGTTAGGTTATGGCTGGACTTGATGATCCTGAGGGTCTCTTCCAACCAAAATGATTCTATGATTCACTGAAATGTGCCTCAGCTGCACAGGGTGGCAGGGGAGTAACTTGGCCACCTTGAATAGTTGTGGCAACAGACACACTGTTTCCCAGATTGTGGGAGCTCTCTGAAGCCAAATGCCATCTGGCTTCACTCTCCACGCAACAACAGCCCTTGGTCCATTCATGTCCAGCAGATCTCCTTGTGAACTCCAGCTTTAATTTCCTTCCAAGCAGTATTACACCGCCACAACGCAAGCAGGCATTCAGCTCCCTGCTCTGGAGCAGAAAGATGCGGTGAGGGTGAAGACTCTTTTTCCTCTGAAAACTGATGTTTTCCACTCCCTGCCTGAATTTAAGAATGGCAGAAAGCCAAGGAATAACATGGTGTGTGCGCACCTATGCAAACTGCAGCTGAGGGATATAATTTTCTGATCTTCACAGGAGCCTGGGAGACTGTAGCTCTGCAGCTGGTAACAAGTGCTTTCTCAAATATTCACTGGCATAAAACCATGCACTCTGCATTTAAGCTCAAACTCATAGAAAAGGTACTAATACAGAGCTTTCCATTTTTACTCATGTTTTAAAGAAGAATCACACATAATGATTCTGGTAATGTGAAATATTTTTTTCATGCCTGCACCTCCAAAACTACGGTTAGCAACAGCGTGATTCCACATTCAATACTTCTCTCTTATGGTTTCCTTTTACCAGCTACACCACAAATTCATCCTTTTTCCCCCTCCATTTTCTAAGAGAAGAAAGCATTCTTAATGAGACATTGAAATGAAAACAAAAAAACCTCCCCTTCTCTTTCCTGCTCCCCAAATTTAACAGTGAAAATGTATTATTTTACTTCAACAGATCAGTACTGTGATGATGTAACTAGGCATGCTCATGATGTTGCATAAAATTGGAGACACATTATTAATTCTAACATTAAGAAGACACAGTTATAAAATTGTCACAGACTTGTCACACAGGGTGGATCCTGGAAAAATAATTTTAATAAAATTAAATTTCCCCTCAAGTGAAAAGCAAAAAATGCCATGATTTAAAACAGTGACTGATTCTGGTTTGGAAAATAAGCAGCTTTTGTCCACAGGGATGTCATGACTTTGGTGCTGCAGTAGCTTCCTGGATGCAGTCTGTTGAAAATGTGGCCCACCTAGTACAAAGAATTAAGGTGAAGGAATAACTGCATAAAGAAATCAATGACACCATTACAGAATACAGGCTTATGCTTAAAGTCCAAGTTTCTTAAAGATAATGCATTAAAAATCAGAGTTGGGCACAAAAGCGTATCAGTTGAGAGGTATCAAATATAATGTTACCCATGTTGAAAGTAACAAATTAACTCTGACTTGTGCAAGTAGTCCACACCATCTGCCTTTCTAGCCTAATGTTTCAGTGAATTGCTTGAGTAAATAAATTAATTGCACCATCATGAGGAAACACACACGGAATTTGCTTTACCGCAAGGCAGAATGTAACTCGGTAGGTGACCCAAATGGATGAACAGCAGAGCTGTGGGGAGCTTTGGTGGAGTTCTTGGAAAGCCACCATGTTTGCTGCAACAGTAATTAGACAAGAGCTGGCAAGAGCTGACGGTGGTGCAGTTTTAAATAAAACTTGGTATTTATTAAAATGCTTTGGATAACGGTTGATACTGTTTGCTCAATATTGCTCATTGTTCCAAGAGCTGCGAAAGAAGAGGTGCGAGAACTCCGAAAAAGTTCCCATAGCAACAGCAAGGAGATGGGACTATTTTTCCCGAGTCCTGGGCAGGCAGCAGCCTCACATAACTGAGGTAGATGGGCCCTTCCTGCGCCAGGCACGTCCATGCGGTGTTGCAATTTCATGCAGAAGGGCAATATTTTCCTCTAAATGAGATGACTGCCTTTTCTGTTAAAATTATGACATTATTTTCCCTCTAAGGAGGACAAAGAAGCTCTTTTTATCCTCAAGAACAAGAATGATGAAACAACAGCCCGCACGCATGCACTAGACTGTAAATAAGGGCAACGATGAGGCTTGATAGAATTACAGAATCATTTCGGCTGGAAGAGACCCTCAGGATCATTGAGTCCAACCATAACCTAATTCTAGCACTAAACCATGTCCCTAAGAACCTCGTCTAAATGCCTTTTAAAAGTCTCCAAGGATAGTGACTCCACCACTTCCCTGGGCAGCCTGTTCCAATACCTGACAACCCTTTCTGGGAATAATTTTTCCTAATATCCAATCTAAACCTCCCCTGGCACAACTTGAGGTCATTTCCTCTTGTCCTATCACTTGCTACTTGGGAGAAGAGACCAACACCCTCCATGCTACAACCTCCTTTCAGGTAGTTGTAGACAGCGATCAGGTCTCCCCTCAGCCTCCTTTTCTCCAGGCTGAACAGCCCCAGTTCCCTCAGCTGCTGCTCATCAGACTTGTGCTCCAGGCCCCTCAACAGCTTCGTCACCCTCCTCTGCACTCTGTCTAGTATTTCAATGTCTTTCTTATGATGAGGGGCCCAAAACTGAACACAGGAGTCAAGGTGGGGGCTGACCACCTCCTCATGGAAACTCTCCCAAATCCACATCTCAGCAGGAGGGGTTCACCTGCCCACCAGACACAGTTTCGCTCCAAGCCCCTTGGAATGTTCCTGAGAGGCTTCACATCTCTACACGGGCTCTGGGACACCCTCCAGTCCTCTCGTTCCTGCCATGGTCAGCAGTGTGTGACTTCCCTAGAGGACTCCCGGTGCTTAACCTGATCTAGTTGAAGATGTCCCTGCTCATTGCGGGGGGGTTGGACTAGATGACCTCTGAAGGTCCTTTCCAACCCAAACTATTCCATGACTCTATGAAGTGAAACGGCTGCCTTGGATCTTCCTAGCTTAAGATGAGCCTACCCAATCTTTTGTAGTTGCCTTGAGAAATGTAATGGCTAATCACAGAACCTATAAAAGTCCTAAAAATGGTCCTGAGGTTCACACACTTTTCAAGGTATCATGAAAATTTTATTTACAACAGGCTTTTCTGCATGAGTGTAGTGATACTTTCTAACACAGGCATGTCCGAACAACAAAAACCAGCGACCCAGCAATTTGTGCATCCATACTTCAAGAAAGTGTTTCAGAATACTGGCCTCTATTATTTCAGGATCTCCCAGTGCACAAAACCAAGCTATTTTCTTCTTAAGGGCAAAATTCACTAAAAATCTACATGTTACAGTTTCCATGATCTATATGTGCTGCATCTACACTCAGACATTAGAAATGTCTTCAGCATTCTTAATGCAATGAAACATTTTCTACTTAGTTTTCATGGTTATCCAAAAAAGTTCATTTATTTAATCAGCTTTTTAATTAAGTAAGCACAGTTTCTGCACACTTGATGTATCGGGTTTTGCAGCTCTTCCCTCTGATTCCAACTGATTCCCTACATCCACAGGTTTTTTTTAGTTGAGGTTACCAGCACTTCAGAACCGTGCCCACAACCCCAGTGTGAATTCTAACACACATAAATGTAGGAAATTGTTGGTCCCAGTACGTGTGTTTCACATTTGGTGTGCCAGACTGGTGTTCATTAGCCTATTTTGGCCATGGGCTATCACTACACCTACACAAAGCCTCTTGCCCACATAGACTTTTTTTTTTTTTTTCCCCCATCGTGCTAACTGGTACAACTGGTAGATCAGGCCCTGACTCAAATGTGACAGAGACAGCAAAGTGGTAAGAGACTCCGGACCTCTGGGGGTGCCCCTTTCGCCAGCATTCTGGGGGTGTTCTGGCTGGGGTGGCTGCCTGCGTACCCAGTGGGAAGGGGTGACATCAAGGGCTGGTGCCTGTTGGAACAACCTGACAGTGCCCAAGGGTTTCCTTAGCGTGGTTCTGCAAACGTTTGGGGGTTTGTCTGGAATTTCTTACCAAGAAGGAAAAAAAATACAAAGATTTTGATGAAAAACTGATTGGAAAAAAAATTATTTTCAGCCTGCAGAAACTCCAGCGGTTCTTAAAAATGCCTTTTGTTTTAAAATTCTAAATCATTAAACACAAGAAATATTTTGTGAAATTTGTTATGTTTTAGAAAATAACCTTTTTTTTTTTAATAAACGCTGACAAAATCTCAGCCATGTGAAGGAGTTTATTCCAAGCAACTCATTCCTCTATGAAGGTGCCTGCTTGGCAGTTTACACTGCAAAAATTTATACAGTGTCAGACCACCAAAAGGTACTTATAGAGAAAATTTTAAAAGAAAGTTCTAGCATTTACAACTACCGGGCAGCTATTGATACTAAAATCCTATTTTAAACAGAGTTAGGGAAATGTTTGCTTTCACATACAGCAGTAACTTCATTAGTAAATGGAGTCACAGTGGTACACTTTGTGTAAAAGGCAAGCCCGGCCTGTATCCTCTCTCCTTTATACACCAATGTTACAAATTAGAAATTATTTTAAAAATGAATAAGTCAATGTATTAGCTGACAAATTTTAGGGACGCTCTCAAGAGTTAAAACAGGCTGCAGAGCCCTCCTCCTCCTCCTCCTCCTCCTCCCCTCTTGTATCTCTGTGTCCTCAAACAAGGGTGCTGGGAAGAGCTTAAGCGTTTGCTCCCCCTCCCCCCAAAATAATTGAGCGTGCCCTCAGCTCCCATAAAGTCAGGCTGCACAATCCCGAGGGAGGTAGAAATTCCCATAAAAGGATCATTCCAAATCCCTGGGATAAGTTTATTTGGCATGCTATTCAAGCAAAAGGAGCCTTGCAATTGTTTTCCTTGACCTTTTAACCCGCTTTTCTTATCCCAACAGAGGTCAAAGGACAAGAACCAGGCTCCCCTCCCCCAGCCTCTCCCTGCCCGGGCCCCTGAGCGCACCCAGGCTCAAAGGCAGGAGTTTAACCCAGGCAGCCAGAAAACAGATGCCTGCAATGCCAGGGCTGGGGGGGGAAGGGAGAGGAAGTGTAGGAAAGGTGACTTGGAGCTGGTATTTATTTAATTGATCATTAAGCTTGGAAAGGAGAGAAAAATCGAAGGAAGTTTTCCTGCAGGCAAAGAAAGTAATGGGGATTAGGGCACTTTGTGTATCGATGCTGATATAATAGTATTTTTTCTTTGCTAGCTTCACTGGCTCAAATCTTAGCAATGCTTCAAGAGATTACATCTGACTCAGCCACTCTCCAGGAGGCAGAGGAGAGGGAAGCGCCTCTCCTCATCACATTTTTTATCTCCATAGAGCAGCCAGAAATAATTCTACGCCTTGTTTACGTTTTGTAGCATCCTCGGTTTCAGCTCTTGGGCAGCTGCAGAGCCCTGAAGAGGGGCCACAGGGGCAGCAGGAAGGCTGCTCTGAAAAGGGGGCATCCCTCACAAGGGCAGCTGTCCCTGCCCACTCCAAGGGCAGCCATGATACCGACCCCTGTTGTCGAGGCCGACGAACCCAGCCTTGGTAGCTGATGTGGCTGGGGGGCTCCCAGGCAGTGAAGGGGCCCAAAGTGTGCCAGGGCAATTTGCTCTACAAGAATAAAAAAAAGTCCTGAGTTGGAAGGGACCCACAAGGATCATCGAATCCAACTCCTGTCCCTGCATATGACAACCCCACAGTTCACACCATGTGTCTGAGGGCGTTGTCCAGTCTCTTCTTGAACACTGTCAGGCTTGGGGTCCTGACACCTCCCTGGGGAGCCTGTTCCAGTGCTCCACCACCCTCTGGGGGAAGAACCTTTTCCTAATGGCCAACCTAAAGAAGCGGGTGCCGTGTGTTGGCTGGCTTTCCACGGGGCCGGCGGAGAGTGAGTGCTCCTCTCTTCGAGGGTTGTCGGTACCGCCGGGGCGCGGCGGCAGCCGGCGCTGACCCCGCCACAAAGAGCAGGTTCACTGCGCCGCCCCTCCCCCACCCCGCCGGGCGGCACCACGTGACCGCGGGGGTGGAAGGGGGGGGTGTGGGGGAAGGGCGGGCGCCGGGACGCGAGGTGGGGGAGGGGCCGCCCCCCCTCATTAAGTAGGCGAGTGGTTTTGGTGGTTTTTTTTTTTTTGTTTTGTTTTGTTTTGTTTTCGTTTCCAACCAGACTGTTTAAATTTACAGTTTCCTTTCGAGGCCGGGCCGGGCGGTGTCAAAACACGTTGTCGGGAAGCGGGTGGATGGGCCACCCCTGCCTGCCCCGCCCGGTGGCACCCTAAAAATAAAATAAAATTAAAAAAAATATAAATAATAAAATAAAATTAAAAAAAAATATAAATAATAAACCACTTGGGGCTGAGGTTCCCCTTTCCCGGGGGAGGCAGCCACTACCTTCCCTGCCTGCCCAGCCACAGGGTTTTTCCCCTAACCCGGGCACCTCGCCCTCCTGTAAGGTGGGTTTGTGGGCTGCAGGGAAGGTTTTACAAAAATACAGGAGAAAATGGGCTGGTGCGTGGTCTGTAATGGGCGTTAGTCCTGTAAGGCCGGGCTCAGCCTGCTGTGGCGTGGGCCAGCCATTCATTGTCAAGCCCATGTTCGGGTTTTCACGTCAAACATTCAGTCAAATCGAGCTGGAGCATCACTGCAAATCTCCTTACTTTGGTTCAAAACCAAACCGAACCAGAAAAAAATACTTGTGTTTCTGTAGCTGAGTGTGGCAGCTCGTTCTGCATCTCCCGTAACCCATTGCTTGCGCTGTGGGTGCTGCAATAATGGCCCAAAGCGTGCATTTTGAAGCCAAGAAAGCTATGCATTCAATAGGTTACGTTCACAAATGTTGCTTATATGTTATAGTATTTCCCTCTAAATTTTTGCACGGAATAAGGAGGTGGGGAAAAGGGAAGGTGCCCTAAACCCCTCATTTAAGGCATGGGGGCCAGCCCGTGAATGCCCCTCCAGTCGGGATGGTGATGGTGCGTAGGTGCTGCACCACTTTGTGCACCAAGAACACGGAAAGTCCCTCATAGGACAGCTTCACAGGAATTATTTGGGGATTTTAGGCGGTGGGAGCTTAAAAGCATTTGGGCCAGGTGAGGTCCCATCCGTCCCTCACCATATCACAGCAAGGACTTGTAGCCCAGTGTCCTCTGAGGTGACTCCTCTGACACAGAGCTGGGAAACAGCAACCTCACCATCATACTGGTTGCCCTGTGCAGTATCAAAATCTGGAGACCCCACTCCAGCTGTTCTGCATGCCCCCTGAACTTCCACATCAGTCCAGAAAGCTGGCAGAAAAAACAGTGCAGAGTCTTCTGCAACCTCAGTAAAAATAACAAAACAAAGGATATAATTTCTTTGTGATAGCAGTGTGTCACCTCTTGTCTTTCCTTAAATTTTCCCTAGATATTCACTAAAGCAAACAAACAAACAAAAGCCTAAACAAAACCCTCAAACAAGCAATCAGAAAACAACAACAAAAAACAGAAAAAAGAAAAAAAAAAGTAAAAAAAAAAAGCCAAGGTCTCAAATGCTGCCTGGAGTGAACAGATTCAAGGAGGTGTCTCCTGAGACCCTGGGACAGATTGTACAACCAAGTCAATGACAGTATGAATCTGCGCTGTAAGAGTGCGCTGTGAAACTCATTCCAAGGGTAAAAGTCAGACTGATGTGAGTGATGTGGTATTTCTTGGGGATATAAAATTAGGATACACGCAGAGGGCCTATTTCTCTGCTGACCTCATCTAATGCCATTCCAGTAATCGCAGAAAATTGCAGTGATTAATACAAGAAGTGATCCTGGAACGATGACAGCAGGATTTCAGCAAAAGCAAGTAAAGTTCAGGCTTGGTGTAAACTGATGTTTACATAAAACAATAATCACGTCCATAATTAACGAAGGATCAATTCAGTCAGTGAGAAGTTACCAGTGTGATTTAAAAGCTTTTGGAATTAGCTTTGGGAGTTGGAGTGGCACCGGTGGAAAAAAGTTAACATATACCCCTTTTCTTACTAATTTAAACTTGCTATGCAGCTTAAACCCCAACTTGTATCACAGCGGAATTTGGCAAGTTAGCTTTTGCTGGGCTATTTTAACATGTTTCAAGAGTCTTAAATATAATTCCAGTATATAAACTCTTTTTAAGAAGATAATAAGGAAAAGCAAAGCATTTCTCTGTGCTTGAGAGAACTGAAATGGCTATCACGAGTCTAGCATTCATACTATACATTCTGATAAACCATCTTTTGGGGAAATAATTATTAAAACATATTTTTATTTTTATAGACTGTTTGATTTCTTTTGCTGCTGGAGGTATGTTGCCCAGTCTGTTGTCTGGAAGAAACTCATGACAAAATGGGCAAACTGACAGGAAAATAAGACCTAATGATGGAGAAAATCCAAATGGAAAGCCTGCTGCAATTTGACAAGGATCCACGAGAATCACTGGACACATTACAAACACCACTAATGCTTGCAATCTCAACCGAAGTCATAAAATACTTTTTTTTTAAAGGGCTATTGACAATGAATTGTATAGCTAAACAAAATACAGTTATTCTATCCTGCGTTGTTTGGGATTTTATTATTCATTTTGCCTTGCTAATGCTTATGCAGTCTTGTTTATCTAAGCCAGAATATCTATAAGCTTCAGTTTTTGCCCAGGATTTTTTTCCGAGCAGTGACTGTAATGGAATGAAGTGGGGAGGTCAGAACCACAGGGTCCGAGGCATTCTTTCCCTGCCTAAGTAAAATAAAGTATTTTCAGTAGGCTAAAAAGAAAAAAATGTACCTGCATCAGTCATGGCTATAGATTGAATTATGTTTGTGTGCATGTAAGTGTGTGCTGGAGTAAATGTTTACTGTTTAGTTCTGAAAAATCTTTCCTGCTACACCATCGACGGGCAAGTACTTCCCATTTGGTGCTGGAAGTTGACCGAGAGCAGGAAACAAAAGCCTTCCCATTAGCTGATCACTGTTTTTAAAAAGATATCAATTGCTGTTCCTTTTAAATGAGAAAGGTTTTTTATCACAGGGGAAATACAGGTTCTCTTAGATTTGCTGGGCTGGTTACACATAGTGCCCTTGGTGGACGTTTATTCCAAGGGAAGGTAAGAAATGTAATTATTATTTTCCCTTTGGGTTTTGTTGTGGTGATGTGAGCCTCCATAAATAGTTTAAGATCCCATTTATTCTCTAACATTCTGGGTAGTTACAGTGGGATATGCAGAATCATCAGATCTTTTCCCAAATAGCTCCTTGTTTTTAAGGCTGTCCTACCCCATCTCTCCCTTTTCCCCCTTACTCCACAGGAGAGAGCTTTTGATTTTATTTCACTGCAGGCTGTATATTTCAACTCATCCTCTTGCACTGACACTGAAGCAGAGTATTGAAAAGCTGGGGTGCAGCTGGCTCTTGGTGTGAACACTACATATCGTGCAGTGGTGCTCGACTCCTAACTATATACAGAAATCTCACATACAAAAGGTAGAGCTAATATTTCTGTTTATGACTGAAATTAAACCCTGCTTGTTTTCAACAAGAATTCCTCATTTCTTCTTTTCAAAGCCATAAGGATTGTTGACCTACTTTTCAGGTGGAAAAAAAGAGACATGGACGCAGCAAGCTGTTTTGTAATATACTGTAAAATGGTTTCCCTTCACAAGGACATAAACAGTTATTTACGTTCAAATATGACTGGCCTTCCAAATCCAAGTATCTCCTTTGAGAACGCAGCATTTGCTCCTTTAAAACCAATATTTAGCATGCCTCTTTTTTTTCCTGCTTATTTGAAAGCAGATTTGTTGTTGTTTTTCTGGATTTTTTGAGGGGTTCAGACAAGGGCTCGGATATACGTGTGATCCTTCAGCCTTCAGGCCAAGATGAATTTAACCACAGTGCATTTATGAGACCTGTGGGTGTGATCAAGAAGCAGGTTTTTAGAATCAATTAGAGGATGGCGTGGTGTGCTGGAGAGGGAGGCAGAAGATCTGAACGGAGGCTCTGTGCAGCTGATAGTGCGGGGAAAGGGTCTCTGCGATCAGCAGTCTGTCATTTGCCGCCTCCCACTTTGGTTTCACCCCATCAGTAGAGAAGTCAGAGCCTGGAACGCAAAAGCTACTTTCTCAGATTTCCCTCTGACATCCAGTACTGAATGTACCTTCTGTGTCTGAACTGAAAATTTCATCACCTTTTTTATTCTTCTGATTTCACTCTCCCTGTTTTGTTCCTTACATAAAGCAGAAAACACATGCAAGGAAAAGCAGCCAGAAGGTCCCTCTGTCTAGAGGGGGCTGGGATGTTGTTCAAGACAATTACTCCGGGAGACTGTGTAGCTATGCAATAGAAAAGCCAAAGAAGGAGCCCTGGGGAATTACATCAGCCTTTTTTTTTTCTTTTCTTTCTTTCTCCCCCCTCCCCTTTTTTTCTTTTTTGTCCTAAGGGGAAAAATCCTGAATAGGGTTATGAGCTGTCTAATCAGCACTGTCCTAGTTCACAGCAAAGCATGCAGAATGAACCAAGAGCAGAACACACAGAGCTTCCGCAACACACTGTTTTCAAAAACTGAGGCACATAATTTCCTGTGAAGCCCTGAAGAATGGAAGGGATAATATGAAACGCAGGCTTTTTCCTGGTAATCCTCTCTGTGTATACTCTGTTTCACCTTCGGTCTCCCTTTGTCTCCTTGCTGTCATTCATGACTCAGCACCGCCTTTCATAGAAACCCCTGTGCCTCTCTCTGACATGCTGACAGCCTCACGCTCCTCTTGCAGGACTGCAGATCCTTTGTCTGCCCACAAAACCTGACTCATCTCTTCTTGGACGCTGGCCTCTGCCACTCATTTCCTGACAGTACAATTATCACACCAGGTCCAAAAAAAAAAAAGAAAAAAGAAAGTAAATAAATTTCCAGGCAAGGACATCATTAATATTGTAGGATTACTCAGCTAATTGCTGTGCCAGCCGAGCGGTGGGTTTCAGCCACACCAGGAGCTGGTACCTCCCAACCATGTCTCCCAGGGCCCTGCAATAGGGCTGCATGCGGAACAGCCCTGCAGCCCCTGCTGAAGGCTCAGTCCTGCTTCTTGCAGCCTTGTGCCACCTGCACAGCTGGACAGAAAAGCCAGAAACCCTGTCATCTCTCCCGCTGTGCAGTGGCAGCACCCACTGTTCGTACTTTCTTTTGCTTACACATCCCTTGGAGCGCAGCCTCTGTGGGGCAGACATTTTGCTTCACTTTGTGGTTATCCAGCAACCATCCCCCCTCCTGCTCTCCTCTGTGACAATATCGAAAGATTTACGCAGTTGCCAGCCTAATGTTTCTGACACGCAGACAAAATGAAATAGCTCAGAGTGGAGCTGGCAACCAGGAAACTTCAGAAACAAATTGATCTGGCAAGGAGTTTTCATTATGCTTCAGGGAACAGGTTGATCTGACAAAAATAGAAGCTGGCAAATAGGTTAGCTTTTGGAAAACGGCACACCGAGGTGGTGCATTGAGATGAGGGGTGGTGTCTGATCTGGCTCCAGGAGGTGGGGTTGGCTGGCTTGATGGAAACCAGGAGATCGAGCCCTCTTTGGAAGAGAGGTTTTGTCATTTGGCTGTGCCGTAAAGCACGGTGCAGGCTCACAGCTTTCTGCAGTGGCTCCCATCACAGTCAGGAGGATCTGCCAGTGCACATCAGCCCTGGGTTTCTGCGACTCGTTCTGCTTCTGCTCGACACCATTATGGTGCCTGCTCCTGACTTCTCCTCTGTCTCCTGGGCCTCTGCTTCCCTCCTGAACTTGCCCAGGGAGGAGCCCTGGAGGAGATTTTGCCCAAATTGCCCAATTGTGTTAGCTGCTGTCACATGTACCATATGTTTTTATGCCTGCAAAGCATCCAAGTGCTGGGGGAGAAGAAGCTGGGTATAACCTGACATGCAAGCCTCTTGTATTGCTGATGGGGACACCAGGCCTCCAAGATGGTTACAAGATTTTTACTGTGCACAAAAATGTTTGCCGTCAGTATCAAACACGCAAGCCATTAATTCTCTTAAAAAAAAAAAAATCCCCTTACGTTTCTAGTAATGATTCATCTTTCAGCTACTCGCCGTTACCTTATATGGTCTCCCTATATGTCAGGGCTTTTTCTTAATGAATGGTATTCTCTGTACCCTGTTTTGATGCTTGATAGGAATAATAACCTCTGACTATTTATATCAGTATAGGCATGAAGTTTTTTGTTTTTTTTTTTTTTTTTAATTAGCCAGTATGTTGTTTTCCACAGAGTGTAAGTACCATCAACTAAATGATTTAGCTAAGTTGTTTAAAAAGAATAAATCTGTGTCTTAAAAACTGATCAGAAGTCCTTGGATATAGTCTGGCAAAAATGCTGAATACTTCTACCATGGCACATGCAGCCATTTTCCTACATATCTCAAGATGGAAAAATAGGAAATTAAAAAAAATACAGAAATATTACCTTGTTTATCTTTTACTGTGGTCATAGTGCTGTATCTCAGTTAACATTAATGCACTCTAATAAAAATTAGTGCACATCACAGCCAATCATTGCTGTAGGTTCCTTATTCATCATTTGGGAAGCCTTGTGGGCCCTTATACATTCCTGCTCGGATAAGAATATGCTTTTCCTGTAGCATAAGCATTCACAAGGATGACAGAAGAGTAGTAGAGTAGATCAAACACAGACTATATATAGGAACTCTTGCAATTTTTGCGTTTTCTCTTTTTCTTACTGTCTTTCTGACAATTTCATGGTTTCCTGCTGGCAATCCATCTGTTGCACTTTAAGTTAAGGTAGTGTGTAAATCTTGCAGAAGTTATGAAAGCATTACAAGGGCAAGGTTTATTTTTTATTTTTTATGTTAGAAAGCAGTTTGGAAAATACACAGATAAAATGCCTAACAGATAATGATGACAAGCTGTTATAATAATAAACACAAACACATTATTCTACCAAGAAGGCTTCACAAACGTATTTCAGTTGTGTGCAACTGTTAGTAATGAGTTGTGCAGGTCAATGATATCCAGATTTTTTTTGTGTTATAATTAGCATGCAGTTCAGTCATGTTTCTGAACACTTTGAACTGTGTCTTTAAATTCACTTTATCTTTCACTAGTTGACATTGAATGCTACTATTAGTAGATTTTTTTCCAAAACCATAGTTTCTAGAATTCTTCATGAATTTGGGATTGATGAATCTAAATATTTTTGTACGATTTGGAAGAAGATACATTACATATTTATTTGGTTTAAAAATGCCATCTTATTTTCAGTTTTAGTCTTTAGTTGAAATCAAGCTGCATTACTTCTAACGGGTTTGCCATAGAGAATTTTCTAGGTCTTGGGATGCTTAGTGTATTACCTGCTATAGTTTAACTTAAGGTTTATTAACCAGCCTATGAAAACAGATAAAGCTAGCCTAAAATAATTGTTATTTCAACAGCAGCTTTGATGGCTGAGTAAAGAACAATTATATACTTGCAGTCTGTCAAGTCTGAAGCTAGGTTTAAGTTACATATTTCATGAAAAACACCTTATGGCCTTATGAACATAAATTACTATGGGTGATAAGGACTGCAATATGATCTAGAGTTTGAAAGACATTGCAAAAGCTTGATGAAAAGACTTACGTTTTATAATGACCAGTAGAAGATTATCTGAGTTAGTTTTTGTAGCATTAGTAGATACACTATAGCATGGGTGGGTGGAGGGTGAACAGATGAGGGCAAAGAACAGTCAAGCCATTCCTGTAGTGAACTTCACCAGCTGAGACTGGGAAAGCTGGGGACTCTTTCCATTCTTAAATCACCTTTCCTGAGAAAAAAGGAAGTGTGTGAGATACACATATTTTAAAATAAATTACCTTGACTTTTTTCCATATTCCACTTTCTCCTTACCCATATCTTTCTGAGATAAAAAGCAAGTGTTTCATCACTATACTATCTCTTTTGTAAGTTTTTACAGACTGTTCTTTGCAATATCACAACCATTTTCACATTGCTGGGGAAAAACATTTCCGTTTCTTTGCCCCAAAATTTTAAATATATATTTCTCAGAAGAATGAATTTGAGTTCATGGGGAAAAAGAGCCTGAGATGTTATGCTTTCATGAAAATGTGAGGAAAAGAATTTTTTCTTTCATTTTTATTCCCCTGAAATTTCTCAGGCAAATCTCATTGTGTGATTACTGCTACTAACAAAGGGTTGAAGCAGTATGAAAAGAATAAGGCAGGAGGGGAGGGAAGGAAGAGGAGGTGGTTGGTTATGAATGTGAAAGCTTTATTTACACACACATGAACAATCAGCAGCTTTGAAAGAAAGAATGCAGAAAAAAGCACACACACGCATTTTTTACATTTCTATATGCATAATGGCCCTCTGAAAGAATCAACCAGTTTGGTAATTTTACTCCACAGAGGGTTTGTTATGCTTGTAAAGAGGCAGTATTTTGAATGACTCTGTGTTTTTTCCTTCTTTATGCTTAGTGCTCATGAAATGAAGTTGACAGAAGGGGGATTTTTTTTCCTATAGTCATTCAGCACGCAGCATGATGCAAAGCTGGTTTTGAGGGAAGACACAGGACAGTTACCTCTTTTTCCACAAAGCATCAACAGGCCAGACAGGAGGTAGGTTAAACATGGTTCCACCGACAAATCTCAGATGAAGCTCAGAAGGTGGAGACAGAAGTGAGTGGAGGTGGAAGTGGAGCAACAGGTTGTGCTGCTTTTGTGTTGTCAGGAGCAGGTCACCCCTCACCATTGCTGCCTCCTGATCGTCCTGCGCCCACAGATTTGGGTGCTGATTCTCCACGTGATGGCTGTGGTGACAGTGGCCTCTGTCCTATTTACCACATGGAGGCTTCCCCTCAGGTCTTTGAGGAGCTGTGGGCTGAAGTGGGGTCCTCCAGGGGTTGGTTCCCGCTGTGCACTTTGGCCTGCAAGTTAGGCAACAGCTGGCAATTGGCAGAAAAGACCACGGTGTGGTGAATTATGATCAGGGACTTCGCTACATTGTCAAAATCACTCAGCTTGGTGAGGAGAGTTGAATACTGGGCAACGAGCATCCATGTAACAGCATGTTAAAATAATTAATAAGAGATGATGAAGATGAGATTTATGTCTCTGCTTTTTTTTTTTTTTTCTTTTCCTGAAGAAACTTGGTGTATTTGCCAATATTGATGCTGCTTTGCCACTGGTGGTGGTAGGGTGGCTGATGTAGCTGATGCAGGCTTTTCAACCACTACAGTAGTCAAGGCTGGCAGTATGTCTATTACAGCAGCACAACTGCAATGTGGAAGCCTAGCACAGGCACTATTTAATGTCAGTCAATCAACATTTTCAGCTTGCGTATTAAATGCAAGCTGAAAGAAGAAGATGATTGAGATTAAGAGTTAAAAAAACCCTGTCACCATACTCCTTTTGCCCCATGTTGCTGTGTGAAAAGCCTCCTCGGAAAAACTTCCAACGAATCTCATAATGAATATATGTATGAGTGTATATGTGTGGGTATGGAGGATGTGTGGGTGCATGTGCAGATGTGTAGAGGGGTATCCAACTGCTGGATTCTTGCTTCGTTCCTTTTGGGTTTGGAGTCAGGGGAACACCGAGATGATTGTTCATAAAATTCGACAGGAAGTCTTTTGGAAGGACCCTTCTTCAGTCTGCTTTGGACGCTTTCACAATTAGGAGGGCCAGGCCTGAATGGTCCCAGGAGTTTGACTTTTGGAAATTTCTGCTGGGGAAGGGGAAAGGCTGGTGGAACCAAGAATGGGTGTGTGTGCATGTGTGTGTGCTCTGAGCTGTGCTCCTCAGTCCAAGATTACCCCTTACAGGCAGGCTTCCCTCTGCCCTGCCTATCTATCTGCTCCCACCTTGATTTGTTGCGAGGGCTGGAAGATCTATACATGCGGGTAGGTGTTGCGTGGGGCACAGTGCTATCAATAATGATGCACTGTTAATTTGGTGGGTGTCTGTGTAAGGCTGTGTAAGCAGCTATTTGCTGCTGCTTGCCCATGGCAGGGTCTTGGTGTAGGTCTGGGGCAGCCTGTGACCTGTGCTCCCAAGTCGCAGGACCCTATTTCAGAGTGTCAAAGGGCAGGCTGTAATTCTTTTGCGCCGAACACTTTGCTGGGCTTCTAGGTAATCCCAGGGCACATCGGGATGTTATTTTTTGATGGTTGAGTGCACGAGTTTTTTTCTTGCCCTCAGTTCTTGCAAGCAACAAGACCAAAGGCCACTCACTGGGCTGTGCTGGCTGCATCGTACCCCTGGTTTTCTGCTCTCCTGTGAGAAACAGTATTTATTTAAAATAAGTGAAGCTGGAAAAATCCATTACAATTTCAGTGAAATTTAGCTATATTCACACTGATGCTTTAGATATTGTCAAATATACAATATATTTATTAATTGCTGCAACAGCATGCACAATTAGGAAGTATGTGGCTAAAATAAAATGAGTTAATATTTGCCTTTGTTTAAAAACGCGGTGCTGCTATTGGGATGCAGCTGGAGTTGCATGCATCTCCAGAGGGAATCTAACCTTTTATTTAAAAATACTTTCTATACAATATTTTAAATCCTCTCTATTGATTTATCTAGAATGTTAAAAATAATATAATGCTGTGTTAGATACAGCAAGTAATCTTTATTTTGAAATTCATTATATTGTAGGGAAGACACATGGTGCTCTAGTGGTATATAGCAGAAGAAAATACATATTATGCAAAATATGCTGTGAAGAGTGGATGCTAAGAATACTAAACATTTTCTACTGTAATTCGCATCAGGACAAAATATCTCTCTTACTGATAGGTTTGGATAAATATTTAAAACTGAAATGTTTTCCATTGAAACATGCAGATTCAGTGGCATGAAAATAGTCTATGGACTTGCAAGACTTTGTTGAATTTCATTTTGAAAAAAATCCAACACATGCCAAAATAATCTGAATATTTTGCATTGACTTTCAAAATGAAACTTTCAGTATTTTATTTCAAATGGATTTCCTGCCTAGAACTCTGCTTTTGTTTAAAAAAAAAGCTCAAAATTGAAACGATGTGTGGAACACTGACAACATTTTCAGTTCAGTGACAACTGCTTTTTCTGTCTTCGTTCCCTTCTCCTCCCCCAGTGGATTTTTCAGATTTGCCATGAACTAAAAATATCCGTGATATTTGTAGGTCTGTGTCTGACTACTTCATAGATTTTTCCCTTTGCATCGTGTCACTTCCACAGTTATCCCACCTTTCTTAAATATCAATTTTCAAAATTTTCTTGATTGCCAGTCATCTGTCTTATCTCCATCACACTGAGGTACCTTTTCTCTGTGTCTTAAATCAGGTGACGGATTTGGAGAAAACTCTGTGGGGGAGAAACTTATTTCCTTCAGTTTGTTCAGGTTTTCCTCTACCTTCCTGAGGTTCTGGGTTTTAGATACTGCTCACTGCAAACTGTTCTCTTTCTTGGCAAATTTCCCCACGTGTTTCATAATACCAGGAAGGCTGGGATGGTGCATCCTAAATATCAGAAGTCCATTCCCAGTCAGCGTTTGAAACCTGGGAAACTCTTTTTTGCATGGCTCAAGGATCACTTTCCTGCTCCTTTCCAACAGGGCTTTTGCAGGGATGGAGGGCAATGGCAGAGTTTTGTGGTGCTGGAAGTCCCACTCTCCATTCCTAGGCAAGAGGTATAAATATTGCAGCTAAACATCTCGTCAGAGCGAGCACGGTTCTGCTGCAGGTCCCCCACACGGCTGTGCCACTCAGCAGAGCAATTTTGCAATCGAAAGCAGTTTAAGTGGTGCAGGGGCCAGAGCTGTCAGCAAATCTGCAGTGCGGTGGGGACCTACCTGTCACGGTCTGCCCGAGGTGTTATTTCACTCTCCACCTCACCTGGTGGTGGGATGCACTGATGGAACAGTGCATTGTGCCTAAGCAGAATGCCCCCAGTTGACCCTTAATTGCTTTAGATCAGAAGAGAAATGAGGAAAAAAATGCAGGAAAAGAGTTTTTTGTGTATGCATTAAACTCCACAAAAGGTGATTCATTACAGCTTCATGTTGTGAAAGGCCCAAGACCTCCTCACTCTAAAGTGGTGTTGGTTCAATGATTTCAGTAGGAAAATGCCTATTTTCACCTTTCTGGAATTTCATCGCTAACGGAGACTTGAAGTGGCAGTCTAGATCCCGAACCTTGCACTTGAAGGGGAACAAATTTCAATCATGAATGTAGAAGAGTGGTTGCTAAATCACTGTGTAAGGATAACTGGAGTTTGTTTACTGTTTTATACTGCAATTCTGACATGGGGCTGTTCCCTGAATGGAAAGTTTGGCTGTTTGTTTGTTTGTTGTTTTTGTTGTTGTTTTACATCAACACAAGCGAGGTTACAACAGCCTTTTTCTCTGAGACGTTTCCTTTGTAGAGAACCAAGAAATGTCAGTGTCAGTCCTGCTGTGTTTCGAGATATCTTCAGAAAAAGTGCACTTTGAAGCTGGCTTGTGCTGCTTGTGCACACTAAAGCTGTCATGTCAGAGCAGAGAGGTTGGTGTGTGGGCCCGTGGGAGCTCCCATGAGGGACACTCAATATGTGCCCCATCCCCACCGTTGGCCGTGGCACCCATCCCGAACACCAAATCGCTGGTAGCCGCTGTGGACACCCAACTGACCAATCTCTAATCTGGCTGGGAGAACTAAACAGCCTCTGAAACGCGCATCTGCCTTTAATCCAGGGAAATGGCACCCGCCCACAGCTGAACTGTAGCATGAGCCTGCCCAAATTGTTTTTATTGCAAAACCATCATGCGGGAGTGTTGGGGGCTCCCTGTGATGGCAGGGCCTGGCAGCCAGGGCCCATCCCAGCCCCAGCCAGGAGCAGGCAGCTGCGGAGCATGGGGGCAGCCCCAGCCCCAAACATTGGGCACCTCCCTGGGGATAGGGGCAGACTGAGTCCAGGCTAGTACGTGGGCCTGGCTCAGGGGGCCCATGCCAGGGCAGGACCAGGCTGTGTGGAGCTGGAGCCTGGCCCAGATGCAGTGTTGCTGGGGCAGGAGCTGATGGCCCTGGGGGGCTGAGATGGGGTCCTGGGCACTGGGCAGGGTGGGGGAGCCCCAGGGGTTGGTGATGCCCTCAGAGACATGAGAGAAGGCAGGCAGGTGGGCAGGCGTGCTTGTCTCCTGTAGGTGATTTAGTGGTAGGTTCATAGTAGCAGATAGAGCAAACAGCAAGTCTCAGAAGGTTTTTAATATATAACAGCTTGTTTAGTAATTTGAGTTAAATAATTTATTTATGTGAACTGAGATTTGGCCCTTTAACTGTAGTGTGTAGGTCTGGCACATGATCCACTGTGCAGAGTATCTGACTGTCCAGGCAGAGCTGTTTATATTCCAGGATTTTCTAGGTTTCTCTAAGCTATTTCTAACATATCTTTGTTAGATGGATTATACATTTTATTTCTCATTCCTAACAGTGAAATACAAACCTCATACTTAGGCATTTCCCACAAAGCAAAACCCCCTCTGCAACTTAGAAGTGTTGAACGCTGATTTACTGTTCATGTGTGAACAAATAAATTCCCCAGAAATCTGTTGTTGGGAGCGCAGGGTGCACAGCTTGCCTCTCTCTGCAGCTGTGTGGCATGCGAGTGAGGTCATCTTGCCACAGAGCCAGCTCTGTCTGGAGGCTTGCTGCCGAAAAACAGCCCCAGACAGCCTAGAAGAGGGAGGGAAAATGCGCACAGAGGGTCAGACATGGGGGTTTTCGTTCTGATAAAATTCTGACTTGCAGTCGCAAGTAATGCGGTCCTTCTCAGCAGCACATCTTGCAAAGTGATTCCTCACCCGCCTGAAGAGAGAGTGTGCAGTGGCATACATATCTGTTAGAAAGGTAGAAAACCAGATCACAGCAAATCATTTGAATCTGTATGTTAGGAAAATACTTGTGAAAATGCAAATAGGGATATGTTGTCATTACTCTTACTCTTTAATGGACTATCCAGTCCAGTTATAGAAACAGAATGTGTTTTTTGGTGACATTTTTTCAGTGGTGCTTAAAGCAGATCCGCAAGACCTTGCTGCAGGACTTAGGCTAAAGGCTTTACAAACTTTGCATCTTTAAACACAAAGCAATGTGTCAACATATGAACATACGGATGTCTTAGTGTAAAGACTCTTAACACATTTAATATTTTCTGCAACTTTATGTAGCCATTTTACACATTATAGTCACATAATTATGATAAACATTTTCATCTGCCCAGAAGCTTTGGGAACAAGCTCACTGGACTGTGGCTTAGTGAATGTTTGAACTCTCTTAAGGCAGCATATGATAAATTATTAGTAAAAAATGAAATACTTTTATGATGTTAGTGCTCCTGGCAGTCTGGGAAGCTTTAGTTTCTTGGGCACGCCAGCTGAAAAAGAGATGAGAGATTTTCTCTGTCTCTCTCTTTCATTTTTAACCCCAAAGCACAAAGTAAAATTACCTGTAAATCTGAATAAATATAGTGTTCATGAAGCCCAAAGAATAAAAATAAATAATGAACAAATAAAAAAAAAAAGAGGTTAATAATGTTCTCTATTGCAAATGAAAAAAATCAATAAATAAGAAAACCTACTGAAATAGATTTAGACATTCCACAGTAAAGGAAAAACTGAAGAAAAAATGAGATTCCAAAGAATCTGCCAGTGTGTCAAGTCACATCACACAAAGCATGTGCGTGAGGTTGGTGTTAAGAGAGGATTTTATGTATTACTGTCAATAAAACAGCATCTAAATTATGCTGCAAACTCTTCCCCGGTAGATCAGGGGAGAGAAAAAAACCCCAAACTTTAAACAATTAGGAAGCCTTATATAGGAATTCTGGCTTCAGACCCATTCAATTTCACAGAAGAGAAGTCTGTTAAAGGAGGGTATGTTACATTAGAGACAAATTTGATACGTCAGGTTTAACCCAGTCTCCATAAAGACTGGGATCCCATGGCACACAGAATGCTATGGCTGTAGCATAGAGAAGAACAGTTATTTCCAGGATATCATGGTTCCCAGGGCTTTCCATTGAAATAATCACCGAAGAACGACATATCATCAGTTGTGAATGATGTTCTCTCCAGTAATGCAATTGGCAGAAAATCTACCATTTTCTGGAAATGTATTGGTCTTCATGAAAATGTTGATTTTTTTTATTTTTTTTTAATTTTTTTTTTTCCCCCCAGGATGGATAGCTGGTCATAACAAAAGCAACTGAAATAGCTGATAACTTCATGGCTGTAGTACTTATATATAATATGAAGACTTGTGATTATTCACTTGTCATTATTCTGGGCTACCTTTCTTCCTTCTGTACAAAAAGTTGTAAGTCTACTTTTCGTTGCATGGTGGAGTGAAAGCGCTTTCCAACACGGTTATTTTACCTGAAAGTTTTATTTTTGGACTGGCCCACTTATCATCTTTTAATTACACAAGTTGTCAAATCAAATCCTATTTGTTCTCTCATTAAAGTATTTAAGCTATCTTATTATGAGGAAAAAGATGGGTAAATAAATTTTACATTTTCATGGTCAAACATATTTTTCTGTCTGAACTGTTGCCTCCCATGTTTATTCAGAATAATACACGAAGTTGCTTCTTGGAGAGTTAGGAGTCTGCAGAGCTGTGGAGAATAAGCTTGTTTAATTTAGATCACAAGTCCATGTACATTAATCCTGAATCTGTGCACTGTCAGGCTAGACAGCAAATATAAATTAATCTGGATAAGGTATGAGCACACCATCATATTTTTGCTAAATTATCCAACACACGCAACATGGTGTTTATGCCACAGTTAGGCTTTATTCTGTCTCTGGGAAGACATCTGATCCATCATTAATCTGCCAGAACAAATTTTATTTCTTAAAAGAAGAAACCCAAACCAAACTGAACAAATATGAACTTTGACTTCTACAAAGCCTGTGACATGGTCTACCATAGCATCCTCCTGGACAAAATGGTGAAAGATGAACTGGCTAAGTGGACAAGAGGGTGGGTGGCAGATTGGTTATGCTGGCAAGCCAAAGGATAGACATAGTGGTACGAAGTACAATGGACTGTCAGTTCCTAAGGGTGTCTCACAGGCATCGATGCTGGGACCACTAAGGTTTGATGTCTTTGTTAGTGAACTGAATGATGGGAACTGGTTTGCAGAGGATTCTGAATGGGGGGAGTGGCTAGTACACTGGAGGGTGGGGGATGCCATTCAGAGAGACCTTGGCAGGCTGGAGAAATGGTCTGAGAGGAACTGGATGAGGTTCAGAAAGGCAAGTGGAAAATTCTGTGTCTGGGGTGGAGTAATTCCATGCACCAATACTGGCTGGGGACTCAGCAGCTGGAAAGCAGGTTTGCAAGACCTGGTGGTGCTGGTGGATGACAAGTTGAACACGAGTCAGCAGTGTGACTTTACAGCAAAGGTGGCCAACCCCCTATGGGCTGAGGGAGATTAGTCAGCAGGTCAAGTGATTCTTCCACTCTATTCAACCCTTGTGAAACTGCACCTGGAGAACTGTGTCCTGGTGAAGGCTTGCCAGTATGTGAAAAACACTGTCATATTGGAGTGAGTCGAGTGAGGGTTGACCAAGCTGATCAGGGTCAGGGTCAGTTCTTCTAACTGGCTCTACTTGGATTGGGGGCTTAGACCAGGTGGCCTTTAACCTGCATGTGTCAACAGTCCTGTCTAGCAGAATTTGCACCACTTCAGCACTTGGTGTGACGCGTGTGCAAGCCCTGAAACCGGATTAGCTGTGGCGCAGGACCACAGCCCCCTTTTCTTTAGCTATGCTGCTATTCCTGTTTTTCCAGGGTCTTAGAGGAAGTGGAAATCCTATGCATTCATGCATGTCAGCTCTGCCAGTTGTACAGGCTGGGGGATTTACTGCAACCTCAAGAATGTGCTCTGGTCTATGGACCAAACATGCATGAACATGTGCTTGCACATTTCCTGGGTAGTGAAAAATAAGTAAAGATCTGGGATTAAAGGGAGTTTAGGAAGACTTGTCAACACTGCCTTCAAGGCCAGGTAAGAAAAATACTTAAAAATGACAAGGGAAATTACATATTATAATTTCCTCTGTTGTTACCTTTTAGAGTGCATTATCTTAGAAATTGTTATGGATTTTCGAAAATGTTATATCAGACATGAGTATGGTGTACAAAATGCACAACCTCTTCATACATGGCCATAGTTTTGCAGGGGGTTGTTAGCTGTTACTGTTGAAATTCTTTCAAAATTAGGCAAGGGAGTATTTCCCACAGTGACCTATAGGATGTATTGTAACTAACTGAACTGGTGAGTATCTCCACTTCTGTTGCTGTATTTTGTTGCAGGATGATGAAGGGCTCATCTGTGTTCTTTTCTATGTGCTAACTTGAGGACAGTTTTCCCTGTCAGGTGGATGTATTCCCTGAGTGCAAATGGGGGTTGATTTTGACAAGATGAAAATTCAATTTCCTTTTTCATCTTGTATATTCAGTTGTCATGCATTGTCTTACAATATGTTTCTTCTTGTTTACTCCCATTTGTGCATTACCGGACTTGAGCTAAGAACGTGGTAGTATGTCAGAGATTGGTAACAATAATTAAGTAGATTTACCAACAGACAGGTATCAGACAGGTATTTTAGATATAGGTATTTTAGAGCTACTTATAGTATAGCTCAACAAAATTTGCATTTTATACAGCACTCTTTCTTTTAACAATTCTGTCAATAGTGGGAAAAAAAAAAGGAACCCAATCTTTTCATAGAAACAGAGACTACCAGGTTGGAAGGGGCCACAAGGATCATCTGGTCCAATCTGTCTTGGTAAAAGCACAGTCTAGACAAGGTGGTCCAGTACCCTGTCCAGCTGAATCTTAAAAGTGTCCAATGTTGGGGAATCTACCTTATCCCTGGGGAGATTATTCCAATGGTTGATTGTTTTAATAATGAAAAATTTCCCTCTTGTGTCCTATCAGAATCTCTGCAGGAGTAACTTGTAACCATTACCCCTCGTCTTTTCCATGTGACCCCTTGTAAAAAGGGAATCACCATCTTCTTTCTAGCCACCCCTTGAATACTGGAACATGGTGATGAAGTCTCCCCTAAGTCTTTTCTCAAGGCTGGAGAAGCCCAGTTCTCTCAGCCTTTCCTCATATGATGGCTTCCCAGTCTTTTGATCATCTTTGTGGCCTTTCTCTGGACCTTCTCCAGCCTGGCGACACCTTTTCTGTATGATGGGAACCAAAACCGAACACAGTTTTCCAGGTGTGGCCTGATGAGTGCTGAGTAGAGTGGGATAATGACTTCTTTGTCTCTGCTGCTGATGCCTCTGTTGATGCAGCCCCGCATCCTGTTGGCTTTCTTTGCCACAGCCGCGCACTAGTCACTCATATTGAGCTTGTTGTCCACCAGGACCCCCCATATCCACCAGGACCCCGATTGTGAAGACTGTTTCATCTTTAAACACCACTGAAAAACTTAGTTTATGGTGAGGGAAGATTAAAATTAAAATGTGAATCTGGACTTTAATATCCAGACCCGAGGATGCTTTATTCCATGATGAGCCCACATGCAATTATAGGAAACTATTTAGGAAAATAGGCCCATTTTCATTTTCCCAAGACTGAAAGCTTCACAGTATCGAAGCATTCCTGAACATACTTATATCCTAACAAAGATAAGAATGTTTATTTTCTTTGCAACACATTTATTGTAAGTATTCAAGGTCAGGATTTTTAATTATTTGCTCACTGGAGTATTGCTCACTGAATGTTCTTTTGGTGTACAGAATTACTGAGGGGAAAAGGAGCATTACATGAAAGAATGTGATGGAATTATTGTAAAAGTTTTGACTAGCTTTTATGGTATTTTTAGAAATAATCAAAGAATCATCTGATTTGGAAAAGCTTCCTCCTGAGCCATGCAGTCTACGCTCCCTTGCTGTGGCAGGGCTGGCTATTTCTGTGCAGCAGAGGAAATGCGGACGGACACCTGCCAATGATTTTCCTGTGATTTTCCTGGCTGTGCGGAGCTGTGGTCAGTGCACACACTGTCATAGGAAAAACCCTTGTACATAGTGACATAACACAATGCTGTGTGGTTAGCAAGGAGGGCTTTGGCCACTCTAACCCATTAAATTCCTCACAGTCCCAGTCCTTTAGGGGTCCTCTCTCATAGGCCGACTCCTGGTGTAAAGATTTAAATGGGGAAAGTAGTCCCCTTGCTTTCTTTTCCACTACAAATTCATGTAAGTACTAATTTAGTTTCTGTCATGCTACTAAATAAGTGGGAATGAATTACACTGAGAAGAGGAAGAGGACACTAATCTATTTTTGGTCTTAAGGAAATTAATGAATTTGATCTGATATGGTTCCTCCTGACAAACACATCATACTGGCTACCATTTCGCGTCACTGCATCAAAGCATAAAGATGTTTATAAATGGGCAGAATCATTAGCAATTTGCCAGCCGGCTAGCTAGGCTGCTTAGACTTTAACTGTTGCAGCTCCATTTTTCTATTATGTGTATCAGAACTGTTATATTGATGTTAACTATAATAGACAGTAATTTTAGCTTCTTTTAGTCATACAAGGTCTGCGTAAATCTCTGAGAATATGGTTGGGGTGGAGTTCTGCTGGTACACAGAGATGTTTACTGTGGGAAACAAAAAAAGAAAGGTAGCTTAAAGTATTTACCATTTGTCCATTTATGCATTGACATGGATGTAGTCCCTAGATCAGGAATCAGTGAAAAAGCCTTAGGAGACATAACATATTTTCTGATTTTAATCTGCATGGACACCACCACCCTGATCAGCTGTGCTGGCCTGGCAGTGAGCTGTCTGTGCTTCTGCCGTGCAGGAATTGGAGCTACAGCAATTCGCCAGTAACCTCACACACTGCACAGGGATCGTTACGCTGCTTCTGAATTACCCAGGGCTTCCCACCACTGAGTTGGCGAGTTCGTACGAGATCCGTTGGGTCTCCGCTGTGGTAAAGCTGCTGGAATGACATCAGTGATTATTTCCTAGTAATCTGTTGAAAGTGCACACTGGAAGGGGAAATGTTTATTGCAAGTACAGCTCAAGTAAGGAACTGTTTCTGGAAGATATTCAGGCTTGGAGAACTGGTTTCAGAATATATGTGCGCAAAGAGACTGATTAGTCTTCTGACACTGGAGAGCATGAAATAGCTCAATGAATTAGTAGCTGAGACTGGTTGTTGCTTTGGAAAAAAAAATATTTCAGCAGCATTCAGATTAACTTAGACCATTTCTGTCTGAACTGACTCATCTGGAAATTGAGTTGTGAGGTTGCTTCGTACTTTGGAGATTTTGTTGTGAGAAAGAATTTACCTTGTAACAAGGAAATGTGTGGAAACAGGGAAACACAATGAATTCCTAAATGTTCTTTTGATTGATTTGATGCTGAGTTTTCTTTAAGGAACCACAAAATAAGGTAATCTTGGGATAGACAAACTCTCAACTTACTTTTTAAAAATTAGTTTGTTTTGATTTGATTGATTTTGGATGAATGCCCCTTTGCTGGAGGCTTTCATGTTGTTTAGACTTGGCTTTCAAAACTGATTGGGGAAGTTTTTTTCCATCAGCGTATAGCAAATGCATTATGTACACATTTGGGCTAACTTCTTTCCATGTCTTTATCTTGTTTTTTAACTGCTGATTTTTCAGTCTTCAGGATGACATTAGAAGACCTGTACATGTATGTATTTGTGCACATGTATGTGAGGTCTATATTTGTCATTCTTACACAACAGAAATCATAAGCAGAGGGAACCAGTACTATAATTTGCACATTACCCAGTGCTAAACCAAATAAGGTCTTTTTCTGCCACACTGTCCACAAAGTTCTGTAATTTTTTTTGGGCCTGGCATAAACAATTTACATTGTATTTGTCGGTACTTTATTTTAATCTTTGAATATATTCTCATCTCAATATATTGATACAGGCTTGTGGTGCTACTTCTGTCTTGCTTAGTGCTGTTCATTTATGTGCAAGAAGAGAGTGGAGAAATGGGCATAGCTAAAGACAGCTGAGAAACCAGAGGTCTCCCATGCAGTAGGAGATGGATTAATGATCCATTCAGTGTAAGATCCGGACTTTGGCAGCAGCTAAAACTGAATGATTGAGAAAAAAAGAAAAAGTGTTTCCCTTCAGCACTGATAAGAACAATGAAGCCTTTTGGTGTCATCCTGTTAGTTGCTACTACAGGCAACCTCTGTACTGAAATCAGGTAAGGATGCCCAGCTAACCCATCATGAAGGAAGAGGTGTGAAGAACAGAGAAAAGAAGACACTGAGAGATCAGAACACGAGTGGTGAGGAGTCGAAGGACACTTTTGGCTTTGGGACCAGCACCCCATTTATTGCAAGTATTATACAGTGTGTTACAAATGAGACAGGGAACCAAGGAAAGATAGGGCCGTAAATGTACCACGGGGAGCTGATTTTTAATGTATTCAGGACACTATTTTGAACATGTCTGTTGAATCTGGTTTCATTCTTTGGTGGGTCTGTTTGGTACATGTCTTCAGGAAGGCTATTGATACTATCCAGCTGGAATGTTTTTGTAAGTGATTTCATGAAATTTGATCTCGAAGAGACAGCCTAGGCTGGAAAAGCATCACATCAAAGCAGGGTTATCAATGTTTCATTGCAAATGTAGAACAATGCTTCAAACCTTGCCAGGGCTTGCTCTGGACTATGTTCTTTTAAATAGAAGTTCATTAATAATATGCATGATGGATCAATTTGCTTATTTAAAATGTGGAAACTTATTAGGGGAAGTTATAAGTTTAGAGGAAAGATCAGAATTCAAACCATGTTTGGAAAATGGGAGAGATAGTCCAAATAATTGCAATGGAATTTGATAAGGAAAAGTTCACAGCACTCTGTTTAGGAAGATGAAATTAAACCACAGATAGACAATGGGAAATATTTGATGATATAACCACCAAATTGCAACAAATTGCCACAAATTCAGAGTCCCTTAGAAAATGTGGAGAATAAGAGCTTAGTTGGCACAAAATAGGTTGTACCTGGCTGTGAGTTTCCTGTGAGGAAATGCTCTTGACATGTGAGTTCTTATGCTCCTCCAAGCAAGAAGCCAGAGCTCCTTTAGAAATGGAGTGTAGCAGGAGAGGTCTGCAGGAGCTATAGCTCCCCATAGTTTGAAACATCCCTTCCATGCAAATCATGATTGCATCCAGCCTTGTCAGCTGTCCTCAAATGCCCCAGTGGCTGGAAGAAGTGGGGAAACATTCATGATGTTGCCTTTACAGCACACAGTTGTCTGCAATGATGTGCACAGTTTAATGAGCAGCTTCTTCCCCTCCATAAAACCAGAGCAACATGTATGTCTCCAGGTTCATGTCTGTTTGCTGGAGAGGGGAAAGAAAGGCAGAGTGGTTATCATGAGAACAGTGAACTGAGCTTTTTCTTTGCTGTTCTTTTCCTTGGGATCAGAGAAGGACCATTAATGAAAGTACGATGGGGGAGAACTATAGGACTCTGTGGAAGTGGTTGCCATTCATTTCCCTAAGGCAACTTGGGCAAGTGGGTTCATGAAAGAGAATTGCAAACAAATGGATTTTTGTGGTTGACTTTATGTAACTTACGAGCCACAGACAGAGTACCGAACTATGGCTTAATGTCTGGGAAACTCATGTAATGATTTTCTTTCTACAGTGGTCCTTTCCCACTAAGTTGGGCAAATGCTATTAGACCTGTTCTGTGAGATATATCTTGGGATGCACATCCATCTGTGAAACTGGGTCAATAGTTGAGCAACTAGAAAGTAATTTCTGTCTTGACTAAAAACCCTAAAAGACTTAATCTGAAATTAGGTTAGAGCATGTCTGGAAGAATTTCAGTGACAGCATTTTGGACAGAGAAAATGCTACAATTTGCTTGCAGGCTTATGGCCAAAATTTACACTTTTCTGGAATTCTCTGAAAGTATAAAGCAAATATATGCACATACTTGCAAATATGTGTAACACAGATGACTCAACCCCTCTTGGCTCCCTTCTCCTAAATGAGACAATGTAGTCAGGAAAAAAAAAAAACAACAAACAAGAAGATTTAAGTTTTTCGTCTTGTATGTATATTATTTACAGAGTTGTTGCTCCCCAGTGGAGTTATAAACAAAATGAATAGAGATAAAGGGTTCTTTTGTTATTTCTTGTAACTGCAGAAGCAGAAGAGTTTCTTTATTTAGGAAGAGAGAGTAATCTTTACTGGAGTTCAGCTGTTACATTCCCGCATCTAAACTTACAGCTCCCTTTTTCGTTCGCTCTGTATGTGGGGTTTTATGAGAGAGTATTCTCTCACATTTCTCCTAACACCCTCCTGCACACAGACTTTCACAGCATGTCTGACTTAGTGGTATAGCACAAGACAAGAATGGGGCTTAACATTAGCACTGACGTTGTGTTATCTTCAAACTGTGGTCTTTCTATCTTCCACTTGAGATATTAATAAACTTCAAAAGCTACTTTCAAACTGAAATAAAAAGCTCCAGGGATATCCTTAACTGTGTCGACACTGCTGCTGCATCTTGATGATAATCTTATCATGCAAAGGTGGAAAAAAATCCCTGATCTATAAAACATGTGCAGCACAAGCCATGGCAATTTCAAATTACAGTTGTCTGGGTATTGACCCATGGATCATTTCAATTACTTGCTTCTGTAGATATGCATGATCCACCACTAGCCTACCACAATTTGGTTCAGATAGTGGATAGGCAAGTGGAGAGAAATGTTTCCTTTAAACTGTTGACATGCTGTCTGATAAGAAAATGCTTAAATGATGTCACCTTGACTTGCTGTGATGTGATGGAAAGTAACAGTACGAACTGCGTATGCAATGGAAAAAAGACAAGGTCATTTTCTGTGATATCATTTTGCCCTCAGCAGGAAGTGCTGGTGCAGGAAAGTGGAGTCGTCAGTACTGGAGTCCATCCATCAACAGCCTGGAGGGAAAAAGGGGACAGGCATTGAAGGCAGCTAATTTGCCAGATTTGTGCACCTAAATTTCTGTGAGCCAGTGAATGAATTCAATACAAGAGCCACTGTGTGTTTAAATAATTAAACACACTTATGGAAATAATTAATCCTTTATGGGAAATTGTAAGTGACGGCTCATAGCTTAATGCAAGGCTGTGTTTTAAGCCATGGTGCAAATGTGTTGTGATGGAAATGCAAATGAAGACTAAATAAGCAATTACCTTTAAAAATTTTGATTCACATTATGTACCTATTTGAAGAGAATTTCAATCACTTTTTCATTTGTTTTCAAATGCCCTATGCACAGACATGATTTAGGGTTAAAAGTCTCGTCAGTCCTGCCATCGTAGTTAAAGGTCCAGGCTAGTGCTGACAATAGTTTATCTTGAAATGCTGATAAAAAATCCAGTGGCCGTTTCTACTGCCTCTGATCAGAGTTAACCCCTGTTCCGCATAACAGTTGCCCCTAATTAAGTAAATAATGTCTTATAAAGGTTCAATCTGCTTTACAATGACAGAAAAGGCTTAGCAGTGGCAATGCAAAAGGTAGTACAGGCTGGGCTTCAGGGATGTGGAAAAACTCCAGCCTTGCACAGTTTCAACGAAAATCACAGAATAAAGTCATAGATATATACAGAAAAATACTTACACATACATATATAAATATGACCCCTCTGCTTGTATACATTTGTATAATGAAACCCCTTCTGTCTTCCTCCTGTCAGTTCAGCTAAGCCAGTTGCTGAGCTGGGGCTGTTTCCCAGTGCAGGCAGGGCTGAGGCATGCATTATTGACTAAAACACTCCGTTCTGGTCTCCCGGGGCATATAAGCATTTCAAAACCATTCATAATGATGGAGCCCAATCTGATGCTGCAGGGCAAATGACTCTGCATCAAATGGCCAACACAAAGCAGCCGGCCATGGCGCATCGTGTTACCTCCAACTGCTCCTCCCCCATGCTGTTTGTGTGGGAAGTGTGGTCCAACATTTTTTTATGCAGAATCCAACTGTGGAAAACTTGGCACATGTATATCCTGAGCTGCGTTAACGTGCTCCTTAGCCATAGTGAAAGATTTGGTCAAAAATACGTGATTTCAGCTCAGAAAAGTGTTTAGAAACAAATCATGTACTTGTTTAGATTTCCTATTGAGCCACCCTCCCCCAAAACAGGGGTTTATAGGAAATCCTGGTAAAGCCATAATCGTAATCATAAACAAATGGCTCTCTCCAATGCTGACCTCCTTCTCTAGAGCTCATGCTAGTGGCAGGGCTACAGTTCTATATTAGGCACTGTGACAGCAGGAAGAAATCTGGCAGTCTTACAGTGTCATTTTGTGGAAAATACATTGGAGCTGCTTCTGGAATAAATTTACATGAGAGCAAAGAGGAATTAAATAGAGACGAAAGCACAGATTTGCTTGCAATGATGTGGATGAGGATGGCAATTGCACAGAATGTTTAGTTGCATGTCTCCCTTCTGTTATTGTGCTTCTGAGTGATCAGCAGATGTCACTGGTGATGGGTGACACGAAGCCTGTCTCTGCTCTTTGGATCAAAAAGGAGTCATCACAGTATTTCTAATCCTTGGTGGTTTGGAAGTGAGACAGCTAAATGCTGGAAGTTTCACTGCAAATGACCACGTGTCTTCAGCTAATAACATGTGCTTGTGTAGCCAATGTGCTGGAAGATTGATGCCTCATGATCAGATCTTCCTGGGCTAAAATTGTTCCCAGAACATTTAAGCAGACTACATGCAAATATACATACACATATATATGTAGGTGTATGTTTATATATAAATGCACAGGCACTGGGGGAGAACTGTATGAAACAGCAAGACTATGTGAACATCTCAGCGTAGCATCTTACTGCTGTTTACGAGCTTCTCCTTCTGCTGTCTAATGTCCTCTGAAATGTCCCAGACTGGCACAATGATGGAGACCTCTACCTACACACTAGGAAAAAAGATAGCTTTTTACTTCTAGGATCAAAAAGAAGAGACAACAGCTGACTGAAAAAATAGTTGCTTTTTCTTCCTGATAAAAAGCCAAGTATTCAGTTACACAGTTGATTAAAGCAAATCTGAAAATACCTGGGAGACGCTGAAGTGCCTTCTTCTATTAGGGAATAAAAACTCCCACCAGTCTGCTTCAGAAGAATCTAAAAGCCAAATAAACATAAAGACTATGTCAAAGAAAGGGAAAATCATAACAATGAATGTACTTTCCAGAAATCACAGAAAGCCAAATAACCAGAGGTTTCATGTCACAGGGATGTGAGTAAAAGAACCACCTCTGCAAACAAATGGAAGCTTTTCAGACCAACTTTTGTCAAGATACATAACAACTCTGCTGCTTATTAGAAATAGAAGGAAACTCCTCAGTTATGGCTGGTGTTAAATTTCCATTTCTGAAAAGTTTGTAAAGTGCAATATGAAAGGACTAAAACTATTACTATCTTGTATAATACTCTTTGCAAAGCACTAAGCATCATCTCAGTTTTAAACATTTTGCAGTACTTTAAAATCTACAGGCCAAAATGTTTTTCTTTGATCAGTCTGCAGTGATGTGTATAAGATGACAGATATCGTAGAGACAACTCTCAGTGAACCGGTTCAGAAACGCTTCCAAAGTGTCATTACTGTGTTTATTTATTGCTGGATTCACTAACAGGTTTGTAGCTGAGCTGAGATAGAGCAGCATAAGAATTCTGCAAAACAGGAGACGTACGGCTATACAGCTGATTTTTGAATCTGTGGCAAGTGGTGGTTACATAGAAAAATCACATATTTGGGGCTTCTTAGGTTTTGAGACAAAAAAATGAAGATGACTGGTTTGTGATTTTGCAGTGAAGCTGTGAATACACACAGTTCCAGAGGCTTGGATTGTTCTGTATCAATAACCTCTGGATCAGAAGAATAATCACCCTACAGAATTTGAGTTTACTCATATTAAGTCTTAGAAAGCATAGATAACTACCTTTAAAAAAAATTATTCATTTATTTATTTTTATTAATACATTTTAGACTTCAACCTGCTTTGTTTGGAAACAATTTTGTTACTCGCAAGCAAGGAAGTGAAGGCAAAAATCTGAAGTTAACTGTGCCTTGAATCAGCCCTCTAAATAAGGAAGCGTCTATTATTACTGATAATGCTAGAGATTTCTGTTCATATAACATAGCTGTGCTGAAGTCCTTTCAAGGAGAGGATAGACTGTTGTTCAGAGCAGAAAGCTTAGAAAAGACAATGATCTAAGTCACAGCAATTCCAGTCCCTTTGTCGAAATTTTAATGTTAGGGCTAGCAGGTCCAAAGATAAATATTTCTGAGCCCTTAGATACAAAGATGAAGAGAAATCTTATCTATTCACTAGAAGCTGCCACCACAAGTTTGGATGTCATACTTTTTTTAGCTATTGCAGCCATTTTTTCACAGGGCTTTAGCACCTTGCCTTGACATAGTAGCTTAGTGATAAAAGAAGTTGTATTACTGCAATGTAAAAAACGACATTTTGCTATTGCATTTTTACACCAGTATTGAGTGGAAAGGAAAAGCACAATACCCTAAAAATCAGTAGATGCTTCTAAAAGTACACATAAGTGCTACCAAATCTACAACATGTGATAGTACAATAAGTCAGATAAACAAAGCCTTTAACCGATGGGCAACTTGCACTTCAGGATATGTTGCTTTTGGTGGAAAGATTGTCTTGCTGCCTTTGGATTCTGCACTGCTGGTATGTGGGCTTTCTATCATGATGGAAAAAAAAAAGACCAAAATCCTATGATACATTATGTTATGTTTTGCTGCATTTTGGAGCATTGCTTCAGGTCATTGTAAAAATCCAGACATGCAAATATTCAGGATTCAAGGATGGTAAACCAGTTTAGACTGTCTTAATGTGAATACACAGACACATGTACACTGAAAAAAATACTTTTCTTGTTGTGCATCCTCACCTGAATTTCTTTATTTTCTGGAGGATGAGGGCATCTGGGGTGTAGACACAGATCTGCTGCTTCTTGCAACACAATGAATAATTTATTTACCATTGTGATTCATGTGTCTTAAGAGAAAGCCTTCAGGGACGATGCAGGTCTTGGCCTTTCTTTAGGAACCTTTACTCCCTCTGCTTCACCTGTTGCTCCCTAAACCCAATGATGCTTTGAAAACCTTTCTTGCTATTACTCCCTCATGAGAAGACATGACAAATCAGCAGTAGAAAGCTCTTTTCTGTGGAAAATGTGCATTGAAATTGGTGTAGGTTTATTATTCTGAGTAAGACTCTTGTACCATACTCATTACTATAGTATGTGATGCTTCCCAGTAGCATTTTAAAGAACATGACTAACATCTGTCACACACTCATTTACTTCTTGCGTGGAGCAGAGAAAAAAGCACTTGTGGTAAAGATTCTGGTGTTTTTTTAACACATGTGCTATGCATTACTGTTAGTGAGGGCAAGGTCAAAGAAATGTGCATTGTGTTTGGAAGGTGCTGAGGGTTGTGAATGGTCTTAGTTTCTTAGGAATCTGCTCCACAACTGTAGATCAGCTCCTGAAGTGATCTTCGCCTGCCTTGTAGAGCAAAGCTACTACATTTATTTTTACGCATAACTGCTTACTTTCTGAGGTTTGCTGTTTTTTTAGATGTCTGCTTACTAATTTTCATGAGAGTCACAGAACAGGAACTACTTTACCTGCTTCCACCTTTACAGAGACAGCACTTTGGAAACAAGGGAGGGGTTTTTGCCAGTGACCAGGGGAATGGTGGACGATACAGGCTCTGCCACAGGAATGTGAAGTTATCAAATATGTGGGATCATGGCAAGATCTGCTGAAAATTTCATGAGTGGCATAAATCTGGAGTTGTGTGCCTCTGCTGCAGATAGTTCTTCTATGGCAAAGAACCAAATATTAAATCATTATCCTGAAACTTTAGGTGTCTTTTTTTTTTTTTTTTCTCTTTCTGGTTGCCTGCAACCTGCAGAATCCTTACAGTAGTGACCACAGAGACAGCTGTGATTCCAAATATTCTGGGAAGCTAAGATAGAAGAGATAAAGTTTTGTGTGTTTGTGGTGGCATAAGTAGGTGAAGACATGTTCCAGCACTCAAGTTTTAGATGGATTTCCATAGGCGCTGGTATTCTATGCTGGGATATATTGTGTATTGCTGTAATTGAGAAACACTGACTTACTGCAATTGTCTCATCCACTAGAAAGAGCGAGAGTTTTCTTACCAACCCTGTACAACAGTCTTGTTTGAGCACATTACCACACTCTTTGGTATCTGTGATAAATCCCAAATTACTTAAATATAGATGTCTAAATGTTATAAGTCTTGGCCTAAGCTAATCATTTTGGTTCTTTTTATATGGTGTATAGAAGTAGACACCTCCACAGAGTGATTGGTCTGACGCAGAGCTGAAATGAATTGCTCTCAGGAGGTGGGAATCTCTTACTGTTGATTATATAAAGGGAACCTAGAGTGACATTCTCATCCTTAAATGTCTATCATTTCTGTGCCTGCATTAGGGAAAATGAATCCCACCTATATTTGTTCACTGACTGACTAATGAATACCCCAAAAATCTTCAGAATATTCTTATATTTTTTTGTTCACTAGCAATTTGTTCCATGTTGACGCTCATCTTCAGCTATGTGTTTCACTCATGGAGCACTTCACCTTACCCTATGCAAAAGGACGTGACTCTGTGTATGAAAAATAGCTATGTCATTACAGATTATTGGCATTTATGTTATCATCTAAATAGTCCATGTAATAGGTAGTAAGGAAAAATTTGTCATATGATACACCAAAATAATAGATGCCAGATGAAAGTGAGGTTTCCCCATCAGGTTTTGGTGGAATCACTCCAGAAAGACTCAAAACATTTTAGCAAATTACCTTTTGCTCCTGTCATGTCTTTTAGCAAATGTCTCCTAATCTCCATAAGACTGTGTAACTCACAATCAAATGCAGCAGATATGCCCCAGATGAGAAACCATCTTCTGTGTTCCCTGTGCAGATAGAGGATCATCTGTGCTGCTAAAAAAGCCTCCATTCTGTGTTCTGGCATGGTTTCAGACTGTTCCAAGTTTAGATTATGAGCATCAATTAGGTGAGGTTGTAGTTGGCCTTTGTTTAGTTATGTTATGAGCTTCCTCAGGAGTGGCAGGTTGGAGGGGAGGGAGCTGGTGTCCAGAGGTGGTTTCTCAAGGATTCAAGTATGTGGTTTGGAGTTATTCCAAGCTGTCTTTCAGAGGTTACGAAATGCATAGATTGAGTTAAACCTTAGAGCTAGACCTTCTTATGGTGAACTAATGCTGTGAAATTCAATAATAGCATAAATTTCATTGGATGTGTACAGAATGGCTATTTTTTGCTAGCAAGTGTGAACTTTGCATTGCAGCAAAGCTAACATGACTGTTCTCTTTGGGTATGAAATGGGCTTTTAAAAATCTGTTCTGCTTCTTTTTGTCTGTGTCAGGTGTTTCAGATACTGTCAGCATTTCAATGGCCATCCTTCTTACTGCACAGGGCATCAGAGAACAAAAAAGTACATGGTCAGTAATGAGGAACCATCTTTTTATTAGCCAAGCTGTGTGTGTTCAGTGAGCAGTGACAATGAATTATGGTTTCCTTCACCCCCATCCTGTAGATGGAGTAATGTTGACTTTTACCCTTCTTTCCATGGAATTTGTTGGGGGGCAGGAATTTTGTTCAAAGGGAGAACCTGATCCTTTTTGATGTCTGAGATCTGGAAGATGTGAACGCTGTAATGTAGATAATGAAGATTATAACTCTTTGATCTTTAAATCCAGGCAATGTCTGGACTACAGATAACCTTTCAAAGTTTTACAATGAGTTTTTTCATTTGTATTTCCTTATGAAGCATTTGTGATAAATTTATTGAAATCTTCAAAAGTGATAAACCTGAATTATTTAGCAGTAAACACTGACAATGTAGAATAATAAACTCATAGAATCACAGGATAGTTTGGGTTGGAAGGGACTTTTAAAGGCCATCTAGTCCAACCTCCCTGCAATGAGCAGGGACCTCTTCAACTAGATCAGGTTGCTCAGAGCCCCGTCCAGCCTGGCCTGGAATGTCTCCAAGGATGGGGCATCTACCACCACTCTGGGCAACCTGGGCCAGTGTTTCACCACCCTCATTATAAAAAATTCGGCCTCATGTCTGGCCTGAATCTCCCCTCCTTTAGTTTAAAACCATTACTGCTTGTCCTGTAACAATAGGCTGTGCTAAGAAGTCTTTCTTATAAGCTCTCTTTAAGTACTGAAAGGCCATGATAAGGTTTCCCTGGAGCCTTCTCCAGGCTGAATAACCCCAACTCTCTCAGTTTGTCCTCACAGCAGAGCTGTTCCAGCCCTCTGATCATCTTGGTGACCTCCTCTGGCCCCTCTCCAACAGGTCCATGTCTTTCTTGTGCTGAGGGCCCCAGAGCTGGACACACTACTCCAGGTGAGGTCTCACCAGAGCAGAGGGACAGAATCACCTCCCTCAACCTGCTAGCTGTGGTCATTTTGATACAGCCCAGGATACGACTGGCTTTCTGGGCTGTGAGTGCACACTGCTGGGTCATGTCCAGATTTTCATTCACCAGTAACCTCAGGTCCTTTTTTGCAGGGCTGCTCTCAATCTCTTCATCCCCCAGCCTGTATTGATACTGGGGGTTGGCCCAACCCAGGTGCAGGACTTGCACTTGGCCTTGTTGAACCTCATGAGGTTCATATGGGCCCACTTCTTGAGCTTGTCTAGGTCTCTCTGAATGGCATCCTGTCCCTAAGGGATGTCAGCTGCACCACTCAGCTTGGTGTCATGTGCAAACTTGCTTAGGGTGCACTCAATCCCAGTGTCTGTGTCATTGATGAAGACATTAAACAGTACTGATCCTAATACAGGCTGCTGAGGGACATCACTTGTAATTGACCTCCATCTGGACATTGAGCAGTTGACCACTACCCTCTGGATGCAACCATCCAACCATGTTTTCATCCACTGAACAGACCATCCATCTCACATTTGCAAACAGTATACTGTTCAAGAAAACTCATTTCTGTTGGTGCTATCAGTTCACATTGGAAGTTTAA
Organism: Streptopelia decaocto; assembly: GCF_964273445.1. NCBI lineage: Eukaryota > Metazoa > Chordata > Aves > Columbiformes > Columbidae > Streptopelia > Streptopelia decaocto. Next base: position 100,241,273 of record NC_138663.1, on the reverse strand, counting down.
AAATAACTGTGAATTGATAACATAAGTGTATACATTTTTTATTTGCCCCCCGTGAAGTCTGTTCCCTTACATTTCGAACCAAATTAGTTTCTATTGATATTGTTGTCTTTATTTCTATGAGGCACTTTGCTGCACAAACCACTAGCAATTATTTCATGTTTGCTTTGATCATAAGTCTTGTTAGGCAGTTTAACTACTATGTGTATTCAAGTGCAGTTTGCTTTAAAAGAGAATGAAAGATTTTCAGCTCTTTAGCAAAATGCTATGAAGCCAGTCATGTTGGAGATTTATCGGTTCATTTTGCTGTTCTAAATGTAAATGACCTTTTGCGTTCCTTGCTTTTTAGTATTTTCAGGCAAAGGCAGCAATTTATTTGCTGATGATAAGTTTAGGATAGTCCCATGCCATAGAATATTGGCTGGCTACAGGGTTTGATAATGGGATATTGAGCTTTTCAATTCTAGATTATTTAGCTTTTGTCTTTGACCAAAGTAATTGCAGAGAATCTGGCGTCTAAGTGGCCTTATAGACCATTTGACAACCTCAGTTTATGATAAACTAGTGCCTGCCTTGCTCAAGAGAGATGAACTTCTCCTCCAAAGTTTCTGATTGATCAGAAACTATATAGCATGTCTTCTAAAGATTTCCAAATGCCTATAGTATTCTTCCTTCTGATGAAAGAAATGCTTGAGTTAGGTGGGGTAAGTGGAAATGAGAAAGTGTTAGGGGAAAGTAAGATTAATGAAATGAGTTATGCTTAGTTCAGAAATTGTGGATTCTTTCTCACTGCAATGATATGCTTCATTGTACAGGTCCTGTTGTAAGTTTTGAGGCTTCCCTTATCAGGTGACAATTTCAGTTCAATTGTTTCCATCAATGTATAAGTGTTGTTGGACATACTTCTTGCTTCACAAGAAATGAGTTTGCAGAGTCCTGAGTCCTTTAGCTAATGACATTGGAGCCAGTTTCAGTCATGTGTAATGACTTAACACATTTCAGGGCATTTTTTTCTCCATTGCATTTTCTTGGAAATGAATGAAGACTTCTGAAGGACAACCTCAAGAGATGTCCTTAAATGACCCAAAATAAATGAAAACCAAATTACACTTTTGTTGTCAAAGATGAGCATTTCAGACCATGTTCTGAGGCAGATAGCCAAGTGCTGTTTCTTTCTGTCTTGTGACAGGTCAGGAAAGCCATTTTCCACCGTTACCTCTTATTGTATTTTTCCTGAGCTCTGCAACTGCAGGATTACCTTAACTACTGGCAGAACTTGCAGTGATCATAAGTGATCCTGCATGAAGTAAACCAAATCCAGTGGCACAGTAGTACATATAAAATGCAGAAAAACAGGCCTGAAAAACATCTTAGGACATTCCCTTGAAAAAGGGAATAGATATGTACAATTTCTAGGCACACATTTAGTACTTCCTTATGTCTGTCCAACTCAAATCAAGAGTGGGATGTCTCAAGGCTAAGAGCTCAAAATATATGCATTTGTGTGCTTAAGCAATATATTTCCCTTGCTTTGGATTTCACAATTTAGAATAGAGAATGTAACTGTTATAAATAAAACAGACATGTGTACATCTTACAGACATTTAACAATTACTGTAGTGCTTCTAGCTTTTCAGATCAAGCCAGAGTAAAACCTAGCCTAACTACAAGCTTGAAAATATGTCTAGATTACTGAATATTCAATGGTCAGTATTTAGGTGTCTGTGATATTTTAAATATTAATCAACAAAATATATAGGTAATAATATTTTGTTCTCAGAATCATGTATTATCCAATGTCATACTGTAGGAAAGGGATCAGTTCTGTCGGCACCTTTTTGCAATTTGGTTTTCAGCCTTGGAAAGAAACAGACCTGAAGCTGTGAGTGCAGTCAAAAGAATTGTGGGGCCAAATTTTCATCCAGATTCTGTGGCTAACTTGCAAGATTTGTACAAATATTTGTCTCTTTTCTTCACAGGTAACCTCTTTATCTGCATTATATGGATATGATTATAACTCCCCTGAAAAGCCCAGATGTCACAAATGTGAAACTGCATGGAACACAGAACAAGGAGAGGAAAAGCAAAAGCAAAAAAACATAGATGCAAGGCCCAGGGCTACACTGAAGGTTCTAAAGGGAATTTTTAAATACTGTGTCTGGAAAGTTCAACAGCCAGAGGGATAACATATGGCATGATAAACTCTTTTGAAATTTCGTTACTTATGATGCCAAAAAGGAAAGAGAAATATTTGGAAAATTTGGCTTAATGCAGCGCAACCCTGAAGGAAAAATATCCTCATAGTAGTCATCACAATGTTTTCTGAAAGCTGCCTTGCAAATCAGTTTCTTATCTGACCCCAAGATGGGAAATGTTTTCTTCTATCTTCCTGCATGTAATGCTCCTTGGAAATTTTTTAAGTGGAGTTATTTCCTAAAATAGCAATTCTGTGAGCCTAAAATGTGCCTTAGGTTTGCCTCAGGGCAGGGCAAGTTCTTCATAAAGCACGGTCTGGATTTATGGCAGACAGTGCTGGGGTCAGGGCCTGGATGCCTCTCGGACAGGCCTGCCAGGCAGGCTGTGCCACCACGAGCCTGGGGATGCCTTAGATCCCGATTTTCCCTTCAACCGCTTCTGGAGTGTAAGATCCATCTTCCAGAACCGCCAGGAGTAGGAAACTAGAGCCTTCACTTAGCACAGGCTTCTGCATTCCTGTTCCTACATGCCATGAAGATGTGCTCACTTTTTGTTTTTCCTTAAACAACAATATCAACTTTTCAAGGAAGGCATTCCCACCCATTTGTTGTCTTCTCCACAATCAAGATACAGAGTGAAATATAAATATTGTAAAACATGCCGCACAACTCTGAGTGGAAATAGACTTTCAGAAAAGCTAGAAACAATGAGAGTATAAATTTGCTCATCTATGAAATTAATTCTTCCTTGAATATATTTTTTAAGCTCAGGATTCTGATTTCATGCTTCCAGAACACAGAAAAGCAATGGCTTTGATTGACCTCCTTGGACTTGGTAAACTGGACGGCTTTCTAACCAAGCTGAAAAAATACATTGCAAACAGATTAAGCTTATTTAGAGTCTGGGAGAAAGAAATCTGCTGAAACTTCTCCCCGTATGTTGAGGGAGAGATATGTCCATCTGTGTGGAAACCCCTACCCCCTTCATCGACTGGATTCTGCTCTCATTTGTGGATAAGGAGACTTGAACTGTTGAAGTCAGTTAAATTACAATGGTGTCAATCACTGGAGAATTGGGTCTTCTGGGTGAACAGATTTAGAGGAAAAGAAAAAAAAAAAAGCATTGGTTACTTACAATCAGCCAGTACAGCTGTGGTGAAAGTCTGTTGTTTATATTTACACCTTTCAAAAAGGAGACTGTGTTTAGTGGTGTGTTGCTACAGCAGCATTTGGCTGCTTATTGCAAGATATAATTAGAGATTTTACAATTTGATGTGTCAAGCAGTGAATCCTCTCCACAAAATTTTTAAGATGATAATCACTTTTATTGCTGGAATTTCATTCACGGAAATAGCAAAAAAGCCCAAATACTATTTAGAAAGAACCTATCTAATCTCCTCTTAGGTTAGTATTCACAACCATGAATGATTAATATATGGAAGAATAAAGGGTAGAACTTTAACTACACTCCAGGTCTCATCTTGGTCCCTAAATCTGTGTGGGTAATGCAGTCTGAAAGTCACGTGCCTTTCTCCAGTTGAAGTCAATCCTGAAAACAATAATTGGTTGAGGCATAATTAAAATTGGACTCTCAGAGGATGTTCTTTTTTCTTAGTATGCTTCTGTAATTATGCATTAACTGGTTATCTGTTGTGCTTGGGGCAGTTAAAGCACAGTAGAATTTATTTCTCTTCCCTGTATTTTTGTGTGAAGGCCAAGGGAAATTTTTGAAGCAGACCTTCTCTTCAAAAATCCATAAATCCATCCTGTGTTTCCATATATGACATACTGGATGGCTCCAAGTACTCTACGAAAATTACCCAAATAAGAACAGTCAAGCCATTCCAGTAATCTGGAAATATCCCTCCAGAGAAGAGGGAAGGTATTTTTTTCTCTTACTGTATTTTACCATCGTAATGGACATCTGAAAGTGTAATAAAATAAATGGCTGACTTCTCAGTATTTTTTTAGCCGGAGAGTCAATAAATTTACAAGCAGCTGGCAGCTGAAAATATTGTAACACGAATGGTATTTTGGATCACACTGAGGCTCAGCAGTGTTCTAGATGGAGCTCGTAGCCCTGTTGGATGTGGTCCCACAAAGTCTACGGCAACTCATCCTTGTCTGTCCTCCCTGCCATACCCACAGGGCTCTGATGATGTCATTGCTGGGCTTCACACAAGCTAAAGCTCATAAAGCTGAAACTTTGCTTCATATGAAGGTGGTAGAAACAGTCAATGAGTTTAACAGGTGCAATGGGCCCTCTTGGTGCAGCCAGGGAGCGTAAGGAATCCGATTTTTTTTCCAAGACAGAAAGCAAGAAAGGGTTACATGAAACTTCTTCCTTTTAAAATTAATTTTTTTGGGGGGAGACGGGACTATTTTGCAGGATGGAATTTTACAGCATACACGAGGGCTGGAAGTTTCATTTGAGATGTTTATTTTAGGATGCTATCTCAAGCTTTGTGGACTGCAAGGAGCTAGGCAGAGATGGGAGGTGGGAAATGGGCTGCACTAATATGACGTAAAACAAAAAGACAAAAGGCTTGCAATTGTTTTTAGATAATCAACACTGGTGGAACTTCTTTTTTATTAATGTAATATTATAACTCATTATACTAATAAACATCAACAGGAAAGGAGAAAGAGAAATGACCAATTGTTTCAAGGGAGTATGGTCACCTCAGCTCTTCCAAATCAGTAGCTCTGTAGTGGTCGGTGCAGCTCCTTGTCACGTGAATGTGTATATGGTGTCAGAATAATTTTTAAAAGGGCCTTTTGAAGCGAATTGTGGTATAGTTTCTGTATTTGCCATTTTGCTTTGGGAGATTGAACTGTCAAAGTGGCACTGCAACAAGACAGATACTGCCAAGCTGAAATTCTCCTCTTCCTAACTGGTGCATCGCTTTAATGCCTCTCATACGACATTTCATTCCTATGGGACTTTGAGTAGGCATGATGTAGGAGTGCTGTTATGTATACCCCATATGAAATATCTCTGCAAACATGTATTTAGAAATATAACCATGTGCATAGATCACAGTGCAAGTGATCAGCTCAGCAATGAAGAGCATTCAATTGCAGGTGATTAGCACTTGGGCAAAATATTTTATTGGAAAAAAAACCCCTTCAGCTGGTGAAAGTGCAGTGTTAAATTGCTGAATACTCTTTAGGTACCCTGGTGAATAGTTTTGGCCTAAAAAAAGAAAAAAAAAACAAAAACAAAACAAACAAGAAAGCAAAATAAAGCTTTGGTACTGAAAAAAGTCAATGTCAAGCTAAGTTGTATTGAAAACTAAAATAATCATTAGCAACATCATTCTGGTTGTTGAGTTGTTCTTAAAGAAAATATGATTTCTGGTTCACCAAACTAATTCCACCTTGGAGGAATGAAAATATTTCACTGTTTCTTCCCAAGGTCTACTTATTTTGTCTCTGTGCCATTCCACACTAGAGAAAAAGAAACTGAGAGATACGAAAGATCTTTATTCAGGTCTTCTGAGGCACATTCCCCACACCCACAGAATAATCAGAATGTAGGTGAAGCAAAAGCAGCAAGCGCCTTTCCTTTTCCCAGAAGCAAAGCTGCTGCAATCCCTTGGTAAGTATAAGAAACAAATTTCTGCAGGAGTCTTGGTATAAAGCAGGTACTATACTGTAAAGACAGAGTTACATATTTGGGTTTTCCCCTATGTGGATAAACTTTTTCCCTCATGGTGTGGGTACAGTTTAACTATACAACTGCATTTATTTACATGTGTTCCTGGAACTGCGAAAAATTCTTTGCCTAGATTTATAGGTTGGTATGTATACAGTGGTTTGGCTTCTCCTAACATTTTCTTCCCCAAACAAACCCAGTTCCTCTGGGTCTGTGAGGTCTATGTGGCAGCAGCGCTGCTGGGTTTTGTAGGTTCACTTGTACCTCAGCATTTCTTCCCTCTCCTCATCTCCCCTCCTCCCAACTGGAAACCGTGGGCAGGCGCAGGACGTGCACAGGAGCAGATAAATCACCGCACTGTTTTCTCAGGTCCAGGTAATTAGTGGCGCTGCCTTTGAAGCTGGAAGACTACCAACAGAGCCTTCCAGACAGGCTTCGTGTTTACAGAAGTGATGCAAACCATCAGCTGCATCAGATGGGGTGTTAGGAAATATATCTTTGGGGGCGGGAGAGAGGAAGCAAAGTTGACAAGGAAAGAAGATTGATCAGATTCTTGTTTTTATAGAAATGTTTGCTATTACAGGGTGTGGAGCAGCTTTTAGTTATTCAGTGGCCGTGGTCGAAATGCACGTAGCTTTGTGGGGGAGGGTGCAGTTTCTTTAAAGCTGTGATAAAAGGTAACTCTGGAAAGAAGCCGTACTTAGCCACGAAATGGAGAGGTTTGTGAATATGTGAATGCAGTGCATTTTCTCTCTTCTATATGTTCCTTTTTCAATTTCAGAGCAAAGTAACTCCTCCTGTGGCTTTTGCTGTCAGCAATAGATGGGAAAACCCTCACCCAAACCTTTGGCTCTGCTTAGATGAAAGTTCCTCCTGCTTCATCTCTTAGATGAAAGATACCTCTTACAGCTTTTTTTTTCTGAATCAAAGGGAATAGTCTCTCTCCCTCTTTTGCCCTCTCTCGCTCTCCCCTCCCCTTTTCTCTCCCTCTCTCTTCTCAGTTTAGAAGCTGACAAGAGGTGGATAACACTGTAAGTTATTTAAAATAATAATTGGCTTATTTTCAATATATTGGCAACAAGGCTAAAGCAGATATACAACCACACGTTCTTCACTTCAAACACATTAGTAGTGTGAGGCATTTAATGGAGACTTATTTCTGGCTTCATCCTTGTTTGAAAGAGCCCTAATTAGGTAGGCAGTAGCTATTGAGAAAGAGTGGCCTGAATTTACTGAGAGCATAATTCTGAATTTGGCTCTGGGTTCAGATCTGTCTGAGTAAGATTAGTCTGAGAAATTTGGAGCTTTCTGTTCTTGAGGTTTTCCATCAGCAGCTTACAAATGTCACTGTTTATGACGCTGGCAACATTTGGAAGCTATAAAGCTATTGCTCCAGAAATTATTTTTATAATGTACAACCATTCAGTTTCAGAGAGTGTAAATCAAAAAGAAAAACAGTTGAGTAAATTCTACCTTGAATTCAAAAATGTCCATATATTTTTGTTTTGCCAAATTCTTGGAGCTAAATTTCAGTTCAAGCAATTTTATTTTCAGCTAACCCTCTCTGCCTGCAATTAGTCTGGACAGTTTTCACATGGATTTGAAATTATCCCACATCCATTTCTTTTGATTTAAATTTAACCATTTGTCTGCTGGATTAAAGGGCTCAGTTTCTGGTGGGCTGACCTCCATTTATCAGGTGAATTTCTTTATCTTCTTGCAAATGTCAAACCATATAGGAATACTTTAAGAGAAACAAGTGATGCAACCAGTTGAACTAACTTAGGAAAATAAAATATCAGCCAGAATTCTTTCTTGCAGAATATGAGAGTGGCTGGAATACTCTGAGGCAACACTCCAGAGGAGCCTTTAAAGCAAGCAAAACCAAAATTTTGAAGCGAAAGGGGAGCCCTGTGGTTTGATCAAGTCACACAGCGAAAATAAATACTTAATCTGTCTTTAAAATATATGAAGTGGATCAAGCTCTGTAAGTAACCTTGCTGAGCAGAGCTGTTAAATTACTGAGCACTCACTTAATGGTCCATCACATGTTGTTTAATAGAATCACCCAAAGAACCAAATCAGCCAGTGGGAGGGATGAGCTGCATGTATGGGCCCATCCTCTAGTTCTCCCATGAGCTATATCAGAACCAGGGGTGCAAAATTTTATGTTTTAAGCTATCATTATTTAACCTTTATGCCGCTTTAGGACCCGAAGTTGAAAACCTCATGCTAATTGTTCTCAGGTGCTAAATGTTTCACAAATAATTCATAAGTGATTGTCCCCACTCCAAAGTAAGGCTAAGACTGATGAACGTTTTACAATAAGTAATTAAAAGCTTTGCAACCTTTGAAGTGTTTAGTAAAATCAGCTGATCCAAATTCTGGGTTTCCATTTTTGAGCTACCTGCCTGTTCAGTATTCCCAACTATTTGCGCAGGTTGGTTTCTTTCCCATTCTCTCTTCTGTCATTATTGACTTTATGTCTTTAGACTGTAGGAGTATCTTCTTGCCCATTTTGCTGAGCATGAAGGTAGATTTTAGCTTCAGTATGTGAAGATAGGCATTGCAGATTGATTGTAAGAAGTAATCTGTTTTGTAGGACAAAAGAAATCCAAAGAAGAGTATAATTTGTAATGGAACAGAATTGTGCTCTCTTTGAACTGTATGTTTTGCATTTCATGTTCTCTTTATGGCCTTTCTCAAAACATTAATTGAAGTTTCTTTTGGACTGAAGGGATGTTTAACCTTGGCATTAGGAGTAAATTGCTGTAAATTGTGTAATCCTTCTCATTCACTGTCTTGAATGGCCAAATGAGTATAATGCTGAACTAGGAATGCAGCGGTGGGAGCCTGCTTTAGGTAGTCCGCTTTGGTGGAGCAGTAGAACAGTAGGAAAAAACCTGGAAGCTAAAAAAAACCTTTGGTGGTTCAAATTCAAAAATAAAAAAATAATATCCATCTTGCAAACTTTTATCATCTATAATGTAGATGTCTGCATCTGATCTAATTATCCAACTTTCTGTTAGTCAGGGGAAATCTGGTTAAGCTGGTCAACTGAGTGATTAATCTGATGAAATGTAGGTGGCTACTACAGGAGTGAGATAAAAACCATCTAATCTATGAAGACCATATTGGCAACATATCTTAGCCTAGATGTGTACATTATATACACCCATATTTAGTCACACAAAATCACTTTTTTTTTTGTGAGATCTTGTTCAACATTTTTCTGGAAAATTTGAAGTTAACACCATTTTAGAAAAAGTGTCTGCTTACCTTCTTTTTTGCAGTTTTATCAGCAGTAAATGTGCATATAAAAATCCAAATTTCTACCCACACAAACCCCCTCCTTTCCAGGGAACTGTTGTGTTGGCTTCTGATTAACACAAACTGATTAAATGTCTGCCTGGGTGTTTCTCCCAGGTCTAGGCAAAGCACTGGACAAAACTGATGAACAGCAAATAATCGCCATCCACTTAAGGCTATTCCTTTAGCTACCTTGCTGGCAATTAATCCTCAAAACATGGGGTTTTCCCTTGGCTTGGGTACACTCTCAGGCACAATGGGAGGGGGATGCAGCAAAGCTTTTGTCCTCTTTCAAGGGCAGTGCAAGTCCCATGTGTGTTATTACTGACATGCTGAAATGGAAATGTTGGACTACACTTCTTTTGCTATTCTGGAGAATATTCCATTGTGCTGATAGCATTGCAGGGTTTTCAGCCTGCCAGTGAAAAGCTACTGATGACTTTAGGAGTCTGTTTTAACTAGGTGGGAACATGACCTCCCCATTAGGAGATGCAGAGCCCACCAGAGCACTTGGCTGAAGCAGGAGGATGCCTGACCTCTCCCTCCTACTGCCCTGGCACTGCAAAAGGATGCTGTGGCTTCCTAGCCAGCTGGACCCAGATACGGAAAGAAAACATACACATGCATACTGTCTACATCAACTCTTTGTTTCACTTAAAGAAAAAAATTTTAAAACAAATTTTTCACAGTTTAATCTCTTTATTGCAATAGGTCAATGTAGTACATTCAGAATTAAGATGAAAAAGTCATCTGAAGTTAAGACTTTCAAATGGAAAATCATTTAAGTAAAGATTATATTACAGTAACAGATATGGGGATGGAGTCTTTAATATGATTCTGTCTAGGACAAAGGGCTACTTGCTGTAGGTATATCTCCTATTTTTTTCTCCAATTCAACAGAAGAGATATGTTCCAGCCACAGGTTAGAATAGCAATGCTATTCTTGCAATGTGGATTTCAATTTGAATAGTATGACTTCAGCCCTAGGCTCCCTATCAGCTGCCATTCCAACTTAACTCCCAAGTTACCTTGCTACTTTAGTCTGAATTAGTTATATTGGTTGAGGCAACCCAAAATAAGAACATAGTTTATTTGTGGAATAGATATCCTCATTCTGAACCAACTAAGAGTAACTGAATACCAGCAAGACATTCTCAATTTTAGTTTCTAAATCTATCTTGGACAATTGTAGCCTTTTGAGACTTTTTCTTTTGCTCCTTTTATTTTTTCCCCTTCTATAGGCAGACTACAAAGGAAAATGGAATTTCCCACTAGCCACTGCAAAAGTGTGCTAGTAACAACTTCTATTAACTGCTGTTCTTATCTCACTCCTCTGGAATCAGATATGTTCCTGGGAATTGCTGCGCTGTGTGTAGAGCAGAAGTTCAATCACAGGAACTGGAAGATGGTAACAGGTGATGCGATACCACAGTTAGAAATGCAAAAATTGGGGTGGTTAGAATTCAGCATAATAATATCTATTGGTATGAATGTCACTCAGCTCTCATCTTAAGTCAGAAATCACACAAATAAGAGTTTTAAATGTTGGTTTATAGGATTGCATTCCAGAGGAGCAATTAAAATGTGAATTCAGCCAGCCTACGGTGGTGCTGCCAAATGGAGGAATTCCCCCCACCCCTGCTTTCATCTGCGTGTTCCCATGCCCTTATTTTTCTGCACAGGAGTAATTATGTGACTGCACAAAGATGCAGATCAAGGATCAGATCTGAAATGGCAAAGAGGTTTTTGGTGGGGGGAATGGGTTAAGTCTTTATTCTCAGCTGGATCTGGGTTGATGCAGCTCACTGCACTACTGGATGAATAATGGTTTTGACACAGAATGGGGACTCAATCCGATAGATTGGGTTTAGGAGAAGAATGAGAAACTCTTGGTAGATGGATGACTTTGTATTGGTTAAATTGACTATAAAACAGTACCTGTAGAATATGACTTGAGGGTAGAAGAGGCAAAAACATCCTTCATTTATGGTATATACTTTTAACTCATAGTTTTCACAGGGTTGGTTGAGAAAATGTGGAAAAAATGACTATTTCATCGGCTGTTAGCTGTAGATCCCCCACTGCTGGGTCTGAGGCCAATGCTAATCCAGAGAACACTGCTGCGTAGGGTAGCAACAAATGAAACCTGATGTGAAAGCCTTAGTCTTTCAGGTGAAATCTGAAATCTCTTAATTAACTAGATTCCTCCTCTAGAGAAAAGCAGACTCACAATGTGCAGATGTATAGAAACTTATTACTTTAGATATGTGTCAGTGCTGATGGGATAGGAAAGAGCGATTTACAGTATGGAAGCAAACATGACGTTAATTTCCATTTTACCCCTTTTTAGCTACCATTTATTTTGGAGTTTAGGGAAGGAAAGAAGTTCTGAAAACATCTTCCAGTCCCTTCAAAAAACCCAACACACTATCCCACTTGTCATTTACCTAAGAAAAAACACAATGAAATGTCTGGGCTATGTGCTGCTTGTAGCCTGGTTAAAATAATCATCCGTAGCTAGTTCGGTATGACTGTGTCTCTGGGTCCCACGTAGTAAAAGTAGATGTAGGGCCAAAGACCTTAGAAATTCCTAGAAGACAGATGACCGGACAGAGTAGAGAGCTCCTTGTGATTCTGTTTGAGAGAAAAGCTGCAGCATGAGCTTTTATAAGGCATCAGAGAAGCTGGTGTCTGTGGGGAGGGTGATCTCTCAATGCCACCACTTGAAGAGAAGCTGCAGTTGAGGCTTGTCCTCAGCTACCTGACACAAATCGCTGGGAAGGCAGCTTTCATTGGTTTCTCATAACTGTTTCTCAATACAAGACCTTTTCTAGTTCTTAAGTGTCTTCTTTTGATGAGTATAATAAATGTTACCACAACTTTTACCCGAGATTACTGTGAAAATCTATGTAGATCATGAATTGTGGTTTGACATGAGTTCCTCAAATTACCCTAGGTTCTGTAATTGCCTTAAATAATATTTAGATGCAGGGTTAGGCTTACATCTGAAAAATGCTACCTTTTTTTTTTTTTTCCCCCCTGGATGACCTTTTGATATGTTTGTCTAAATGACCCATCCTTTAGCTAAATAGGAATAATGATATTCCCTTTTGCTCTCTGTCCCTTATCTTTCTATGTAAATATATAAACCAGAATAAAGTTACTCCCCAACTGCAGCGCAAAGCAATGAGCTCCAGCAGGCTGGGTGTTTGTCTCAAGTCTGTTTGCTCACAAATCTAGTGGGCTCTGGTATTTTTACCACAATCTGAAGCTGAGACACCAGTTAAACTTGGAGACCCCATGCTAAGCCGTGCCAGCACATGCTGAGGCACACCTGGGAAAGCCAGGTTTACCATTCATGCCACTGATACCTGTTCACAAGTACGGGCTATCTGCTTTACTTAAAAAATAGATGATATCCCGCAAAACCTTGTTTCCTTCCTCATCCCTCTCTGTGTGTATGTATGTGTTTGTCCTAAGTTGTGGGCACTCATGTTTAGTAACGTATTCTTTGGGCCCTCTGGGGATTGTGCATATACATTTATATATATATATATATAAAAATATTCCCCCCCTCCCAGCAATCCAGGCTCTCAGTAATCCTGCGAGCAGGACCTGGCCTGCCAGAAGATAGGTGGGAGGCTGGGACCACAGTGGTCTCCAGCTAGGCGGCCTTTGCCATTGGGGTGGGTAGCATGTGATGCTCCACTGGCTGGGCACTGCCTGTGGGAGGGCGTCTTCAGAGAACAAAAGCAACTATGTCACTTTCAACTTGTCAAGTTTTTAATTCTCTCAGTTTTCCATCTAATTTTCTCATGATAATGAACAAACACATTTTGGTAGAAAATTCTGTTGGAAAGGTGGAGCAATTTGGTGTCTAGCATCAAATTTGTTTCCACATGCCTTTTCCTTCCTCAAAAAGTCTTAGCTCACTTTACAACCGTGAATTAATGGTACTTAAAAGTATCTCAGTTACTAGATCTAAAAAATATTACTAACTCCTCAAACCATCACTTATTGACCAATATTGCCAGAATTGATCCTTTGAAATTCAATGAGATATTGTTTTTGTCATAAGTATCTCCACAAACAGAGACCATGATTTTTTCCCTGAAGGAGGGAAGGAGACATTCCTTCTGCTGCTGATGTGTCAAAAAATATAGAAAATACTGCCTTTTTTGGGGGATGATTCTGTATCTTGTGGCTCAGTGGGTCCATGTACTGGAAAAGAGAGTGTTTTTCATAGCTATTTTCAACTCTCCTCTCTTGTGGCTGGAATTGCAGCCTGAAGGAAGTTCCTCAGCTCAGTACTGCTAAACTCCTACTAACAACTACAAAAAATTAAGAAATATCCTAATTTACAGGGGGAAAAAACGTGTTGCCATGAGAATAATTTGATGCTATTAAAAAATATTATTAAGGATACCTTCAGATATTAATTACTTAATTTTAGACTACTTATCTTTTCTGGAATATGACAAAAAAATGTAACTGAAACACATGGTACACAGAATATCAGAAGTCATTGGTATGCTGGTTAGAAGCCAGAGTACAGCATGGAAGAAGTAGGTTTTGTACATGAACCAAAAAAAAAAATCTCATTTTTTTTTTCCTCTTGGTTATGAAATGTTTATCTCTAGATACAGAATTTTCTTAGGAGTGTATTGTGCAAAATATTGGTGATACTTCAACTCAATTTGCAGTCTACAGGGGCTGGAAAAGATTTCTAATGAGAGAGGAATTTAGTTCCACTCAAAGAGAAACATTGAAAAGGACTGTTCGAAGTTTTAGTAGCTGGAGTGTTATTCCTTTAGGCATTTCTGTTAATAAAATATATTCCTGTTTCATTCCTTTCATTTCCAGGGTAGCCTGGAACTCTCAGACATGCTCCTCTATCAAACACTTCTCTAGTCCTTACCATGGATCTGACTCTTCCTGTTGATTATCCAGCTCAGAGCTTTGATATCAAGGTGTAGAGCCCAGTTGTGATCATCTAGAAGCTGTGCCATTTCTTGTGACTTGAAAACCATCAGTGTCACTTGAAACATTTCAGCTGAATTCAGTGGATTTTGAAGCAGATTCTAAAGATCCAGCAAAACATCCACCCCAGAGTTGTCTTTTTTGAGATATGTTCATATGGGCTGAATGCTTACTAAAGCATTAGGCAATAACACAAATAATCAGCAGGAAACAAGGGCAGATGCACAGGCAATTAGGATCAGTCTTATAAATTTATTAATGTAATTTGCAGATTATACCAATTTGTGAGAAATAGAAATCCTAGTGAGAGGAAAAAAAAAAAAAAGTTAAAATATAACTGCTTCCCAGAGAAAATGACAAATAATGACGCCCCCAGGAGAAAATATAGAGACAGAAAATGGATCGGTAATTTAACACAAAAAGAAAGTACATATACAAAGAGAGAAACAGTTCAAGTAGTAGAAGATCAGATGAAGGGAAAGCCCAAGATGCTGGCTTGAAAAGAACTGGAGGTAACAGAGCTCTGGAGGTGACACTGAACAGCAAATGAGACATGACTTTACCTCTTATTTATATATTATGTGGTATGGCAATAAAAGAGATAAGAACTACCTTTAGGCTATCTGAAGATATGATGGAGAAGTGAGAGTCCCTCTCCCTGTGTGACAAGACAGAAACTATTTCATTAAGCTCTGAGCATCTTGTTACCAAAAATATGTTATCAGAATGCGATCTGAAGAGAGAGAAAACCAGCAAAAATAGTGAACAAAGAGAATCGAACATACCAAGCTTGAGTGAATTACAGTTAAATGAGTTTCATAATAATCTGTATCGGAAAGGGTTAAATGCTGACAAGGAATGTGATGAGAAATAATGACTTGAAATTAAAGAAAGTAAAATTACATGTAGTATTATGAATAATGTGAAGTGAACAGACTGAGAAATTGTGGATAAAATAGGGATTTTGGCCAAAGACACCAGGGAAAACCCTCATTTTTACACATTTTTAATGTCCACAGAACAGACGGAGGCAGGCTTTTAATGTCTCACTTAAAAGATGCATGCAGATGGTGTTTTTTCATGCATTTGAAAAATGAATTTCTACATTTTGATTATGTTGTCATTAGCAGTAGCCTTACTTGGTAATTAGGAAGCTGGTTCCTAGCATGTGTGAGAGAGAGATATATTGAGAAAAGAGGATTTTATCTCTTTGT
Source organism: Streptopelia decaocto (assembly GCF_964273445.1). Taxonomy (NCBI): domain Eukaryota; kingdom Metazoa; phylum Chordata; class Aves; order Columbiformes; family Columbidae; genus Streptopelia; species Streptopelia decaocto. Next base: position 100,225,920 of record NC_138663.1, on the reverse strand, counting down.
TTCCACGGGGATATAATTAAATGCAACCAACAACATCATCAAAACAGTAGAAGAAATTCAAACAATAACAATGCTAACTGGAAATGGCTTATGGTTCAGTCAAAACCAGCTGATCTTCATCAGAAAACGCCACATTATTTGCCAGTACTCACTCTGGCCAAAAAATAAAAGGAAATTCCATGAGAAAAGGATTTTCCCTGTTGTAAATGCAGAGTCTTTCCTAGGTAAGTAACTTTGAAGTAATATCAATTTAGAAGCAAAGCTATATGCAAGGGAGTATTCCAAGTGAGTTTTTCTTTCTTTCATAGGTGACTTTTTAAAACAGGGGAGAAAACCCCAAATATCTTGAAACCCGCTGTGTGGCATTTGAGGAGAAAGCAAGAGCAAGAATACTGTGAAAATATTTCCTTTCTGGAAAGCAGCTGCTGCTTCAGGAACGGCGCTTTCAAGAGTCAGTGAGGAGCCAGGCCTGTCTCTGCCCACTCTTTCCACCGAAGAACCTTTTCAGTTCTCAGAAAGGAAAAAAGCAAAGCAAAAAAACCGACCTCAAACTGCTAGACACTCTTGGAAAGTGAGACAATGAGTTTCTCTCCATGACACATTTCTTCCAAACCATGGACTCTGTGTATATGGTTTTTGTTATTGTCATTCTCAGCTTTAGGACTACACATGTTTTGTGGTAGGTCAGTGCCTGTATCTTCTACAGCATTTGTTAAATACACGTTATACTGCTAAATGTTTCAAACGTACCAAAACATGTCCAGGGCTTTGCCCAGCAAGCTTGATCGAGCCACGGGAGGTCCCAGTTTGGGAGGCTGGAGTGCCACCCTCCTGTTTGTACCTCTGGATCTCTTATTCTTGGTGCATGGAGGATGAGTCTCCAGACAAGATACTGACCATGCCTGTGGAGACTGCTGCTATACACAAGAAATCATCAAAGCATGCAAATCTCTGTCTTCGCTACCTCTTCCTGAATTACTGTGGTCCTTTCTGTACATCCTCATCGCTTTCTAGTTATCTTCCCTTCAATATATGAAAGAGCTGCTGACAAGGATCTCTGTACTTCTTGCCCTAACCTTTTTACCTCTCAATTCACCAAATCCCTTCAGTATTTTTTCAATCTTTTTCATCAAATTCAAAAACCTGTCTTCACATTGTCTAGGCTACCTGTAATATGATCCGTATGTCTCTCTTCTAATTTGCTTGAAAATTCTATTTCTTTCTGACTTTCCATTTTAATTTCATCCTTTCACCCTGCTCCTCCCTGCATTTGCTTTTTCCACTTTTAGTTTCAGATTTTCTTTCTCATCAAAATACATTTTTTTTTATACTGATCAGTGGGACATCATCTCTTCCCCTTAAAGTCTACTCTTTAATTGATCCCTTGTGTAGTTAACTGAGAGTTTTCTAAGCTTCTCCAGTTACAGCCATTTGTATTGCGGGCTCCTTACTAGTCCCATTCTCTGGAGGAAGAATTGCCTTTTCCTCCATTTCTGGGTTTAATACTGTTTTGGCTCTGACTTACATAGGGGAGGAGGTCTTTGGCAAGCTGAAGTTCAGCCACAGGGAGAAAAAAGGATCGGGCTCTGCTACATATAAACAGAATGGTGGAATTTCCCAGCATTTTTCTTGGGCTACTGGTTGGACCAAGAACTAAACATTTGAAGTAAATCTAATAATAATGTCCACTCACCGAGACTGTGTGCATCAGCCAGATGCACATTGGTTCTTCTGTCAAAAAGCTTCAAGTAATTGTGCTGGAGAAGACCTTTGTTTTAGTTTGAACTTTTAACACTGTGGGGTTGGGAAGCAGAAGCCATCTTCTACAAAATTGGCTGATTGCTTTCCTTTGCTGAGGAAATCAATGGCATTTTAAAAGTAAACTGCGCTGAACATAGGTGTTGCAGCATGAATCTCTTTTTTTCACTTGAGTTGCCACAGCAACAAAAAATTTCCTTTCCCTCACATTAGCTTCCCTAAAATGTACTTCACAAATGGTCTTTGAAAAAAAAAAAAGCCTTATATCACGCTGACAAATTGTGCTGTTTGCTCTCTTAGCATTTGGTCTTCTGTGGAGTTAGGATTATTAGAGCAAAGCTGCCCAATGCGCTGAGAACGCAGCTTTTACAAATTCAACCTTAAGTAAGGGGATGGAAATGAAAAGCTGAAGCTGAATTAGTTACTGCCTGCAGACAGGCTGCAAACCCAGCAAAACTTCTGAATAGTCTGGCAGCATGCCATAGGGTTTGGTGTGACTGTGGGTTAGACATTCTGCATCTTCCCAGCATCCAGAAGACCAGCAATGGCCTATTGGATATATTATTGGGAGATATGCAGGGGCTTTAGGAAGAGTTTCTTTCATGCTTTTCTATTGCACCTTTGCAGGAGTGGGGTAGCAGTTCCAACAAGCTATGAATTAAGTTTTAAGTGTATATACATTATCCTATGAGAAAAAAAAAAAAAAAATATCCGTGTGAAAACGAATTTGTCTTGGTCATCCTTTGCTGAAGGGGTTATTAGGCTTAGAGTGACTGTTAAAATAATTTTCATTTGTAAGTTTTCAGAGTAGATTTATAAGAGAAATAGTCCCAAGTTGTTGAAAAAAAAATAAAATCCATGTCTGTCAATAGCGTCACATTTACCAACACGCTCTTTCCTTGTCATGGGGTGCATCTCGAGAGGTGACAATAATTCTGTGCCTTGCTAACTGGTGTTGCAGCTGTTGCAGTGATGGCTGCGCTCTTGCTGCTCAAGGGTTTAACCGCAGTCACATGTGCTTGTGTACCTCGACAGGGCAATGATTTTTAAGTATTTAAATGGACTGTGCTGACTGTTGGGCCTCAGCAAAGTTTTCTGCACACTCCTTTTTTCGAGAAACTGTTTTGGTAAGGACCCCATTCACTTTTTATGAGGTTGCGTGGGAATGTCAGTGTGAAGATGCGGAAAGGCGAGTGGGCAAGGGAAGGGTTTGTGACAGTAACCATCTTCATGGGTGAGAAGCTTGTGACAACTTGTGGTCCTGTCTGGTTTTGAACCACAGAAGTTGTAAACAAAGACTAACTTAGCCTTGAAAAGGTAGGTCTGCTGGCTTGCAGCAGAAGCAAAAAACCACAAAACAAACCTTATCACCTATATAGGAAACCTGGTGAATAAAATTGACTTTCCCCACTACCACTGTAATTTCTGCTTATGTTCTTACCATGCTGTACATGAATATTTCTAGCAGTAGTAAGGACAAGGGAGGAAAGGCTGATTTTATTCTCTCTGGTGATAAATAGAACACTTAATAGATGACAAATTAGAGAATATAGAATCTCTAGAGACCTAATCAAATGTGAATACAGTCAGCCCCCAGTGAGCATGGGATAAAATGCCAGCTGGTATGTGGCCTTTCTGTTCCAGCTGGTATTTTATCCTTTGTAATGGAATGTGATTGGTTTTAATGCAGCTAATACTTGCATTTAAATAAATAAAAAAACCCTCCCAGCAATGTCAAACCAGAGGTTTTAGTGTGTGATAAATACTGTTCCTTGTGGAAAAGTACTATGATGTTGAGTAGAAGTAGAGGAGCATTTAGCTATCCTAGAGAACTGAAAAGAGAGTTACAGCACTGGTCTTGCATCTGAATTTCTGTGGCAACTTTGTGTCTGGGCCATAACAAGGAAATTTTGTTGGAATTCAACATGAAAGCAAGATTCTATACTTGGGATAGAAAAATTCTATTAAGCAACTATTTTCTGTCTTTTTTCTCAAGGGAAATAAATTTCAAGAGACTTATAATTTTCATATAGTCTTACTATGTCATTTGGTCTAAGATAAGTTAGAGAAAAATTGGTGTAATGTTGGATCATATGTCTGTGTGGTAAAAAATTCCTAAGTGCATGCACACACACTTGCGAATATGCATGCTTAATCTTCGGGAATAACACTGGCCTAACGTTGCTTTTCTCTTGGGATTTTATTGTAATTCATGAAAATGAATGATGTTACATGTGTAACAGCTGTAAAGGAATAAAAACTATCATTTATTGTGAAAGCAGATAAACAGTCCTGTAGCAATAAAAGCTGGTGTTGTGCCAGTTTCAAGCACAATAGAAATGAAGAAAGCTTTTTAAAATCTGTTTGAAAAAGCTGGTGTCAGCCCCTAGCGAGACATTTTCCTAGTTCCTTTCATCACTGACTGACTTATAGTTAGCTTCTCTAAGAAGCGTTAGATTTTCGATGAAATCTTTCCAGCTTTTCTTTTTTAGACCATAGTAAATTATTTCAGAACAGCTTCTTTACATGTAACTCTATGGTTATCTGCTCTGTTCTAAAAACATTGTAAAACTGAGGTACTCATTTTGCATTCCCTGAAACCTCACAGAAGTTAATAGGTTTGACCTAGAATTTCAGGAGCCACAAGTGGAAAATGAATATCATTAGAAAGTCTTGAAAAACACATATCTCATTTCAGAAGGATGAAAACATTTTTATTGTTTTGGAGCTGGCTAGAAAGGGAAATAACCATGAAAGTATTCTAGTGATTTTTGGAACCTTTTTCCTTCTTCTGTGCTTCAAACTTTTATTCTTTCAATACAAAACAAATTCCAAATACACTTACAAAAACATTTTACGTATGACTACTAATTCAAATAGATCCCTTACTGACAAACCTCCTTCTTCCATCTGAAGATGGGCTCCCTTATTGCTTCTTAAATGTTAATAATGTGATTTACAATACTCACCACAAATGGAATGCAAGGTGAAATCCTGGCCCTTTTTGAATCAATATCAGAAAATCCCACTGACATATCTAGGTGGCATAAAGAGAAAAGCTAATATAAATGGCAAAACCTGTTCTTACAGAAAAATGAAGTGTTTTTACATCTAGTGAAAGTACACAAAGAGGATCACCTGGTGCTTGGACAAACATTAATTAGTTATTTTTCACAAGCTGCATTAGGGGCCATTGGATCCAATTCTTCTGACCAACACCACAAAAGACACTCTTCTCACAGATGCCATCTTCAAGGAGGGGATTAATAAAGATTAATAAATTGAACTCAAAGAGAGAGTGCTAGATAAAACACTAATGCTGCTACTAAATGATGGTCTCAAAATACCAATATTTTTTAACATTCTAGGAAGTAATTTCTGACATTCCTTCAGGTGTGATGTCCATAGGGCAAATACATTAACTTCTGATAGTGCAGCATGTGGGACTTCACAGGCATTTCAAGTATGCAGCTTGACATTCTAAAGTGACTCTTAGCAGAACCTTGGAGGGGAAGTTAAAAAAAGACGTTCTTTAGGTTGTCTAAGTAGTCCATAGCTTATTACAATATTCTTTAAAACGATATAAAAGTGAAGCAATGTTATCCTACTGGACATAGTTTCTTGTTGTCTGATGCCATCTTAAAATTTATCAGGGGAAAAAGGAGGCTGAGTGAGATGGCGAGACAGAGACAGAGCACCATGTGTTTTTACAACAGGGCATACATTATACATGAGTAAAATAGCAGCCGCTCAGCTGCAATCATGGTAGGCATGACTGCTTCTCTTATAAACTCGTATTTCATTTATTCATTTCGTCTTTCATTCCTAGACCCTGAGCCTCCATGCATTTCTCTGCAAGTATAACTATGCACCTGAATAGTTAGGTGGCTTCAGTAGGGATTACTCACATGAAGAAATTTAAGCATAACTGGAGTGTTTACAAGACTGAGGCCAAAATCTGCAGATAGCCGAGCTGGGAAAATTGGCAATAGTATAGTAATGTAAACATTCAAATGCAGAAACAGAAATGCAGACTATAGCATTCCTTTCTATATCCTTTTGGCAATTCCTGACTTCCTTTGCCTTTTTCATGCTGCAAACTGAATACTGGATGAAAGTTTTGGTCTTGATTCATGGACAGAGGAATACTTCCATTGCTTGCAATGACAATTTGATGAGTTCTGGTCTCTAGCTAAATTGTGTATTGATTGAAAAATACTTTTTCTATGGAAGTAAATTTGGTTAGTACATTTATTGGAAGTCTGAAGGGTAGCTTGTTGTTTTGAGTTCCTTTTCTCACCACCAATTGAAAAATACATTGAAAAGCATACAGGAAGCCTGGCAAATCACAGTGAACAGCTCACCTGACAAACAGCTAATCATAGACTGGACGCTATGGGCCACTGCGTTCACTTTCCCTTTCCCATGTTAATTCACATTAATAAGTAGTAATAATAATAATGTTAATCCTAGCTTAGCAAGATTGTACTTACCCTAAGTTATAGGGTAACTGTTCATTAAAAGAGATGTACAATTTTTTTTTATTTTTTATTTTTTTTAAATCCTGAAACTTCCAGTGCTATTAAGCAAACTACAGATGCTCAGGGAGCAGCATTTGGAGAGCTGGAATTTGCTTCATCGTACTACGGTTATTTTTCTGCCTTTGTTGGAAGAGTGGGAACCTTTGAAAGCACTGGAGTTTTACATTGTTTCAGTCACATTAATTGCTGGAACATGCGTTTGGTTTCAGATCAATTGCTTTAAGGAGTAAATGTCACAGGAAAATTGATATACATGACAATTTATTTCCTTAAACATCTGTAAAATACTACACACTTTGCAGATTGAGATGTAACATTTGGCTCACATTAGGACTGGAAAGCCAAGGTGTAACAAGCATTGGTTCAGTTGTTCAATAATAATTTTTTCCATGCAATGAATCCTCCCTGTCTTTCATTAACTGCCAATCAGGCCCTCCAGCTGTCGTGTGCCAAAATATATTCTTGGTTATTAACATCAAAGCTACTGCTAATACTCAAACTGAGACATGCAGGAAAATACCCTGTCCCAGAAAAATACATTTTTGCTTCTTCATGCTGGAAAAACTATCTGAGAAAGTGCACTCATGTTTCAAAGGTATGTGATGTACTATGAGAATGACCAGACTAAAGCTCAATAACCATAAGGCCGCTATGCATTGTGTAGAGCAATATGAAGTGCTTCTACTCATCCTATAGAAACAGCTGAGAGTTTGTATATCTCTGAACCTGTTCAGTACTCCAACAGAGGTGCTTATTGAACATAATTTGGTAGGACTTAGTGCTAAAGAAAAGTTTATTATCTATTTGTTTTTCAATAAGATTCAAGTAGTTTTAACTTTCGCAAACTGCTTCCCTTTTGGTGAAGGAAGAGGATTCTGGATTCAAAGGACAAGCAGCGGATCATGTAAGAAGACATGTCTATCATCTCCTCTGTCTTGTGTTTGCTCTCTCCCCTGTATCAGACATATATGTTAGCATCAGTCTGTAGGAAGCTAGACATGGAACAGTGGTCTGAAGGTCCTGAGATGTTTGACCTGCAGCATCCCTTGGAAGGGAACGCCAGAAGCATAAAGAGATGGGACTGCAGAGATGTGCGGTACTTTCTGGTATCTGTGCTGTGCTGAAGTGCCTACATTTCCCACTCTTTGACCTGCCATGAAAACAAGCTGTGCAAGGCTGCTGAAGAAAACAAGACAGTGCTTTTGCTGTCTGAAAGGCTGGAAGGCTTTAGACTAAACCCTATGGAAGAGCCCAGATTCACAGTGCAGCAAAGGAAACCTCACCGTAAGTAAAGCTTGGGGCAACCATGCAAAGTTGAGCTAACCTTTTCTTCTGGTCAGTTCTGTTTCTCTGAAGTAGAATAATTAAAATTGACATTCCTGTGACTCTGTGGGAGAGAACACTGATAAATGTATTGGAGCACAAAGTTCTGTTTTACCATTGTATTGCATTAACCAACTCCATTTTTTGAAACACAGAAAGAGGGATGCAATTACCTTGGGTGTCAAAAATAAGTTAGTGGTGATATTTGTAGGTGTTTTTGTTAAGAATGTATCTGACAGTTCTGTTATCTGTTGTGAATACTGATTTATGAAGAGGAGGAGCAGAGAGGGAGAAACTTACATTTAGGTGTCCCTTATAAATCTTAAACATGGTCCTCTTCATGCTGATTTTCCTGTTTCACAAACTGCCTCATTCATCAGAGCTCTGTGGTGACAGTAGGAAGGGAAAATCATTTAACAAACACAAGAGAGTTCAGAATCAATGACAGTACAGAAGAAGAAAATGATTGCTGACTGCTTTTATGCCTGAAGTTTCTAGTTTCCTTTGACTTAGGGAAATGTGGGTCCAAATCCCATGATTTGAATGTTGCACGCTGTTTCATGGAGCTTCTGCATGCCCTCTGCTTTGTTTGTCTGCTTTGAAAAATGGGAAGGATGGGGACATACCACATTTTTGAAAGGCTTGGAAAGTTTTAAAATCTGCCTTCACACGCTTTCTGTATATGAGCTATTTCTACAATGTGGCTCTCTGGGGAGTGCAGAGCATAAATAACACTGCCTTGAGCATCAGTAGTCATTTTAAATGCCAAGACCAAAGTTCAGCTTCTCAAGGTCTTCACTGAGCAGCTGATTGCATCATTAAAATGCTCAGTGGGAAGCAGGGACCTGTATTTCCTTCCACACCATAGATGTAACTGATTGAGAACACAGCTATGCCAAGATTTCCAAAATGTTTTTAATTTGGAATATAAGTTTTAGGAGGTAAATGAGAAAATTTTTCGAAATTACTGGTTTCTGAAATGTGAAACTTCCGTAGAGGTAAGGGATGGGATTCATGCTTCTAGGTATTAAATATCTGCAATATAGATGTCATCATCTGAGTTAATCTCTCCTGTATCTCTTTCAAGTCAGCTGAGAGAAAGAGGCTTTCTTAGGGCTCAGCATCTATGTTAGCATGAGGTGAGTTAAACTGTCAAAGTATCTGCTTCTCTTCATCGGTCACTGAAAGAGCTTAGGTTAACCTGTTCAGTCAATGCTATTGATATATTTTTTTGCCAAATGAATACCGTCTGAGGTATTAATATTAAAAGTAGCTTTACATTTCAAAAGCAAAAAGTGATAAAATCATGACAAAGAACTGACTTATCAAACAAGACTAAATTCTATTCAGCAAGCATGAACAAGCAGTACAGACACTTTAAAGTAGGAGCAAATATTGCAAGCAAGGATAAATCAAGGAGTTTTAAAAATTTTAAATGGATTAACTAAGGAGAGAAGGTGGAGCTGGTTCTGAATGAAATAGTTAAGTATTTTTAAAAATGAAAAGTAATTCTTTCTAAGAGGTTCAAAATTACGGGTATTGTTGGCATGCTTCAGGAAGAAAAAGGTTTGTGTTCCATGGCAATGTAAGTTTAATTTTAAAAAAGCACTTCCTAGACGAACTCGCAAAGGTGAAACACTAAATCCACACTCAAAGTGTGAGCCACTTCCCAGGAGTGGAAAAACCTCACATATTTTTAGCTACAAGTAGAAAACTTGGAGATTTTAAAACAAAAAGCAGTAAGAAAGTCTCAAAGAAATCTTCATAGAGCCTAGTTTAGCTTCACCGAATAAGTCATAGCAGAAGAGGTGACTCACTTGCTCGTTTTCCCTTTATATGTCATTTTTTTTTTCGTGACTTGCCATGTCTCACAGGTTATTGGGCTGTCTATACCCATGGGTGTCGTTCACAAGGGCAGCAGCTGTACAGTAGGGCCTGAGACAGACCTTGGGGTTGAGAGGCTGCTGGGATGATGGGTGCTCAGGGACATCCATCTGAGCAAATTACCGCTGGGTATAGCATGGCACCAGATAAATCTTGTCATGTTTTGACACTTACTCAGGAGGAGAATACGTAGGTGTCCCTAAATCACCCCTTGTGGTGGAATTCACACACATTCACCAGATGATGGAGGGGGAAGCAGCCATTGCCTTGATACATATTAAGGCTGCTTTCTGGAGCTCTTTGTGTCAGGGACTTGCTTGTTATGCTTCTGTCTTCAGAATTTATGGAGGGCTGCAATTATAAGATTATCGAGCACTTCACAGCCTTTGGTTGTCATAAAACCTGTCTAGCGGGTGACAAATGGAGGAATGGTGGGATAAGTGTCTTGCCCATGATCACAGTAGGTTGTGGTGAGCAAAGCAATTGAGCCCACCTGTCCTGAGCAGCAGGCACCATTGCAGCCTTGCCCCTGGAACCCAACCTCTCATCCTGTAAGAGCTTTCATAATAAAATATAGAATAATATGGACAATAATACATGTTTGGAGTTGTACTATTATTGAAAAAATAATGAACATGGTGATAAGTGAAGACTGTCATTTCTCTCTAAGCAAGGAAAGGGACTGTCTTAAAATGCAGCATTCTTGTGCGCAGCCACGTGTGTGTGCAGGTCCTGTGCAAAAGGGGAAAAGATTTTCTCAGTCAGTCCACTTTGCCATTCTGCTCTGTGGGAAATACAAAGGCTCACTCATGTGTCTGTTCAGTTGTGTGCCATCTTTGGGGATGAATAAAACCAAAGGTATCCCAGGGGCATCTTATAATGAATAATTATAATAAATTAATACCAGAAAATCAATGGATATGCAGGCAGATGAACACAATATAATTCACAGTCTAGCATCTGAAATGAATATCACATATACTATTCAGTAAATAGTTGTGGAAAATATAGATTTTTGAAGTGTTGCTTGTCTTGGGGACCAGTTGTGAACAGGAAAAAATGGTTAGATTTGTCAGGCATGCTGAACGTGACTCCACCATTCATCTACCTCCAGATGTAAAGTGTCCTAGAAAATGTAATGGAAATCTGAAGTTTTGGTTTAATTTAAGGAGTTACAAACTGGAGTGTTTGGGAAATCAACAGTGAAGTTGCAAAGGAACAGTGTCAGCTTATAGATTAATTATCTGACTTGAATGTGTGCATTACTTATCCTTTATTAAGAAGCTGGCTCAAAAGTGAATCCACACTGTAAAGGCTGGACTTCATTCAGATTAACACCAATCTCAAACAATATAGAATATATTTTCCCCAATATATAGCAAGGTGAAAGGGTAAGAGAAAGCTTCATTTTATGTAATGAGAATACGCATCTACGTTTAACAGACCACTCATTATGTTGACAGTCTAGGTGAAGGTGAGCAATCTTAATAAATGGGGTTAGCATAGACCTTAAGGGCCAAATTCTGCATCTGTTTAGGCTATTTCATATTCATAAAATTCAATAGAGATGCATCAGGGTAACTGAAAGAAGATGTGTCCTTAGGTATTTAAAATAAGTCTATTCATTGAGAACTGAAGATAATTATTTTTCCTCAATTCCTGAAGCAATAAAGTTTTCTATTATAAAAGCCAGCCTTAATTCGTAGGATGTGCTGCTGAACTTTAACCTACTGGATAGTGTATGTTAGATCGGGGGTGTCAAACTCATTTTCAGTGGGGGCCACATCAGCCTGGCGCTTGCCTTCAAAGGGCCAAATGTAATTTTAGGACTGTGTAAATGTAACTACTCCTACATTTCTACAGTTAGAAAATGAGTTTGATACCCCTGTGTTACATATTTCAAGTACTTAAAAATCTATGTATTTAAAGTTAGGATTTTTCATAACCAATATTTGACATGGCATCCTTATCAGAAATTAATGTTTATGGCTGAGCTAGCAGCTGACTCCGAAGTTTTATAGTTAGTGTAGGTTGCCGCTAATGTGGGAAGTACAAAGCATGGAAGGAACTCCACGCAAGAGGTAACTATGATCACCTGAAAGAAAACAAAAAAAAAAAAGACTAAAACACAGAGTAGGTTCATCTCAAAGTGTCAGAAAGATCCTGCAATGCATCCTTAAGAAATACAGCCCAGATGCTTCTGACCTGTTTGCTTCACCACCCCTGGGCAGAAGATTAAAAGTGTAGGTATATACACATACACACATACTGATTTATACGCATATGCACACACATGAACACACAATCACACACACACAGAGAATTTTGAACATTGCTTGAATGTCACAATTAATTTTAGTGCAAATGAGTAAAGGCAGTGGGCAGGATGCTTTACAGTGTAACAAATACAACCCAGTGGAAGGAAAGCCTCGGTGTCTGTAGGGAATGTTGGCCTTCCTGATCCTGGGCTGTGTTAGGTCTGGCGAAAAGCCTGGCATAAAGTTCCAGGTGAGACACTGCAGCGGCTGCAGCTGCCACCTGGACAACAGCCCCAACTGGAGCATCATGGTACCAGCTCCTGGCCTGTGGCCAATGCACATTTTTCTTCTTGAGCCTACACACTTTATATTTACCTTGGGGTGGTTTGGGAACAGCCTAACAGCCATCTCAATGCTGCCTGTTATAGGGAACTCCCATAGGCACTCCTTGGCACTTTTCCTGCATCTTTGCCCTTTTGTGGGACATATAGAAAAAAACTTGCACTGCATGACAGCCCTATAAACTTAAGACAACTGCCCCAACCTGAAGCCATTCAGGTTAGTAGGAGTCAGTCCTTAGCTTTCACAGAAGTTGGCAGTTTGTGAAATTTGTGTTACATCTGGTTACCTCAAAGCTACAAGCTGGTTGTGCAACACTCCGAGAGAAGGAATTCCACATTTTCATGCTTGCATATCCCTAAATCCCATGTCTAGCACGGGAAAAGTCCCAAAAATGTTCCTTAAAAAAAGGAAAAATGAACTGTAGTAAAATGTAGTAAAATGCTGTGAAACACTGTGTGTTGTTTTATTAGCAGTGGTGAATATGTTTCTTTGGTCACTGTGTTCTGTTAGGGTTGTGCTTCATAGCAGGCTATAACTACAGTGAGACTGTAACAGAATTATCATGTCAATTGCCTTCCGTTTTTGAACAGCTAGAAACTCTGCCAATATATTATATGGCCCACAACTGGCTAGACTAGAAAAAACAATCCCATCTAACCCAGCTTCCAGGAGAAAAACGATAGTTGTGTTAAGCTTATGAAGAATGCTTCAGCAACTTCTTCAGCAAATCCTGAAGTCTTACATGGTGAGCAGCTAGTGAGTATAGCAAGTAAAATAACAAAATAGTGTCACTTCTCTATACAATGACACCAATTCAGGCTGCGAGATTAATGTGATGCAGTTTCTAATGCTGTCTACCAAAATACCCCAAAAATGTAAATGTGAAACTTTTCTCCATAGGGTCCTGAAATGAGTGAATAAATTGTTGTACAAGCATAAAGCATAGGCTGGTACTGGTCTGTTTGGCTAGGGGCTTTCCTTTTTTTTTTTTCTTTTAATTTGAACTGAAAAGGAGAAATGAAGACAATAATAAAAAAGAGGTTTGCAGAGTAATGGTGTCCTTTTAATTGGGAACCATACCTTAGATTAATGCAAAGGTTAGATAGATTTGATTAATCACCTGAAAATGGTCTTTGCAGTCACAGGAGGAGGGATAAATAGTGGCATAAAATTAAGAATAGCAAGTTTTAAAAAGTATAGTAGTCAAAGATATTAATTGGCTTTGTGTGATCGCTTTTTACAGCTCTTTTCAGCAGTGTATCTGCCGAAGTGCATACTAGCAGCGAAGTGTTCAATGCTACTTGAACACCCTGCCATCTGATACAAAATCATTACAAATTAATGGAGAAGCTGGACAAAAACTCTGAAGAGAATACTGTCAGTTGTATTATTTTGTAATTATACAGATTTATGGAGGGAGCTCCAAGGACTTGCCAACAATAACTAACTCTCCTTCTACCTCTGCAACATTAGTACACCTATTAGCCCTATTTGTCTATGTAAAAACAGACAAAGGGAGTAAATAACCTTATCTGTCACTTTTTGTAAGCTGGGAAGAAAGCAAAGATAGTGATGGTTTGTAATTTTTCTTTTTTTTTAATTGTGTTTTATTTCCTCCACCACTCATTGATTTAATTTTATTAAGATCAAAGTGCTTTAACAAAGATGAACCAACCCCACTAATGGGAGGACCATCACACTCCACAGCTGAAGACAGCAGGGGCACCCTAACAACATACAGTTATTCTCTGCTTTACAGTTTCTGAATGGCACCATTCCCTCTAATCTTATGCTCTGCACTTGTTATGATTCCCTAATATAACTTATACTCACAGGAACCCTTAATAATTTGCCCAAGGTCAGTCAACAAGTCAATTGAAAGGGTGGAAAAATCGGTGCTTTTGATTTTTTCTCTCCTTCTTTCACCAACTATTGGACTATCATAAAATACAGACCTTTTCAGGCTTCTTGCAGGAAAAGGGGAACATGACAGCTTCCTTTTCAAACATCACAAACTTCTTTAAAGAATTGGTTTCTCTAGCAACAGGAAGAGGAGGAAAAAAAAGAAAGCCATCATAATTTTTTTTCCCACCTACTCATTTTTTTAATGTGGTAAAGCAGATGGCTTGGATAATGCAGGTACTACAGATTCTGATTTATTGACTGTAGACAGAAATATAAATACAGAAGCGTATGCACTCTGCTGTAGTCAGTAACACAGTAAGACTTAGTGACTTCAGAGTTCATACTTCTTTTAAGTTCTATGCATCTGTATCGACAAATGTCTTTATTTATTGCTGAGGAAACATTGATGGCAGAGCTCATGGTGTGTGGAAACCAAACACTAGCCGGCTAAATACTTCCCATATCCTCTGCCTTCCCTGGCAGCAGAGCTGGCTCCATGAAGTCCCAATTTCCATCTCTGACAGTCATACAGTTTATTGACCTGGCCAAATACTTTCTGTTAAGGTGTTGTAAATCGGTCAGTACCGCAGACATATAATGTTGGAGGACTCAGCCTTGTGCCTTTGCCAAGAAAGTTTAAAATGGCTTAGTGATCTCTGCTTAGTGATGATAGGAAGGAGATAATTCTTTCTATGGCTGTACTTGGCCCATGGCTAAAGCGGAGAAGTACTCCCTACATTTCTTTTGCTGTCAGAACTTTGAGTGCTATGTGGACAGAAAACAAAACTGTTCTCTTTAAGAAAATGCTGAGGACTACATGTCCCTTCTCTGCTGAAACTGCTGATACTGGTAGAGTATAGACGATAGTCTTACCTGCTCTACAGTAAGTCAGTGCTTCCAAATTGTAGGAGTAGCCTCAGCATCATGTGCTTGGTTTTGACTCGGCGCACTTGTGACTTTGGAGAGCATGTGCAGAAGTCAAATCAAAGCAGTGATGGTATCAGGATCTCAGTTGTTTTCAGGGTTCCGTTTCCATCATTTATGGTTCATGTATTTGCAAGCAAATAATGCCAACACCATCATCAGGCAATTTTTTTATAGTGGTGATGCCAACAGTCTCTTTGCAGCAGACCTACTGGGAGACACAGTAATGGAGAAGAAGAGGACATAGTGGAGTGTGAAGCCATTTTTCTGGCTCAGTTTCAGTCAGGGCAGGACACTTTCCAGGCTTTCCAGACTTCAACTTGGTTACTATGAGAGGACTGTTGGACTCTATGATCTTGAGCATGTCTTGCAACCAAAATGATTCTATGATTCTAAGACTGTGCTACAGAGACTGGGTGCTGGTGACAGTGGACACGTTCTTAGGAAGCTGTGTGAATCTCCCACAGATCTGCTGTGTCAGCATTTCAGCATCTTGCATGCCAGGCAGAAGTGTGTGGACACTGTCTCCTACAAGTAATCAGCCAGCAGCTATTTTAGTGTGAATAGATGGGTTATTTGGGCCATTGAGTCAGATGTCTATTTTTAGTCCTTGATGTCCCTCAGAAGGCTGTGGAAGACTCTGCATGTGTGGAGCTTTCCCTCTTTCCCTTGACCAGGCCGTGCAGTCCATTTCTCATTGTCTCTTCCCAGAAAAGACTACTCAATTTATGAACAGAAACAGATATTTTCTGTTTTGTTCCTATGTCGAGTTCACCACTCTGGTAGATTTGCCAGCTTCGATGATGGTCAATACCATAGGAACTTGCAGTCTTTTCCTGTCTAATAAAAAATACTGATTTTGTTCCAGAGTGACTGTAAGAACAGCAAGGGAGCTAAAAGATCACAGGATTTAAGAAAAAAAAAAATAAAAAGAAAGATGTATTCCCCTGACTGATGAAGACTTTCACTGAACAATTGGATTAGAAAGAATGAACTCTAACTAAGGTCAGAACAGCTGCAGAGCAACTGCAGTGGGTGCTTTGGGGAGACTGAAGGGCAGATGGTGAAGTTCTGCAAGAAGGGCAGAGGTGGCTGAGCAGCGTCTGCCTTGGATCTCAACTGCATAGTATGCACGGCACACCATCTGCCACAGAAATGGAGAGGGCCTCCCAGTGGACTGGAAAATGACTCTTAGAGGGTCCTGAGAACAGCCAGTGATGGGCGAGGTATTTGCTAAATGCTTGCCAATGTGACTTCAGGGAGGATGTAGACCCTCAGGAGCCAGGCTAGAGAGTATGAGAGAGGTGTAGGTTAACTCAGGAGAGGACAGCAGAACGTTGCCTTTCATTTCTGGAAGCACATTTGCTCCAGAATGGCTGCTAGATAAGAGATGTTTTCTGGTGAGATGACAGGACATAATCTTAAAATGTTCACTGTGACATTATGTGCATGGTTTATTTTATGTTTTGTGTAGTTTTCATGCATTTTTTAACAGAAAATATAAAAAATAATTTAATGAAATATTTCATGTGATCATTTAAACATGCAATGTGTCTCCTCATGGGGTACATTTTACTTTTTAGTCTTAATATAACTTTTCCTGATGAATTTTAGGAACAAAGGCAAGGTTTCAACTAGTATTGTTTCTTACTAAAAATATTAAAGCTTTAAAAGTCTTGCAGTCTTTTTTTTTGAAGTTCTGAAGTCTTTCACTTTGTCAAGATTCTCTAGGGAAACTTTCAGAAAATACATTTTCACTGGGTAAAGCTGATATTTTTAGCAAAAGTTCAAGCTCAGTGGTGTCGTGAACTGCTTTTATTCTTGCCCTTTAGAGTGTTTTATTAAAAATACATGTAATTTTCTGCCTTAAAGCTTGCAACTCTGTGATTTGAAAAAAATTAAGTCTAATTATACTTTAGAAAGCTCAATAGTTATAATATGTGGACAGCTTACCAGCTGGCGCAAGAATGCTCAAAGAGGGGCTGAGAAACCATTTTTGATTTCCAATGGAAGGAGCTAGAGACACAGCAGCACAAACAAAGTTATTTCTCTAAACTCTTGAATATGTGTTGTCCCAGAAGGGACAGAAGTTTTGGAAGTGTTTGTTTTCCAGCAAAGTTTGTTCCATGCTTCTGAATTGCAAAAGTGTTTATTTCTTTGCTTTTTCTTGGATCATTGTTGGTGTCCACCTGATGTCTGGACACAATCAGGGCCTATGCTGCCAAAAAAAAAGAGGCTGCAGGATCCAACCTTGTCCCACACTGGTCAGGCTGTGTCAGGCTGGTTCCTTCAACTGCATATTTGCTGTGCAGAAAGAGCAGCAGGAGAGCTCCAAACCAGAGCTCAGAAGGAAGCTAAAGGTCTGGGACTTTTACTCTCCCCAGTCTCCACATGGTCCTCTCTCTGCTGTAATTTCAAGCTGCAATTCCTAAGTGTCCAGAGAAGCCATAAAGATGACAAATATTTTCCTCTGTGCCTCATGTGCTTCTTGTCACCATGATGTGCTGTCCCTCGGTGCACTGCAGGGATGTCTTGCCGAGGGTTATTGGCTTGAATGGTGTGACAATATTCTCTGAGTCCCACAAGATGTGCTGGGTTCGCGCTCTCCACTCCCCTTGCCTTTCATTGCTGGGTGGATACAGAGCGTGGGTAGCCTTGTAGCTTTGTGCTGAAATGGTAACACCCCTGTAGGGCACTTCTACCTCAGATTCTGTTTCTTTCTTTTCTGCAGACATGCACAAAGTTCACAGCTTTAAAGGCTGACAATATCTTACATTTTTGACTTACTGATATGATGTAACCTATGTATTTCCTAATGGCATTAAGCCAGCTTTTGTGTTCATAGAATGAATTTAAATAGCACGGAAATCCTTAGCTAGTTACTTGAAACACTGACTGCAAAATATGCCATACATATTAAGGTGGAATGACTTAAAGGCAATTAATATAATTATGTCAAATCTGTAGTGTCCAAAAAAGGCAAAACTATGAGATTGATAGTAGCCATTCAAGCTGTATCTGGCATTCATCATGCTGAATATTCTTCTCCCATGGTGCAACACAGACATGTTTTCATGATAAGGTTTTCTAGGGTGAACTTGTTTGCAAAGGCTGAGCGAGACATGGGACTGAGATCAAAGGGATGGCTTGCAAGGTGGATTGGGGGGCTGTGATGGTTGCTGGTTGGGAGCTGAGCGTGTTCAAACACACACATGGAAACTGATTCAGGGTAGAGTCTCTCACTGCAGTCAGTATTTTTGCTATATGGGAACAGGCATGAAGGTTAGAAATGGCAGCTCCTCAGATGCAGTGGTATCTAGTGTACACTCAAAAACTAAATAAAGCTGAATGAATGCCACAAAATACAGCACCATTTTTGAAAAATAAACACTGAGACACCAATGAATAGAGTTCATACAAACAGATCACCATTCCTTACACTCCCCTGCAAACTGCTTGTGCTGGTATCTACAGAGCTGAATGCCCAGGCTGCCCAGAGGCTGGGTATCTAAAGGTGTGTCCAGACTTCCCATCTGTCCTGGTTCAGCCTCAGTTCTTATACTGCCTTCAGGTTTTACTTCTTCATCTCTGTTGGTAGAGGTACTGATTTCCTGAACTTCCACCAACTTTGAGGGCTGAATTGACGACTGCTTCTCCTTACTGTTATGGGACTCTGTTCTGGTCAATGCCTTGTAATATTGACATATGATACATACATTTCTTGTGATCCTGGGCTTTTCTGGAGAGGGCATCTCAAATATTTTTGTGTATTGGTATTATGAACTGGATCTGTGGTTTCAATATCAAGCACCTATTCCAGAAGTGATGGCTTTCAAAAATGTCTTTGTGACAACAGTATAACTTCAAGAATCCCTGAACCTTCATTTCTTCTCTCTGTACAAAGAGGTCCTTACCCTGCAGAAGACATCAGTAATGCTCACTGCAGTTTGTGGATGCTGAGTAACTATGCAGGAGGTGGCAGCGGCTCTTTGCAAGCACTTAGACTGGGAAGAGTCTTTGGGATGGCTCAGCAGTAGTAAAGCAGCGAGTAAGGCTGGGCAGGGGGTCTTCCCTGGTATGTAAGGCAGGCAAAACATGACAATGCTCTCTACAACTATCTGAATGGAGGTTGTAGCGTGGAGGGTGTTCGTCTTTTCTCCCAAGTAGCAAGTGATAGGACAAGAGGAAATGACCTCAAGTTGTACCAGGGGAGGTTCAAATTGAATATTAGGAAAAAACTCTTCCTGGAAAGGGTTGTCAAATACTAGAATAGGCTGCCCAGGGAAGTGGTGGAGTCACCATCCCTGGAGGTGTTTAAAAGACATATAGATGAAGTTCTTAGGAACATGGTTTAGTGCCAGTGTTAGGTTATGGTTGGACTCGATGATCCTGAGGGTCTCTTCCAACCAAAATGATTCTATTCTATTCTATTCTATTCTATTCTATTCTATTCTATTCTATTCTATTCTATTCTATTCTATTCTATTCTATTCTTCTAATCATGCATACAATGGAGAAATGTTATCTCCCTGCTATCCATGAGGAAATTTATAAAACCACACTAGAAATGGTATAAATGTGACATCCTGAAACTCAGAAAAACGTTTGCTTAGTCTCTGAATTTCATTGCTTGTACACACAGGTTATTTCAGGACAAGAAATATTCTGGGCCTGATTTTTAATATGTAAGAAAAAAATAGAGTATGCATATATATACACAGTCATTATGATACACACTAAATGCAGCAATAATTTATTTTCTGTTGAGGAAAACCAAATGGACTTAAACTTTCAAGCATAAAGCCAAATGCTAAATGATTAAAAAAAGGGCAAAAACTATCTACTGCATGATGGCAGGAAAAAGCTACATTGTAATATTTTCCTTGTATTAACTTCTGCTGCAAAGAAATCTGTTGAAATGTATGTGAAATGGTTATGTCAGACATTCTAGGAAAACAAACATAAAATTCCTTGTATATAAGTCATTTCCCAAGAGAAAGAAATCAACTTAATCTTGCAAGTAACACGTGTAAATCCAATACACCTGTATGAATTAAAGAGGTTTATTATGTAAAGTTACAAGAATAATGCTGGCTAATTGGGTTTGGAAGAGCTTTTTAAGTCAGAAAAAGGAGGAAACCTCTTTAAGACATCTATTTGAAAATGAATTGTTTTTATAAGATCTAACTTACATTAGCAGCAACTGCATCTATCCTTTGCCTTTTTTTTTTTTTTTAATGTATATATTTAATGTTTTCTCTTCCCTGCTGCAGCATGAAATACACACAAACACCACCTGGGGAACTGACTGACTAATTATTTGGTAAAAGCAGAAAAGTACAGTATGGGTAGAATATTATCAAATGAACAGGGTAAGGAGCTTTAAAGATGGGACTATTTTTATATAAGTTACATTACATTTGGTTTTCTTTATGAACTGTACAAAGTACAATATGTTCAGACAGAATGTCACTCTACAGCAGACAATAGCCTTTTAATAATTCAGTCTCTATCAGAAGAACTCAAAATCAAACCTGACCCTATTTCTCAGATTAGAGATGTATCTCATGGACTCTCTACATGCTTGTTAGCTAGTCACCCCTTTCTGCTTTCTGAAAAAAAGGCCGTTATTGAAAAGGATGGGAGGAGGTATATGACGGGAAATGTTAGAAATATATTGCTTATTACACTTGAGACATATTTTTTCCTTCCCTATTAAATAAGGCTTATGCAATTTTGTCTATAACTTTGAAACCCATTAGATAATTTCAGTTGCATCTGAAACAGGAACAAAAGGGTCCTGTTGATTTTATAAATATAAAGAAATCCGCAGTGGAGTAGAGGAAAAGGAACACATTTCAATGAGGAAAGGCATCAGTTTGTGTTCACGAATAGTGCTTTCTCTCTGGTGTGCCAGCTGCCTGACAACACGCTGGTGCTGGCTGGCCAGTGGGTATGTGTGGGTCATGATGCAGGATGTGGTGTGGGCTGCCCTGCATTCAGCCAGGGAAAAACAGAGAGAGAGAGAGATAGGGTGGAGCAGTTAAGAGGGCACTGGAGGAAAACATGTGGGGACTCAGAGGAGCACACACCTGTATTACTCAGTTTGCTTTTACTGCAAATTGTGCTTTAGGATGATGCTGCCATATCTCCAGCAGTTTTTCTGCCACTGGGAGCACATATGGTGAGATTCATTGTACTACCCATCTGAAGTTTAGTCTTCTGATCAAGTTATTTGGATCCTTTTATTTCAATGAAGATGGATAGGGACTGGACTTCCATGGAGTCATTCATGATGTCTATCCAAGGGTGAAATTAATTGCCTTCTGAAGAAGCCATTCTCCATCCTGATGATAGAGGACATCTGAATGACTGGTTTAGGTTTGGTGCTTTTGGACTTTAGCTAAGATGATTGTGATATCAACTATTTGATCTATCAACGAGGATCTTGTTTCACTCGATATGTCTGGAAACAGAAGCTCCTTACACTTGAAAGAAGGCAACCAAAGGACCTTGACTTTCTGCAGTCTTTTCTTAGAGAAACAAAAAGTCTCCTAGATGTCTGGTGAATAATTACAAGGAAACATAATGATGGCAGATCATCACATTTCATTTCTATGCTGGTTATACTGCCAGAAATTACCATGTGAGAGAGTAGTTAAATTAGGACATTATATGATTGGCTGGAAATTAAACAGCCAGCCTTGTAAGCAAAAGGAGGATTCTCTCCAGATATTTTCCTGTTTACCATAAGGGAGGCTGAATAGGCAGATGATAAACATGATAAAGTTGCTCTTAATACAAAAATATCAGCACAGTCACAAAATACTAGGGCTAGTCAAATATGATGGTGATTCAGAGAGTAAGAGAAGGATAATAACACACAATGGAGTTCATGTATACGCTACTGATCCGTGAAATGACAGATAAAATGTAATGTTTGTAAGTGTAAAAGAAAAGCATGTAGAAAATCATTGAGCAAACTCACTAATAGGCCCTGCCTGTACCTGAATCGGAGGAGTCCTAGAAGAAGGACTTCTAGGCTTGTGAAAAAGCAACTGCAAGGGGAATATGACAGGGCAGGAAGAGGGTAAATAAGCAATAACAACTCACTTTTTCTCACAGAAGAAGAAATATGATTCCACTTAAGACAGAACTGAAGGAAACGCCTTTTTTGCTGAGCAAATCTAATGAAAACACACAACTCATACATGGGATCTGTGGAGGCCCAAATCACAGAAGGGTTACAGCAGTTATTTAATATAACATGCTCGACAGAGTCCCTTGAACACTGAGGGGCTGCATCCTGACTGTCCTGGCCTTTCTTGTGTGGTGCAGAATTTTCCCAGTTGGTCAGTGCTGGTCACTGCCAGAGACAGGCCACCAGACCAGGTAATGCTCTGGGCTGATCCACTGCAGCCATTCTCATTATCTGTGCATTGATACAGCTGGAGGTATCATACAGGGATGGGATCAACTACCCAGAATCATTCCAAACAGTCCTGCTGCAACTCACCAGATGCGTGTCATCACTCTTCAACATTTATTATTACAACCCATGTCAGATTTTCCAGTCTCAGTACCCAAGTTACTGAAGGCGAATGCAGTACCGCCTGGGGAAGCAAATAAACAAACCTGAACGTCAGAAAATCTGTAGGATAAATAGATTCAGGAATGCTTTAGCTTTCACCTCTGCAAGCCAAGAAACTGATTTTTATGGAAAATAAACTTAGTAGCAGAGTGGGTGTTTATATAAGCTCCAGGAACCTCTGTGAATGGGAATGTATCTATGCAAATGTTAGAAGTGACAGATAATGTAAAAATCTATTTTGCCTTTTAAATTTTCAGTTATTTAATCAATAGTTATTTTCCTCTTTTTGTATTTGGCACTGAATTGTTAGATTCACTTCCCAGTACGAAATTATAATAGCAGGCCTTATGATCTATATGGCATTGTCTAGTAATAGTAAGATTATTTTCTTACACCTAGTAATCACATCTTGTTCCTATGTCCCTGTTATTAGACACCGTATTGCTATTGTTGCATTTTAAGATTTCTAAGCATGGTACAGTTTCTAATTTCTTTCCAATTTTATGTATTGTAGACAGAATGAAATAACATGAAAGGGATTGATAAAGCACATAAATGTGATTGACTGTGTGCTATATAGTCTTTCACTTTCATGGCTTTTTCAAAAAAGTGCCTAGTTCCCTCAGTCAGAGACTATATAAAAAAGTACACTCTGCTTTTAATAGCCTTGGGGTAGGTAAGACTATTGAGGCCATCGCAGACCTGAAGATGCCTAGATTACATGCTGGAGATTCCCGTTTAAGAGTTACAGGTGCCTGTTCCTTCTTGTGAGAATAAAAATACATTGTAGAAGATCATGTTATTTCTTCCCTTACTGCGTGTTGTCCAGGTACCCAAGTGTGGTATGGCTAATGGGGGTCTTAACACCTGGGACCAGTCTGATGCACATACTTTCACAAGTTCTTCACAACTTCTCAGTAGACTGTTTTTGTAGGTATATTAAATTGCAGGAAGAAGGATACAAATACAACTGAATACATTGTATGTGTATTCACAATGACAAGATGATGTACATTTACAGAGTGCCTGCAACAATGCAAGTTTGGCTCCACTAATTATACCTGCACCCATGAAGGACATGTTCTAATAACAGTATAGAGTTTTCCATCCTGTTTTTGAAGAAAAATAGGCAGCAGGATGACATAAATCTTGTAAGTCTCAGGAGATATTTTTTGAATATGTTGTCCAAGCAACAGTGACAGCGTAGCATTAAATATACTGCTGTGTAATGGGGATTTCTGCCCGAGATCACTACAAATTTTCACAAATTACAGGTAAGAACTTGTTTTTCTTTCTGTTGCTGAAATATGTGAGTTGCTCTACTGAGGAGAGTATTACTTTACTCATCTACACTAATGAGGTTTAGAATAATTTCTGTATCATTTAGTTCTTCACAGCTCCATGAGCAGCATCTGTGTGAAGCTGTAACAGGCTTTCAGCTCAGTTGTTTGCACTGATATATCTTTTTCTTATTGACATGGTGAAAGTTCAATAACCCAGTCCCTAAATTGAAGCACCTTCGCCTTTCGTTACAAAATTTTAAAATGTGCTGAGTAACTTCGCCTTAATTGGGACTATGAACACACAATATATCTCAAACTCTTTAGACTCTCTGAAGTGAACCATACACATTCAGATGCCAGCCTCTGCCTAAGTCTCCCTCCATGCCTAAGACTTTCAGTAGAACTATTTCCTTATAGGCATTTGTGCAGTGTCTGAGATGCTGAGGCTATACTCTGAGTTGGGGTCTCTTAGCATAGTGGTAATGTACATATTTGCAGATAAATATTTGCAAGGGGTGCTACAGCCTAGCGGGATTCTGTTCCCAACCTTTTATGTTTTCTTCTGTCACTTAGCAGCAAGACAACAGCATGGGAGTCATTGTTTTTTTAAATTAGACTGGTCAAGCCATATTTCAGCTAGGAAGTCTACCTCGTGTTTCTGAGATACTTGGATGTTTTTGAAAATCATCAGTGCCTGTTCTGTGATGAGCTGTAACCTGACAAAAGTATCTCATAAAACTGTAATATTATTCTTTAATGATACTCACAAACTTCAATGCCTCTCTTCCTTGTACTTTAAATTCCTACCGTTTTTATTTTATTTCAAATTTCTAATACAACAGCCCATTAGTAATAATGGTCCCTTGAAGCATTCAGCCTCAGATTTCACCCATCTACAGTCTGGTATTGTCAGAGATTTTGAGTGCTGCTGACTAACAGTGCAAAGTGCATTTTTCAGCATAAAATGTCTAAGAACATCTGATAGGGCTCAAAAAAGAGGTAATAGGGATGAGTGAAATAGGTTTAATTCCATTACTCTTAGAGGCAGAATCAATACAAATATCTTTTTTGCTGAGATGAGGTAGACTGTGTGACCCTTCCACCACACCCAAATCTTTGCTGTGATTTTGACTCTTTTATTTTATCTGTTTGTGCAATTGTAGGAGTGAGTTTTGTCACTTTTAACAGGGAATATTAAGCCATGAAAGTATCAGTCTTGCCAAAAAACAACAAAAAAAGGGCATTTATGCTTCTGCAGACTTCAAATACGGATCTGGTTAGGCTGATTTTAAAGTTTGCAGCCTAGTCTAAAATACTCAGAGGAACTTGGAAAGTTTGGAAGTCTGTTATGAGCTAGAAAGAGAAAAGGCATTAAAAAAAATCAGCTAACTATTTCATTGCAGAGATCAGGGAGGAAATCTTAGCCTTAGTAAAGCCAGTGACTTCTGTGGGGTCAGGATTTCAGCCCTTTTTACTCCCCATGGAAAACGTGCTCTGGGTCAGTTCTCCAGGGCTGTTCCCAGACACTCACCTTTGGGCAGCTGGAGCAGCCTGAGCCCGCGCTCTGGGCTGGTTTCAGGGAAGTGCACTGATCGCACAAGGGAACAAAACCCCCCATGAACAGTTTGTTGAAGGAAACCATTTAATATTTTTATATATAAGCACAGAATGCAGTGCACTTTTTTTTTTTTAATTCCCCCCATTTTTTTTTGTTCTTTTTATAAATTAAAGGAAAATGCTCTCAAACTCCTCTCTCAAAGGATGTTAATATACAGCTCTTCAGATCAACTGTCACCTCTCAGCTGTATATGCCATGTCATACTTCTGACAACAGTCATATCAACATTGCAAGATATTGGTGTGACACACGGTAGAGCAATGTGTCAACAGGGGAGTCTGGGCAAATGTCTGGAGGAATATTTCCTACTTTAAAGAGGTAAAAAAAAAATAAAAAAGAGAAGGAAGTAGAATAAACCTATTTACATCCAGATAGCTTGCTTTTTAAATAAAGGTCTTCATCTGGGTAGATGAATTCAGCTTAGATGAGTATTTTTGTCTGTGATGTAAGAAATAAACATCATCTTTAGGATAAAAGCCTGTTCGGATAGAGACTTAAAGGATGAGGCAGGCTTGGGTAGGTAGTGTGTGGGAAGAGCCACTCATGGAAGCACTGACTCCTCCTGCCCCATCACCAACATTTAATTCAAACCCTGATGGCAGGGCCACAATTAATTCTGGATGAGGGGAAAGGAACAGCCTGAGCCCTCATGGCTGATCTAACCCTCATTTGAAAATCAATCATCTAAACCCACAGCACTTTTTTAGTTCTACAGATCAGCTCCAAATTTGAACTCTCTAATAAATTCTGATTAACTTATTCAAAGATCATTGTTAACAATGTATCTAGCTTTGTTGATATGGCTAGCAGGAGACAAACTATTTAGATTAATGAGACGAATGAAATAGGTGGATGCTCATTCAGGTGCACATTGTCTGACTCTGGTCCCTTCTGCTCCTTGTTTTTCCAACTTTTCACTCAAATTATGATGGTACTAGTGATACTAATTTTATAATATAAATGAGTTCGCGCTAGTGTCCCTTGTATATATGGCACATCTTTTTTTGTTGTTGCTGTTTTGGGTTTTTTTTGGTGTGTGTATGTGTTTTTGTTTATTTGTTTGTAAGGTTTTGGTGTTAGTTTTGTTTTAACATCATCACAGTTCCAGTGTATTTTTCATCCCTTTCTAGCAATTGTCTGTTTATCTCCCTATTCAGATTGCTTCCCATGCATCAGTGTCAAACTCACTTAAAGAGCTGTACATGCAGCATAACAGCAGATTACTGATTGCAGTGTCCTTTGTGAAAACAGCAGATCCCTGTGACCCCAGTGACCTCCCTCTGCAACCTCATGATTTAGTCTTTGACCTTTCTGTATTTCTCTCCCTCCCCACAAAAAGCAAAACTGCCACTGATACCGCTAATGGTTCTCTACAATTTGTATTTCTCACAGGGTTAACTTGCAATTGCTTGGTATTTTCACCTATCCCTTATTTATATTTATAACATCAGTAGGTAAATTTATAAACCGGATAATACTGAAATGATTCTTATGGGACTATTGGCCACGGAATGTGTAGCTGAAGAATCCCTTCATATATATATCTATATAGTGGGGGGAAATGTATTAGTCCCTTTGAAAATTAATGATCATGCACTAATGCTGACATTTCTGTCAATATTTTCATTTTTGCACGGAAAAGCATGAAAGAGGCAAATCCAATGCAAATGGACATAACTCTTGAGTCTAAGGGAGAGGTACGGATCTACAGGCAGGTCACTGTCAGGCTCAAAGAGTTTGGTTTCGTAATTGGCCTGATGGATACATTTGGAAGCTTTTGTTGGACAGATTACACAAAATCTTAAGGAATGTTGTATAATTACCCCCTTTTAATAACTGCATTACTAAAAAATAAAAAAGAGAGTGATTTTATCAGATTGCTCCTGATAGACAGTGATAGCAGCATTACACCTGTACATGAGACATTTTCTACAGGACAAAAAATAATTTATGCTTCAAAAACTAATGTTTGATGAAATTTTAAGGACTGAAGCCCAGAATTCCAGCCTTCTTTGCCAAGGATCAAAAAGGTATTAGAAATGGATTAAAAACTGTAAAGATAAAACATTTACTGAAGGATTGTGTATTGCCAGACTAGCAGAACCAGAACCACAGAACTAAAGAGTTTAAAGACCATAATGAGGAAACATGCATTGACTTCCTGCTAATATCCATTTCAAAACCAGTGAAGGATAAATGAAATTAAGTTAACTCATGTTGATGTGTCAGGTTATGTGACAATGCAAAACAAAATAAAATCTAATTCTGTGGTGCACGTTGTGTCCTGCTGTCACAGCTGGAGGTAGTGATCATCTAAAAGTATTTGACGGGTCTATGACTGAATGGGGAGAATTGCTTGAGACAATTGCAAAGAGCATCAAAAGGACTGGCAGAACCGTGGAGGGAGACCTCATGACATCTTACAAGCAGAAAGACTGTTTATTCTCTTAATGTACACTACGTTGGTGGGAATTTGAAGAGGTCTTCATAAGGTAGATTCTTCACTGTCAGACACTTTGGTTTTGAAATGTCATATTTCTTGTGCTTATCTGTCAAGGACACGTGAGCTTTCAATAAAACACAATAACCACTGATCTGGCTTCCCAGTGGATATGATTTGTTTGTTGAAAAGGGTAGAAAAACTCCAAACCAGATGTAGGAAGAGCTTTCCTTTATTGCCTCTGGGAGACAGACTGAAGCGCATTCACATTTCTTGTAAACTAGTAAATAGACATGTTTTTGACCTGAATAATTAGATGAATAAATTCTTGTAAACACAACTGTTATTTCATTCTCAAATTAGATTCTTCAAGTTATGTTCAGACTTCTTTTTTTTTTAGTTCATAAATTGGCATGAACTGTTTTTGAAACAGAATACAGGGAACTAACAGTCATATTGCTATGAACCTGGCTGTGCTCCTAAGCTATATAATTGTGCCTGGATTTTGCCCTTTGGGTGTTGGAAACCTCTTTATTTCTTTTGAAAAGATGAAGCATGCACATGGTTTTGTTTTATCTCTGCTAGCCAACTTCAGGAGGTAAATATTTAGAATGACACATAGATTATTGCTTCCTTCTAGCTGAATTGTGAGGTTAAATTCCCTAGACAGTGAACTGAAAATATCCTCTCAGGTTTTTTTCTTTCTACTGCATCATGAGCATTTTTTAGAACTGGAAATTTTCTCTGAGTCGGAGATATCATACAGTTAATTATTACTTGGAAAGATTTCCAGCTTTGATCCCCTTCTTTCTCTTCTTTCTTTCATACTGACACCAGTCATGAAAGAAGCAAAAAATTGCAGCAGAAGTTTACTGGGGGCAAGACAACCAATAGTCAGGGCACCCTTCAAACAATCCATACACATGGCTCAACCTAGTTACTACATACTGTCTTGGCTTCTATTGTTGTTTTAGCAGTCCTTGCACAAAAACAGAACTCTTGCCAATCCATTCTATTTAGCCAACTTTTATGGTTCAGGCTGTAGCATTTTAAAACAATTTGAGTGGACCTCATTTATTGTTTGTGACAGAGCGGAAAAAAAAAAACCACTAAGAGACATAGGTGATGTTTCAAGTTTTTTTTTTTTTTTTCTAATTTGACATACAGAAACTACCTAGGCAAATTTTTATACTGAAATATGTAAGATAAAACTTAATCATAGTAGATGGCAGTACAGTTTGCATACACAATATTTCCCATACCCCCCTGTGGCCACCTGTCATTCTTCCTGACTGACAAACTAGACAGTTGACGTCAACTACCTTTAGAAACTCATTCATCTATTAATCAGTTTTATTCAATTGTATTTAATAGCAGAACAGATTACACTAAATGACAGTATACAAAGTCACAGGGCTTATTGTAAAACAAACAGTATTAAAATGAAGCAGTTAATGCACAAAGTTCTTTTCAACCACATGCCTTTCTGAATTTCTTTAACGGTTTTTTAACAAAAAATACTAAGTTCTGTGTTGCTAGTTATAAATAATCTATTTATGCCATATTTAACACTATCCAGAAATTTAAACTAAATGACAGACAGCATCCAGGAATCTTGTAGATTCCAAGATAAAGGCAGCCACTTTGGGGCAGGCTAAATGTGCGCTTTTCAAGCTACCTGTAACACACCTCCTCTCCCAAAGCATATAGAATGTCCTGAGTTGGAAGGCGCCCACAAAGACCATCAAGTCCAACTCCTGTCCCTGCATATGACAACCCCACAGTTCACACCATGTGTCTGAGGGTGTTGTCCAGTCTCTTGTATTGGCATCTGTATCTTTTCTGCATACACTTGTCCTCCAGACAAGGGCAATTTGCACATGGGGTTTGGAGCAGGTGGAGGAGGCAGGTGTGAAGGCAGCAAGGGTGGAAGTGGTCAGATGAGAACAGGGATAGGGGCAACAGGCAGACCAGCACAGAAGGGATCTGCTGGGTCCTGGGAACCTTTGAAAAGGCATAGACTCATAGAATCACAGAATCATTTGGGTTGGAAGGGACCTTTAAAGATCCTCTAGTCCACCGCCCTGCTCTGGGCAGAGACATGTTTCACTAGATCAGGTTGTTCAAAGCCCCATTCAGCCTGACCTTGAACGCTTCCAGTGATGGGGCATCCACAACTTCTCTGTTCCAGTGTCTCACCACCATCATATTCCCTGGGGGTCCTGTGACCATCTGTCCTGGGGAACCTCCTATGCCATAGCTGTAGGACCAGTGGAAACCCAAAATATTCCAATAAAGACTTCTCATAGCTATTCCTTCTTCCATCTCACTTCTGCCCCAGATATATCATCCTGGGGGTGCTTTTTCCCTCTCCACTTCACGGGAACCTTGTCAGTGTGCTTCTCCCAGACCTGGTCATGAACAAGAAAGCCTGGGTAGAAAGTACTTAGTCCTTAGAGAATCACCTGGAGGAAGTAGTATATTTGCTAATGGAAAATTTAGAAAAGAATTTACTTTCTACAAACCCTAGTGGAAGTCTGATCACCCCCTTGACAATAAAATTTGTAAATGTAAGAGGAATTTATATATGCAGAGACATAACGACTCTGTCTGAGAGCAAAATCATGGCCTAACGGAAGACTGTGGAAGCTCTACCATTGATCTCAGTAGAGATAGGATTATACTTGTAATTTTGTCAAGAATCTATCATTAATGTTATTGTTTTTAAATTGTCATTGATATTTAATTACAGCCAGTGTGAGAGCTTCTATTGTGTAATTAAAAAGGATGGAAAAATGTCATTAGGCTGAGAGTTCTAATAAGGCCAAATAGTTATATTCCACATGTACCCAAGAGGTAAATCCTTCAGGAGAATGATATCTAATAATGTTTAGAAGGTATTATCTTTCAGAAAATCTATCTGCTATGGAAATCTCCAGCAAATCCTTTGAGCACTGTATCCAGAATATTCTTGTTTTTACTGAGCATGAAAGTCTTAGATGTAAGGAATTAAGTAAAAAAATAATATCTTAAATTCATTGGCATAAACTCATATTTAACACATGATCTGAGAAACCACAAGTATATTTTCAATCTCAAGCATGTTAATTGTCTTAGCAACTTCATGCCTGGCTGAAAGGAAGATTTAGGCAGTTTAAATAACAGCCTGATTTGCAAAAATAATGGACTTTTAGCATGCCATGTTTCATTAGAATGAAAGATATAAAGAGACGAAATAGAAGTGGGAAAGGAAAATTTGAGGATTTCAGCTCATAAAGTGGAAATATAATAAAAAAGGATTTGAACTGCACCGTTCAAAGGATAAAACACAATTAAAAAGAGACATTTAAACAAAGATGTACTTTCGTCCACTGTAAATATTTGTACATGTTTGATAACTAAAACCACAAGAGGAAATATAATTAGTGAGGACCATCTGGATGGTATGTCAGCAAGACCAAAGAATTATTTTTGCTCTTTCCATCTCTTCCCAGATTAAGTTCCAGTCACCTTCTTCTGACCACTCAACCCATCTAATTTCTCTTAATTCTTCAAAACTTTGATCCCATTCTTCCTCAAGGAAGTGGAAAAGGTTTGCTCCAGAGCCTGGTGGTACCATCCTTTATGTGGCCTTAACACTTGGTGGTCAATCATGTACAAAATCTTCCTCCTGACACAGCACTTTGAGGCTTTGCCGGCTTTGGGGGCAAGACACAGGATTAGGCATGGGAACCGGATCTCAAAATTTGACATTTTATCCTTCTTTTATAGGGATAATGTACATTTTGTACAAGTTATTGTCCATCATCATACAGCTAGATACAGAAAAGAATTGCCTTTAGTGGAAGCATTCAGGAGCAGCCTTTTGGAAATCCTGCATGAAGATGTTGTTTTTTTCTGCAGTTAGGGACAGGTACGATAAGGCACAATAAAAGTTTTTCTTGTAAAAATCTTGTCATGTCATTATTAGCTATCACCTTTTTGAAATCCTCTTATTCCTACACATCAAGGTGTTCTTTCTGACAGCATGTTTAACTCTAAGAAGCTGTGCATGCAATCTCTTTATGTTGCGTTGAAAGTAATTACTGGGCATATAATGAATTCTCCTTTATGTCTCTAAGCAGATGGGTTCCTATTATCAGGGTTTCAGAACAAACTGATTGTGTTAAGGTGTTGTGTCACATCTAATTCCAAGAGTCAAGGAGGAAAATAACCTCATTTATTAATGATCAGGCAAAGTAAGAGAAATTCATTACCTCACACTTATTTTTTGTACCTGATTTTTACTCCACTAGAATGAGGTGAGATTATATTGCTCTGGAAGCAGGTAGGGAAAGGACATGCAATTTAAAATTAGTTTATGGTTGGTTGTCAGTCTTCTTTGGATCTCACAGAGGCAGCAGTTCAAGAACAGAGGGAATTTCACAGAATCACAGAATCACAGAATCGACTGGGTTGGAAAAGACCTCAGAGATCATCGAGTCCAACCCTTGGTCCAACTCTAATCTGTTTATTAGATCATGGCACTAAGCGCCATGTCCAATCTCAGTTTAAAAACCTCCAGGGACGGTGAGTCCACCACCTCCCTGGGCAGGCCATTCCAATGCCTGACCACTCTCTCTGTAAAGAATTTCTTTCTAATATCCAGCCTAAATTTCCCCTGGCAGAGTTTAAGCCCATGCCCCCTTGTCCTATTGCTAACTGCCTGGGAAAAGAGACCGATCCCCACCTGGCTATAACTTCCCTTCAGGTAGTTATAGAGAGTGATGAGGTCACCTCTAAGCCTCCTCTTCTCTAGACTAAACAACCCCAGCTCCCTCAGCCTCTCCCCATAGGTCTTATGCTCAAGTCCCTTCACCAGTCTTGTTGCTCTTCTCTGGACTCGCTCCAGCACTTCAATGTCTTTCCTGAACTGAGGGGCCCAGAACTGAACACAATACTCCAGGTGTGGCCTCACCAATGCAGAGTACAGGGGAAGGATCACTTCCCTTGTCCTGCTGACCATGCTATTTTTGATACAGGACAGGATACCATTGGCCTTCTTGGCCACCTGGGCACACTGATGGCTCATGTTGAGCTTCCTGTCAATTAGTACCCCCAGGTCCCTTTCTGTCTGACTGCTCTCCAGCCACTCTGCGCCCAGCCTGTAGCGCTGCAGGGGGTTGTTGTGACCAAAGTGCAGCACCCGGCACTTGGCCTTATTGAACTTCATCCCATTGGAATCAGCCCATTTTTCCAGTCTATCCATATCCCTCTGCAGAGCCCTCCTGTCCTCCAGCAGGTCGACACTCTCTCCCAACTTGGTGTCATCAGCAAATTTGCTGATGATGGTCTCAATCCCCTCATCTAAATTGTCAATAAAGATGTTAAACAGGACTGGACCCAACACTGACCCCTGGGGAACACCACTAGTGACTGGCCGCCAGCTAGATGCAGCCCCATTCACCAGCACTCTCTGGGCCCGGCCCTCCAGCCAGTTCTTAACCCAGCGTAGAGTACACTTGTCCAAGCCATGGGCTACCAGCTTTTGCAGGAGTATATTATGGGAGACAGTGTCAAAGGCCTTGCTGAAGTCCAGATAGACCACATCCACGGCTTTCCCCTCATCCACCAGGTGAGTTACCTGATCATAAAAGGAGATCAGGTTGGTCAGACAGGACCTGCCTCTCCTAAACCCGTGCTGGCTGGGTCTGATCCCTTGTCCATCCTGAAGGTGCTGTGTGATTCCATTCAGGATGATCTGCTCCATAACCCTGCCAGGCACTGAGGTCAGGCTGACAGACCTGTAGTTGCCAGGGTCAGCTTTGCAGCCCTTTTTGTGGACTGGGGTAACATTGGCCAATTTCCAATCATATGGGACCTCCCCAGTGAGCCAGGACTGTTGGAAGATGATGGAGAGAGGCTTGGCAAATTCTTCTGCTACCTCCCTCATCACCCTAGGATGGATCCCATCTGGTCCCATAGACTTGTGAGGATCCAGATGGCTCAGTAAGTCACCGACTATTTCCTCCTGGAATACAAGGGGACTATTTGGGTTCCTATCTCTGTCAACCACCTCCAGAGATGAGTTGTCCTGAGGGCCACCTGTCTTACTGGTAAAAACTGAGGCAAAGTAGGTATTAAGTACCTCAGCTTTCTCCTCATCTTTGTTAACTATATTTCCCTCAAAGTCCAACAGAGAATGGAGGTTTTCCTTGCCCCTCCTTTTGTTGTTAACATATTTGAAGAAGGACTTTTTATTATCCCTGACAGAATTGGTCAAATTAACTTCAAATTGCACTTTTGTTTCCCTGATTTTTTTTCTGCATGATCTAGCTATTTCCATAAATTCTTCATAAGTAGCCAGCCCTTTTTTCCACAGTCGGTAAAGTCTCTTTAAAAGTCATCACTGATTTATTTGCCTAAATTCTGACTATAGAACACATGTTGCCAAAGTTTTATATCTGCTGTGGTCAAAAATTTATGCCTGGTAAAATTTAACTAATCTCAGTAGAATTGCAATAGCAATGTGTATAACTCAATGGCTTTTCTTCTGGGAATATTCAGGAAATTCTAACACAGTTTTATGAGTGTCAGTTGATAAGTGGCTATACTGATATATATTTATCGACTCATTGAGGTAGTACTCTGCAGAGCTGGTAGGCAGGAGAAAGGCAAGTATGTTTGGCAACCCTCTCTTCCAAACAGAATCCTCGACTCCCTAGAAATGGCACAACTTTAGACAAAGCAATTTAAAGATCAATCTAGTTGAACTGATGCAATCTGCTAATGCATGTACATTTAAATTAGCTAAATTGACACAGGCAACATTACAATCGATTTGAATGTGTCTACATTAGGCTTAGCCTTAGTTCAAGATAGATCTGAGTTAAAATAAGATCAATTGTAGTTAAAATGCTGCAGCTATCCAGCATGGACAAAGCCTGCCCCCACCTTGAAGTTGGCAGAACGCTTGAGGGTGATTATTTTAGCATATTTTAAAATTTTGTCCTTACTAACTTTATTTGGTTTACTAAAGCACAATATTGTGGCCATTTGTGTCATATAAGAGATCCTTTAAACACAGAAGCCTAAAGGTAGCATTCAAAAATCTTCATTCAGACTTTTAAATGAATGGTTTGCTTTTCAAATACAATGATCACTCTTTGGGTGACCCCAATGGGACTGTGGGCACTCAGCACTTCTAAAAGACCCAAATAACTTTCAAACCAGATCACTTATTTAAGGTCTTAGCTTTGCATTTAAAAGACTATTCTTTGTTCTGGTTTTAGAAGTTTTGGATGCAGGATTTGTTCCATTTTCTTGTAATTCCTTTACATATGACCACTCTTCCATTTTAAAACAATAATTTTAACAACCCTTAAAAATAGTTCTAAATATATTATCCAAATTTTATTTCTTTTGACATTTGATACACATGAAAGCTAAACAATACACAGTTTAGCAAGCTGTATATTTTTGTACACCCATTCTCAACTGCAGTCATCACTTTGCTGACAACCATCTGTGCCAGCCTGCTTTTTCCTTCCCATTTTGCTCAACTGAAATGAAAATAAATTGGCAGAAACAACTTCTGCAGGGAAAGTGAAAAAAAAGTTAATAGAGTGGTAGGGCATGTCTCGGTATCTGCAAGCACATTTTTTTCTATGTTAAGTTTTATTTGTATTCAAAATTAAAATGCTATTTATTTTGAATCAAAGAAGGAAAAGCAAGCGCAACTTGTTTGCTTACAAAGCAAGAAGCTATTGCCAGCTCAAGCAGTCCAGCAGAACACAACGTCTTGACTGTTGAGCAACACAAGGTGAGAACTGTTGAGAGGAGTGGAGTATGCCATGGCCCGTCTCCCAGGGCTGGCACTAGACAAGGGTTTGGGGTACAAAATCAGCTTAAGAAATGTGTCATTTCCTTTCTGTACAGTCCTCTCTCTCAGATCACATTCTTCTCTGTGTTCCCCAGATTCCTCTTAGCCTACTCTCACCTTCTGCTTAGGGTTCTCTTGTAAGGTTATTTATCTGTTAAGTTAGGGGTTGGAGAAAAGGGACAAAAGAGAGGAGCTAGAAATGTTGCCTTGAGGCTTGAAATCAGGCCAGACTTACTGGAATATGGGTTTGATTTCAGAGGTGTTTTCTGAAGACTACTGAAAAATATTTTCATGTTTTGGAGAGTCACATATTATCCAGCAATCCTTATAATTACCTTCTAAGCTAGCAAAATCTCTTCAGTTTGAACCAGCCTTGCAGAAAGGAGCTCAGTGGTAGAGTTATCATGGAAATAATCTTGTGTAGCAATGTTAGTGGAGACTGCATCAGAAGGTGTTCACATAAAAGAACAGAACCAAGGTTGCACAGGACTCTCACTTTTGATTTGCCCAAATTCTGTAAATTTAATACTTTTTTTTTTTTTTTTTTTTTTTTTCAAGAAGCATACATGAAGTTCCGGTCCTACTTAATTCAGTGTGAGTTTTGCCAGTGATTTCAGAGAATGAGAATTTGACATATTCCTGTGCTTCTCTTCTTTTTTTACCCATGCTGCAAGACTACACTCCTGCATCATCTACCTGAAATATTCTTGCAAGTCTATCAAACCTTG
The DNA here is from genome assembly GCF_964273445.1 of Streptopelia decaocto. Taxonomy (NCBI): domain Eukaryota; kingdom Metazoa; phylum Chordata; class Aves; order Columbiformes; family Columbidae; genus Streptopelia; species Streptopelia decaocto. The sequence continues at coordinate 100,189,464 of NC_138663.1, read as the reverse complement.
CAAAACCTCTGTCAAACCTCTCAGCAGTATTAAGTCACTGTTTCACGGTCCTCAGCACTGATTTTTCTCTTTCTATCATAAACAAGCATTACCCATAGAAATTTCATTAATACAAACCAGACATGTTCAATAACAATTAAAAAATATGTTTAGGATCTATTATAGTTGTCTAACTAGAACTAAGTTTAGAAACATTACAAATCTAGATAATGATGAGATATTTCAAAGATGTGCTGAAGTTATTCTTTCTGCCTCAGAACATCTCATCCTCTTGAATATAAGAAAAACATGGTTGAGGACACTGTACTGCAGTCCTGCTTGTTCATCTCAAGGTGTCTTAGCCAGTTCTGTTTAAACTTTAGACTTGGTGCTAAGAGCAACCCTGAGAAGTTTCAATAGAATTTGAGTCATGAACAATCAAAGAAATCTGCAATAGAGTGCAGATTTTTCTAACTCAGCTAACATTAAGCTAATAAGACATGGCATACCTTAATCCAGCCATAATTCACAGAGGTCAAATGGCAGATGTGTGCGAGCTCACAGCCAACCCCAACATTTTGTCAAAAGATAGAATAACCATCCAAGTCTGTGGCAGGCTTTATGGGACAAGGCTTAGGCCCAGTATAAACATAATTAAAAAGTGAAAGGAAAAAGTAGAATGAAACCACTAAGCAGAAGCTCTTCATGGTCTCTGCTAAAAGCTATATGATATTGCTTTAATTTTATACCTTGAGGAGTTTAATGCATTGAGTCAAACTAGAAGTTTTGCTGGTAACCATCTACAACAATTTACACCTTTTTGTCCTCTTTGTATTCACAGTATTCATGCAATTTCTAAAAGAAACACAAAGTCTGTGGGGCAAAAATGGGAACCACCTCTTTACAAATGAAGACTGACTGAGAAGACGTACATGGGAGCACAGATCACCACCAGTGCTGCTTTACCTTATAATACACTGGGTCAAATTGTAGGAGATATTCCACATAACGCAGCTTTGGTAGAAACTGTAGTCACTCTGCAGCTGTCATTTGATATTATTACTGTTTTAATGACTAGGCATGGATTTAATGCAGAAGAAGAAATAGGACAGTTCACTTGCCATTATCAGTGGTGGGTAAAAGACTGGGTTACATGGCAAAGGACTTTTTGCAGAGCCCTCCTCCATCCTGTGAACTTCAGGACTGGTTAAAGGCCTCAGTTCCAGTCTGGTGCCAACAGCACTGGATACTGTATAAGCAAGTAAAATAATAAAAGTTGATCTTTGCTGCAGAGTCACAGAAAGGAATCAGTACTATTCTCACTTTTGACTATGGAACGGGATTGCGAAGAAATGATGCTATTTAGGAATGAGTCCAATACACATAAACAAATTGTCACAAGCAACAAACACTTTGGCTGAAAGACTCGGTTGTGCTTTCACCCAGGAGGTCTAAAACAAAGGTCTTCAGCAATCAAATATAGAACCAGTGTTTAGGCAGTTGGTGCAATTTCAAGAGTCAGCTGGCTAATGAATATCAATATACAATTATATGGGATGCCAACAGTCTACAGCTCAATTTTTGTCATTCAGTTTTTTACCATACTCATATTATAAATGAATGCAGAAAATGAAATAACTATAAAAGTTAAAGAAACCTGTGCTACTAATGGCAAATTTTTAAATACCAGCACAATTTTTGGTTGAATTTTCTTTCATCATTGAAGTTTTTACTTGCAGACCAGTATTATTCAGCACAGTAAATATGGATATATGTACACTTAATATACCTAATTTCAAACTTTAATACCTGTGTTATATTCTTGCTACTAAAAATAGCCCTATAACTTCATGATGAGCCTCTAAGAACTTCCATATCGTGATTGCTGTGAGGGAAATCCCTGCTGTGGTATTTTGTGCTCAGCACATCTGGTTCACGTTTTTCTGGCATTCTGAAAAGATAACATCATAAGGGGGCTGAAAATGCATGTGGCAGTGAAAATGCATTAAGATGACATTTACATAATTATTTCAAGAGCATTCTCGGAAGCAAAACTGCAGGAAGGAAAGCAGGTCAAATGTTTAAAATATTGAAAGGGTAAAAAGGTCAAAACATTTCTGTGCAGGTGGACTGTAATCCAGCAAAACATTTAAAACACATGCTGGGGAGGAAGCCACTTGCTGAAAGCTTCAAAGAGCAGCTCCAAAGCACATCACTTCGCCGCACTCCCATACAGCTTCTTGCCATAAAATAATCTCAGAGGGAAATCTTTCATGTATTTCTTCTGCTTTTCCTTTTCTCCTGGATTTTCTCATAAAATGTTAGCATGATCTATCAACATAAATTATTTTGGAGGAAGTGGGAGTTTTTTGCTGAAATTATATGTTTGAAAAAAATAAGCTTATCCATCAAAAACTGCTTTTTGTCTTTCTCAACTGCTGAAACTTGGTTTCCTAAATGGCTATTGCTCACTGATTCTTTAATTAGGTAGCTAGGCTTGTGTCCTGGTTTTGTTAAAAAACAAGTTTCTCTTTTAGTGAATTTGCCTGTCAGCTAAAGCCTTCATATTAGCTGCATTTTCCTGGAGAACCAGACACATGTTTTGGTAAACATAGCAATGGATTGTGAAGTTATTGATAAACATGGATGGACATCCCGCAAGAGGGGCAACGAGAAACAGGTGACCAAGAAACTGACCAACTGTGTATAACATTCCATTCACGTGAATACTTCATATAAAAGTGGGAGATCACGAGGATCTCGTCCCTTTTTTCCTTTCCTTTCTTCCCTTTTGCTTATGGCCGACATTAGGAGAGGACCTTGCTAGTCGTCCCTGTGAACTGAAGCCTAGTGAGAGACTGAATCCAGCTCCGGTTGGCTGCAGAGTCTAATCCAGGACTTTGGTGGCTGGCTCTGCAGTTGCTGAAACTTTCAAGGTTGGTTTTGTATATTTTGTATTATTTTCTCTATTCTTATTAGTAGCATTAGTAAAACATTTTTAACTTTTCCAACTCTCTTCTCTCTGTCCTTCTCTTCCTCCCGATAGCCTGTCCTTAATGGGAAGGGGGGAGAGGGAGGGGCTGAAAGGGGAAAGGGTGGGTGGGAGAGGAGGTTAACAATACATCTGCCAGGGTTTTATTGTCACCCCGCAATCAAAACCCTCGACAGTTTGCTGCTTAAAATTAAAAAATTGTAAGACCTGTATAGAGGACCTGCTCAGTCACTAGTGTTCATTTTAAAATACCTTAGAAAAAAATCCAGTAAATGTTGAGCCTGAATTTCAGGGAATAAATATGATGCCAAGGCAGTAATAAATCTTTCAGCCATCTCAGACAACATAGTGGAGTGACCAGTATGTTCCTTAATAAACAATAAAGGAATGCAATTTATAATGACAATCAAATTAGCATTAACCGATGTGATTGTAAACCAGCACTGCTCACACAGGCAGGTCTTGCAGACTGGAGGGAATGGGCCCTTAACCTGTGCTATTTAACCGTTTCTCTTAAATTTGGTGCTAAGGATGTAAACAAAATCTCCTGCAAAAGATTGCTGTTCCCTTGCTGCACAGGTGAAATGAGCAGTTACGCTGATCTGTGGTTGTATAGAGAATGACATTTTGATAATAAGACCCGCAACAGCGTATAATAAGATAGATACAGATGTGGAAAATGGAAAGTGGACAAATTCAGATTGAAAATAAGGTGGACATGTGAGACCTCTTAGGCAGTTGGCTGTTGGTCATGCAGCACTGCTGCAGACATGGGCAGGAGAAGTGATTTCTTCCAAGGCTGAGTCTCATGCTAGTCCATGCAAGCCAAGTCCATGTTTTTCCAGGCGTAATTAAAGGTTGTCCCAGAGTTGCTCCAAAGACCATCTAGCAGGCAAATGGTGAGGATGGGCAGTGAATCTGAGTTTGATTTCAAGAGTATCATAGGAGATACTCTTGTGAAGAAGGTAGGCTCAAACAGTAATTCTTGTCTTATAAGAGGTTTATCCATATTGCAAATGTGCTTTTATAAAGATGAAAGCTGTGGATACAGATAATAAGGATTTTTTTTTAGTTGTAGGCGGTGGTTCCAAATCCATAACTGAAACTTCAGTTAAAATGTATTAGGTTAATCGAAGGTGATATGGTTTAAAAATGTACTAAGTCAGTAAGAGAGTTGGAGGAATTTTTACAATCTAAATTTATTTTGAAATCAGAAAAAATAGTGTGAGCCAATATTAACACAAACAGTTTTCCTCTCCACATATTGGCTGCTGTTGTTTTTACCTGGGTGTTCAAATCATTTCAGGGACTTCTGTCAGATACTCTTTCACTAATGCATTTTGTTTCATTTTTTTTGTTATGAAAAGGAAAGTACACGATCCTGTGATAGCTGTATAACAACGTTTACCTTTTATTTGATTATTTAGTGCTCTCTAGTAACAGTCATTTTTTCAGTATGGTGGTGGATGGATGGTGGTGCACACTGATTTCCCCAGGTTTCCACTTAGTGGCTGTTCTTGTATGCAGTGATGACTCACCAAATGCACACAGTGGAGTTATTCGCTGGTAAAGGAATCCAGGGCATTTCTCTAGCTTTTACAGAATTATTCTTTAGCTAAATCTTTCTAATGGCTTTTAAATTGCACTATAGATACCGCATAATTCTAAACACATTTCATGTATGCCATCCCTTCCAGACATTATGTAATATAAATAGCTTTGCTTAGGAAGACTAAGTTTGCAACTTTTTTTTTTTCTTTTTCCCAAAAGGTTAACATACATTAAAATTTCAGTATTAATTAATCTAAGAGGCTAATTAGGAACATTGCCTGCCATATTTTTTGCACTTTCTTATTTGCACCAAAAGCTACTTACAAAATTTTTATGCCACTGTCATGTATTCTGATTCAACTCTCCCTTTTCAACCATCATTTCTCCAGCAATGTGCACAAATGTGACAACAAACACTGTCTGGTTTGTTTGGAAATGTTTGTCTGCTGCTCCTTCACTGACAGATTTATAAGCTATTTGAACTGGATGATAAAAGGGGGGTATTGAGGCATCTCTGTCAATGGCTGATATTGATAATAATTCTGTTCTACGTCATTAGTAACAACTTCTGCATTTATTTGTGTAAGGCTTCTTGTTAGGATTTTCAGTCACTTGTAAATCTGACAGGTCTTAACCACTGAGGTTATATTCTTGTGCTCAATAATTGTCTGAAAAGGGTTTATCTATAATCATGTGGACTGTCTTAGGAGTATTTCTGTGATGATTTTCTTGTTTGCAAAAATCCAAGATTTAAATGTTCCTTAAAGAACAAAGGTCCTTTAAAGAGCACGTATTTTTCCTTGAGCAATGAAGGAGGTGAGGAGATGGAAATTCTTCAACCTTTCTCTAATATTTTTCCCCTAAGTGGATTTGCATGGTACATTAAACTAAATGGTATTGACTTGATTTTTGGTGTAGACTTTTGAAGTATACTGGATGCTGTTCGATATTAAACATTTATGCTGAATCAGGTGCTTTGTTTTTGCTGCACCTCTGAGTTGGGCAATGTACCATGAACAGTAAAGAAATGTGCCTACCAAAAATAATTGCGTGGAAGTTCCTGGGGATGTATCCAAGGGACTAGTCTCATTACCACAGATTTAGAATTATACTTTAACAGGGTTCAGAACTCTTGTTCTGATTTAAAGCCTTATAGTGAATGTTCCCTGTGCTTGCATAACAGCTTCCAGTATAGGATTCAAGAGTTTGATAAATGTGATTGTATTGTATTGTATTGTATTGTATTGTATTGTATTGTATTGTGCAACTCCCTGAAGTCACCAAGGCTTTTTGTAGCCTCAGGTGACTCTAAAAGAGTGGGAGTATTTGATTAGGAAATACATTCAGGTGAGAACGGAGCACAGCTACAGTCACACCCATGGTCATGACTTCTTCAGGAGCTGCTATGAAGTAGGCTTCAGATGAAGGAGTGAGACACACAGCAGGTGAAATGTTTTGTGTGAGGTAAAGAAGGGATGAGATACTGACAATATCAATAGCATATAATATAAAAAGATTATTTACTGTACTTTTTGTTTACTGATCCTTTGTTTATTTTCTATGTCCCCTCCCAAAATTGGAAATATTGAAAACTCCAGGCTTGTGATGGCAGGTTGCTAAGGTAACAGTTTACTATTTTATTGAAGAGCTGACCCAATCTCATCTCATTATTCATACCATCTATGTGTGCATATTATAAAATCTTTTTCAAGATTTGCTCTGGAAAAAAAGTATGACCTTAGTGAATTTGAAAAGTCATAAAGAAAAGAAGTAATTTTTTTCTCCTAGACGCATTCAGAACAAATATGATCATCTGCTGGTTAAAGAAATTTGGGGTAACTACTGGACCCAGAAACAGAAAAAGGGACCATTTGAAATCAGTGTGTCTCTATACTTCTTTAGCTTGTCAGGATACTATTTCAAACACAACTGGGAAACATATGCATGCCTCCTTTTCCCATGATGAAGTGAAAACAATGTTCATAGCTATCAATCTATAATCAGCTATTCCTGTTCTGACGTTCATAGAAGCAAATTGTCCTGGATGCTTTATGCTCTTTGTTTTATTTTGTTTACTGCTATTTATTTCATATGCCAAAAAAGCGGAAAAATATTTCTGTCCTTCAGACAACTTTCAGAATAATTAATACTAGCAAATTCTGATGGTGAACCTTCTTGCTTATTTCAAAAAAGAAAGATAATCACATGACTGAACCATTGTTTTTTAATGCCTTCACCATAATCCCTACCCCAAACTATAAGCCTCCTTATATTTCCAGCACCCTTGGAAAGGACTGCTGTTTGAAGTATATATGCACTGAGCTGTTTAGAGGATCTGTAGAAAATGTGAAGTTGAGGTTCAGAAGTCAAATAAATCTGATTACAGCCAGTCTCCAAGAAAGAGGACTTGAGAGAAAGTCTATGTTCGTCTTATTAAAAACGTCAGAATTGTAATTACTTTCATTTCCCAAGCTCAGCAGCTAGCATTTGATCTCTGATAAAACCTCTAGTTATTATTTACCACGCTGGGTTAAAGTAAATTGCATGGACTTAATTCTATATATATTTGGTGTCTTCATATAATTGAGTGAAAAATCTATAAGGGAATATTTATAATCTGTAAGCAGTCTCTAATTAACAACTGAAGTTCTTGTCAAGATAATCACCAGGGGGTTATCAAACTGTTGTGATACTTTTCAGAAATATAAATAAATCAGAGAAAACGACAACAAACAGAAGCGACTATGTTGTGCTTTGTCAATATTATTTGGGCTCAAAACATAATCATGTTTACTTTCAAGACAAAGACTGGGGAGAAAACCAAAACCAAACAGAAGCATGATAAAAGGCACACAGAGTGTGTTACACCAAGTCATTGCTCTGTTTATTTTAACATCTTGACCCCAACAGGAGAAGAGATAGTGGAAATGCCTGTATGAATAATTTAAGGGATCTATTATTCATGAGCGAGATTTTCTGGAACTATTTCTGTATGAAAGGTTGCCCAGCAGAAGATATGACCGGTGAATTTAGAGGTACAGCTAGGGAAGTTCAGACAAAAATGTAAAGTGGGAGAGAGGGAATTAGACACAGGGAACTCAAGATTTTCCATCCTGCTTGCCTAACTCAGGGGTCTGTGATGTGGGATACAATGTCCCAGTGAGTGTGACTGGATGAAAGAGAGGTAGAAGTTGACTGCAAGAGGAGAAATGAAGCTCTATGAGGAATCAGTAAGGAAGAAAAGGGTGACAAGGGAGCAGCAAACGAAAGCTGTTCCTGTCCATCACAAGTGCCAGTGGAAGGAATCAGGAAGGAGAGTCCCAAGGGCTGGTGAGACAGAGCAGGAGACAGATGTCTGTAAGTGGATCTGCAGACTGCAGCAGACGAAATGGGAGATTCATATCATTCCTGATTACTTGACTAGGAACATCTTTAAAATGATGTCTGGCAGAACAGAGTTATGAAACAGAAAGGTGAGTCATTTCCTGGCCACAAGGACAGAAGAAAAAATGATTACAGCACTTTTCACTACGATAGCTGATGGCAACCACGGTGCCCACTCATAAAAATGTCTCATTTTCCCAGCTCAGGCACTGCTCAATCTGAAATGCGCCGAAGGAGCCAGCGCCCCTGCTGCTCACTCTGATGAACCATGCTTTTTGCTGACAAAAGGAAGAGGCATCTTTCCAGGATGGTGGAACAAGTTGCCCAGAGAGGTGATAGATGCCCCATCCCTGGAGACATTCCAGGCCAGGCTGGATGGAGCTCTGAGCAACCTGATCTAGTTGAAGATGTCACTGCTTATTGCAGGGGGGTTGGACTAGATGACCTTTGAAGGTCCTTTCCAAACCAACATGATTCTATGATTCCCCAGTGAAAAAAGCAATATCTGAGCCCTTCCTTGCTCTTGAGGAGATTTCCTCCTTTGGCTATCTCAGGGAATTATCTCAATATCTCAGGAGCTGGGATGGCTCATGCTTGTTGGGAAGGACTTGGGGGAAAGGGTGGTGCTGATGTAGACCTCAAAAAAAAGGTGCAATCTAGGAATAAGATGGAGGGGGTGGAATAAAAGAAATTCAGTTAGACTTTGAATGCTGGCGTGATTAATGACATTATTTGGCTGGATGTGCATCAGGATGTTTACTTCTCATTACCCTTGTTGCATGAAGAGCAAAAAGCACAGGAGGGATAGAGAAGTTAGAAGAGGGGTATTTTGCAAAGTGGAAACAATTTCCCAAAGGTGATTCAAGCCTCTACTTATCACATACAGCAAGAGATCCCCCACTACTAGCTCTTCCTTCCAGCCCTAATAACGTGGCAAAAACCCCTGAACAAATGCTGCACTATTTGCTCTCTACAGAGTACTAACTGGTCTGTAAAACATCAGTGTAATATACTCTATACCAAAAGTACTGTGAAGTACACACACCATTATTTTTAACCAGGAAAACAGTAAAAGGGGTATATAAAGGCAGAGTTGCAGTTAATAGATTCCTTACATTTGTTGTGATGTATTCTACTTCAGGGCATGGAGAAGGCAGGTGCAGTATAACCACTGTATTTCCTAGGTATCGTCATGTGAAGTCTTAATTGCCTGCATCAGTTGAAAGGCCTTTTGAGGCTTCATTTAAAACTGTCTCTCTCCTGCTTTCCTCTTGTCTCCTCTGAGCAGTGGAAGCTGTTTTCCTATCATTAGTGGTTTCATCAAAACTGAACTGCTACTCCTGCTTTTGTGCAGATGAGTGTGCATGGCTGGTAGCTGTAAACACTCTTCTGACATCCCTAATATCTCTCTTTGTACTTTATTGCCTCTCCAACCTGACAGGTGACATCTCTACCAATATGATGGACAGTGGGAGTGCTGGATTTGCATGAGCTAATAAAAAAAGGGGTTTTTTCCTTTTACTTTTGCTGTTAACTTTTCTGTTCCTTCTGTAAACAAATTTGTGTGTGTTGTCTTTTTTTCCTTTTTTTTTTTTTTTCATCTAAGATTTTAAAGATAATCTTATTATTTAGGAGAAAGTGATGTCTGATAGATCCATGTCTCCTTTTTAATCATAACTTTAGGGAACAAAACAAAATTATGGTGGCGGATCTATGTGGACAAAAAACTTCATCAAGGTCACCGCACTGAAGGGCTTGTAATCTAAATCTAAGCTGCCAGACAGTGTCAACAGTGGTCTTTCTGTCTATAGGAATCATCTTGCAATCCAGCTTTAAGTGCCTTTTGTCACTGTAAAAATGATAAGGGGCATTTTAGAACATTCTTAGGCATACCTAAAAAATAAACCTGTTTCAGAAGACGTTAATATGTAAACAGCATTCTATTTATGGTTTTCCTTCTTTATTGATATACAACAAAAATAAATTACCTCAGTAATGGTATAACTATTTTCCCCCCTTTTTTTCTCCTTACATTCTGTAGCTAGGTGGGTGTGTTGCAGTAAGGGGAAATGTTTGTCAGCTATACTGGTCAGTTATTTCTACCAGCTTGTGTCTCTTTCTATGAGACTCTCATGTCCTAATGATGCAAAAAGCATCTTTTGCTCCGATTCAGCCTCTCCCTCTACTGTAATAGGAAGAGGTATGAGATACCTTTAGTACAGTTCTGGTCATTTTCTAGAGGACAAGTGAAAATAGTAAACTAAACAAAAAACCCCAATAACAGTAGGATTGAAAAAGTAAAAATCCTCTCAACAACAAGAACAGAACAACACTACTTTTTTATTTTTTTCCCCCTCCCTCAAATCTTTGCATGAGAGCTTACAATAGGGATCATTTTTGACTATTTTGTCAAAATTAAGATTAAAGCTGCACTGCCACCCTTCTCCTTTTGTTGCTTTTATACTCTGAAATACAATTTTCTAGGTAGAAAAGCATGAAGAAATTATTTTTCTGGTTTAAGGCACTGGGCATATCAGAAATGAAGTGGTAACAGAGAATATGCTCATTAGCATATACACTGTCTCTGTAAATTCCTAATTGCAATGGGGCATCCCAGAGTTTGATAATTTCCCCCGGCTTCCCTTGGGCCCTTTCTTTGCCTAATTATTTTCCATAAAGAATCTATATTGTAACAGAAAGCTCTCTTCATATATACCCACAGGAGAAAACGAAACAGAACACTTTACAGCTCTTTGGCTATGTGGTTATGCATAATGCACCACATACATCTTTTCACCCTGAGTGGAAGCTCCCCACTGGTTGCACTGCCCTGCCTTGGGACCCCACCTGGCACCCAGCCCCATTTTTCGGGGTGGGCTGAGGACTCTTTGGCATGGCTCACACAGCCAGGGAAGCCTCTGAAGAGAGCAGAAAGTGACCACAATAAGCAATGGTGGCTGGGCGGTTGGTTTGCCTTTGCCACAAGAATCTATCAGCTCTTTACAGAGATTAAAACAAAGCCTCTTTCTCAGAGGCGCCTTATGTTTTGAGGCAGTGTATCAGAAAGGATCAACATTATCTTGTTATTTCTTCTTTGATTGCAAAAAACAATGACATCACGCATATAACAAAGCAAGTAGTTTTCACTCTGTTCCTGCGTGTGCTCTGGATGTTCTTCACTCTCCCAGAGCAATGCATACAAATACTCTTAGCCGTCTCTTGAGAAGTCCCTGTTTAATAATACAGCATAGCTGCCTCTTTTGCAGGCAGTTGAGTCCCTGTGATCCCTTTAAATTTGCCTGACTTACACAAAACAGAAACAAACAAAAATCAGAGCCAAGCAAATCCAGAAAAAGCCTTCTTTTCTGGGTCATAGCTTGTCCTGAAGTTATTTTCTCTCATATTCTAGGCAACTGGAAGTATATGAATTTTTCATCTGTAATGTTTCAAATTGTCAGACCTGTCCCACTGCTGGTGCTTCCTACTTCTCTGTCAGGAACAGCAGAAAAGTCAATCTCATACTCTGATTAGCGGTCTGGTGGCTAGTACCCAGCTGATGAACTGTGGCCACAAGAAGTCCAAACTTGTGCCTTGCCATACCGCTTTTCCCAGTAGGTATGAATCTCTGGCAGAAGGTTGGCTGACAGCTGGGAACACACTCCATGCTTTCCACATTAGTGTTGCAGCTCAGACGAGCTGTGCTGTTTTGAAACATTTACCAGGCTCTGATTCAGACTGTAGACTGTTTCAGGAGTGCACAAACTGTATGTCTTTCAGATGAAATTGAGCTAGAAGATGTCCTTAGGAAAATTGTGCCCAGAAGATGCTCCAGCTGGTAATAGGCATCATCATGGAGTTACTGAGGTGAGACAAGATATAAAGTAACACTCCTCATCCCCGTACTGGGTCTGACTGGGATGGAACTAACTTTCTTCATAGCAACCTGTATGGTGCTGTGTTTTGGATGTGTGCCTTAACCATGGTTGACAGCACACGTATTTTGGCTATTGCTGAACAATTGCCAAACACCAGGTCAAGGCTTACTTTGTTCATTCTGCGAGTAGGCTGGGGGTGGGCAAGAGATTAGTTGGGAGGGGGCACAGCCAGGACAGCTGACCTGAATTGGCCAAAGGGATAACACATACCATGGAATGAGATGCTCAGCAATAGAAACTGGGGTAGGGGAAGAAGAAAGGCGTTTTTTGACTTCCAGGTAAAGGCGTTTTTTGACTTTTGCTTGAAGACTAGCTGAGCATTGGCGTACCTGTAGGAGGTAATGAGTGAATGCTTTTATATCCCTTTTTCCTATTTTCTCTGCTGCCCTGCTGGGGTAGAAAGCAAACAAACAGCTGTGTGGGTGCTTTGCTGCTTGCTGTTATCAATCCTCCACCCCCTACCCCTACATGTATATAGATCAGACAGGAAATCCTCAGCACCGAGTGCTACTATTGGTATGCTTCTTTTGTGTTGGACATCTCGCTGATGTAGGCATAGCTACTGTCTTAGATCACTGCCAAAAACTGGTTCTCTGAACCTTAGGATTCATCTCAGAATGACATGAATAGAACTGGGGGGTAGGTACAATACCAAACATACCACTTTTAAAGCACTCCAAGGTCTCTGTGTTCCTTGCAGTATTAACATCATAAATACTGTGATTTTTTTTTTCAAGTTAATATGCTTATATGCTTGGCAAGAAAATCTTCAGTATATCAGTCTTTTTTTTTTTTTTTTTTTTTTTTTCCATAAAGGTGCTCCACAGAAAGTATTCAACAAATACGAATGATCACCTAAAGTTTGAGGGCAAAGATAATGACAAATAATTTTTCCCCATGGGGTTTTGTTCAGGTAAGGCCAATCTGAAGAGACAGAGGACTGACTCCCATTAGAGAAGCTATGAAATGGCTCCTGTAGGATTATCAGCACTTAACCCATGCATAAGCATGAGTTGCCTGTGATCATCTTAAAGCAATTTACATTTACTAACAGAAAGCATTTGTGTCTAGCTATTGAAATACAAAGCCAAATATCTTCACTCAACAAACATCTCTCAGAAAAAATATGGAAGAAAACAAAGCTGACAGCTCTCACTCAAATTGCTTAATGCACGGTTTGAAGGGGCTCAAGCAAGAATGTGATGACCGTGCTACAAGAAAATATGTACACAAATCATGAAAAATTTGTCCATCCGATTCTTTTGTCTTCAAATGAAGCATAAATAATCGGAGTAGAGCTTGATTTTTTTCTTTTCTTTTATTTTTATTTTTTTTAAGAAGTCTCCAAAGCATCTATATATCCTAAGAATGCTGTAGAAAAAGACACAGAAGTCCAGGACTGTGCTCAGACTCACCCGGTATTTTTATGCAGTAAAGACTTTTCTTGTCTGAAAGCAAAAGCTAGGATAGAACCATCCACCTTTGTAAATTGCTCAGACATATTTAATTTTTAATTTCTGATCTGATATGCTATTTTCTGTCATGTTGGATACTGCTATTTATGTTTCATCTGATACAGTTACCCTACAGGCCAAGCTGATACTCAGTAATGCAACACTCAGTTTGTTGCCTCAGGGTCAGCACAGATTTCACTTCTTCAGCTCTCACCCTCCATATGATAGTGGCAGCTTTGACTATGTGCATTAAGAGGGTAAATTTGTCCCCAGTTCAACCTTATTTGGTAAATCAAGCAAGACTCAAATCCTGAGTGAGATCTCAAGGATATGATAGTTGGGAGGGAGGCAGCAAGAGGGAGAGAACAGTACAGGGTAGAAATTAAGTTCTCCTATTTCTTGTCCTATTCATCATGGATGTGGAACGCAGATTATTCCCTTTGACTCTGTGGTAGCCTTTTATGTTTTATTGTGCCTTCTCTTGGTTTTTGTTTTGTGTGTGTGTGTTTTTTTTTTTTTCTTTTTGAGAAAGAATATGCCCATTTCTTTCAATCTTTGTAGATGATTTTAAAATTCTGATTGTTCTTATGACTTCTCTGTGTCAAAGGAGAGTAAAGCTCCCAGTCACCCCTCTGCCTCTGTTCTGTGCCAGCACCTAATCCAAGGAACAACAAGGGAGAGTTTTAAAGAGCAGAGCTGCTTGACAGTATATTGGTGCATAAAAATACTGCAGGGAGGCCATAACTGTGGCTGCTACTATAGGAACAGTGTCATCTATCTGAGTGGTTCAACTAATTTAGTAAATATTAATTAACAAATTTTTAGTGTCTTTTTCAGGTAAAATATCCTGTTTCCCCAAAAATAAGACAGGGTCTTATATTAATTTTTGCTCCAAAACTTATTGCTTTTTTACATGTGTAGCTGCCTCAACACTATTTAAATAGACTTTTTTAATTAACTGTAACTAGGGCTTATTTTTGGAGTAGGGCTTATATTTTGAGCATCCTCAAAAATCCTGAAAAATCATGCTAGATCTTATTTTAAGGGTAGCTCTTATTTTTGGGAAAACAGGATATGTAAGGCAAAAGTAGTCAATGTATGATGTGAGAATGTGCCTTAATAAGTGTATTTCCCAGGTCTGAACTAAAATGTTGGAGGCAGAAACTGAACCTCCATATTATTTCCTTATTCTTTCAGGCCCAAAGTGAACTGTTAATATATAATATTGGCACTAATAATATCTAAAGAGATCAGCAGATTTGATGAAACATGCTGAAGTAATGTAGTTAATTATTAGAATAATAATGTAGGTACATGCCCCTGTTGTTAACTGTCCTTCATTCCTTACTTTGCTTATTTATTCCAGCCTGCATATCATGAGATGAGCTCTCAGGAAAGGAGCATCTAGTGCAATGAAACGGGTATTGATCCCTGTTTGGTAGCCTAAGTACTACTGCAGGTGATGTAAAAAACAACAGCATCTCTGCTGAATGCATTTCTGTACCCCTTCTTATGAGAGAAAGACATACTCTGTATCATATTGTTGAAAATGGCAGTGCTGAAAGAATGATAACGAGTAAAACAGAGCTGGTTGAAGACACAAAGGCAGTATGCTGAGAATTTTGATAGTTTAGATATTTAATGAAAGAATAAAATAATCAATGAGATATCATCTTAATTTTTATTGTTCTCTCCTACACCAGTGCAAATCCTAAGTATTATTCCATTGTTTTGGCATAATCAGAACATCGTATTTATTGTATAAATGTTACTGAATATTCTTAACATATGATCCCACTTTCAGGTTTTGAAAAAATGTCATTGTACCGAAGTTCTTAGAGAAAAAGTCTTGTGATTAGCCGAGATTTCTTTCCTATATTTAGAAATTAGTAGGGTAGGAACAGCTCCTTAAGATGGCTATGGAATCACATTTGCGGGGAAGTTTCAGTGAAAATTTGCTGAGAGCTTGGACTATGAATTTCGTGTGAGTAAGAACTACTATATTTTCCTTCCATTTTTTATTGTAATAAATGTATTTAATGAGACAGAAGAAGACTATGGAAAGTCTTAAGAGTTGGAATATGGCAGGCCTTCCGAAATATTGATCCTCTCCTCTGTTATTGGAGAAAAGTTTGTTGTAGAATCCAGCGATGAAACAATGCTCTGTTGTCTCAGAGTGCTTGACCTGGCCACCACTGCTCCTCTTAGCAGTGGAGCTCTGCATGCCAAACACGCCATTCAGCCTAAATTAATATATGGGCACATACTTGCTCTCGTGCTCATGTTGTCCTTGTCCCTCCCTGCATTTTTTTTCTGTCTTAATCTTTCCTCAGCAATGGTAACCAGAACTTCACATGGTTTCCTTGGTGACACCTCACTACAAGCTGCATGGCACTTTCAATCATGCCCTGTCTGCACTGGAAATGTTTCGCCAGTGTGATGTAGGATTTAATTTATCCTGTTCATTGTCACATCCCACTAGTGGTCATATGCATCCTGTGACCAAGAGATGCACACTGTTCTTTCCCCTCACCATTGCTCTTAAATAACAACTTCTCTGTTCATGATAGTTAATCCTGAGGTTCAAATCCTGTATTTATATGGTATTAATTATTAAGCCGTTCTTACTCTGAAAATTCTAGTCTACTACTCCTCAAACAATATCCCAGTCACCCTCTGTACTAACAACAATAAGTTTCCTAATTTTATGTTACCCATTCATTTCACTAACATTTTCTGCTAATGCCGTTAAGAAAGCAGCTGACTCTTTTCCAAGATACATCCTTAAGGAACTCCACTAATAAACTGGCTTCAGCTCAACAGTTCTCCTGTTAGAATAACGTATTGTCTCTGCCTCAGTAAGTTCCACAACTGTTTCAGGCTTGTTGAAGTAAAACATACAATAGCCTTTTGGTCATTAATATAAAATATTTTACCTGAGCCAATTGATGGAATAGCCTATAACAGCACTGATTTTTTGAAGTTTAATCTGGCACAAATGAACATTGTCAGACCATCATGCATTCTTTTGCATTTTCTGTTCACATTACAGATTTCACATTTCCTCCAAATCCTTGCTTATCACTGATGTAAGACTAATGGACTGTGGTTTTGCGGATGGTTTTGTTACAGAAAGACAGGTACCATTTTTGTGATTATTTCGTTCATTTAGTTCTCCATGCCTCAGCTTTATTTGCAACCTTTGTTCATGAATCATCACTCCATATTCAGGAAATGATTTCACAGTTCTGGAAGGAGATTTAGCTAAAATAACTGAATGCACTTTGAGTACTAGCATCTATTCTCATTACTTATGCATTCCCCCATAATACATACTTGGCTATCTTCTCGCTTAAGCACCTAATGTGTGCAACTTTCTCCTAGATAAGGGAATAGATTTTTTTTTTTTTTTTTTTTCCAGAACTCTACTGAAGCTAGTCTTATCCAGCATATGAGGATATGCAAAACCACTGTGCTATAAGACACTTCTCAATTCACTGCTCACACACTGAGTGTGTTAGTTAGATGTCATGTATCTGTCCCTCCATATAGGAGTAGGCTTCAGCTCTCATCAAGATGATGAATGAACCAAGGAGATGTTCCGCTACTTCCAATACCAAAGCTACTTTCCATTTGTGCCTCAATCTGAAGAGTAACTCACTTTCTTCTAACTTTCTGCTATTTCTAATTGCCTGTCTAAAATCCCGTTTGCTTAATTTTCTTTGCAAGAACTAATTCAAATGGATTTTTTGGCAATCATTCACTGTCTGCTTACACTTGCTGGCTTTTAAGATAGAGCTTTCGTTGTTGGCTAGTCAGTTTAGAACCAGAACTCCCTAGTTAAATTCTAAACAGGCTGAAAAGACTTTATAGTACTCATGTAACAGCATGAGAACAAGGGGGAGAACCCTTGTAATGAGAAATAGGGGTCTCCATGGAAATGAGGTCATGGAAATAGGATGAAAAATAATTCACTGGAGTCAGTAGACTGCTAATGCTCCTCAGATGTTTCTCACGACAAATGACAAATGCTACAAGTGCTGTAAGAGCTGAGCTGCAGTATTAGATCATCTGTGGGAATACCCTCTTTTCAGAAAACAAACAAAACAAAGAGTCAGCCTCTTGCCAAGACAGTCTAGAGTTAGATGAATCACCTCCATAGCTGACTTCACAGCACGAATTAGAAGACGACATAAACTGTTATGCAGAGAATGCCAGTAAACTAGAAACTAGATAATTACAAATAGGTGTTCTTAACGACACCAGTGATACGAGGAAACCTTTTTTTTTCCTAGAAAAGATGCCATTAACAAACTTTTATACAGTTCACCCCCCTCCCTTTTATTTTAATTAGCATAAATGACGTATATAATTATAAAGATGGCAATTCTTTGTGAAGCATATTCAAATGTAAGAACATGACTGTTGTCTACATCCTGGTGAAGGTATATCTAAATATTAGTCTAGGTCATACAGTTTCTATCTTATGAGTTTCTGGCATTAGTGGAATCTTCTGCTAAATAGGAAGGGTACTGGAAAGGAGCTGAATATGGCAAAGTATCTTGTATACCTACAGCATACTGCAGCAGGTGATTCACCAAGGTCTATGCCTGAAGGGATTCAAGATACTGCATATTCCAGGATATTGTATATTAATTGAGTCTTTTGGGAGATGCTTCAGGTTTTAGAAATTTGTTTCTTTATGCAATTTATTAGTACAGAAAAAAGAAAAAGTAAGGATGAGAAAGAAAACTTGTGGCAGAATTGGAAAGTTAGAGCTATGTCCAAAATTGGGGAAGCACTGAGAATAACATACCACAATTTTGCATATTATCTTGTTTTTGAGAACTTCAACCTTTTGTTTGTTGTGTAGCTAATTCAATTGTAGATTAACACATAGTAAATGGATGAGCATTTTTTATGAACACTTTGTTCTGTGAGTATATGTATTAATGAACATGTTTTAAGTAGTTGCCAGAATGGTCCTTATGACAGCACTGCAAATTACAATTTTTCTATGTGTTTGAAGTTAAATCATGGGAAAGGCTGTACCATGACAGCTCTGTGAGACTTGTCTGACTGATACATATATATATATATATATATAAGTAAAATACTCCTCAAACTAGTCTCTGCTTCTGCTGAGAGTGAAGAGGCAAAGACTTAACATTCTTTCTGACAATGATCTTTTCCATGAGGTAGGACAGGTCCCCCCCTTCACAAGAAGCTGGTCAAAGCATCCTTGAGGGATTCCTGTTAACTGGGTTGAATGTCCTTGCTTACAGTTCGCCAGCTAGCATTTAGTCCATAAATTTTGACTCAGTCTTTTGGGACTGTCTAATGTGCTTTCATTACTTGCCCACTTCTGCTTGCTGAGCTCTTCCTCCTGCTTCTCTCATAGCAATGATTTCCACCAGGCAATAATACCTTACCATGGATTTGATACATCAGACTCTTTGGCGTTCATGGTCTAGCATCTGTTTAGCGTTGCTTTACTAAACAGACCATCATATAAATGACTCCTTGAACAGTTTGACTTGCTACCAGTTCAATTGCTAAGCCTACCAGTTTCAGTGAGTTTTGCCCTCAGTGACAGCTGGAAGGATCACCAAGAGCAAAGACAGGCATAAACCCAGCCTATTTTGCATAGTTAGGCATGGTGCCAGACCTAGGAGATTCCCTTTAGTCCTGGGCTACATGATACCCTTTTTACCAGCTTTGCAGATGACAGCTGTTAGGAAGGAGGGATGAGACCTGATCAGCCATGCATTTTCTTCTTAACTCTTCCGTCCCTGGTTCTTCTGCTTCCCCAGTCCTTGAGATGCAGAGAACAGGCTGAGCTACAGCTGCAAGCACAGATCATGCAGAGCCATAGTCTGCATTTTCCTGGAGAAGGAATTTTTCCAGGTCACCACAGAAAAACACAGTCACCCAAACCAGTCGAGATCTATGTGCTTGTAGTGCCGATACAGGTGTAATTTCTCATTTTGCTCTGTTTATAAATTTAAATGGTTTTCATGAATTCAGAAAACCATTTTCTATGTACTATAACCTGAGTAGCACCTTTGTTTCTTCTGCAGAAATGAAGGGAAAATGGCTCTCTGCCACATCTTGCCTGAAGAGCAGACATATATCACTGCAGAGCTGGGGAGCAGATGACATACACGAGCATCAGGCAGGATTTACAGACAGCTGCTCCTGTGACAGTCATCTCCTTCATGACCTATTGTAGTCCCTTCTAAGACTGTTTTCTATTATTCTTTGTAAAGATTCCCAGTGCAGAGGTGTTGCCTGCATTATAAGAAATATTAGTATACTCATAAGGCAGATGGATGTGCTAATTTCTCCACCAGGAGATCATTAAAAGTGCTCTCTCCTCTCCCATAGGTGATGGCATGAAGCAAATGCTACCATTTGTTATCAAAAATCAGATTTTTATAATAACAATTTTTTATTTAAATAAAATACATATTTTCTATGCATATGTTGTATAGTATTTTTAAAATAACTTTGCAACAAATACATAGACAGCAATAAAATATTAATGATATATTGTTTATAGAAGATACCTATGTTCATTTTACAGGCAGGAACACTTAACAGCTCTGACTCAAAGAATATTTTAAAAAAATAATTAAAAAGCCAAATACACCCCTCCACACACCCCCATTTTAGACTGGACGAAAGCATGGCACTTTATGGAAGAAAAAACCAAATTATTTATTTATTTGTGTGGTTCATGCAGAAGTTGTTAACAACATTCTGGGTCTAAAAATATGAAATCAAGAAATCCATTTCTATGTTTTTAAAGACAAATCCTTTACTGTTATGGTTTAGGGTTGTTAGTACTTTTGATATGCTGCAACTATTAGACTGAACTGATTTCTTCTCATCATGCTAATCTGGGATCATAATTTTTCAGTGAAAACTTGATAGTCAGAAAGAACATTACTTTGACAGTAGCGTAAGGTCAAGATACTGCACCTTTTTGAGTGAAAACAAAGAAATAAGCCTTGTGAGGAACTTCTTGGGCTGTAAAAGAGGCATACTGCAACAACACTGCAGCCCCACATTTCTTCTTCACAAATGGCACATTTAGCCAAGAAGGAACTCCTGCCTGCCATACTGCCAGCTATATAAAAGTGCTTTAGTTCAAAATGAATTTAATGCATAAAGTTGAGTACTCTCTGATATACAGGAAATCAGATTAATGTACAAAACCTTTTTTTTCATGCCTTAAAAATCTCCAAATTATGCTCAAGAGTGGAGGCAGGATCAATACCGCTAGATTGTTCTACAGATTGCAAAATGATGCCAGTTGGGCAGTTTCCCTGACGCTCCCCGTCCATTAACCACATTCACAGGGGCTTCCCCTTCAACTGAAAAGCTGTGATGGGAAGGAAACCCTTGCCTGGTTGTGTGTCACTTCGGCCAGAGCCAGCTGTTTTCTCAGGGAGAGGGAGACAACGGCTGGCTTGAGGCAGTGCTGCCTGTCAAGGCGAAGGTGGGCAGGAGGAGGTGGGAACCTCAGAGCCCCTCTTGCTGCCAGAAGGGATTTTTCTAGGAGATCCACATGACTGATCTCTGCAAGGTTTTTCCTGCAGCGGAGACCTCTCTTTTAATTCTATAAATATAACTGCAATAAATCTCTCTGAAAAGCCAGCAGCATAACTGCTTGCTATATCCCCTGCAATAACTGCCATGAAACATTTCTGCTGCCACAGCGCAATAAAGCTCCGATGGGGCACAGGGCCTGGGGATCAGTAATTCCTGTAATACTTTAATCTAACACCTGCATTTTTGGAGTTGTGCAGGACTGTAACTGTGCAGATTCATATGACTTTTACAGAAAATGAATGGACAAATTGTTTCATAATTCTGAGTGTATCTGAGCTACAAGAATCTCCAGGTTGTGATTTCTGTGGATTTACTAAAACAAATACCTATCAGTGGGCTAACAATTAATGTATTTTATAGCAGCCATTAAGGTCTCCCAATGTCCTAGCAGTCCACAATCAATATTTCCTTGTGATCAATTGCTGAACAGTATCACTCCTATTACATATAAAAGATAAATGGCATATAGAAGGCCATGATGTCACCCTTTCAGATCTACTCTGCATAGCGAAGGCATGAAGAAGCAGGCGAGAAGTTACCTTAATCCATAGGGCTGGGTGACCCCCATGTAGGGGCTTTCTCAGGTGATGTTAAGTTACTTAATAGAGACAAGGGAAGAACCATGCTGCTGCAGTGGAGATGCTCTCCTGGCACTGTTCGTTGGGTGTTACTCCAAGTGGGAAGGTGTATTCCACCCCTGACACTGCTCTGTCTGTGTTGTGCAGGTATCTGGGGTTTTAGGCTTTGGCATAGTGGCATCATGGGCACAACCAGGCATGTTTCTCCCTCCCAAACTGCTTACCACTGTCCCACTTCTCTCTGCTTGGGTATTAGGAAGTCAGAAAGGGCACCAGAGCCCTAGGGTAAGATTCAGCTGGGACAATATAACCTGTGGATAAAGGTGCAAAGTCAGACTTGGGTCATGGTGACACAGGCAAGGACTACAGTCCTTTTTATCTCGGTTTCATGCTCGCTTATTGGAAAAGTCCCAGTTTGTGTGAATTTCTTAGACCACCACAGGTCTTGTGCTGCTGATCAGGACAGATTTGGCTTAGGAGCTGCTTCAAGTCGCTTCTGCAAACTTTCCACTCACAGTGAGAACCTCTGGACTGCTACGGAAACCTCATTCCAGTAGGCTAAACACGTGTCACTTGATTCTGCACATCCAGTGTCTAATAAATAGTTTATACATATTAATTGTTAAGCCTGACTGAATATGCTGATTTAAAAAATGAAGTTAGATTTAAATTAGTTGTCTGCACAATAAACTGTTTTAAAAGGCTTTAAATTATGAATATTTATATTGCTATTAATTTGTGGTGCTACTGGTATTTTTCTTTAATGGTTAATTATCACAACTAATGTGTTTGAATTATTCTAGAAATAATTTATTTTTCCTGTAAATATTAATTCCTGCACATATACCTTCTTATTTTATGCTGAGCATAAAGTGAAACCTGATTAGAGCCTTTTAAATAAAAAAAACCCCAAACTAAAAACCAACATTCTGTCTCCTCAAGCACTATTTTTTTTTTCTTTTTATCAGCTTAACACTAAATGATACTCAGGTTTTTCATCCTGTAAGAAGATTTTGGTATGGGTCATGCACTCAAAGATCTGCTGGCAGATAACAAAAAGAGCCAGACTACGTGCCAGAAAATTCCATAAGGCATAAAAAAAGAAGCGATGCTTTTCACAAGCTGCTTCCTAACAGCTCGTCCAGCTTCAAGGATGTTACTGGACAGGTAGCATTGCTACCACTAAGGGTTGGTCTTAGTTCATCCAGTTAAAAATAGGGTATGAGTTTAAAATACAACTAATCCTAACAAATAAACAAATAAAAATACGTCTTCCATAGGAACACTTATTCCCAAATATGAATGCTTTTAAATCTATCTTTCCAACAGGGTTAAATCTCATTGAAACTGATGGGTGCAACTTCCATTTTTAAAGTATGTGTAAAAAATTATTGCTTTCCCTTCCCAGCAGTTGAATTACCATCTTCCATCCTTGGCCTTTCCACCTGTGTGTGAAATCTCAAAAGTTCTAGATAACCATTTAAGGTCAAATGTGAGCATAATACTTCCTTTAGTCTGGACACTCTCTTACCCACATTTGTCAGTCTTCACCACTGAGGACCAATTCTGGACTGGCATCCTGATACAGATTGTCGCTTTCCTTGCTTGTTGGAAAGGACCAAAACCTGCTTTGGGTGAGAAGTAGTAAGCAAATACAGCTTGCTACATTTATTTGCCTGTCTTACTGGCAGCTAATTAAATTTGGAAAAAAATAATCCTGTGATGTCATATTTTTTACTGCGACAAGTCCAGAAACATGACCCATGAGGAAAAAAACAGTAAGTAAAGAAAGTCAGGGGTTTAAGTTGTGATAAGGGAGATCCTAATTAGACATTAGGAAAACTTTTCAGTCATAAAATAGAGATGAGCACTAGAATAGGCTGCCTGAGGATGACATTAAAATATAATTGGTCTTACTTATAAGCAGAAGGTTGAGTTAGCTGTCTCATGAGGTGCGTTTAAAACACAGGACTTGGGAATGCATCCCTGGCTGACACTGGGTGATGCTGTGTGAGCCCTGGTACTGCTGAAACACAGCACACTCGAGGGTAGAGAAGCAGAGGTCTCCATCAGCATCCCACTCCAGGTGGGCAGGAGATGGGGACTGTGGCATCCCGACATTTAAATGCCAGCTGTGATCCTTTCTTTTCAGTATTGCTTTCTGTAAACCTATGCTACTGATAGGCAGAACCACAAAGAAAAATAATTTGCAAGGCTTTGAAAGGCGAATTGACTAGAAGGAAAGCAATAACAAATTCATTGTTCAAATCAATAATAATGTTGGATCATTTCTAACAAACCTAATGATCCTTAGCTACATATTCATCATAATACTTAGGCTTAATTTCAAAGTGGTCTGAAACATGTTTGAGCCTTGATCTCGAGTTCAGATTTCAGTGTGATCATAGTATCCTGAGGGGAAAATGAAATACTTACACATAAAACTGCATGGAAACGCTTTTCCCCACTCTGATAAAGTTGTCAAGATTTAAAAAGAAAAATCCTATCCCACAATGGCATGAACCTCTAAAAGCTTTTCATAAGAAAAAAAAAGAGAAAGAAAGGGAGAGAGACTGATTCTTATATCATCTTAGAATCATCAGCTGAGACCAAAGCTCACCACAGGGTCTCATGCATCACAGACAAGCACACGGCCAGAAGGGTTTGGCTGATTTGGCCTGCCCTTCCCAGGATCTCCTTTATACAGAGGGAGACTCATTGAGTAAAACCAACTAACACAGGAATTTCAAGTTCAAACCTATTTGAACGAAAAGACTAAAAACTTGAACCTTGGTCTGCCATGCCTCACATGAGTATCTCTGCCATCAGGTTCTTGTGGATTTGGGATTGATTTTGATGGCTACCCCACACTCACCATTTTTCCTTTCCCCCCATCCTCCCCCTTTTATCTACCCTGTCCTCCTGAAACGAGTGCCTACATGCTGCAGGATGTTTTATTTATAAAAAGGACACTTTTCCTATGGAAAAAAAAAATGCAAAGTTCCAGTTACCTATATTTGGATAACTTTAGCTCTTCAGATATATTTAAATAGATGGACAGATAGCTCTGTAGTGCATGATGTGTGTTCTGTTGTTACAACACAGTGATTGCTGCTAGGTAGATCTAGTTCAAAGTTGTCTCATCAATCACCTTAGAAGCCATGAAAATTAATTTCTAAACTAAAACATTTTCAATTGATCTTTCATGTGTCATCAAGATACTTTGAGTTGAAATTTCTTATTATCTGTCTCTTACCTCACACCTCTGCAATCACAGCACTTGTCACTCAGAGAGAGAAAGCTGCAGAAGGCTACATTTTCAGAAAGCTATTTGGGATTTTTTTCAAGATAGCTCTCATTAAGAAGTCTATGGAAGGTATACGGTTGAAATCATGGCAAAAGAGTTTGAAAATTCAGTCCTGTGTGTGAATTTTACCATGTAAATTAAAAGACTGAGGAAATAAGGGTTGGAAAATAAGTAGGATGGAGACAACATTAAAAAAATTATGTCTGGTTCTCAGCTGTATATTTCCATAATATCTTAATAAGCAGTGTATAGAATAAGTAGCAGCATCTTAGAATAAGTAGATTGTCAAACTGGCATGTTTAGGGACTTCAGATCTATCAGTATCTTCACAGTGTACTGTAGAAGACATAATTTTTGTGTTTTGAGTAAGTAATCCAGGAAGTTCCTGGAATGCAGTGATGATAACTTCCTTCTCCAAGTGATAGAGGAACCAACAAGGAGAGATGCTTTGCTGGACCTTGTTCTCACCAACAACGAGGTGGGGAATGTGGAGCTCAAAGGCAGCCTTGGCTGCAGTGACCATGAAATTGTGGAGTTCCAGATCCTTAGGGCAGAGAGGAGGACACACAGGAGGCTCATTACCCCGGGCTTCAGGAGAGCAGACTTTGACCTCTTCAGGGATCTGCTTGGTAGATTACCATGGGATAAAGCCCTGGAGGGAAGAGGAGGCCAAGAGAGCTGGTTAATATTCAAGGATCAGCTCTTCCAATCTCAGAAGCAACTCATACTAACAAAGACATCGAGTGTAAAGAAGGCAGAGACTGTAAAAGCAGAGAATTTTTTGGTTTGTCAATATTACGAAGTATTTTTGGCAGAGGCTCTTTCATATCTTACAATTTTGTTATCTTTCCCCCTTGCACTAAATTTTTGTTTTCAGTTCTCTCATTCCATAGTACATCAAAGCACTGTGACTTCTTTGCAATTCAGACCAAACAGTATCTACTTTATATATAATGAGAATTGGATATGCTTGATAACACGAAGTTTGATAACCTCTCAGTGAGAAAACAAAAGCAAACCACTGCCAAGATAATCCTGACTATAGAAAAATCTAAACTACAAAATTTTAAAGCTGATCCAGTTTTGCAGAATGCCACTATTTTATAAGAATTGTCAATAAGTAAAATAATTCAAATATACTTAAATGTTACAAATTGGAAAAAAAATAAAAATGACACACTTCTATGTTTGAATTTTATGTATCAACTTCTGGTAGGCTGAAAGTAGATTTCCTCTATTCTAAGGTATATACCTTTAATTCAGGGATTCTCATGTTCTTCATAGATAAAACCCATCCCCTGCAGATGCAATTATTTCAACTAATAGTTCAACTGAGTAGCCTGTGCTGATTCCCAACATTGACCTGTCTTTTGTCTGGTAGAAAATCTTGCTTCTTTCTTCACAGGCAGAGCTAAAGCAATTTTTCACACGGATCAATATTTAATTTTCAGTTTTGGGCCTATTTTGCCTTTTTTTCTCCCTAAGTTGAACTAAACAGCAAGAAGCAACAGAAACCAGGAAGAGATGATCTATAAGATTTCAGCTAAACATTGGTAGGTTATATACTACAGTTTTAGAACCTTTCCTTTCTATTTTCTGACAAATACTTACTTTTGCAGTTGGAAAAAAATTGGAGCTGAACGTGACCCTAAAAAATTATTGGGCAAAATGGTCAGAGTGTATATTATTAGTAGCAATAATGCTGCTAAAATTTGTTAAACTTGCTGATAGTGCTCTGTGTATTAAATTGCCTGTCAAATAAAAATTATTTTTAAAATAGCTTTCTCAGATTCCTCTAAATAAGGAAAACATACCCCTTGATGTAAACTAGAAAAGTCTTTATTCTGAAGTGGACAGTCTAAGGAGAAATATAATGTAACAAAATGTAACGTAATGTAACATAGCATAATACAATATAATATATTAAATTTGTGACATTCATACTTAAAGGAGTACAAAGTCAAAAACCAAAATAAAAGGACACCCGAAACCACTTATTTTCTAAAGTTATTCCTAAACGTCTCTATATTAGCTTTACATTTATCTTCCCCATTAACTTGATTTTAAAATTACATTTCATCATTTAGTTTTGGATTAGATTTTTAAGAAGGCCTAATTTTATCTTTGTGTGTGTTTGCACTCCTGCACTGTGCAAGACAGAAAAGAAATAATAAAACGTATTCATATCTACTTTGGATTTATTAAACAGTACAACCCATAGAGTGGATAGTGTCTCACATTGTAACAAAATCCTGTAAGGCATCTGATATAACCCAGTTTGGCACAAGAGTTTCCGTAAAGCTGAAAGCGAGAATTATTACTCATCCATTAATCTGACTGTATATTTTATTCTGAGATAAAGATCAATACGTCTTGCTGCTCAAGAGATAGCTCAGCTCACAGGGAACAAAAGGTACCTCAGCATCCTCCCTACCACTTCCCCTAAAATCCTGCATGAATTATTAAGCTATGAGTGCTCCTGGCTGCTATCAAGAAAGCTCCTTCTCTGTGGACACCTGCAGACTGAGCTGAAGTTCACCAACACAGTGTGAAATGCCCCACACAGGGTAACAGCTGATGCCATAGGAGGTGGAGAGCAAAGACACCAGACTCCCCAGTGCACCCATGGCTGTGGTGCAAGGACATCAAGCGTTTGGCAGCTGCATGGGGAGAAGATGGGAAGGCTTTCAGGTAGCATCTCTTTGGATATTTGTGTGTTTGTTATCTTTGAGCAGTGGTTCCATGGGGTAAGCAAACTTGATCTATCTGATGTGAAGAGTTTTTGTTGAACTAGACCACATACGCAGTGAGTACAGGGACTGGCTGATGTCAGGAGGGGTGAGTCTGGTCTTGGAAACTACAAGAAATTATTTCACTTTTTACTTCTGTTTCTTTTAAGAAAACAAGGTTTCTAAACAGCTTTCAAACAAGCAGAAGCAGGGTGCTCACAAACGTGGTGATTTCCTTCAGGGTATGCCCTTTTACTCTCCATCAGAACCTGAGGTCTCCTGGCCCTGCAGAAAGCCCAGTCAACTCTTCCCACCCTAAGGGCATCTCTTTCTTAGGTAACCACAGAGGGTAAGCTACTGAGCCTCTTTCTAAACCAGTTTCTTTCAGAGATGTTTTTAATGCTCCTGATCGCACAGTTTACTTCATCATTGCCTCTTTTTCACCCATGTTATTTTTATTCAGAGCAGTGTTGTGACTGACAAGAATAATACTATTTGTAGGGCACACAGTAGGGTTTAACTACTCAACGTGAGCTACATCTCTCTCCTTTATGGGAATGCAATCAGTGTCATATACAGTATACCATGCTTTCTCCATTGGCTATCATATTTTATCATGCACATTTTAACTTGCTAATTACCCTTTCCATATGTTAAAAATGTTCCTAAGCTTCAATTAGTAGAAACACCTGTTCAGTTCCTGCCGTATACTTTTTAATATTATGTTTGGACATGCCTGGGTGGCGGGGATTCAGTTCCAGACTAAGACACACTTGGGGTCTACTTGTGTCCAGGTTTGTGCTCTATTGAGCAAAGAACTGGGCAATGAAAATCAATGGAGTAATTCAATTCACCATAAAATAGACATCCAGAGAGAAATTCAGCTGCCTAAATAAAAGTGCCTAGTTCCATTTGAGCTGCACTGAAATGTCTAAGTACTAGCACTTTAATGTGGATATTCTTTTGAGGATTTTTTTTTTTT
Organism: Streptopelia decaocto; assembly: GCF_964273445.1. Classification (NCBI taxonomy): domain Eukaryota; kingdom Metazoa; phylum Chordata; class Aves; order Columbiformes; family Columbidae; genus Streptopelia; species Streptopelia decaocto. Next base: position 100,160,956 of record NC_138663.1, on the reverse strand, counting down.
CCCAACATTTGGGTCACATCCTGGAGCAGACTTGCATCACCAGGAACAAGATTTCTTTCAAGTAATACTCAGCCAGATCATGGACTCTAGGAGCACTCCTACTGAGCTTTGATCATTCATGGGCAGCGTTCTCGTGTCCTCACTGCAGCCCAGCAGAGGACATACCCTGATAAGTATGCACTTTATACAGGTTGATTATCAGCACAACTCTTTCAACAAATAGGTCTGCTATACTGCATCACACTACTTGCATTTGTTGTAGACAACCCTCTGTTGGGGCTGGCATGTTTGACACTGAAGCTCATATATAAACCCTTCAAGTTCAGAGTCTCTGTTGTGGACCAAATTTCTCCCTTCCCAGTTTGCATTTCTCCTTTATACAGCAGCACCTGTGTCTTACATGGACGTTTGTTAGACCTCTAATAGGTCACAATATGATGTTCCTTAGTTTATTTCTATTTGCTTTTCAGTCACAATCTCACTCAGCTGCATGACTCCCATATTAGGATTATGTGGTTTAGGTCTTCATAGCATTGCTTCAGACTGTGAGAGTATTTACAATTTTCTTCACTTAGTAGGAAATTCTCACCTCTCAGTGTCATAAACAGGGACTGAAAGGTCAGAATAAAGTAAAAAAAATAGCTATTTTCATCTGTTATTTTAGTAGCCCAGCCTGCGTTTTGATACTTTTTTTTTTGAGGTATTTATTTCTAATACTACAGTTTCTGGCAAAACTGTCTTTGTATTCCATATATCAAAAGTTCTCATTCTTATCACACTCCTTAGAGACTGATGATATTTGCTGGGCTGGCAGAGCAGAATGTCTCAATTTCAATTAAACCTTTGACAAAATGTTCCTAACTTTGTAAAAAGGTAAAAAGAGGAAAATATGATTATTTTTTCCCATTTATTTTTCATATGCGCCCGTGACTAAAAGTCAGGTTTCAAATGTTATCCTGCATATTGGAAAATCATATTCCTGCGCAGTTTAATTGTGTGTTTGCAATTTGTTTACTCTGACTCTCCAAAGGCAAGTACATTATTGTGTGCTGTTACATAATACACAGCCATGTGGAAAAGCAGCAGACACACCTTTGGCAAGTGCCTGCATAAGTCTCCAAGGTTTTCACCCATGTTTTCACAGATGTCCTCTTAGAACCCGTCTAATCCCCCACATCAAGGTTTTATATATTATTTGCACTTATTGGGACTGGTGTAGTATAGAGCCAAGTATGCAAGGACTGCCAGCTGGCCAGAATATTTGATAAATGTGAGAACAAAAAAAATCCCACTCATAGCAGCGAAGTGATCTATTCCTGGAACACCAGCTGGATCGCTGTAATAAGCTATTAAACCAGTGTAGTAAAATGAAACCCAGATTCACTATGCAGATTATGTGACAGATCTATTTCCTTGTACAGTGTGGTTTCATTGCTTTAATTTTAGATTATTGGTCACTTGCAAAAATTAGAAAGATATCCAATAGACTGACCTTTTCATTCGCAAGTTTTGAACTAGAATGCATCAAATTAAAGCTGTACAGGACTGTGCCCCTGGTGCCTTAAATATCCGCTCCCATTTCAAATGACTCAGTGAGACAGACTCTGGCAGACTTATTTTACTAAGCAGCTATATCCCAGACCTGGAACTGAGATAAATGGTTACAAAAGACCATCTGAGAAAAACAAAATCTCAATTGCGCATTAATGTAATGCAGTATTTCTTCTTGCAATAAAGAAGAATTTGAATATCTAAAAAGAGATGAGAATTGATCTTAATGGACATATGTAGTAGCACCATCTTGTGATCCCTGCAAAAAAAAATTAAAAAGAAATATTTCAACTGGAAGCTGTGCCCTCTGATAACTCAATCTTTTCCTTTGTGACTCTAATTAGCCTGGGACTGATATATGACAATAAACTGAACATTCAACCATAGAGAGTATAGTAATTGAACTTAGTGGAACACTGTATTAAAGGACTGGCAAGGTTGAGATGCATGATTTTTGTGATTGTTGTCTTTCTTGCTGGTGATAAAACAAGAAAAAAAATCAGAGAGGTCCCAGTCCTACTATCATACAAGACCAATCAAGTGACTTTTCTAGTTAGACATACTATTTTTTCTCATAAAATATTATTGCAAAGGATATCTCAGGAATCACAAGTGAACAGTATCACCACCAGTAAAAATATACTGATCATCTGGCCTCTTAGCTCCTACTTTTAGTTTTACACGATGAGGACTTGGATATTTTGGTCCTCTGGCGACTGAGGAACTGTAGGAATGGCAAACAGAAGAACGCCATCCAGTCTGTTGGTTACCACATCTGTCTAAACTCTAGATGAAATAGGGGGAGAACAATCATCTGAGGGTAATAACAGAAAAGAAAAACCACATTGTGCAGACAAAGCACTATATTTCCAAATAAGAAATGTATAACATAGTAAGGGTCAGTTGCAGATATACCTGTTCCAAGCTGCTTAGGAATACATAATCACGTCTCAGATGACACAACCTATGGTAAATTTAAGCTCTGGTTGCAGGTAATTGGTGGCACCAATGGGAAATACAAGCAGGATACAGATGATTTCCTCACTACACCTGATTACCTTTCAATATGCGAAATGGAAACAAGCCAGCCGCCAGCAGAATTTTCCTTTAAGGCTCAATATAGCCAGGCATTATCCATCTGGTGCTTTTGCTTTGTAACGCTGTCAGCCTTTAATGTTGTCATAGGCAGTATTTCATACATAAACGTTAACTTGACAATCGAGGCAATTTTTATTTGAGTTCAATGGATTTGAGAATGCTCTATATTTGCCAAAAAACAGCTAGTAAAAGCTGTAAAAACTAAAGAACACCTCTCCAGCTTTCATCTCCCATGTGAGATTTTGGTGAGACTGATTAGAGATAAGGAAGGCTGAATTTTGAGTCAAATTTCTCTGCTTGACATTTCAAACATAGCAGATATTCAAACAAATATCATCAGGTATTTATTTCTTGCGTTCTCTGGTTCCCCCAATGAGTGATATGTGACACCTTTACTAACAGACACAGAAACAGGCCACCATTTTCAGTGGGGCCAGCCACAGGTCCTCTGTGTTATGGATCTGCTAGAGTTCACATAAGCCTTGCTAAGACTTCTCGTTTGCAGTAGCAAGGAAAGATTATATTTGTTGTTTAAAAAATGTTGATTTTCTAGCTTGGTAAATTAAAACCATTCATCTGCTACAGCTATCTATAACATGAATCAAAAGCATTATTTATATGTATTAGCCTGGGGACCTTACCAGCCAGGGGAGAGTGTTTTGTAGAGACGGCATTTGTACCTGCAGAAGCCCTCTCTCCAGCTGAAAGAGGCACAGATCAACAAGATTTCAGTTTTTCCTGATGCAAAGACATTGGGGGATGGATGGGGTTGAAGTTTGCTAAATCTACCTCATTGTGAATTTCTGAAGAGAGGCAAACCTGGTTTTTGAGAAATAGAAGCTATACTACACATTTCTTTGTGTTGCAAGACTTCAATTAAGTTGCCAGGCACTTTTCTTTTTTGTTGTTGTTACTGAGGTGTTCGCTGCAATTGCAGCCACTGAATATATTTTCCTGTTCTGGACTTCAGAGCAGAGAGCCTCTGTTTTGTTAGTGCTTACAAATAATTGAATAAGTGTTTACAAATGTTCTTGAAAATAAGGTTTTGTAACTAAGAAATAAAGAAAGAAACAGGTTGTTACATTACCAGGGTTAGTGTGTGTATTAATGTATTAGTGGTCACATATGTAAGACAAATTTTTATGTATAGCATTTTTTTCTAGCCACCTATCCTTCCCACAGAGGGCTTATTTTACATCCTAAGGTTATTAAATTTGGTTTTAGTGCACATACCTGTGCATAATTAGATATCCAAGCCATGAAAACAGTGAAACAAACCTCATCAGAAAAGAGAAACAGACATTTCTGGTGCCCTGGGTTAAGGTTATTGGCACCATTAAGGCAGCTTGCACCCCAACCAATTTCCAGACATGGTGCACTTCATGCCACTCAAAAGACCTTACTGAGATGAAGAAAGGTACTGAAAAGGTAAAGCATGCTCACACTCAAGTTCAGAATTTACTGACAGCTACTGTGGCTTGCTGTTGCTTGTCATCCTTTCCATTTTTGGTCTGATGTGGCCTGAGCTAGCTCAAGTCCCAAAGCACTGCTGCCATGGGCGAGCTCTGGGTCTATGTGAACAAGCCCTGCTTCTTATCGGTGCTGTTTCTTGACCAAAGCACAGCATCTTGTGGAAGTAGTAGCTTGGGCTGATGCTAATTTGAGGATCTCTGTATTTTTGCCTCATTATACACTGTGGGTAAGCTGGAAAAATTGTGAAAAATGTTGGGAGCAGATGAAACAGATGTAAAAGTCAGCAGCAAAGTACGGGAGCAGTCATGCTAACTGAGGCTCGTGACAGCAAAATCCACGAAGTTTAAATAATAATTTGTGGCATATCTAGAAGAATGGAAAAAGAAAGCTCTAACAAATAGGCACAGACATGTGACACCGTCTAGCAACTTGCAAAGATTCAGTCCAGATAATTGACTTAACCTAAAGGTTACCAATATGCAGACTAAATTCTGGTTTTCTCATTTTTCAAGGCTTATGAGTTTAAAAACCAAGTTGGCCAGCATTACCTGGCATGTTTTAAATTCCTTGGCTCATTAAAGATCAAGATTAAGAAAACAACAAATGCTGTTTTCCTTTCTTAGATGTGTCCCCTTCAGGGAAATCTCTCATTTTTATGGCTTTTTTTTGTCTGTTTGAAACTGAGGTCCACAGAAAACTTGTCTCAATAGTTGGTGAATATGTTTCAGTGTACAAGTGTCTCAAAGTAATCTTATGTACTCATCAGACTGGCATCGATGGCTAGCAGTGGCTTACGGCACATATGGCAGTTCATTTGACAGCTTCTAGATTCCTACTGTGGGCAAATTGAAGGTGAATGAATTTTATGACAACACATAAAACAACCACATTATTTCACAATTTTGTTTGAAGAGTTATAGTAGAAGAATCTACCACCTTCATAAAGAATCTTACAAACTGTCACTTTTTATTTTTATAGCCATTCCAGTATTGCAAGGCAATAAGAAGAGAAAATCCTGCAAACTGATCATTATCTCTGTTAGCAATAGAAGATAATTGCCCATAGAGGTTATCATAAACCTGTGTTTGAATTCTGGACAGAAATATGCAGAAAAGAAAACAGAAGCTAACAAGAAAATGCCATACAATGCTTGAGACAGAAATTGGTTAAAAGGCATCTGGGAATAACCATTTAAAATTTTACTTTATCTGACCTATTTACTGTGCACTTCTAGTATTATTTTAGTTGATTGCTGCAATTATTCACTGAAAAACAGATTCATTAACTATGTTCCATAAATAAAATCATGCTAAGCTTATTTTCTAATCACTGATCATTGTTTTCAGATTTGCAGGGTGGAGATGAATACATTAAATATCAGTACGCTGTGTTTATCAGGCTATACTTATCACTTATCATTTAAGCCTGGTATCACATTATAAAATTAAATCACCCTCTATCACAAGGCTAGAAAAGAACTAAAAATTGAAAATATGCAAAACAGTTCAGCAGGATGGAGACAACTGAATATTTTCTGGCTAGACCTGGATAACCATTAAAATACTAAAGCCACAGGGCTGTCAAAGAGACTGTAATAGCAGAATTGGGAAAGAGGCTGAAATTTGGACTCTCCCTGAACAGAATTACCCCTTTCCCAACATCCAAAAGCAGCTTCTCTAAAACTATTACTGGCAGTAGCCCAATCACAAAAACATGAGACAGGTTGTTGCCTGTCTCTTAATGCAAACACTTGCATGGAGTACAATTAATGTAAGTCTACATTTTTTGCCTACATAGTTTGGTTTTGTTTTTTTTTTTCACTTTCTTGATAGAACTGATGGTGAGCAAAGCTAACAGTGTTCATTAAGAAGTGGTGTGTATAAATAGTTTGTTTCCTATAGAAATTAGGTATACGGGGAATTACCTGTCCTGAGCATGAAATAACTAGGAATGAAGGCATCTTAGAAGCTCTTGTTCTTCTGGAGAATGCTGAAAATAAAGTCTTAGCAAAATCATTCAACACCATATAGAGGACAGCTGAGCTGCCTTTACATGGTCACATTCGTAAGACTCATTTGACCAAAATTTGGGATATGGCAGGCTACTGCAAAAAAAAAAGAAAAAGAACTGGTATTGGAGTGGCATGTTCCTGACACTCTTTGGCTCAGTTTAGAAGAGTATATAAAGTTCTGCCATTTCACAGGAAAAATCAAGCTACCAGCAACTGTTCCATCTACAAATCTGATATCATGAGGTAAAAGCTGGCTCCCTATGCTCCTTTCATTGTGTCTCACTGGTGCTTGGTTGAATTTCCTTTTCAGTCATGTTTCCTCTGGTTTTTAAAACAACTTTTCTCATTTCTCAGCCAAAAAGCCCCACATCTGCCTGCAGAGCAATTAAGTTGCTGAGCAAGGTAAGGAGGTAGGAGGTAGAGAGGAAGAGAAAGGAAAAGGAGCAGAAGTATGTGTTGATCAGCCTTACAAAATTATCCTAAATGACAGACAGCAGTTAAACTCCATCTCATAGAGGCTCAATACAGGCCAGGTGAGTAATGTTTTTCCACAGAGCACTGGATGGATGGAAGGAGCTGTTCCACATCAGCCATGGTCCAAGACTTCTCTCATGTGGGAAACAAATGAGTTGAGGTGGTACCAATGAAAACTGCTTCAGAGAATATTTTTCCCTGCATTATGGTCTTCAGTGTTTGGTGAAAGGCAATTCTGTCAAATTAAGTTTGCATGACGTTAGAGCAGCCAGGAACTGTAGTTTGCCTAGAGCCTGTTTGTGCTAGTCTCTTTCTTTAGAAAGTTTCAATCCCAAATTACCCTTTATACAGCCTTTCTATTTCTCCTGCTCAATTAGTTCACTGTTCAGGGTTACATTTAGAAGCAGATGTCATGTTTTCGTGACAGTACAGGTGAAAGGGATGTTGTCGTATTGATTGAAAGTCCATCTAAAGAAGTACCATAAACAATGATGGGCATTTAATCAATTGTTTACATCCAAAGAATATGTTCTGCTTAACAAAGAAAGTAGGAAAAGCCTCTCACCACAGCTTTTCCTTATTCCATGATGAAATAGCTCTGGTGATTTAAAGAAGCTGCTATTAGATTCTCTGCAGTGCATAGAATTAAAGTGAAGACATCACTTGGTGAAGAAGGATTGAGTTCAGAGCACAGTTTATATAGATTGATCGTATATGATGGAGGAATACGTTAGTGTAATAAGGAGTGGTTTTGGACTTCGTAAGAATTTAAGTGATTCTCACTTGCAACTTGCTATCTGTATGTGTGTACATGCACAGTGCTGCAGGTAGGCATCCTAGGTTAGTGTAGCCTTCACAAATGCATTTAGAAATGCTAAAAGTGCCAGTCAGGCATACTGTGCCCAAAGCATATGGAAACCATAGGTAAATCCTTTATTCATGCCATCAGCTTTGATATACAGTGTCCAGAGGAAGTGGCAGGAGGAATGTGACAGCCTGTTGTGGGAGAGCTTTCCCAGGCCTTTTAATGATTGCGTGTGTATCTCAAGGGATAAATTTTCACTTCATAAACCAAATAGTACTTATCTGGACCTCCCATGGGCTACAGTTCAGAGAAACAGCCACTAGGCAGAGATTGTAAATGTTACCACTGGAATCACTTAGTCTATAACACAGACAATGGATTTTGAATTAATCAATATTCACAATGAAAATAAAATTAAAAATCCAGTATAGAGATAAATAGTGCTGCAGCTGAATTTTCAAAAACTGGGAAATCACTTTTGCATTCACTTCTAAAAACAAAAGACAGATGAACAAATTTCTGTTACCAGAGTAGGGAAGGTTGTCACCTCTTAATTTTCTCTTTAAAGTGACTAAATAAAACAGTGTGGTTTTTTTTTTCTCTAAGGCATGTTTCCCAGTTGTGTTTCTCCTCTGTGAACTCCCTTCACTGTATTAGCATCTTTCCCGAGCAGTGGATATCAATTCAGCAGTGTACAGCAATTCAGTAGTGGTACCAGCATCAACTGGTATGCATTAGGTTGAAAGTAAATCTGGTAACTGTGGAGGAAATGATGTGAACTTTAAAAATCTATAGACTCCATAGGATGCATGCTTGAGAAATACGCAATACTAATAATAGAAGATTTAATAATTTCACTAATTTTTTGGCTTGTAACATCCAACACAAACTCCTGTTGATAAATCCTTATTATGATGTTGCTGCTGGTAAATTCTGCATACAACACATATGATGAGGGTTGCGCTGCATACGTGATGTTTTCCCTTTGTATATTCCCATAGAATATACATATAAACAGTAATTACAACGCACATACATACAAACAAAGGCAGCTGTGGAAAGAGTGTCCTTACTTAGGTTATCTTAGTACTGGGATGGTAAACAATAACATGAACTTGAGAAGCACATAAATGTTGTGAACTTTGTTAGAGCAAAAGGCTCTCTGAAAACTTTATATAGTCTTACATTAGCTAGAATATAATTTGAATTCTGAATTGCTTGACTGGATTTTAACAAAGCCCATATAAAATGTCAAATGCAGCTGATTTTCTGGGAGTACAAAGCAACACATTTATGTTTAACACACACTGAGAGCATTTAAATAACTTACGAAGTGTACCTGTTAGTCATATTTTAAATTCATGTAAATGCTTTTAATTCTTTCATTAAAAAAAAAAAGTGAAAAAATAGAATTTGACATTTGAAACAAGCTATTGTCATGAACAAGACAGAAAATTCAACTATTCAAATCTAATTATATTTTTATCCTCATTTTTTCTTTTGTAATTTCATGGAAACATAAAATTTCCTAATAAGTGACCTTACTGATGCAGTTTCCTCTATTGGAGAGTAGATAATATTCATAGATAATTTGCAGAGTAATTACTGACCTCTTGGGTTGCCTGTCAAAAGAGAGAAAGTCTTTTCTTTTGCCTGCAGTTCTTTAGATTTTCTTATTCTTTATTAACTTCACACAGGCAAAAGATGTATGGGACAATTGACAGAGATACCACTAGGAGCTATTTACTTTGCTTGTTTAAATAGGCTGCCAGCTTTCCACACCATTACTTTAGTAAGAACCTGTACAACAATCTGCTCCTACCCAGAGAAAAATGGGAAGAATATAGAGTGAGAGCTAACAGCAGTAGATAACAGTGGAAACTTATTTCAGCAGGTGTGACTCAGAGATTTTAGTTAAGTGCATGTCATTTTTCTAGCCATTTTTCATATGAATTAGAACATAATGCTTAAAAGAAGTTTTGTGATATTTACTGCTATTCACCACAGAGCAGCTTTGCAAGAATGAGTCAGACTCTACTTCTTATGCACTAAACAAAATTATTTCCTGAAGGTACATTGATTTGCCCTAGATCTGAAAGACTTTACAAAGAAAATCTGGTGGAGTGGACATGGTTGCAAGTTAGCAGTAGGATACAAAAGGAAATAGTCTAACTTTATTTTCAGATTGCTGATATTTCAGGACACTGCAAAAAAGTCATATGTAGATATTTTCATATAAGAAATCACAGAGACAAAACCAAACATGAAACATGTTATACTGTTTTTCTCCACAGAACAGAATTCTTGAATGGTCATATGAAATATAAACCAACCATGGTGACACTTCTAGAAGTGAATTCAGGTAAATCAAATCCAGAGTAGATATTACAGAATCACAGAATCACAGAATGTTATGGATTGGAAGGGACCTCGAAAGATCATCCAGTCCAATCCCCCTGCCGGAGGAGGAACACCTAGATGAGGTTACACAGGAATGTGTCCAGGCGAGTTTTGAATGTCTCCAGAGAAAGAGACTCCACACCACCCCTGGGCAGCCTGTTCCAGTGCTCTGTATTAGTATGAATCCAGCAAGACTTCACTTGGCAAATTAATAATTTAATGCATAGTGCATGGTTCTAGAAAGCAAAAAAATGATCTCTAATATACACTGGTCATGTCACAAAATTTCTTTCAGGCTAAAATACTAAACACTTCATCAGCTAAACTCTGAACTCCAGTGTCACCTCATCACATCCACTAGATAAAAATAAATTTCATAAATATTTACATTTGAATAATGGTTATCACATTCACAGTAATTTGTAAGCCAATGAAAGGAGACCCACATTAGAGTCTAGTCCCTTTGGAATTAATGGTAGAAACCTTTAAAGCTTCTGTTTGTATCTATGGCTTAAGTATCCTTTAGTAGCTTTTGCAAGTGCTTGTGTTTTAGGATACAAGGCAGCAAAGAGAGAATAGAGATTGAACAGGAAAACTTTTTTTTTTAATCTGAAAAAAACCCCTCTCACACCTGTTGAAAAATACATTTGATCTGCATGTTAGAACTGTCAGTATCAAAGAGGATGCAACAGGATGCAGGGACATTGAGTGTGAGATTCATCCAAACCAGCAGAACACATTTGCATTTGCCAGTTTTGTGCTTTCTGGAGTAGGCAATTGACCTACACTGCAGACACGTAACAGTGAAGCAGTTGCACATCCATTTAGACGTGGGATACTGTGGTGAATAGTGAGTGTTACCATGAACGGAAGAGAGAAAAATCAGTAAATACGATCAGTCCATGCACATAGTAGACAGTAGATGTGCTGTTATTTGTGAGCTTCACATGCTAGGTACAACTATTTTCCAAGTTTCCAGTCAGACATCAGTAACTAGTACAGTTAGTTTAAAAGTATTGTCACATTATTTTAATGTAGGAGAAATGTAGCTTTGATAATCTTCAGAACTTGGAAATGAGAACGTTTTAATTAAAACACTGAATCCTTATATGAATTCTGACTGTACATGTGTGCACATGACATGTTTCCTAATCTCAAGTCCAGGCTAGAGCTGTGAAAACTTTCTTTAAATCAACACACTGATGTATGGTCCATAATGGTTCTGAGCAACTATGTTTAGAAAAACATTAACATAAGATCTCTTACGTGAGCTGCACAATCTGGATTGTACCTTTTTACATCTTTTGTTAAAGAAAGACTTTAGGTACTTCTAAATAAAGGATAAAAGCAAGTAAAATTCTCTTCGCTCCAACCCACACATTTCTGTTCTCCTCAAAAAACTAAAATAGCTTACAAATTTTCTACATATGCTTGATTCCTTCTGGCTTCCCGAAATACTACTGCACTTCTGTAAAATGAGACTTTGTAGAGGTTTCTGAGGCATTGCACTTTTCTTTTTTAAGTATTCGAGGAGCAGCAATAGCAAAATGAATCTTTTCCTAGGGGACAGCTTGAACAATGGATGGCAAGCAGTATAATGAGCTGCTACAGCCAACTAGTCCATCATGCTAGCATCTGTTGCTATATTTTGCTTATGTCCAAGGCATTCTTCCTCCTTCCAGCATCATCTCAAAGGAAGCTTAATGTAAAAAATGGGAGCATCTTTCCATCATGTGAACAAATATGAGTCATTATCTTGTTTCATCTGGTTGGACCCAAATTATGAGAATTCAGTTGACTTCTGAATGAGTTTCACGCCAATCTGACAAGCTATTTCAAATTTCATTAAAATATAAATATGAAAGCTTGATGTTGACACAAGAAATAATTTACTTAGAATAGAGTTCTCTTAACATCTGGAGAGGATTAAATGTGAACTTGATTTTTAAAACTGAATCCACAACGGTTCAGGAATCAACAAAAATTAGTCATTGTCACCTCAAATATTAAGTCTTAGAAACTGCAAACAACTTGGTGACAGAGTGAATAATTTTTCCAATGCAAGTTCAACAAGCCACCTATTTGTTCCATCTTCCTGCAACTAGAGTGTCTGACAAAAACTTTTTGTTGACAACCTTTTATATTAACCATATGGGAACAGTGTAACTGAAATGAGAATATCAGTCATAATTATGTGCTTTTCATTCTTTAAAATGATGCAGCAAGCCCATTACAATCTGTTCTCCTTCACTAACACAATAGATTCATTGGCTGTAACAGACACTTGCATTGTTTTTCGGCCATCGTTCAAGATGTCCTCTGTGGTGGGCTGCACTCTCTTATTTCTCCTCTCTTTGTATATACGTCTGAAGTTTATTAGAGGGAAAGAGCTCAGAAAGTTATACAAATTCTCATTTTCATGAAGAGAAAGTATGACATGTAGCACAAATATTTCACACCCACCATCTATTTGCCAGTCTAGTCAGGAAGTCTTTCCATGGAACGAGGCAATATTTTAAACAAATAAGAGAGCTTGTTAAGTATGTTAAGCATGTTAAGTATGAGGACATCCAATAACTATGGACACTCAAGAAGAATTCTCTTTAAAACTTCGAAGGACACTTTGGTCAAAACATCTTGAATGTAAATAATGCAATGGGAAAAAATGAGACTCAGATTTTTTTTTTTTTTATTTTATTTTTTTTTTTTTTTTATTTTAGCAGAAGACTTACAAAGATAGAGGAAACCAATGACCAATGAGTGATTCCCTCTAGCTACACATAAGTACATTCATTAGCTCTTGGTGCAAACAGAATCACAGACACAATCACGTGAGAGAAAAGGAAATTTTGTCCTTTAGACAATATTTTGTGGAGAGAGAAAAAAAAGTAAAGTCACTGCACTTCATGTACCACATTTTAGATACTTTATAGTTCTATTTATCTTATGTTTAAAGCCAGCTTGTATCACTTTTCTCTGACCAAAGCTTAAATCACACAGGACATGCTAAATTCTTGAGAGAGGGACAATCCATAAATAAAGCCTCATGGTACAGCTTCATCATTTTCTTCTTTTCTTCTCCACTCTGTTACTTTATGGACTTAAAGTAATCCATAAATATATGTACCAGAGTTTTAATAATGCAAAAGATTTACCTTGTAGCTAAGTCATTAATATACATCATCAGTTGATTTTCAAGAACATGACTAATACATCAACAATAGTAGGTTTTATAACCTTGTCATTCACAGTGAGCCAATATTCAAAGAAACTTGACGTGCCAGAGACTCACCTTTACTGTAATGATTAAGGGCTTTCAAAATCCTGAGTGTCTGTCAGTATATAGAAATGACTACTGCAGAAGATCAGACAAAAAAAAAAAATCCAGGCATGCTCTTTTAAAACAGGGTATATCTCTATGATCAACATACTACATTGTCAAGGTAAGGGTAAACAAATATTCTCGAAGGTATATATTAGTAAGCAGAGAACCATAAAGGAATTCCTTACTCACAGACCATATTAACTGCTTAGCTAGTTTATGCTGAAGTGATGTGTGTCTGAGTGTGTCTTTCTTTGTAACATCGTATGTTGGACAGTCCCAGGGCTCATGATACAGAACATGGCAGAACACGGGTAGGATGTGACACTTCCCAGTCTTAGAGAAACATGGTATGTCCTATGTGTCCTAATGTGCTCTGAGATGATCTATTCAGTAAGGAAAGCTGGTGCTGAAGCAGGACCACAGTACTGTTATTTCTTCTGGAAGCCAAGGGTTGTGAGCAAAGATTAGACCCTACTGCATTCCTATCCATCTTCAAATCTAGAAAGCAACCCTGTATTAGATGTGTTACTGGTGCTGAGATATAAGAGAGAGATAAAAACAAGTGTGGGTGGGAGTGACTATACTTTTAGAAAAACAATCTAGAGAAGACTGCTCCAAGTGCAGGTGAAAAACGTGAGCTTTTGCAGAATGCCATTTATCACTTTCATATGATAAGGTTTCACGTGTCATCAGGAATACAAACAGGTAAAGAGTATTTTGGTTCTGTAACTAAACAGAGAAAATCGATGGGGAGGAGATGCAAAATTCAACTTGTGCAAAAAGAAGATTAAGTTTTGATGAGATAAAAAAGTTGTAAAAACCCTGATATCAAGTTAGAACCCTCTCTCTTTTCTGTATTTAACTTAAATTAGTTATTTAACTGAAAATATCTTTAACTTAAAATAGACACTTTCAAAAGAAGCATGTCATTTTCAAATGGAAAACTAAAATTAGACATTTTAGAATTCAGGTGTGTTTTATATAAAGACATCTGCCCAAGCAAAATTCCCTGCAACGTTTGACAACAGGCAAGCTATTTGACTGGCATGTTCCATTTCCTTCCTGGGTTACCTATAGCCTTTTTCTCATCACATCACAGGAAGTGATAAAATTCATATATTTACGGTCCTAGAAAACCATCTTCAGTATGGGAAACAAAAGTAGACACATCACTTCCACAAAATTTGTGGTGTTTTGTGCTGCGACTTGATCATCCAGCAAAGATGCCATCAGGATAGGCACTATCTCATGAGGTACAAAGACAGACTTCCACAGAGGAATATACTGTTTCATTTGTTTGAGGGAAAGGCATTATTTAAGGGCACAGTTAGCAAAGGGATTTTTTCCATACTGCAGGTGGTCAGGAGAGAGAAAGGAAGGACATAAACATTTTTTTTCAGAAACGGTTTGTAATGATGTTGACTTTCTAGAAGCCAATGTGCCGTTACCAAGGCTGAGTGTTTAGGAAACGTAGCACTATAACCCATGGCTTTGAAAATATAAACTGCAACCTATCCCTCTATACTCTCTAGAAATTGAAGGTAGTGGGAAATCCCAGCAACTGATGTGCAATAAATATATTATAGGTGATTGGAAGGTATAGGGGAAAAGTGAAAAATTAAAATGTAGGCATTTTACTATGAATGCACCATCTCACTGCTTTAAGCAATACAAAGTCTAAGATGGTCTTATAATATGTTAAAAGGAAAAATTTCCCCTAGCAAAGACAGAACATTTAAAAGCTGTCACACCTGAAAACAGTGTGACAAAAATACAAGGTGGTGAATCTGAACTTATTACAATGGAACTTCCAGCCCAGAAACACCTCAGTTTCAGCCTAGATAAGCCTCATTGATGTACATCACACACACTACACTGCCATATTCTTGCAATTAGTCTCAGTCTGGTAAAGCACTGTAAGACTCTGGGATAGGGAGATTATACAAAAACAGAGCAAAGACCGGAGTTTTTTATTAATTCTTCTTAGGTAAATTAACTGGGAACAGCTTTTCAAAATACTTCCCGTACATATTTTCTACACAAAGAGACTTTCTCCTGTTTGTTTCTTTCTTCCTCCGGACAGTGCCTAGTAATGATTTTCACAGCTTTTATGGAAGCAGCTCATTGTTCTGCAAAAACTTAATTAAAGTGTACTTCCATGTGAAATTAGGCTATTGTATTTATTTAGTCTTCATGGTAATTGCTGTACAAGGGCTGTGACTGTTTGCATCCTACTCCACACACACCCCCTGGTCACCGCTCCCTGAAAGAAATGGCCAGTCATTCTGCCCTGGTTGAACTCCTCATCTACTCAAGAGATGCGCTTGAACTTTAGCCTGTGGACAGCAATATTTGCTCACCATGCCAGTGTCTTTCATGGACAAAAGGTATATTGGAATAGCTTTGGAGAGAGATAGATGCATTGCTTGTGGTTTTCTTCTCCCAGGCATTAGGTGATACTGCATTAAGTCTTTGCAGAGCTCGTGTGGTATTTCACACTTTCTGTGCTAGTCCCTAGGTCTTTCCTAGGCTGGTTTTCATCTTGAAACTGAGAACTATATTGCTGTGGGAAAGTCTTAACATTTAAAATTAAAAGTCTATGAGCTCCAGCTGAATCATTTACAATGTTAAAAATACAATTTCAATGAAAGCACAATTGCCAGGTGTCATTTATGTCTAAATATTATCCAAGCAAAGTGTAAATTAAAGCTCTGGCACTTTCAGTCCTTTAAAGGAGCCTATAAGAAAGGTGGGGACAGATTTTTTAGAAGGGTGTGTTACAACAGGACAAGGGGTGATGGTTTTAAACTAAAAGAGGGGAGATTCAGGACAGACATGAGAATTTTTTTACAAGTTTTTTTACAATGAGGGTGATGAAACACTGGCCCAGGTTGCCCAGAGACGTGGTAGATGCCCCATCCCTGGAAACATTGCAGGCCAGACTGGATGGGGCTCTGAGCAAGCTGACCTGGTTGAAGATGTCCCTGCTCATTGCAGGGGGGTTGGACTAGATGACCTTTAAAAGTTCCTTTCAACCCAAACTATTCTATGATTCTATGAAGCTTTGCTTGATCTCCAGATGTCACCAGTTCATGAGCAGAAGGCAGCTGCTGCTATGTCTTCGTTCCAGCACCCCACAAAGCAGTGTGATAACTGCTCATGCTTGAAAATTCCTATGATATAATATTGAACATGTGTATCATTGTTACCAGGACAACACTGTGGTTGCTAGGGGGATTAAAAGGTAATGAAGGATTGAACACCAAACTTAGACTCAACAGAAAAGTTCCACTGCAAAATTAGAAACAAAAAGGGATGATGGACTATGTTGTACATATTCTCAAATTTGTCATGATTTATGCTTCAGTGTTATTCACAGCACAAATAAAAAATCAACAAAGCAAAAACCCCTGCCAGCCATCCTCAATGTTTGATGTTTGGTATGTGTTTTGAAAGTGCAAGTATCACATAATTCACCATCCCAGTTTTTTTCAAATATAATTGTTCTTTAGTGATAAACATCCTAAATTCACAGCAGTTTTGAGTTGTTGAAGTCTTCTACTGAGTAAAACAAGCGTATGAGAACACCCCAGGAACTACTGTTTTGAGAGATTCTGCTCTCCCTTGGGTTCACCTTTCTTAGTGGTTTTGGTCAGATCAGATGGACTCTTTGGAAGCAAATAATCTAGCTGTTTCCACTGACCATGTTTCAGTTCACAGCAGATTGGTCTCTAAGCTGTTTCAGATGAATTTGGTTGGGAAAATACACCCCAATAACATACCTAACACCCTCTAGGCACCATGCCTAAAAAGTAGGACAACTGTCTGTGTGCTTCTGAAGGTGCAAACACAAGTTATATTCTGAAAAAAAACAACAAAGCCACCATAAAAATGGAGTGGCAGACAGTTCTTATTTAGAAATAAAGCCAGAGTCATAGAATGTCTCAAGTTGGAAGGGAATGATAAGGATCACCAAGTCCATCTTCCTGCTTCTCGCAGGACTACCTAAAAGTAAACCATATGGCTCAGAGTGTTGTCCAGATGTTCCTTGAACTCTGACAGGCTTGGTCCTATGACCACTTCCTTGAGGAGCCTGTTTCCATTTTATTCCTGTGTCCAGATTATTTATAAAAAGTGGGAGAGAATTTGCCCTGAAATTGGGCCCTGGGGAACCCCACTGGTGACTGGCCGTCAGCCTGATGAGCCCCATTTACTGTAAGCCTTTGAGCCTAATCCATCAGCCAATTGTTCATCCATCATGGCATGGACTTGTGTAATTGTATTGCTGGACATTTTATCCAGAAGGATACTGTGAAAGACAGTATCAAAAGCTGTGTCAAAATCCAAACCCACCACATCTACTGGCTTATCCTGGTCAACTAGGTGGGTGACCTTGTCATAAAAGGAAATTAAGTTGATTAAGCAGGACTTTCCCCTCATGAACCCATGCTGGCTTTGACAAATGTCTATGTTGTCTCTCAAGTGTTTTTCAGTAACTCCCAGAATAACCTTCTCTGTAATTTTACCAGGCACTGAAGTGAGACTGACAGGGCTGTAACTACCAGGGTCTTCCTTCTTACCCTTCTTGAAAATTGGGACAACATTTACTAGCTTCCAGTCAATGGGACCTCTCCAGACTCCCAAGACCATTCAAAAATAATGGAAAGAGGTCTCACAATGAAGCTATGTAGCAGTAGCTACCTACATTCTAGTAGTAAAAATATTAAAAAGGTGTAGCACTGCTTGAGCTTTAGTGTGATAAAGACAGGCTGCAAATGGAAACCCCACGATTTTTCAAAAGCAATGAAAACAGAATGAAGATATCAAAGCACAGATACAATAGGTCACCTGGGTAAATACATTTTCTTTATTATTTCTTGTAGAAATGGTATGCAAGAGAATTTTGTCCTTTGTGATCTCTTTTGAAATATGTATAATTAAACTTTAACCCCATGAACTTTTATCATAGAATGTTTTCTATTCTTTTTAAATCCACAAATGATCCAAAAACATAAAATGAAAGAGAGGCTTTTTTTTTTAAGAAATCAAAAGTTCAAAATTGAAATGGCTACTTCCTATGTGGGTTTCTTTTTCAATAGGAAGTATTTTCTATTTTATGTGTGATGCATATTTTTTTTGAATTGGCTGCTGTTGTAATGTGGATTTTTCATTAAATCTTGAGTTATTTACTCAGAGGGGAATGACAATCTGGCTGGTGTCCAGTGATGGAGAAATAATATTCAGGCAATCAAATACCACAGAGATGCATCTGGTCTAAGAATAAAATAGAGAGCCTGGGGAAAAAAAAATAAATAATAAAATATCAGTCTCTTCACAAGACAGAGACTTAAATAAATGGAGGAAGTACTAGCCTAAACAGGTGTGCATGACAAAGGTTATCACCACAGGTGAGCAGATTTCTTACAGAGTAATTCAGTTTAAAACTCCAGATTTTTTTACCAGTGGGGTGTGTATGTATATACATTGTGTATGCACATTAAAAAAAGAAAAAAATCTCAAAATCAAAGACTAAGAACCATTTCAGTTTCCTAGTTGGCTAATGGGAGCACTTCAGGCCATTTGGAAAGGATATTCAAATTAAATTATTCTCTGTCTCTGTTAATGATATGGGACCTCATATGTCAGCTGCAATCAATTTGAAAAGCTCTCTTAACTTCATGGGGGCTTTGCTGAGCAGCTGTCTAGGAATAACATGTTTTTCTGACTCCATTCTTGGACAAGTACACTTAGAGGTTTAGGAAAGGGGCAGGGGATGTCTGTCAAAATCCTTTCTCTCAGAGATCCTATTTAGACTTTTACATCTTTTATGATGGGATGCTCTTCAGAGCGGTGTGCAAGACATGGAAGGTGTCCTGCATCAGTAAGGTCAGTGAAATTATTTTATAATCCATTCAAAACTGAGTGTTACATGAAAATTATCCCTGGGAATTAACTTGTAATCAGCAGTAAAGATGCAATATTGGAGCACAGCATAAAGTCATTTTCGCTCACAGCAATTTCAGAGATTTTTATTATGGAGAATACAACTTACCCTTTACTTTTTTTTTTTTTTTTTTCTGACGGGGCTGGAGGGTAGCAGCATTTCATCTTTTTGCCCCACAGTTGGCTTGGAAAAATGACTGGTGAGACAAAAATGTTGACTTATTTCAGAGGCATTGTAACACAGCTTTTTTGCCTCATGTTGCTGAACAGAAAGTGGGCTCATGGATTGCTCCACTTCAGAACTGGCCAACAAGAAGAGACAGTAAAAAAAGTGACTGCCCATGTCCTTCTGCTGGGTTTAGTCATGTGTTTCACTTACTTATGAGATGAAGTCTATTTCCATTTCATATAAGGCAAATATACTTCATTGATGCAGAAGTGGAGCCACCTGTGGATCTCAAAATGATGAGGGAAAGTAGAGCCAGAGAGAGCCGGTGTTGCTGCCTTGCCTGACATTTCATGGAATGAACATCCAGTTATGTGTTTAGGGGATGGAATATGGGGAAGATATCAAAGGTGACTTTACAATAGCTTCTTCTGAAAGGAAACCACACACCAGAATGGTCAATCTAAAACAGAGTTAATGATCTCCAATCTGCTCTGGTCCAGTGGTGCTGAGAAGCTACTTGTGAGAGCATCTGCATTATTTTTCAGTCAAATTCAGGAATCTAGTCTGTTTGTTTTGACTTGAGAATGATGCCGTAAAATGTGAATTATTCTATTTTATCTTAACAAGTCCTCGCATACTCAAGCAACATAGAGGGTTTTTTTGGTGTTGTTGTTCGGGATTAATGAGTTGTCAGCTTTCTCCTCTCCTCTCCTCTCCTCTCCTCTCCTCTCCTCTCCTCTCCTCTCCTCTCCTCTCCTCTCCTCTCCTCTCCTCTCCTCTCCTCGCCTCGCCTCGCCTCGCCTCGCCTCGCCTCGCCTCGCCTCGCCTCGCCTCGCCTCGCCTCGCCTCGCCTCGCCTCGCCTCTCCTCTCCTCTCCTCTCCTCTCCTCTCCTCTCCTCTCCTCTCCTCTCTCTCCTCTCCTCTCCTCTCTCTCCCTTTCCTTTTCAGAACATGATACATACATCATCTTTCAAAAGAAGCAGTGCTGCCGTGACATTTAAAAAATGTTGTTCTAGTGCATGTGTATACATTTTTAAAGGGACTCCAATTTATGAAGTAGGATTGCTTAAGCAATATGAACAAAGCTCATTTCTTTATCTACACATTATACAGCAACTATGATGTGTCTAAAGGTTATACTTCATTTCACTATAACAGGTAGTCACTGATAGTCTGTTTTCACCACTAACATTAGTTACTTTTCCTGATCACATGGAGGAGCACTGTACCTCAGTGCTGAAAGGTTGTAATAAAATCTTGGAAAGAGCCATGATATAGAGAATAGACTCAGCAGGTGAGTGCAGGGGGCATTTTGAAAGTCCAGGGAGAGGACTGTGAACTTCTCCCATACTGTGGAACAAAACCTGAATGACTCATTCCACACCAGTATGGAATGCAGGGTGATAACAGGGAACAGCAGGAGCACAACCAACAAACTTTGAAGAGCCATTTTTGAACAATGACTCGGATAGACCCTGAGTCACCCACCAGGGACAACAGGAACAGGTACAAGCCAGAGGAGCAGTGTTTTTGGTGGGGTAGGTCTGCAAGGAGCAGATGACTTTAAGAGATAATTGACTTTCCTCTAGCTCTGAGATCATGAAGAAATTCCATTGCACTTACCAGGCTGATGCACTGTAAGCTCAAATTTTAAACCAATTTTCTGTGCAGCAGATGACACTACATTTTAGGCAGTTGCCTTGCATCCTGTGCTTAAATTCCTCTCTGTCACATGCAGAAATGAAGGATAGGGCTCAAAATTGCTCTTCTCCCATACAGGGTCCAGAGCAGTGCCTTACACACAATTTTCTTATCCTTGTATCTGCAGAACAAAGATGCTTAAAAAAGTAAATTGACACCCTGCCCCACACACACACTCTATACACATATCCCACCCTTAAATGATGCAAATAAATGTATCTGTTTACATTGCAAATATAGCCACACTGGTAGGGTAATATGGAATTAATTGAAGAACTTACTTGACAATGAAGACCTTTATGAAAAGGAACTCAGCCATTAAATTACTTGCAAAAGAGAATGGTGATGGTGATTGGAGCCTAACTGAAAATAAGGGTCAAATAAGATGGAGTGAATAATTCCCAGGATTTATATACAGTACCTTATACTCCAGTTTTTCTCTACATAAGTAAAAAAAAGTAAAGGCAAAAAGATTCAGAAAAAGGAAAAATGTGTTAAAAGAAAGGAAAAGGTATGTAAAAAGATAAAAATGTCTCTGAAGGAGATAAAAGTAGGAATGACAGCAGCAAACCAAATAGCATTTCTCATGGCTATTGCTACTTAAATATCTGACAGCTCAAATATATCACACCTCATCTCTGAACCTAAAATTTTTCCTCTCCTTCTCCATAAAAATAAATTTTACTATCTGCCCTTCCATGGGGAAGAAACTGGGGCAAAGGAGGAAAGATAAATTGTCCAGTGTTGCTCACTTCTTTGCATGTGAGCTCGTAAGAAAGTACAGACTTCTTGACTGTCTGGAAAAGATGCTCAGATCACACTACCCTGATCTGTGAGTGAAGAGGAGCAAGTAAAGAAGGAACAAAATTCTGCTGCATTGACATGCTCTTCTCTAGGAAGGGCTGTGGGACCAGTGTGGTTGTGTTGTTCAGAGCTGCTCACAGCTCACAGAGTCTGTGCTTCTTTGCAGGATACCACAACCTTCTCCTGGCTTGAAGGAGGGTGGCTGCATGTAAATGTGGTCAGAATAGCCAAACATCCTTGCAGGGAAAGAGGATAATCTCTACTGAAGCCACAAAAAGAAGAGATTTGCAGATTGCTGCTCTTCCCCTGCCTTTTCTCAGCACTTACTGTACAAAACCCTGAAAACAGGGAAAGACTTGGAAGGAGACTTTTCCTACTCTGAATCTGATAAGATGACTGGGGACAAAGACAAAAGAAAAACAGTTTTTGTCCCTCAGTTTTGAACATTAGATAAATACAGTCCTTTGTCAGTAAGGTATTCAGAAAGTCAGGGTTTGCCTGGGGCTTTCATTAAAACATTGCTTGAGGGAAGGATGAACAAGACGAATAATTAACACGTCTGCATGCTACCTTGGCTTTAGAGCAATGCTTTACATAGTAGATGTTTGACAGTATGAATTCAGTCAGATATTCAGAATGCAAGTATTGCCACTTGGCTGAAACAGACTCATTTGCTGGAACTGTTCTAACTTAAAAGGAATGTTTGTTTTCACATGGATTAACTTGAAAAAAAGTGGAATGAGCTCAGTTGGTACTCAATGTACCAGGGATTTATTACCCGTGACTATACACGCACATACACATACCTGCATATCTTTCTGAATAATGCTATAGGAGAAGATGTCAAACCTGCAATATTTGCACAGAGACACTGAACCACTTTTTAACCACATTTATGCCAAAGTTTATTCTGTGCCAGACCTTTCCAATAGACATGGTCACTGTTTAATATTTCTTCTTGACACAAAGCCTCTCATGACACATGCCTTGTCTTGAGCTCCCTCTTGTCTGAGTACTGAAAAGCTGAGACACTGATGAGAAATGAGATCAGAGGAGGATCTGAATCTCTATTCACTAAGTAAGCACAAGAAAATAAAAATTGTCAGGCTGAACCAGACTAACCTATGCCTTTTCCCTGATGATGTTCACTGGCAGATGTTGTGTTGGAAATGACAAGCATAAGCCTTCCAGAAGGTGGTAGTTTAGGGGCTTGGGACAAAGATTGTACCTCATATTCCGCAGTACCTTGGTGACCCCATCCATTCTGAATTTGACTAATCCCTTTTAAAACTCATTTTATTGGCATCTCAAATATCCTATGGCAATGATTTCCATACTGTGAAAACACAATATTTTAGTTTTGTAACCTTACTGCCTAGTGAGTCGTGAGCTCTCCATTAGTTCTTGTTCTACGAATTCTGCAAGTTTCTCATTTTATAGACCTCTGTCACTGTAAATTTAAGTTCCAGTCATCTCTTTTCCAAGATAAAGATCTAATCTTACTTAGTTTGTCCTTGTAGTGGAAGCTGCTGCATTCCTCTGATCATGCCTGTTGTGCACACATTATCCTCTGTAGCTCCAGGGCACTTTCCAGCAAAACTACACATGTGCCATTTGGGATGCGGGAGTACCGTGCAGGTAGCGTATAACATCATAACTGTACTTTTCTGTTTTGTTATTATTTGTAACAAGTCCCAACATTTGATCTTTTGATCACTGGCCGGATACCAGGGCCCTGAGGGCACCACCAGCCCTGAGTGTCCTTGCCCACTGAAACAGGTTTCCCCCATGCTGCCCACAGTCCAGGAGCCCATTTCAGTTCCTCTCACTCCCAGATCATCTCTCAGTGCTCTCTGAGAGCTGATTCCTTTGGATGTTGTCTACAATGACTCCCAAGACCTCCTTCCTAGAGTGGTGGTAGCTAACTTAGTGATCATGGTTGCACTTAATGTTATTCCCCCTACTCCCATGTGTTATTCTGCATGGATCTTAAATAATTTGCCAGGTCTTAAATTGTTTTTCCCCAGTCTTTTTTGGAAAAATCATATGCATCTGACTTTTTTAGCAACCTAAGTAATTCACAACTTAATTTCCCTTGCAGTTCCTCACTCAGTTATAAATGTAGACTGAATAATTATCTACCAGGCACCAACTCCAACATCTCACTGTTTTCCCTTTCCTGAATCTTGTCTTATTTTTTCCCGAGGAAGCTCACTATTTTCTTTCCACAGCTGAATAAAAGAATGGAAAACCCAACTGTTCACACCTTATTTCTTCTGCCCTCTGTGATCCAAGGAATCCCATTGCTGGGAAGAAAGTGAGACTTAAATCTCACATCCCAGAAAAGAAATAGGTTGGATTTTTGTGCTCATGAACAACATGAGTCACTGGAGTATGTTGAGCTGCTTTTTAGCAGTATCCTTACTCTCTCTACACAATTTAAGTAATACATTAGATAAAATATACAGCTGAACATTGCCCATAATCCCAATTCAGATGTGCATTACACTATTAGGTAGCTGACAGAATTTGGCAATGCCTACAAAATTCTCTTGAAGGAATGAAATAGGTTTCAGTACTTATGTAATCAGTAGCAATGTGAAAAAATTATTTGTGTCTGATATTTTTGCAACTACGGCCTTTTTCAAGTTTCATCGCAGCTGTGTGAATATTATAGTAATTCATATTCCCTGATCTTTGACGTGTTTTCCAATGCTTCCATGGCAATTTTAGCAAAGTTTTGATTCAGATATTTCCTCTATCATGTATGCACTTTCCAAAAGAAATGAGCTAAACAGGTATGTCAGTTGTCCTGTGGAGCATGAAAAGATTGTTGATATTAAGTGAAAGTATCAAAATTAGATATGAGGTACACCATTTTGTAACTGGGAGGCTCTTAATAAAATCTCAATACCAGAGCAACTCAGTTGAAGCAAATCCCCTGTTTGTCTCCCTGTGCTGGGCCCTGATTTGCACTGCAGCATCATCTTTGAGCATGTAGAGTAGTGACTTCATTTTGGATGAAACAATAATGGGAAGGTGCACTCCAGAAGGCATCTATTGCACTACCTGCTAAAGAGAGGTGCATTTGGATCACAGGTGAGGCTAGAGCTCACCCACAGTAAAAGTCCCCCACACCTGTGCAGTGTCAACTTCGGGTCCTCAGCACCAAAGCACTGTCTGGCTTTCCTGATGGGTTTCTGCTGAGCTACGCTAATTGATAGAGAAAACACAGCTTCTACAGTTCAAACCACCCAAGGACTAAAGATCTGCCCAGCTGCCAGTCAGGTTAGTCTAGCATATGGAAAATAAAAGCCTACAATGCAACACCTTTCCTCTTAGTTGTGCCTTTACACAACAGAGCAAAATTAGGATAGGAAAGCCTGAAAACAGATGTTCTCCACCCCCTCACTCATACCATTTATAGAGTCCTGTTTACTCTTAATAGCCCCGCTCATACATATCAGCTTACTGTAAGCAATTAAATCATAATGCATATTTTAAATTAAATTGAGCCATGACAATAATTCCTTTTAGTATACAGTGCTAATTAACTTTTAGAGAGTTTACACTGCCAATAGATGGAAAATATGTGTGTAATTTTGATAACACTTTTGCTGACAAAGTCATTTAACTGATGGCAGTGAAATCTAAGATTGGAAGCAAACCATGCCAGACCAAATAAGTGTTGCCTGCTATAATGTTTCCCCTCAAAGGCCACCTGCATTATTTATATGATCTATTAAACTGTGCATATTTTTTAAGAGTTAAGTTACATTTTCAGAGTGACCTATTCAAATCAAAACAACATTTTTCTAACTCTGGATTATAAATGTCCCATAAAATGTATTTTTATAATTTAAAATGAAAGCTATGAATGGCAGTCACCTGAAGTGAGAGAAGGGAAACAGAGATACTCTGGGACTTAAATGGCTCTGTTCTGACTTGTCTTGATTACACCTGTGTTTCACTTGGATGGTCTTTCTGCTTTAAGGGGAACACTTGAGCAGCTTTTTTAGCTTAACTTTCCCTGATGGCCTTTTAGGCAGTACAGTTTTGCCACACAATTTTATAGACTCTTTTGTGAGAAGTGCTGCTCTGCATTGATATACAGTCCTGCCCACTTAACACAAGTTTAATTTTACAGGGATGTGGAGTTGTTCAATGTAGGGCACTCTGCAGAGGCCTCCTCTGCAAGGACTGTTACAAAGGGGACAGTAATAAAAAATGAAAGCAAGTATTCAAATCCTACCATGAGCTTTCACTGGCATTCCTTACAATATTTAATATGTCTGTCTTCTTTCCTTAGAGAATATTCCTAGAGTTACTTCAAATTTGGCTTCTGTTTTTGATCTAAGACAAATTGCTCTCGCCATTTCTTTGTACTGGTGATCTCTCAGATGCTATTTCCAAAGAAACTTCAGCAATAAAAATCCTTCTGTATGCAACAGAAGTAATACTAAATTATAGCTTCAGCAGATATAACTACTGCATATTAAAGAGACCTTTTTTCATGATGGTACTTACATGGCTGCCGTAGAGAACTATTAAAATTTGTGGTTACCATTTTCAAAAGTGTTTCTCAAAACTAATGCATCTAAATCTCATTGGTGCTATTCTCAGTGAGATTATTTTCTGTTACAGTGGCTTTAATACAACCCAAATATGCTCAGCACTTTGGGAACAAAAGTCCATAGCTAAAGATGGATTTAAGAATCTGATATAAGCATTAGGGACCTTCTGTTCCCTTATAGGTTATTTTCTGCATTATGTAGTTGAATAAGAGGAAGGCATTGAGATAGATGTGCAATTCAGTGTATATTGCAGCCAAGTCAAATCTACCAACCTATGTAAGAAAATGTTTCCATTTTCATGGTTTAGATCATCAGGTATTTGTCACTGGAAAAATGAGGTGAGAAAGCAAGCAGAACATTGCCTGATTAAAAGTGTATGAATCAGGAAAAACAAAGAAAAAGCAATGATCCTCTCAATTTCTGTAATTAAACAAAGAATTTTTTTCTAAAGTTATATGACTCTGAGATACAGTATGAGTTTTAAAGTGTTAAATCCAAGTGAAGTTATTGCAAAACTGAAAAGAGGCTGCCTTGGAGCCCACCTTGCCTTCCACTGAAGTCCTAGAATGGGCACACAGGTATTTGTGAATTGAACATGTGAAGGGCAATGATCTCTGGGTGGCTGGGGAAACTCAGTAGTGAACAACGAAGCAGAACCACAGTACTCTTGAGTCACTACTGTAAAACTGAGACATGAAAGTATTATTACTGTTATTCGTAACCAGAGATATTTGTCCTCTACCTGTGAAATTCAAGAGTTTTTGTAATCTTATACTTTGTCTACATTGAAACTCATGTCCAATCTTTCTGCATGGGTTATGATTCCTCTTTGTGATTAAGGAAGTAACTACAATAAAAATAATTTGTTGGTTTTGGACTTCTGCTTCACGGTAAAAATCAAAACATGTGAGAGAACTGTCCAGGGACATTTGATATTTTATTTTTCATGTTCAGTCAATTTTATGGATCATTGAGGTATTTATCCTGTAGCTTAGTCATGCAGTACTCTATCTTATAATCTTTCTAAAAAGAATTGGCTGCTAATGTCTTCTTTTCAATTCCTTACTCTTGAGCTAGATTTTGTTTCATAATAGAAATTCTCTCTGACTTTTGTGGCTTTTTTTTTTTTTTTTTTTGTGTACAGAAAACAGAGAGAAAGAGCAACTCATTTTATTATTGTAATTTATATAGTTGAAAAAAAATAGGTTTGTCCTTGATCCAAAATCAGCTTAACAGACTGTAAGAAGTGCACAGTTATCACCTTTTACAATACTTCCTTAGCACTATATAAGTATTTTTAGACACTCAGATTCATTCATACAGTGAATGAATTTGGAACACCAAGGCTGTGTCTGAAGACTTGAAAAATAACATTATTATAATCTTAATTTTCAATAAAACTAGTCAGACAAGAGGATGATTACCATTTGGAAACGGTAATGAAGCAGGGAATTAATTTTATGGAGGTGGAATGGACTAAACTATTTGAAAATTTTCATCATCAGCACTGTATATAGCTGTTCTTTATATTTTGAAGATTTCTTTATTTAACCAGGATTAAAAAGCTGCCTAAAATTCCTTTTGACATAGAACATAACAAGATAGCAATCTCTGCAAAACTCATAATTCTCAGGGAAATTGTTAACCAATTATAAACATAACACAAAATATCAATGGCTATGATGTGTTTTAAACACAATTATGATAATAAAGTATAATCAAATATGTGCAAGAAGTAGCAATTACTAGTGCATATCATTAAGCCATCTGCTAATTAATCCAAAGCAATAATATGGTTTATTTAATAAGTTCCAGCATTTCTCTTTGAAGATGTGTACAGAAAAATAAGGGATTTATGTCTCATGAAGCAGGAAATGATTCTATGAGACTGGAGCTTTACTGTAATAACTTAGACCCTCTCAGATATTTTTATTTACTTGTCACTACTGCAATAATTTTAACTATCACCAGGATGCTGGAAGCAAAACCTGCAAGGAGGAAACAAGAATGCAGGACCTGCCTTTGAGTAGAAAACAGTTCATAACAGCCAACAAATTGATCACAGAAGAGAAGAGGTCATCTCCAAAGCCTGAAATTACAGGAGAAACTCCTATTGATTTCAGGGGAATGCATATGGGGTGGGAACACTCAGTACCAACAGATCTAAACTTGTTTAGTTTTACTACAGAATTCAGTAGATTTATGTAACTGCTCCATCTGGCTAAATACCTTGTAGATAGTGCCTGGTATTTTAAGTATCTATCAAACATTTTTCCTTGTCATCCTAAAGTTTGCTGCCAGACATACAGAATAATGTTTTACTCTTATCCTCTCATATGAATCTCTTATCAGTTTCCTTATTTCCTCTGTGAAAAAGTCCACTCTGCTAAGTACGAAGGCCTATCTTGATGTAATGAAATAAAATATTTAAAGTGTATTAAACTGTAAGTGTAGCATTCCCTAAAGATTTAGAAAACATACTTCAAACTGCACATTAATACACCCCGTACCAAGTCTTTTGACACAGCTTCATTTTACTCTTAAAGAAGGAAAGATGCTACAATTTAGTGCTTTATGAATTTTGTAGCATTTGAACTGCTACTTCTATAAATGATAAATTAGGAATATTTGTTTCTAAAAGGGACAGCTTGTGCAAACCTTAGGGAGAAGGAGGATTAAGTGATATGTTCACCAGCCAAGATGACAGTATTTTTCCAGAGAAGGGGGGCTACGTGGAGGTGAGGGGGGGAGGAACAGTCAACTTCCATTTCTCTTGAAGGAAATACTCAAGGGATTTATCAGTTGGCAAGTCAAATGCAGAAAATATAATCTGATAAAAGGTTGTGGTCTGATCCACCAAATCATCTGAAACTCTGCAGAAGAAAGGATGGTGCAAAGAGATATTTAAACCACTGCAAGAGTAAAAGCATTTCATATGGAATTTATCTGATATTAAGATTAAATCAGTTATGTTTAAAAAAAAAAAAAGGGGGGTTGAGTTTTTATAGTCCTTAAGGTTTCAAGTAGAAGAAAAATATGACCTTGCATGTCTTCTTCATTTGGACAGGAGAGCCAGAACAGTCAGGATTTCATGCTGAATTTAAAGGAAAGAGCATTTTGCAGTAGAAAATGAGCTGATTTTGTGAGTTTGCGTTCCTCGCAGTGAGGCATGCTTCTGCTGCCTGAAAGGGCAGGTTGTGCAGTGCCCAGCTTGCTACCGACAGCTTCTATGAAGTGTGTCACACCTACTCTCTATGTGACTCCAGCCATTGTTTTCAAATTCACTCTATTTGATCAGAGGCATAAGGCAACCCTGAAGGTGGTAGGGCTGCTCTGGTCCCACCGCAGTGGCCTGGTCTGTGGGATAAGGCTGTGAGGCAGAGAGAGGCTGAGCCAAGCCCCCAGTGACCACCTCACAGACATTGCACAAAACAGGAAGGACTCTTGGATTCATGTTTTCATCTTCCTCAACAACCTGTCTGCAACATGAACCTCCTTTCAACAGTTTGTCAGGCACTGAGACCAACACAGAGGTCTCCTCTGGGTGCACAAACCAACAACCAGGGTATGGGAGACGCTGGCCAAGCCACCTCCTTGGTGGATGGCAATCTGGAGGCAACTAGTTGAGTTTGCAAGAGTAGCCTCTGCACTTCCACTCAGCTCCCTACTCACCCCCTCATTCCTTGCCAAGCAATGAATCATAAGAGCCGAAGTGGAATCAGAGGCAAAATACGAGCTATTCATGCACATGACACACTTAAATATCTTTATGTATGTTTATTCTTCTTATTTAAACAAAATTTTGCATCTGATATTGAATCTTCATAGTTACTTGAAGTCATCTTTAACAAAAAGTAAGAGATAACACAAATAATTTAGAGATGTCAAATGAGCTCACCACAGACAAGTCAATGTAAGCTATCAGAGCAGGAAAAAAGAATGCTTTACACAAATATAAGGAAAAGCATTTGTCTTTGTGAGTAACATAGATCTAGGAATAATAAAAAAAAGGTCTCTCAATCATTTGATGTCTCAGTCAAAATAAATATGGTTTTACTGCTGTTTCAGACTTCAAAGGGCCTCAGCTTCCACAGTTGCTAGGGAAATCAAACAGGACATTTTTAAATTGCAGGTTATTACATTAAAAGAAAATATTGCCATTGGTACTTTATGCAAATTAAAAAAGCGAGAGTTTTTTCAGTAAATAAAGTTAAAATAGACAAATTATTAAATACAGGTACAATATGTTTGTAGTACTTCGTGGTGAAAATCTACAGGCTCACGTAACTTAATCTTTACATAGAACTTTGACAAGAATTTCATGCAACAGAAGAATTTTTTGGGGGAGTTGAGGTAGAGGAAAATCTTTTGTGTCATGAGCTGTTATTCAGTCTTGAAAGCACACAAGCTTGATAGTTTTTAAAGCCCAGGATACGATGCCTGTCTAATGCTTCCACTTACCTCCTAGGCCACTCACTGTTTTCTGCATCTACATCTGTAGTAACTAGCTCAGGCAATTCAGATACAACATCCTATCAGCCAGTCTCCAAAGTAAATACATGGATAAATAAATGTTTGGGTTTCTTGGTTCCCTAATGTGTGTAGAGACATGTAGGAGTCTAATGTTCTGCCTTCGTTTCCCCGAGTGGTTCAAAACAAATCTTCTTGTGAAGAGTGAACACATTTTTGGGAGCTTTTACTACGCGGAGGACATGAGCCAATGTTCAAATCTGGATTTAGAGGTTCAGACATTTGGGGCTCATTTGGGGCTTGTGAGCAGGTTTTGTACATTCCAAAGGCAGAAGCAAACTCAATAATTTGGGTTTAAGTTTGGGCTTTGGTGCCAAGCCCTGCGCAGAGGGGAAAGGGAAGGCAGTCTCTGCATAGATGATTACACTGTTTACAGTGATAGTATAATTATGAAAGAAGCTTTCATGCCTCTCTTCAGCTTTCCTCTGCCATCCTCCTTCCCCTATTTTTCTTCTACTTTTAAAAAATAACAGTGGACAAAGACATTATTTTTTTCAAATTCTCCATAGAGTCCAATATGCAGGCAAACACATTTATATGCAAATCAGTCTTATTAAAAATGCTGTGTGTTATCTCCAAGACCCTATCAGAAAAGAAGCATTTATGCCTCAGCAGGTAATACTCAGTTAAATATTCCAGTGATTTTTGTATTGTGACTAAAGTGAATTATGGAGAATTGTTGAGTGTCAGAAATGACCTTTAAGCCCATTAAGTACATTAGAGGCTTATTGTTGCACAGCCTTCCGGTATAGTAACTAATTGCTTCCAAAGCAACCCTAACACTTCTGTGGGTTTTTTTAATTAATCTTGTCATTTTATGACTTCCTTACATTTTGATTAAAACTTTTGCTCCTTTTTTCAATTAACATTCTTTTTTTCATGTTCCATGTTTCTGCTTTGGTCCCATCATCCATGCTATGATTAAAGATGATGCATTATCAACATTAACTTATCATACATCACTTAATATTCAAAACAGGCTTTTTTTCCTTTTTTTAATGTGTCTCTTCTCCCCTTTTTCCTTTTTGTTAAATGCTATGAAAACATGAATTTTCAGTTTGGCTTTATTTGTTTCTAAAAAACAAACAAACAATTTGAGTGTATCACTTTTTCCTTTGAATGCTGCATTTGCACCACTGGCAACAAAAAGATGGAAACAGAAATCAGCTTCAAAAAGATTTTATGCATGTTTGGGAAAAAAACAGTGTGCATGATATCACAGCATTTTACTTCATTGCCCATTTACTCATTTATTTCCTTATTTTTCCATGAATGTTTAACTCTCCAAAAAATTAAAGTAGAAATTCAGGTCTCTCAAGCTCAGTTAGATCTGTTTCCTTAGAGATAGATGTTTTGTGGCCCTCTGGTGTAACCCCAGGTGGAGGAGGCACTCTGGATTTCAGGTGAGCTGGAGGAGGAAGAGGAAGCACAAGCTACGGGTCACCAGTAAGCTCTACTGGTGCCATGAGCCACCCCTCAGGACCCACTAGAGGAAGGGCAAGTACAAGTTCAGTTAACAGGGCTCACAGAAATAATAATGCTGGCTCCATTCTGGTCCACCAACATTCACGTGAAGGGAAGGAGCAAGCTGCTTCTCCTCTCTCACACGCTGGGACGTGACTGGCACAAGAATCCCTCTCTCATGTTGAGTATTACCATATTCTGCCTCTATCCACAAAAAAAACCTGTAGGTACTATTTGAGCAGGAAAGCATTGCTTAGCATAAATGAATTTATAATTCCTCCTTGCCTGTGCTTGGTGAAACATGACAGGAGACAGCTTTGAAACAGCTTATAAAAGCTAATTCAGAGTCACCGGTATAGCACACTATTAACCAAATTTCAGATATGAAAACAGTGGAAAAACAAAGGAATAAATATTTAAAGATGTCTAAATGAAGAGGAAGCAGTATACTCTATGGACCTTTAAAAAGCATAAATGCCTACAATCTGCCCTGCAGAGAAAAAGATTTCAAAATCCACTTGTCATTAGAGCTGCAGATTCTGTAAACCTCTGAAAACACTGTAAATTTTATCTAGATTCGTAAATATCAATTTCAATGCTGTTTCACTGGGAACCACTTGATCTGATTTTAGACCTCTATGTCTAATAGGAATACTAATACAGGGAAAAGAGAATTTCTAGATGTGATTATGAGCCACTGTGTTTACACAGCAAAAGACTATATCAAGCTCTATGGAGGCACCAGTTAAAGACATGACTTGTGACTGAGGAAATATTTCAACTTTGCCATTGAATTTGAAGAAATTCACATCTGCCCTGCTCTTGAATGCTCTCCCAGGCCATTGCCAGTCAAATCAGGATTCTGAGTTGAGTGCTTGATATGGTCCTGTACAGTAGTCCTTACATTATGGTCTAACTTTCAGAATTTGACCCAGTCTAATTTCAATCTTTACTTCTGTCAGTTCAAACAAAGGGTTTACTAGGGCCAAGGTTTCATAACTAATAAACTTTGTAACAGCACTTGTTTTCTTAAGAGTTACGATCAAAACGTCTGAGTGTTCTGGAGAATCCTATAGTTTGGACACCATATGCTATAAGAAGTTAAATTTTATTATGAGCCAAATTTTACTGTTGGGAAAATAAGCCATCGTATTCAGCTTTGTGACTAAATATTTTGTATGGGGACATATAATTCTTCAGAAGCATTAGCAGGCTCTGCAGTTTCCTGGGTTGCATATCTGTGATGCTTAGCTTCACCCTAAAATAACACTTTGTCATAAAAATAAAGTGAATGTGTATCCTACCAAATTAACTTTCAAGTAACCAAAAAGAGGATCTCATTTCCTCGTTGGAGTGAGAGTCGACAGTTTTCTTCTACAGCATCTGCCATTATTCCTCTCTATGTCCTCGCTCCCTAAAAAGAAATTATTTAAAATAGGTATTCTTTTCTGATATTTTCTAGATATATGTTTGGGCATAGTAGGTTTGAGTGTTTAAAAAGCATGATTCATATTAAAATTATATTTCTTGTATGACATCCAGCAATAACAGAAGACTGAGATGAGAATGAAGATAATCACCTAAAGACATGCTGCAGAAGAGTGTTGAAGGAAGTATTTACCACCATGCAGGGAACTTCAGCAAGACTAAAATAAGTTACAAATGGCTCAGGAACCCTTCTGTGAATTCTATTTACTCAAATGCCACTTCTCAAGGCACAACACCCAAGGCATATTTCACTCTCTCTGAGCACACCTTTTCTATTTGTCAATATTAAATTCCACGTGCTGGCCTTGTTTGTGAATCCTCATTAAATTCTTTTGTAATCCATTCGTGTCCTCCAAGTATCGACTTTAAAAGTCCTCTCATTTTTGTCATCTGTAAATTTTGATGCACTCTATATCAAATCCATTTCTAAATCACTAATATAAATGTTAAATAGAAAATAGCTCCAGGCAACCTTGTCTGTCATATTCTGCCAGGAGGATCCTTTATCATTTATTATGATCCTTCAGGGGCCCGCTTACTACCCATTATTAATCCATTTTCCCTGACCAGTCTTCACATCTCCCTCATGACTTTCCTTACTAGTTTCTTATGATCTATGTTTGGAAAAGTGCTGCTAATCTATATGCAAATCCACTTCACACTGTTAACCTGTTAACCATATCAGATAAAGATCACATTAGTCTCTATAATATGTTTGCAGTTTCATGCTGACACCAGCTAAAAACTCTTTGCCTTCAAATACCTTACTGTATTCTTACTGTATGAAAATACTATCCCAACTGAGACAATATCAAAACTCAGCAATATCTGCTTGCTTAGCCTTTACCAAGACAACACTGTTGGTCCTCTAGGTTTTGGTAATAGGATAGTTTCTTGTTGTTCAAAACGGAAGATCAGAGAATTTTCCCAGGTGGTTCAAGTAATTCCTTCTCTAAGTAAAACTTATTTTACCTTCCTTGTTTCTCATCTGCATCACACTTTCCAATCCATTATGAGTGCTGCTTATATCATCTTCTAGGAAACAATAGGAATCAGTGAACTGTTCCCCCTCTCTCAACAACCGCAGAGATCAGGCATAGGAAGTAGGCGTTTAATTACCCTTCCATTATCCCATCACCACAAAAAGTCTGCTTTATCATTTTAGCAGAAAATTGTAATCCTCACCTCTTACAAATACTCTTTACTCTTACACGTCCTGCTAGCTATATTTGCTTTCAACATCCCCAAAAACATTGTATGGAGGGCAAAGAGAATAGCCATATCAACTGCTTTGGGATGTTGAGGAATTCGAATTCCAGTTCTAAATTAATGCAGAATAAAGATTTTACTCTTATTGTTGAAGCAATGGCTAACACTCCTTAGCTAAAGTTCAGATACAGTTGCACAGCTATGAAGATGTTTGGTGGCTTTGGGATTTTGCATTGAGGAAAGGGAAGCAGGCAGCAGCTGGACATGCTAAGGTGGGTTTCCTGCTGGGATGGGGAAGCAACAGGCAGCACAATGACAAGTGTTACATGGCCAGGCATCCAGGGGTACAATGCTACACTAGCTCTAGAGAGGAGGAGGAGGGAGATGCTCTGTGCAGGTGCAAGAATGGGACATCATTTAATGGAATGAGGAAATGGTGTATTTCTTCCTTCAAGTCCATGGGAGATTTTCTTCAGACTAAGGTGACAGCTCAAGACCCATGGGGCAAAAGAACAGCAGATTGACTCTTGGGGTTAAGTGGCCCCTAGAAGACGGAAGGTGATGGCTAAATGCACAACCCCTCTCTGTCCAAACCTGATAAGGACATGAACAATTTTCTACAGTGAATGAATGTGCATGCGATCTACCCCACTTACTCTTTCTGCATATAGGTATAATACTTCTTTCTAGTAGTATAGCATATGTCTATTTGAAGTATGGTACAGGTCTTATGTTAAGAAGAAAAGCTGTTTACCTAGGTAATTAAATAGAATGTTGTTTCTACCACTTATAGAAGGTTTTCTAATATCTGAGGGAAATGAAGGGAAGTCACAATAGTGCATACTCATTCTCTAGTAAGAAAAGCTGGTTGATTTTTCAAGAACTTACTGAAATCTCAGGAGTTAGCAATCTTATTTTGCGGGAAGGCTGGGAATTTTGGCAAAAGCTATGCTTGGCTAAGCAGGCAGTATCTTATTGGACTAAAACACAAAAAGAAAACATACAAGAAGTAGAAAAAGGTACAGACAACAACAACAACAAAAGAGTGAAAAAGCATTGCCTGGGTACTTAGGAATGAAATCAGGAAGACCAGAGCCTGTCTGGAGCGAAAATGTATGAGGGACATTTAGCACAACAATAAAAGACTTTACAACCATACTATTTGCAAAACGAAACTCAGGAAAAAATATGGATTCACTGATAGCTAGAGAGGACAACCATGAACAACGTGGAACATATTGAAGCACTGAGTACCTACTTATATGAGTAAGAAAAGCCTCCTCCCCAACCTGTGTGTTTACTAGCACAGTTTGAGAAGGGTGAGTGCAGAAAACAGGAAGGGAAAAACAGGTTAGAGACTCCTGAGAGAAGCTGAACTCATTGCTATCCATGGATTTGCAATGGGATTCACATAGGGATGTTGGCAGAGCTTGCGCATGTGATGGTGATATTATTATTATTATCATCTATGAAAAACAGTGACAAACAGGGCAGGTCACTTTTAAGTGGAAAAAAGCTAACTCTACACTTGTTTTCAAAAAAGGCAGGATGAAGGACCCAGTCAGCCTTGCTTCAGTCCCTGAAAAATTATGGAGCATGTTCTCTTGAAATCCATTTCCAAGCACATGAAGGACAAGAAAGTAATTAGGAACAGTCAAGACAGATTTACCAAGGGCAAGTCTTGTTTAACCAACCTGATAGTCTTCTGTAGAAAAATAATTGATGATGTGGATAAGGAGAGAGGGATGTTTTTAATAGACATTGATTTCAGTGAAGGCTTTTGACACTGCGTCTCACAGTATTCTTTTTTTTAGCTCAGGAGGTGTAAGCAGGAGAAACGGGCTGCTAGAAACCTGTCTGGACTGGTAGACACTGAGGACTGCAATCAGTGGCTTGATGTCTGGTTGGTGGAGGGTGATGAGCAGAATAGTCTTGTACTCTGTACATCCACACTGGAGTACATGTTGTTCACTCTCCTCACCAGTGACCTGGGTTGTGACACACCAGGTGTTCTCAGCAAAATCACAGATTAGGGACAGTGACTGACACAATGAATGGCAGAGTTTCAACCTAGAGACAACTTGGGAAATTTGAGAATTGGGCCAACAGACACCTCATGAAGTTCACCAAGAACTACAAAGGCCTGCACCCAGGATGGGAATTCCCATGCATTGGTACAGGCTGAGACATGATGGGCTGGTCAGCAGCTCCACTGAAAAGAAGCTGCATACCTGGGTGAACATGAGCCAACAACATGCTCTCATTGCAAATAAAGCAAACTTCTTAATGAGTTTCATTAATGGGATTATGGTGATTATGGTCAGCAGACTGAAGAAAATTAGAATCCTCCCTTACCTGGTCCTGGTGAAGTTATCTTTGCAATACTGGGTTCAGTTTTGGTTGTCCCATTTCAAAAGACACGGTTGCGAAACTGAAGGGTGTTCACCAGTGGTTTCCCAAGATGATCAGGGCCTTGGACACGTGACCTGCTTTGAAGGAATTGAGCTTATTTAGCCTGCTGAATGGGAGACTAAGGGAAAATGTAATTGCAGCCTATAAAACTTGAAGGGTAACTACAAAGACAGTAGATCCAATGTATTCTTGGTAGTGCAAGATGGTATAGCGAGGTTTTGTAGTAATGAATTGCGTCTTGAAAGGTTCAGCCTGAATATCAGGAAAACCTTCTTGACCAGGAAGGTGGTGCAACACTGGAATGGGGGCCCAGAGAGATTGTGGCATCTTCTTCCATGGAGGTTTACAAGACTTAACTGGACAAAGCCAGGGCTTAGTTATGTTGGGAATAGCCACTAGTTTGAGTGAGAGGTTGGAATATGAGACCTGGTGGACAGCAGGACTGGGTCCTGGGGGACAGCAGGATGACCATGAGCCACCACTGTGCCCTTGTGGCCAGGAAGGCCAATGGCATCCTGGGGTGTATTAGAGTGGGGGTAGTTAGTAGGTCGAGAGAGGTTCTCCTTCCCCTCTACTCTGCCCTGGTGAGACCACACCTGGAATATTGTGTCCAGTTCTGGGCCCCTCAATTCAAGAAGGACAAGGAGCTGCTGGAGAGAGTCCAGCGCAGAGCCACAAAGATGATTAAGGGAGTGGAGCATCTCCCTTATGAGGAAAAGCTGAGGGAGCTGGGTCTACTTTAGCTGGGAGAAGAAGAGACTGAGGGGTGACCTCATTAATGTTTACAAATATATAAAGGGTGAGTGTCACAAGGATGGAGCCAGGCTCTTCTCGGTGACAACCAATGATAGGACAAGGGGTAATGGGTACAAACTGGAACACAAAAGGTTCCACTTAAATTTGAGAAGAAACTTCTTCTCAGTGAGGGTGACAGAGCACTGAACAGGCTGCCCAGGGAGGTTGTGGAG
Organism: Streptopelia decaocto; assembly: GCF_964273445.1. Lineage (NCBI taxonomy): Eukaryota > Metazoa > Chordata > Aves > Columbiformes > Columbidae > Streptopelia > Streptopelia decaocto. The sequence continues at coordinate 100,122,556 of NC_138663.1, read as the reverse complement.
TCTCTTTCTCTGGAGACATTCAAAACCCGCCTGGACATGTTCCTGTGTAACCTCATCTGGGTGTTCCTGCTCCGGCAGGGGGATTAGACTAGATGATCTCTTGAGGTGCCTTCCAATCCCTAGCATTCTGTGATTCTGTGACCTCTAGAGATACCTTTCAGCTAATATTTCCAAGATGAAAATTGCTTATGGCTATGACTTTTATGTCAGTATATTACAGGACACTGAAATATTATATAATGATAACAGGAACCTCTAAGTTAGGCACTTACAGAACTTCTGCTCTCTCTCCTCAGGTTGCACAGCAGTCTTGGGGGCCTGAAAATTGGAAGAGGTCATGGTATATGGGTCTCAGCTATAGTATGGCCCCATCTCAAAAGAAACAGGTCAAAAATCTTGGCCTCATTCAAGTAAATTGCAAAACTCCCTTTTAAAAATATGTTTATGTAAACAGATAAAAATAAATCTAACAAAAAAAGAGGAGGAACTAAAGGTAAAAAGATATGGTAAGACAGATTCCTTGTTTGTACATGGAAAAAGATGGCTTCAAATACTGTCTTAGTTTTTCAGAATATGGAAGATATACAGTATATGCCCGATACAACAATTCTAGGAAGGTATTGGCCATCTGTGTAGTATGTGATAGGAAAATAACAGGCAGTAAAAAGAAACTCTCCTGGCAGATGATGATTTAGCTTGAGTTGTTCACTCTTAGATCATTATTGCTGCTGCTGACAATAACTCTCAATGGATGCAAAACCACTGATGTTCAGGGAACTATAATAACTGCTGCATGTTGTAACACCCTTTCAGGGTGACTATGATTTGCTCACCTCATGGCAATTTACCTATCCTTTGCACTCCTCCATGAGCTCAACATTTTTGTCTTTGTCCTGAATGTGGTCAGTCCTTCAAGTGAGTGGGTGTGCAAATGTACATCTGCAGTGCACGCAGAGGAAATCAAGCTAATTTCTAAACGTACTATAGAAAAGGCAGCAACCAAACTAGATGAGAAAAGGGAAAATTACCTTATGTGGAAATTTGTGATATGGCACCTGAGTTAATTCCACCTCCTAAACTACCTTGAGAACTGCTACATTATACTCCAGTTTAGAGCTGCAACGCAGACCCTGAGTGTTCACAATTACAGTGGAAACCTCTGGGGACAAGTAACAAGGACAGACTATGATGAAGTCTCAGCCTTAGGCAAAGTTTTCCAGAAAGCAAAGCACCAGCTGTTTTCAAGCCAGTTAATGTATTAAATGCTGAATTATTCTAAAAATGAATAAAACAATCAATAGGAAATACAAGATGAGGACCCCATCAGATCAGAAAGTCATATTCACCAGTGATCAAATCTCACTGCAGCTGCATGCAAATTGCATGACTCATCACGAGGCATACTGTTGTGAGGTTGAAATCATTGGGAGCTTGTCAGGTTTCAATTGGATTAAAACATTCTCCTGGGAAGGACAGGTTGCTAAAACCTTGAATCCATAATGTTGCCATCAAAGACAGTGTGACAACTATTGTTGTAACATCACCTCTGGGGAATAAAAATGTGAATATATCTCAATCATGTTGTTTAGATTTAAAAAGGGAGTCAGGATATGAAATATGAAAACATCTAAAAGTCTCTGACTATGGCATAACTGGTATTTGATGAATAATATTGGTTTAATGCCCATATTCAGATGAAGAAAAAAACTGTCTTTAAAATGGCACTTATATAGATGCATAACTAGGTCTTGAATCAGGTGCTACTTATGAGGAGATTGACTGTCCTAGCCTCAGCAAACACATTTGCTTTCTTTACCTGTGCGACCATCAGGCAGGAGATCAGAAGAAAATCAGAAGTCGCACTTCCGGCTTCTGATCTGCCTTCACTGTCATTCCCCAGAATGACTTCCAGAGTAGTTGGCATACCTGGAAGGATACTCAAGATATGTAAACTGTATTATCACAAGCCCCAAGTTTAGTTACATCAGTGTAATGCACACTAGTAATACAGTTGGCCAATAATCCATGTTCTACACAAGGATTTCCCCCCTTTAGGCTTTGTTTTGGACCAAATGAAAAATGGACCTGTGATGCCTCCTACTGCTTGGTGTGTATTCCTTAGTCTTCTCTATCGCATTTTAGGGAAGTTACCTTGAGATCTTTGAAATATTAGTGCTGATGTAATGATGGTAAAGGCTGCGTCAGATAAGGTCTCAGATATGAAGACTACAAGCTATTTAAATATAAAAGAAACAGAAAGAGATGAAAGCAGTAAGTGACTCACAAATACATGTCCAACAGGAGCCATGCATGCATTTTATCTTACAATTCTGCTGACTAGGTAAGATGTTTTTTGACAGGTTATTTCATTTGATGTTATAACAAAACAGACAATGCTTTTTCATGGATATTACTCTAACACTCAAAAAGGTCCTTTGATTCAAATGTTGATCTGATTCAAAACTAACAAAGCACGATCACAAGAATAATTCATTTTTCTGGTGCTACTTCTTTTCCATGGGCTGTAAATTGCACCAGACATAATTTTAAATTACTCTTGGGATGAAGATCCTGATAAGTCACTGTGTTTGCAGGAAGAATTTATGCATCAGTACTACTACATATATCTAGTCTTCTCATGCAATCTAGAGAGAAGACTGTAAACCAATGTGTCCAAAATATTTGACAAAATATACCTCTCATTATATAGGAAAAATTCTTTCTTGTCTTGCTTGTTAAAATTATAGTTTCTAATAAAAGGATTGATATAAAAATTGCAACAGCTGTGTTCATCTGCCACATACTGGATGTTGGTGAGGCTGCCCCTTCAGCCACTGTTAGGCAGGAGCATTCCTGAATTGGTACCACACAAGTTTTCAGAGTTTTCTTGGTGTGATTGCTGATTTGGGGTTACTGGGCTGTGCATTCTCAGCCCAGCAGTGATCCACCAGTCTGTCCTATAATTTAAACGCACTGTCTTCAACAGCTCCAAGTGCTCCTTCCTTTGCAAATTCTCTCCTCAAACACAAATTTCATTCAGATAGACTTACTTAACATGGGTCAACACACCATCATTACATTTAACCTTGGATTATTTGTTCCTGAGGAAAACACAAGAAAGCCGTTGTGGATACCACTAGATTTGCATTTAGATGAATGTGTAGCATGAAACAAAAACTATATAGCAATGATATAATTAGGTTTAAGAGCTTTCAAAGGCATTGCAATCTTAAAAAGCGGAATTACCGTGTAATAGCTTTTGGTGGTAATGCAACGGAAGCACAATCAGTAAGACTGGGCAGAAAAATTAATAATTAATACACAGCAAACAGCTTTCACAGCCAGCAGCTGCCATGCAGGAGGAAAGAACTTTCATTGGGAACGTGAAATGCACAAAAAGATAAAACAGGAACCAATAAGGGAAATCACAGCACAGATGTACAAGTGATCATAACATGCCTTGTCTGAGCTGAAAAGATGAAATAAAACCCCACTAATTCATAATCTATTATTAAATTATTAAAAAGTTGGTGGACACAAATAAACACAATATAATGGAAGTCACAAATGCTAGGCAGAACCTGAACAAGTTTCTAGCCAAGAAAGAAAAAAAGACAAAATTCAGGACCAAGCAAATATAAAACAACCATAGTGTTTAGTACTGAACTTTATCCAAAGTTCCTCTCAGGCTCTGTTTCCAGCTTCTGTGAAGAGCTGACTTTTACTGCAGCTAATATTTCTTCAGGAACATTTAAATTACTTGACAGGTTGAAGAGTCTAGGCAAGCAAAGGTGAAGTGACTCATAGGTTAAATGTAGCTCATCTGTCCACAACAAAAAGGATATTTTTCTCATGGAATACCCGTGCTTGCAGTTTCACAAATACCCTGCATTTACAGTCCTTATTCACACCCTTGTTGTCTGAGGACAACATCAATGCCAGATACTACTACAGATGGAAATAACTTCATGGAAGTGTGAAAAGCCAGGTCTTTTATTTCGGAAAATGAACAAAAATATTTAAAAATGTATGAAACAGAATACATATAGAGGATCTTTACCAGACGCATGAAGAAATTCCTCTTTTTTCAGCTGTGATTTTGCCCCTGCAACTGTTTGTGTCATTCTCAGACCCCCTCTTAGCTTGTCAAGTCAACTCAGCTGATAAGGTATTCTGAACAGAAGTTATTTCAAATGAACTTTTTATAACACGTGTTAAAATGGATACTTGGTTTTAAAAGCAGATTCTGGGCACTCTGTCAACAAAAACAGCTTATACCTCTATCAAACATGGCCCAGAATATTACTCCAGTTTCTTCTAGTTTGATTTTCATTCTACATAGAGCAAACATTATGTTGCAAATTGGTAACATTTCTGGCTAGCTGCTGTCTAGAATGGGTTGTAAGAAGTGTATTGTATTACACCACGCACATTGTGTCAATAACTGCATAGAATGAGCGTTGTGTTTTACATATTTTCTATAGTATTATATTGAACTACTTAGTGTAGTTCTCATACCACCAGTATAATTAAGATATTTAAGTTATTGATGCCATTTGTTTCTCATTCTTTGACAAACCCACGTAATTCTATATTTTATAAAAAACTCATGGAAAAATATTACTGACATATTTGAGGACACATGGTTTTGGAAGCATTACTTTAATCCCCGGGAAGTCATTTAATAAAAATGGATTTTTCTACCTCAAGTAGATATCTGAAAAAAAGACCTTCTCATAAATATTAGATGTAGAAATGTCCTTACAGTAACAACTGCCAAAGCTCCATCTTAAGTAATAAAAAACTTAATAAAGTTCACCTTTGGTTAATTATGTTTTTCTCCGTCTAATTTTTTACTAAATGTCTGCTGTTAATAGCATAATCAAGTGTGCCCCTACCTTCTATAAATATCCACACTCTTCCCTGTAGAATGCCACCAGAGTTGCACCAGATGTGAGTTTGACACAATACCCTTTACATGAAGGTTTTACAGTTTAAGGTAAAATAAGTTCAATTCTCCAAAGCTCTACCCACTCCCTTAACTTCAGTTCACTCCAGTTAATGCTATTTAAGTCAATGGAATACGAATGCACATCCATCTTTGGAGGATCAAACGTAATACTAGCCGAATATAACGATCAGTAACTGATGCTCAGAAAAGTGAAATTGGGCCAGTAGAGTTGGTTTGCTGGAAAAGTGAAATTGCCCATTATCCAGGCACACCTGGTAAATATCAAAATACCAAAGGCTTAATGCACTACTGTGTTACGCCAGGTTTATATCAGGGAAACCCTATATGCCTAAGCAGGGGGCTTAACAAGCCCAAGGGGCTAAGGGTCAAATTCCAACCCTCTGGAGTCCCTCTCCTCTTAAACTCAACTTTTAAAAAACCCATTTAGTGATTTACTTCCTATTTTCATGTCCAGCCACTTATGAAATGATCCCAAACACCTAAAAGGAATTCAAATATAATTTACTCAAAAAGGACTTGAATCTTAAGCTTCCAATTTCTAGTGCTCAGATGGTCTTTAATAGAGAATGGGAAATTGGAGTAGGAGAGAGACACCAGCTTCTCCTTCCTGAAAAGCAGAGGAAGTCCTGCCACACCCTTAAAAGCAAGGGTTTAGACAACTATTTGGAAAAGACTATTTGTCTCTTGTGAACCCTTTGTAATGAAATGCTTCATGATTTTAGCATCCATACATCATAAAATGTGTGATTTAAAAGGTAAACCTGTATTTCAGTTTTTCCCACTGATGCCTGTGTGCTGTCCTAAGGTTGCTCCTCGTATAGCCTCTCAGTTTCTGTGTACCCTGTCCCTGCGATGCCTCCTCCTTCAGATCTCACCTGCAGTGTGTGAGTGCTGTCTAGCTACAGCTATGCCATGGTACCAAATTAAACACATTTTAAATGGTCTGATATTGGTGAGTTCCTGAATGCTATACAGATATTTTCACTTTTAGAAATTGGGATTGTTCCCTAGAATTGTTACTCCCTATCATACCTAAGACAGGTCAAACCTCTTTATTTTCTAGGAAAGAAATCACCTTGTTTTATGGATTAATTGCATCAAATATATAGTCTCTTCTTCATTTTGATATCCAGATATTCCCCATTCTCCCTTTGGGCACTTCTTATTGCAAACAAAATTATTGTTTTATAGTGATATAGTCACAGCGTGACAACGTATTGCAAAATGTGACTGACTGCAGTTGCGGTTACATGAAGCCTTTCCTAAAGCTACAGATATGGCAAGCCTAACTAATATAAATCTTATTCACAGTCATTGTCCCACTGCAATTAACAGAGGTAATGTTTGCTGGTCTGAGCCTACAGTTTTACGTTTTATAGCCCCGTGAGCAGCATTTCCAGGCTTTCCTCAAGTATATTCCTCTGAAGTGTGTATGCCCCTTTAGGAATCATTTCCCTGACCTGTACCCTTACCCCAGATTTTGTATAGTCCTATAATGAAAGACAACATGGAAAGAGATTTGGGACTGAGTTTGCCTAGCTAACATACAAAAGTAATTTGGCAGCTGGGGCTCCATGGGGAAGGATGCAGGCAGGAAAAAACACTGTCTGGTTCATAATGAATGTTTTTGAAATCCTCACGAGCCTAGGTACTTACTGACAAACTCAGCAACCAATGCATCTTATTATGAAAATGTTTTAGTTTTTCTTCCCGCAACCCCCCCCTCAGTACCTGTTTTTAAGTGTCAACTGGTAATATTGCAACTAATCAATGGCAGTTAGTGTTATCAGGTCACAACAAAATAAGTTATATTTTGCAATATAAATTATTATATAAATGTTTTTAAGTAGCATTAGCTCTATGGTAACAAGGAAAGGCACATTCTGTACAAACAGATAAGCCTGCTCTTCCTACGCCTGTATCTGGGGTGCTGTGCCGAGTTTGTTCTCAGAGGGAGAAGGATATGATTACTGAGATAAAACAAAATTGCACATTACAGTCATTATGGGGAAGAGGGAGGGAGAATGTTAAATGTATTTAAACTGCAGGAGGTTAAAACAGTGTGTGCCAAAAATCTCTGAACGTGTCAGTATTAATAACAGCTGGAAGAACGAGCGGAGCTGACTCTCCATTCCTAATGCACAGTTCAGTGTTTAAGGTGTTAGGATGCTGAGCTTCCCTCTGATTTATCAAGCTTTTGCTTTCTGCTCCAACACCCCTCCTATGTAATGGGTATCACTGATGACAAAGGGTACACAAATGCTAAACAGTAGCTTCATTTCTTACCTCTAATGTAGCCAAGGAACAATCTTTCAATACACTGGATTATGCCTTCACACTCTTGAAGAATAATTAAGGTGAAACTATTAAGAAAACAAAACAAACAACAAAAGAAACAAACATACCAAACAACAACCAACAACAAAACCAAAATCAAAACCAAACAATAACAACAACAAACCCAAACTAAACAACCAATCCAGGGGCCCACTCTTAATGGAATAATGTGAGAGAATAAGAAACTCAGAAAAAGCACACAGCTTTTGAATAAAAACATAGTGCTTTTGAACCAGACCTCCTGCAATAAGATCAGAAAGCAAATCCTTTAGGTCCATGAGGTGTAGAATCAGAGGGAAGTGGCATGTGAGCAACACTGACTGATTGCATTTCAAGCTGCATTTGAAGTCCGGACCTTCAACACTAAAATGTATGCATATCCTACTCCAAATAGGCAAATTCTGCTAATCAGCATGATGGTATGTTTTCATCTTTTGACAGCCTGTAGTGCCACTTCTTTGATGGTGTTTATACACCTCTTATATGGGTAAGGCAGCCTATTCTAAGCATTTAAAAGCCCCCAGTGTTATGTTAATGAGCAAAGTTTTACGATAAATGCGTGCTTGGGTTATGAATTCTAAAAGCATGAACTAAAAGGAGCCCTATCCATAGCTGGTATGCATTAAAGAATTTAATGGATGTATGCTAGAAGAAGATGAAACCTTCCATTTTCTGGTGGGCTTTGTAGATCTCCCTTGTATCGATTGCACTAACTATCAGTGCAAGTTAGTGCAACAACTACTTGCACTATCAGTGTCCAGAGGTAGGAAGCAGAGCTGTTAGTTTCAGATAATATATTAGACCCTCTAACTAATAGTATTTTTTACACAAACATTCAAATTATTTCAATATTATATCTATGCTACAACAAGAAGACTGAGTCACAGCTTGACAAAACAACTTGCCCATAGAGTAGGTGGAGGGTCTACAGCAGATGTGGTAAAACACTCTAATATCTGATCCAGTCCATGGTACCTGTAGGAACTTAAATTGGCACCGTGCTGAAGTCATCCCTAATCAGATCCTAAGCCTACAATTTAGTAATGAGAATAAAACCAGTCAAATCTCTAAATTCTACCCCACCCTATGCATGAATAAATGCTGTAAAAATAGCAAAGATGGCAAATGCAACAGTGGGTTTTGTAACCAAAATGCTACGTTTTATTTCACAAAGAATGACACAGAGTTAATCTGCTAATTGTGCATGGGCCAAGCAGTCACCAGCCTTTAATTTGTGTGACGTAGTGATGTAAGGCTTTCTATCTTTTCTGCAGTCAATCAGTCATGTTAGATGTAATGGGAACTATATATGGTCACCCTAGCGAGAATAAATCCTGTAAATTATTCTGGAACAAAACCAGTAAAAGAATGATGAGATTTCCCACAAGACAAGCCAGATACTTAAGGGTTTTCCTTTAAGCCAAATCACATTTTGTAATGAAGCACAACTCAAAGCCAGAGCCAGCACAAAATAAGTCACAAAACTGGGACCGAAACTGTGACTAATTTAACAGCTGGATGGATGGCAGCTGATCATTTGGGTTTGGTATTCAGATGCCACTGCCTCAGTAGAAACTGGGTGGCCCCGGGACACTAGATCACAGACTTATAGGGCACTACTAGAGATGTTTGTCTGTTCAGAATGAAGCCAGCACACTGCAATATTTGTTTTGAGGGTTGGCTGTTGCTTCAGAACCATAATGGAGGTCTCTGGTTGATGGTGGACTTGGGCTGCTCTGAGTGGGAAGGCTTGACAGGGAGTTACTGCAGACCAGGAACTGTGGTTTGTGCCCTAAAAGTGCTCTGGTGACTGGGAGTGAGGAGTCTGGAAGAGATGCTGAGTGCTGAAAAGTTCAGATCAGTCTCAATTTCTGGCATATCATTGTTTCTGGCACAGACAGGATGTACCTGGGCTGAGGCAACAATACTCTAAACCCAGCATGCGTTGAGCACAGCAGTGCCTACAGAGGGCCAGGTCCTGTCTTGCACAGGGCACTTGAAAGCTGGATTTGTTAGATGCTCTAATGAAACCATTTGTATGGATCAGAGGGTGTGCATGTAGATACTCAGGATGCTCTGAGAAATGCAATGTCACTTTGGTGTAACTTCCAATAGAGGTCTTCTCTTTTCCCTTGTATGATCTGAGAGCCTTCCTGGATTTTCTTTTTTTGCAACCTAAAAAAAGTTAGTTATGCTACTTTTGTGGATGAGTCGGAAGGCTGGCATTTGGTCATTCAGTCTTATCCCACATTGTCCCAATGTGACATAAATGAGAAAAGGTCAAGAAAAAATCTGATTCTAGAACTGCAGGCTATGCTCAGGAGGGGAAAGAGGGAAAAGAGGAGAAATACAATAGCATTTGCTGTCAATGTATCATTTCTAGCCAGGTCAAGGCAAAATATCTTGCTTCCTACCTTGATAAAGCATTAGTAATAGGTCAGGAGTCAGCTGCTTCCCTTATCAGCACCAGGAACTTAAATGTCAGTGATTAAATGTTTCCATGGAGATCCCCTGAGCTTCACTAATGTGGGCACATTATTTACACCCACACTCTGCTGGAGAAATTATAATGACAGCGTGTTTTGTTGTGCCCCAGCATATCTACAGCAAGCGGTGCAGCTGGACTCTGAAGCTATCTCGGAGCACAGAGCCAGATCTCAGGGATGCGAGAGACACCTGTTCATCTCATTTTCAGAAACAGCTCTTGCTGGAAAGAAGCAACGAGCATTTTCGGTGTTCAGTTCCGGACAGATGACTCCAGTGCAGGGGAACTGTCACAGCTGCTCAGTATGAACAAATGAATTCTTGCAGGAGGCTGCAGTAGGTAGTACATCAGCTGTGTGACTTACATAGGCCGTGCACTGTTTAGTTGTTAATTTATTTCAGCTGGAGAAAGAACAGATAAATTCATGATCAGAGGAGCGGGGGAATATCTTATTTGCTCCAAATTGGTTCAGCCTGGTTCAAGCCAATTATCTCGCAGGGGAGTCACTCCAGAGTGACTTTCTCCATTAGTATTAATCACTGAAGTGTGAAAATTATTGGTGCTATTTTGATGAATACTTCATGTGCCATTTAAATAAACTCGTTTTCACTCCCTTCCATGGACATGCAAATTGTCAAGCTATGATGATACAACCGTAAGTGAATTTTGATGTAATGTACACAAAATTTATATAGCATGTCCTCAAACATTTACTCCATCTATGGTGATATGCAAAGGAGACATTTTTATGCAAAACAAAAAGAAGTGCCATGGGACTTGCTACAGCACCTTTGGCAGCCTGAGTAACTGCATACAGATGGCAGCCAAAATAATTTTCAGGTAATCTAACCAAATAATTTGAGGTATGATAACCTGATAAAATACACAACTGTATATTTTAAAGCAGTAAAGGCAGGTTTATTGATAACCAATAATAAACTATATACTTTTTACACTGAAGAAAGCTTCACAGTGAAATCACCCTTAGATACTGATTATTGTGCAGATAAGGTAGGTTCTTTCATGGGCTGTCCTTTTTTCCTCCTTAGATGCAAAAAACACTGGGAGATAGAATTAACCAAAGTATAAGGCAGAAATACCTGAAGTTTCATAGAATTATTGAATAGTTTGGGTTGGAAGGGATCTTCAAAGATCATCTAGTCTAACCCCCCTGCAATGAGCAGGGACATCTTCAACTAGATCAGGTTTCTCAGAGCCCTGTCCAGCCTGGCCTGGAATGTCTCCAGGGATGGCGCATCTACCACCTCTCTGGGCAACCTGTAAAAATTTCTTCCTCATGTCTAGCCTGAATTTCCCCTCCTTTAGTTTAAAATCATTACCCTTTGTCCTTTTGCAACAGATCCTGCTGTTAAAAGTCAGATCGGTTATACCACACGCAGCTTGGGTTCCTGTGTCCTCCACTAGCACTGACTTTCACACAGAGCGGCTTAGTCCCAGAACCACGCAGCCTACTCCCACTCCCTGGACTTGTTGACTTATACCATGGAGCGTATCCCCGGCTTTACTGTAGGTGCAACAGGGACCAGCTAAAAAACTTTTCCATTCCTTCCGAGACACCAACCCCAACCCCTAGAGGAAGCAGAGGTTTGGTTTTTTTGGAAGAGAGGATAGTGACATCTAGCTAGATGTAGGCAGGGCTGGAGAATGGAGCAGGACATGTTGGAGCACTGGAAGTTGGCAGACATGTGTGTCCTGAGTGCTGAATGGTCGGCAAGGCTTCACTGTGCTGAGAGTTTTTCCTTGATTAGAGAAAAGGCTGAATCTAGAACTGGCTCTTCACTGAACAGCTGGGTCATAGCCATACTTTTGCAATATTATTCCTGGAAGTACCACTCTGTACGATGGCATTGCTGGGAAGGTAGCACAGCACTACTAGCTCTGATTTAGTATATAACTTAAATTAAATCCTCCCTGGAAGTGTGGCTGATGTGTAGGAAGGTGGAAAAATCTTCCTTGTATTGAATCTATTAAAGGTATTTGTTTACTGTTTTGAAATTGAGAAACCCTGCTAATGAGGAGAGTCATTTGGATGTAGTAAGGACTGTATGGTCGAATTCATTAAAAGACTTGGACTGATTATTGTTGATCTCAATTCAAACGTGCTATGCTTATTCCATCAGGCTTTGAACAAATGCAAGACAGAAAAAAAATAATTAGATTCACGGTGGATTTAAGAAGAGGATTCTTCTGTTATCAGTGATGCTAATGAACTTAGCAACAACAAAGTGGATTTTTGATGTGGGCACCCTTTTCAATGCTGAACTTGAAAAACGTCTGACTTATTAAACACTGAAAATAAAAACAAATGTAGAAATGGGAATCTCTGAGTATTTTAAATAGGAAGCTGAGCTGATTGCTTTTTGGTCACTAGTCTTATTCTGATTCAGGTTAGGAAAAAAGAAGAAGTCACCTCAATTTCATGGCTGTAAATGGAAGTAAGTCTCTTAGCCTAGAAGTTAGTGGGCTGTCCAAAAGTATAAAAGGGTTATTGGTAGTTCTTATCAATTGCCACCTAAAGCTGACGTCTCAGCTGCGAGGTGCCTTGTTGAATGGGTGAGAATCCAGCGAATCTATGAGATGCAAGCTTAGGTCTGAGAAATCTTGTTCAGTACATTGTGGAAGTCTATAGGTGTTTTTCCTAAGTTATTCTCCTTCAGAGGGCCTTGGCTCTTTTCACCTCAGTTGAATCTGTTCCAGCTGACCAGGCAGTTCACATGCACTTGGTAATGGGATCTGCAGAAATCCAGAGGTGGAACAAGAAAACACTTTAACTGCAGTCAACTCACTGTTGATGTATCCTGGTTGAAGGTCAGTCATGCTGTACAAGCAGAAACCACACAAGGTCTCCATTTAGATTTAGTTCAGTTCCAGCTGGATAATTAGCTTATGGCTTATAAGCACTACTGTTTGACATATTCTGATGTACCTGAGAAATGTACCACAATCCCAGAATTTTGAGTACTGTATGTAAGGAAGTGTGTAAAGGGTATTTCTTTCCACAGGTCCTCTTCTTGTCTCCTCTATCTTTGCACTCACACCTGCACCTTTATATTTTAGTCATGACCACCAGTGCTGTAAAGGGCATGTAAATATCTTATGTAATCTGTAAAAGATTAAAGACAAAGCATTAAGTGCAGCACAAAACCGAAATAAAGAGATGTGGCTAAGAAAGCTGATGGTTACAGACCAAATTTCAAAGTCCTGACTATGTCCCTGGATTCAAGGTCCCTGGCCAGGACACTGCCTCATCCTCCCTGCAGGCCAGTGGTTAAACACTCTTCCAGGGAGACCTTTGGAGGTCCCATTTGCATGGAGGACATTGGCCCACTTCACTCATTCCTCAGACAAATGGTTTAATTACCAAGCAACAGTATTTCCTGGAGCTGATATGTCATTTTTCAGTAAGGTTCAGGTTTGAAACCATTATTTTGACTTTCTCCCCACTTTAAAATGATAAATTTACATAACAAGGGGTTAGGTACTCATTTAAATCTAGACAACCAACAAAGACTATCATATATGGCTTGCAAAAGAATATTCCATTCTTTTCTTTAAGAATATAGAAGAATATAATGTAGACATATGCATTTTTTGCTTCTGTAAAGAAAAAATAAAACGCAAAGAAAATATTTTGTACTGTGACTCACGCTTTAACATCTTCATTTACTCATGTTTTTTTACACTACTGCTCGCTTTTTCTGTAGGTACCATCTACCCTTTTAGAGACCCACAAGAAATGCTCCAAATCTTCAGTGTAATATTTTATATAATATTTTGCCTTATATTGTACTTTCATCAGTATATCAGGTTTTATTGCTATTCCGTGTTGCATCCTGAGAAGTGAAGAATAGCCTACTTGCTTCAGAACTCTAATGTGGAAAGGATTCTAACTATTGATCCTTGCCAGGATATACATAAAAATCTAACACTTCAGATAAACCCACAAAATGAACACTGAATTCCAACAAATTTTGAGACAGAGTAAATCATTAGTATATCTAGTTCAATAATCCGACTGCAGCAGTAGCTAGTATTTGATAGCACAGAGAATTTTTTTCCCAATGTCTTCTCTTAATGGTATCTTTCCTTCCTCCAACAGCAAATGTAGTTTAGTTTAGTTAAAGCTCTTTTTCTGTATTTTTTTTTAGATCTGTGAGGCAGCAGATTTTATCTGGACTTGGGGAAGAAATAGGATGATGGTATTTTTAACAAGTTACAGAACTTAAAACAGTAATTACAGAAATATTATAAACACATACTCACACAGAGAAAATCTTTTAAGCTCTTTGCTACTGCTACCTAACACATTAACAAATTTTCAGTCTGTGGCAACACAGGAACAAAATAGTATTAACTCTGTGAATTAAAGTAAGTATTCCATTTGATCTGAATAACTGTTGGCGCTTAATTTCTGCGTTAAAATAGAATCTGTCCTGACTTCTTGCTGGATAAATGTTAAATAAAAGGATGATGAGTAGCACTGGTTGTAGTGTGCTTTTCAGAGTAGCTAGACCAACACACAAGACCAGACCATTAACAAATATACAACTTCTGTTCTTCAGACTTTCCCAATTCAAGACCTTCCCTACTCAATATTTCACATTTACAGAAGGAAGTAGGCAGGTAAAGTACCTGAGGCTTCCAGGCAGTAGAATAAATAACTTCTCTGTGCTTCCCTTTTCCTCATGCGCACACATTGTTTCTGCTCATTCTTACACTGAGCACAATGCTTTGTTTTGCAGTAGCCTGTGTAGGAGCTGTGCTGACTTGCAGAGTATCGTGAGCTGGGGCAGATCCCCAGGGCTGGTCTGTGTCTTCTGAATTGCTCAGAAATACAAGAGAGACAGTAAGAGGCTGAAGCAGTCAGTATATAATGCCCTGTAGAAAGAAATTCATGTGTCATAACAAGCTCCCTGGGTTTATTACTAATGCTACTGTATAGTTGGAGGCAAAGAGGCAATTTGTTTGAATTCTGTGAAAAATGCAAGGTTTATTTTCTTTGGAGTGTGTCCATACAGATGTGTGTAGATAGATCCAAGTTCCTGTCTGGAAGTGACACAGTCATGTCTGGGTGATGCTGTGCCTGAATAAACCAGAACTGAATGGAGCTTACATCTGGCAGAACATGCCTGGGCTGTACGTGTGCCCTTTACTGACCCTGAATTTATTGGAGATAAGTAGGACCAGGGTCACCAAAATGTTCTGTAGAAACACTAACTAAACCCAATAAGTTACCAAGTGTTGTTTATGACTATCATGAAAATAATTTGACTTTTATACTTGTCAGGAGAAGAGCTTTTGCTGCACCCTGTCAATCCTGCAACATTCTTCTTGAGCTTGATGTGAAAGGGAGGAAATTCCCATTCCCTCTCTTCCCCCAATATCCCATTATCTTATCTGATGGTAGATTTCACAAAGGTCACACCATCTCCAAAATTTTACTTTGAAATATTTTCTAAAAGCAAAGTAAAATAGATGTAGCTCGCAGCAGGTCAGCTTTACCATGAATAATATCATCATGAGTTTCATAAACTGCCAAGGTATGTAACAACCTAGATTGCACACAAAAGTTTTACCACTGAAAAAATAAACCTGCAGAACAATTCCCTTTCAAGCGTTTGGTTTTTTTTTTTCTTTTATAGTAATTAAGTAATGACTAGGTTGTAAATTAAATTTTCTTTTCCTCAAGGTTCTTCTGCTGTTCACAAGGCA
This sequence comes from Streptopelia decaocto, assembly GCF_964273445.1. Lineage (NCBI taxonomy): Eukaryota > Metazoa > Chordata > Aves > Columbiformes > Columbidae > Streptopelia > Streptopelia decaocto. Next base: position 100,107,029 of record NC_138663.1, on the reverse strand, counting down.
TAATTACTCAGGCATAATTCTCAGTCTGTCATTCCTGAGGGATTTATGACCTTTTGGTTTGTATGGGTTCCTTCAGTGATGCCATACTAGAGAGTCTCTGCTGCTTGCTGGAGATGGGCTGGTGTTACTGCTCATTCTCCATCTCAGTCTCAGACAAATGTCTGCTTCCTTCTCTGTATCTCTATCTTCTGCTAGGGTCAGAATAATTAATTCTCATTTTTATAAGATATATATCCATCTTCTGCCATAATATATTATATGAATGACTTTGTAGCCATTATCTGTCTAATGCACTGTTTTATTCCAAATATGTTGTTTTTCCTAAAAAATAACCTTCAATTTTAGCAGATTTTACATAGACTGAGAGTAGGCTGTGACTTTAGAGCATCTGTTTTTGTTATGCCTAGCTATAATAAGGTAAAATTCTGTAATGTTAAGGCAGATGCAGATTTTGACATTCAACATTATACCGTTATACAGATATACTCTTAAAAGCATCACTGAGCATGTTATTTCACCAGAGAAAGGCTTACCACACATTTTCTTTGATATTTTTAATATACATCCCCATTCCCCCTAGTGGTTTGATATTGTTGAATGCGACCATTAGACTGGATATTGTTTGCTCTGATGTTGCTGGAGTTGCAGTTCTAGGCAATTTGCACAGACTTACTGCAATTAAAACTTGCAAATAGAAGCTACACAATTTGACACTGTATGAGAAAAATGTTTCATTGCTGGGTCTAAAATGGTCACTGTGTTTGTGTCTGGAAGCATGTCTGGTTCCCGGCCATCTAAACAGCAGTCTATACTAAAGGGGTTGTTTCTTCCATATACAATGATTATTTGTCAGCTCCTTTCACTTATGTGCTGAAGTTTGTTAGAGTTATTTAAATGGGAATACATTTGACAGCAAATTTCCACCGAAATTATGGAAATTTATGAATGTGTTTATTTCACTAGATTTTTCCAGTGAAAAGAAACTGAGAAAAATATGTGCTGTCAGAATGAGGATATGCATATATGTAGAGAAAGATAGATAAAGTATTTTGTTTCATTTTTTGTTTTAAATTATCTCATTAAAATCTGAAATTGAAATTAAATAAGGTAATCCCACTACAATGCAAAACTAAATTTTTGTAAGGAGAAATTTTTAGTACAAAAATTTGACAACTTTGAATTTGTGATTGCTTCTAAAGGAGCTCAGATCTGAAAAGGAGAATCTATTGTGAAATCAAAATGTCCATTCTCCACACATCTTTAGTCCAAGTGAGGTGCTGCAGATGCCACTAGTTCTCTGGACAGAGGTTTACATTCCAGAGAGGATTCCAAGTGTTCTTGAGGAAGTTTATGTTCTCAGTGATCTGATATTATGAATGGGCTGGTTTATATGCACGACTCTCAGATCCCGGAAATTAAAACTGACATGAAGCTTCTCCCTTGATATCCAACTCCTCTGAGAGAATAGCAGGTACAAGAATGTGTAAGGTTTTGCCTTAAGCTAGTTCTTGCCCTTTTTCTTTTTTTTTTTCCTTTTTCTTTGTTATTGTTGTTGTTTTACTTTTTTCCCATGTTTTGGAATTGGTATGTACCTTAGTTACTGGTATTTTGTTGTTTGTTTTTAATGTATTTCTCTATTCTCATCTGTTTGGGGATCTCTCTATTTAAACGATCTATTTTCATATTGTAGGGCTGCTTCATACAGGAAAGCAGTGGTCCTGTACATAGCATTCTTCTTTACTTGGCATGTTTTAAAGATGTTTGGGAGTATCCTTTAAAATGCTCCTAATATCCTTTAAAATACTTCTGAAAAAGAGTATCCTTTTGTTCTTGTTTTCTTCCAAAATGGTTTCTCATACTTGAATGCATGTATGAACTTCTTCTGCCTGATGTTCTTTTTTCATTTCTATGTATTTCTGTTCATATGACCATAGGGACCTTGGAGTGAAAGCTACCAGCTGTTCCTTTTATTATAATAAACCCCCAAGCATTGACTCACTGGCATCACACTGAAATTTGCCTGTTTATTTGCATCATGGCATAGGACAGGGGATTTAATGACCAGCAACTAGACATACAGAGTCTGGCTCAAAAATGAGGTAATCATAGCTCTTGGTTATGTCTGCTACATGCCTCAAAGCATTTGCATGAATCTAAGAAGTATTCTTTTAGATTCACCTTACAGTGGGAGACTAACAAGTGTCTTAAATATGATATTGAAGTTAAATACTATTACAATTTATTTATATTTTATTTCGATTTACTTCCCTGATTCCTTCTAAAAGATTGGGGAGGTTTCAGTTCTCATGTGCAATGGTTTTGTCATGTCTTTACATTAATATTTCCTAAAGCCAGCAGGACACTCGCTGACTTATAATATAGGTATCAGTTTGTCTTGAAATTTTAGTTTGTCTGCTAATTTTAGCTCATGTTTTTTCTTTTTTTTTTTTTTTTCCTGAGCATCAGTATTTACTTCATGATGTTCAACATGTAGCAATGCAATTGGATTTCTCACACAATAAAACTTGTCAAAAATCAGTCTTTTTGCACTGAAGTGCTGAAGTGTATTCTTTCTGCCACTTCTAAGCATTTAGGAGCAAGATTTAATCACTATTTTGCTTAAACAATTTGGACCTGTGCCTCTGAATAATTACTGTACCATTTACCCAACTTCTGCTTCCTGTGACTTCAGCAATGTCTTTTACTTTCTTTGATTCCTTTCCTTCCTTTTCCTTCTGAATTTATATAAACATTATTAAGAACCAAGCCCCTGAAGCACCAGAAGGTGGCTCCTGTAATCCGAAGCAACCAGACCATCAGCTGATGGAGCTGCCAGTCTGTGCCCCACAAGCCACCAACACCTCCCGCTGCCCGAGGCAGGGACTGCAGGATGCAACATGCTCAAAATGCTGTCATCAGACATGCTGTCAAAGACCTGCTGTCAATATTCAGCTTTTTAAAAATTTCAGTGTGCCTCTTGTACCTATTAATGGGAATTTTCTTGCCCCATGCCCAAGTGTCACCAAGTTCATGTATTCCCCATTCGTTTAGCTGAAGGCTATGGCACTTCTAAAGTTCAAACCCGGATAGTTTCACCTGGTAGTCTACTTGTAATTCATATTGTCCTAATTCTGTTTTGTCTATATAATTTAAATTTGTCTGGGTTTTAGTCTTGTTTTTTCCCTTTGGATGATGCTGTGGAAGTCTCTGTAGTCTGGTACATCCAATGATGTCCCGCTGTCTATTTGGCATGCCTTCTCCTATTTGTGTGCTGCTTTGTCTTCGCATCTGGTGCTTTTCTGAGCTTTCCAAATCTTTTTATTTTTGGCCATTTTGTACTGCATTGATATCCTCTGTGCAGTCTCATTGTCTCTGTTCCTGCTTGTTTCCTCATTATAGTGCAATATGATTGTTTTGACTTGTCTTTAAGCTTTGGGATAATGATATCTCTTGTCAGTGTTGCAGTCAGCAAGTCAAGATACTTCATGTCAAGGCTAGCTTTACCAGAAGTGATACAGAAGATACACATACATTCTTACCACTACCTGTTGGGCACCGAGGTAGAGTTGTGTCTAACTTTGTTCTTTCATCAGGATTTTACCACCATACCCCCACATCTGCCCTTCCAATGCATTTTTCTACTTCTTTGCAGTATGGATTTGGTATATTAAGTTCTTGAATTGCTTTTTTTGTGCTCTTTATCTGCTATGATTCATATTCTGGACTGAACTTGGCATATTCTCTAACTCTCCACTTGTCCAAAACATTTAATTATTAGCATGAAAGCTAAAACTATTCTCAGCTGTGCTCCTGAACTGTTGATCCCTGTTGCTAGTCACAAACTACTGTATCTTTTATGAACTGCTACCATGTCGCAGCATCCCAACTGATTGCTTATTCAATGGTGGTTGTTGAACAGGTGCCTAGGTGCCTTTTTAAAATTTCTTTTGGGAAAGAAAATACTTCTGGAGTAGTTCTTATAGTGCACTTGAGTCCTCCTGTCTGGATGCTGATATATCCAGCTGATAAAAGAGTTAGTGGCAACCTCTTTTCATAATATTAATATTGCATTGTTACTTTTTTTTCCTTTTACCTAAACATATTATCGCTAATTAGCTTTAACACTGGTAGTTGAGGAATGTCTATTTGCAGTGAGCATTGCTTCCTCTTTCAGTCTGTGAGAAATATTACTATGCCTTCAGGAACAGACTCATTTTGACCATCATGTCCAGGGCAAAACACCAAAGGAGGGAGAACCAAGTCTTCAAAATACTCAGGCTTTTACTCTTCTTCCATAGACAATTTCTTCTCTCCTCAAACATTGTAAAGAAATCCCTAAATTAATATGTTTTTCCTCTGCCTGTGTCACTTTGACTCTTTAGATAATTATTTTTGAAGACTTCCATTCTGCATCAGCAGGGGTTGCATCAGATGACAGCTCTCAGTTGACATTTCTGTAGGCACAAGCCAAACCAAAGAGAAAAAGAAACAACAACAACAACAACAAAACCGAAAGAAAAGAGGTAAAAGGGAGAGAGAAGGAAATTAAGATCTGATCCTTCTCACTTTCACAGGACAGATGGGGTGGGAGCTATACAATCATAAGGTATATAAGTGGGATTTTATTTTTCTAAGAATATTCAATGTTATGTTTCAAGAGATCCTGTGCAGAGGCTGTGAATCTATGCCATAATTAAAGTTCTACAGAAAATAGTGAATGTGAAATATGTTTTGGAAATAATAAAAAATTATTATCTGTGCAATTACAAATATGAGTTAGGAGCAAAATCATCTGCTCATATATCAAAGACATCCAGTGTTATGAGTCCACAAAAAAGCTTGGCATCATGTGACTATCAGTAAGGAATAACCTTGTATTTTAAGGATAAAGGCCAGGAAAAAGACACAATTAGAGGCCCTTGTCTGAACTTCTTTAAATTATCATTTAACACACTCTGTAATTATTATTTACTTGTAATGAGTCAGTAAGCCATTAAAACTAAGCAGGAGGCTTATTTCTGCTATGCACACTTCAAAATTATGTTCAATAGAATTGCTTCTGTTTTTACAGTTATACAAGCATGAAATCAATGATCAATGATTTTTTAACCTCTCGATACAGCTTCATTTTGAAAATCACTCTTCCAGTCCAATCTTCCTATTCATTTTCTAACATGAGTAATGATTCCTTAAAAACAAAATATCATTAATTGTACATCAATATAAATGTAGAAATGTGACTACATTCTGCCAGAGATAAGTATGAATTTTCCATTCAAACTGTTTTGAAGTTTCCTTTAGTTCATGCCTCTTAACTTTATTCACCCAGAAAAGCTGAATTATGCAAAATTTTTAGCTGCTTTGGGGAAGCATGAATAAAGTCTGAAAAATCCATTGCAGCTGGGGAGTTCACAGTGAAAAGTCATCTGGCTTAGTGAAGTCTCTGACTTCTGCCTGGATGCCCCAAATTATTCAAGGTCTATGGATGTCACAATACACAAAATTATTTCAACTGGATAGTCCATTTTTTATTTCTCTGAAACATATCTGCCAACTGTGTTTATAAACTTTACACTCAGCTGTGATATTTATAATGAACTCACTTCATGACCTGCTTAGTGCTTAATTTTAAATCCCTCATAACACTTTAAGAGAACCTGGTGAGGAGGTAAGCTCATGAAAACTGCATTTTGTTTTTTGCTTTCAGCTTGTGCAAGGTACAGCAAGTACTCAAGTTACATAGATAAGATGAATCCTCCAGCTCTTTTGGCAAGGTAATAAATAGCCTGCGTTTAGTCTACCTATTGTTGAGATATCTTGGGTATCCCCTGTGACATATAGTTTCTAAGATCATTCAACTTAGGGCATACTGAAATTCATAGTCTCTCCTGTCCAGCTTGCAGAGTTGGGTTCTCAGTCTATAGAACCCTACTGCAAAGACAAGAAGTAGCTAAGGCAGGTGTCCAGAAGTAAATTAAATTTAGCTGTATCAACTCTTGGGTCATCAAGTCTTGCAAATAGCCTTGCAGTAATGATGAGCTTAGAGAGGCTCATGCAAGATCTGCTTCAGATATCATAGTCGAAAGTCCATTTGCCACTAACAGTTAATAAACTAAAACCCTGTAGTAAAAGATTGAAAGCTAGACAGTGTGCCTTGATAGGTAAGGAGGAAAAGATGACAATTTAATGCCCAAGGCCCTTGAAATAACATTTTTAGAGGGAATAATTCTGAAAGACAAACTCCCAAGCTGTCTTTTAGAAAGTGCGGAATGACTATATTAATGAACAGGAGAAAAGTTTCCAGAAATATAATCATAAAATTTAAAGTAAAAATAATAACAGTGGAAGAAAAGACCCTAGAAATGTGACCTAGGAAAAACAAATCCCTTCTCCTAAGGGTGTATTTTGTAATCAACTTAATCCAGAGCACAAGCAGGATAACCATACCAGCTGCTTGAGATTTGAAGGCACCATGAAACTTCACTATTCCCTGCTTATATCTGATTCCTAGCCATAGACGATACTTGAAGAAATGAGAGCCCCAACAAAAAGGGCCAAACTGAGTGCCTAATGCACCCCTGTTTAGGTATCAAACTCCAATCTTTGCATATGTGACAGGCTGCCTCATTCTCCTCTTCCTTTGCTTATTATTGACTAAACCGTTTCATCTCATAAAATCCCCTTGCACTCAATTACCCTAGCACATCCAGAGCTGCTCTCTAATTACATTATCCATCCCCCAAGCTGTCCCTATTTTTCCTGCTACCTTGCCCCATTGGAAATCAAAGTTCTTTTCTGGGGCAGTCACTCCTCAAGCTGTGGCTCAGCGTTTCTTGCCCTTGTTCTTGCTCTTTCTGCCCATTTCCCTTCCCTCTTAGCTGTGGGCAGACACCAACCCCTCTGCTGGCTATAGTAGTCATCCAGACAGAAGAGATCCACATACCGTGAGTGCCACAGATACCCATGGAAGTTGTCGTTGTGGCCAAGATGCAAGCCTGCTTACGTGTCCTAGAGGAATGTATCAAGCATGAAGCATGGAAACGACACCTTTATCTGCGTTCAGCTCTTCTATTTTTCCTGCTAAAGGGGATCATGGCTGCTGGACACAGGAACCTGCTGTCTGATTGCTCAGGAACCAGAAGACTTTCTGTGTCTTCCAGGGATAACTTTTAGTGAATTCTCCCCTGTGGTCTTTTCTGCTCCTTCCTGCTTACCTGGTCATGCAGGAGAACTAAGCTTACAGGTTTGGAGTGATGATTTTTGTCTTAAACTAGTGGACGTGGATTTAAAAAATACTATTTTTTATTTACCAGTAACTGTAACACAGAAATGCTGTGAACTATAAACTGTCATGTCATGCATAAAAGGAATGTTAATGTTCAACTCAAATTCTAGCTGTGCTCATAAGCTCATAAGCTCCATAAATCACAACTATAAATAGACCTGAGTTAGTGCCATGGGGGAAAGACTCTGAATATTCATAAGCCTCTCGTTCCATATTTTGTCACTAGAATAAGCCTTGAAATTGTAAGCAGTTTGCATCCAGTGAATCAGTGCCAAGGTAATGGCATTATGATAACAAAATACATCAGTGTGATAAACAACTGATATCTGCAGATCATCTATATTGTCCTTGTGTGTAAAGTGAAAGCCATTTATACAAATGTAATAAATAACTACTTTGATTAATAACATCAGTTGCCCTTGATAAGATGCTATTTTCTGGAGGATATCTGGAGGCTAAATATATGATGATATTCAGAAAAGCAGAAGAAAATATTTTCTCATATTTCTTACACATTCTGTAGTTATTATTCATTACTTTGATGGCATCATAGAGGCAAGTGATGCATTATAAAAAAGAAAATCCTTTCTCTGAAGATTTTATAATTTAAAGAACACTAAATTCTTCCTTCAGAAACATCAATTTATGTCTGAACAATTTATTTTTCAATAAATGGTAAATCCTCTAAAAAAAAAGTTCTTTAGAACAACCACACTAATCATGTTCATAGAGTGGATTTAGTAATTATTTTAAGCAGAAAAGCTGATGAAACAGATATAAAAATAAAATCGACATTTCCTTTCACCATTTCAAAGAATCATTTTTGGTTGCCATTTAAAGAGGAGAAATCCCTTCAAAATCCATTTATTTTTAAATATCTAAAAGGAGGGAATAAATCTTTTTTTAAAAAGGCAAAGTAACAAGGGGAAAAAACATATTAGCTCAGGTTGAAGGAGCTGGAAAGGAAACTCCACATGTGTAAAAGAGAGCAGATTTTGTGTCTAATTTGTGATACAAACAATGGGCAGAGATAATATGCAAGCAGTTTATATAAGAAGAACAAATATTGATAAGCAGTTTAGTTATGTGAAAATTGAAAGGAAAACAAATGGCAGTTGCCTGCATTTATAAAAAGATTTGCTTGGAGGCAAAATGCATTTCTGAGGCCATTTCTGGTTACGTTGCTGTATGCAACATAGTGATGTGGTTGAATAGCTCAGAAGAACTCCTGAACATTTATTTGAATTTTGCAGTAGGAATCAATTCAACCGTATGAAAGCTGAATTGAAATGTATTAATGAATAAGTGTGAGGAAATTTCTAATATCACTCCTCAGCTTGCAACATTCTACAGCCACAGAGAGGATAAAGTTCAAGAATGTTACTTATCTGCATATACCGTTTTATTCCTAAAATTGCTATAAAAAGATATCTTCTCGCCAAATCACTTTTTTTGCATATTGGAAATTACTTTTTTTTTTTTTTGCTTATTTGTTGATAAAGTTTCTACTGATGCTTGTTTCTGTGAGGTCTGCAGATCAAATATGTAATGGATACTGACCTTCTGAGCTGGGGAGGGGAAATGAGGTCACTGTCCCACCACGTCATTCACAGTCTGGGTCTTAGCCCCAGCCATAACTTGAAGTCCAGTCAGTCTGTGTGAACTCATGCAGTTTTTCACTGGGGGCACAATCTGATTTGCTGAAAGTAATTGCAGACTGGAAAACCTTTACTGCAAGCAAGAAAATAGAGGGCAGCAGAAATCCAACATCAATGTAAGATTTTTAACTCATGGGTTGTTTTTGCAAAGGTGGCTGTGAAGAGAAAAATATTTAGTGGTTAATTGAGCACATTTACATTGGTATAATTTAAAAATGAGACCACAGTTTCTATGGTACCAGCACTGTGAGAAACACATTTGACAACATTCATTTTCATTTAAGTCATTCATTCTAACTAGGACTCCAAGGAGTCCCAGATATAAGTTTCTATTTCCAAGTACATACAAGGCAAAATCTGAAATCCAGGCCAATTAAAACAATTCCATCATATGTACAAGGAATTCTGAATTATATTAAAATACACAGTTTAGTATTGTAAGAGATGTATCGGATACTGTGTCATGCTGCTCAGTGCAATTTTTATTTTGTATTTTCGAATTGATAACTCTTTGCTATTAAGGTAAAGGTTCTGAATGCACTATTCTCCTGGTGCCTCTGAAATCAACTATTCTTTAGAATACACTGAGATACTGCATCAGTATTCCTCCTAGCTCAGCTGTCTGCTATTTTTCTTTTAGAGGCAGTATTCTCTAATACAGAAAGTGCAACAAGACAAATAGATTTAAAAAATAAAAGCAGAAAATGACTCATGATAACTTGGGATGAGCCTACTCAAATAAATTAACAATGACCCATCATAAAACCGACTTTGGCATTTGCAACTGAAACATCCTCATGTATTAATTCATGGACTTGCTCTCACTCAGTTGGACTCAGATAAGTGAACACCTAAGGATCAGAATTTTGGGGTTCAGGTACCCACCCTGGCGCAAATTATGAACTGGGTTTAATGCCTTCGCCTCTGCAGGTTTGCTCCATTGGTGAAGTAAGATAAGGTTGTTACATTTCACAGAAGTGCTGTGTTGGTTAGTATCTGTGAGGCATTCACGCTCCTCATCAATAAGGAGCGTGAGCAATTTCATGAGAAGAAATGCCTTTCCTCAAGTTCTCATGCAAGCCACAGCAGCAAAACTATTGCACAACATCAGAATAACTGCACAAGAAAACAGTTATCTAAGAATTAAAGTGCTATTGGGGTCAGTAGTTAAAGGTTTTACTGTGAGTGTGCAAAAACATCTAAGGGAACTTCCTGTCTTGATGACCTGGTTGTTTGGAGAGAAAGAAATGCGAAAGAGTGTGTTTCACCTCTAGTGTCCCCCAGGCACAATTAAGGTCGACAAAATTCTTTCAGCAAAAATTCTGTGATGCTTTTTGACAAAGTGTTATGAAAGACTTATGCTTTTCTTGGATTTAATAGGAAAGTAAATCCATCAGACAAGCTCTTCTAAAGAAAAATAATTACATAATTCTGGTCTAAATATTTTTTGAGTAGAGACTACCAGTAATTCTAATTATATTTCACAGTTTCTTGCCACTTCACAGGGATTGCTCTGCTTTTGAAGCTCAAACTGGACATGAGCTATGACTATGAGAAAAATAATTTATCTTAAACTGCTGTATTTAAAAACAGTGTTACATTAGTCCTAAGACAGTCATGAGGAACATAATATAATTTCTGAGTATTATAACTGAAAACCTCAGGCACTTTCTCACACTTGACCTACACTCTGGTTTCACTCTTCCCTCTAGCAGTAGCTAAAGATCAGAAATTAGCTTGGACTTCGAATAAAAGTGGCTAAATTGACTCAGGTGTAGCAAGAAAGTATTCACACATTCCTCCTTAAGCTCAAAACAAATCTGAAGGTGGGATATGTAGCATATGTGTCCCTGATGCCACAGGGCTTTGGAAGTCTAGATTAATGGTTGGAAATTCCACCAGGCTGAGTTTTTTTCAGGCCAAGTAGAAAAAAAGAAGTATTAACAAATTTTACATGGAAATGTTATTAACTTGTTCTGTATTGCCTTTTTTAAAGGTTTCTGGCATATTAAAAATTACATTCAAATTTTTAAGACTGCAAGCCTCCGAACATTTAGACGTGAACCCAAACAAAAACTGTGCAACATGAGTTCCAGCCAGAAAACAGAAATAATTTGGAACAGTTAAGATTTTAATAGAAAATATGAGAAAAGAAAAGGAAGTATTTTAATTCTTAGGCCATAAGAAAGCAACATCATCCTGTTTACCAAAGACAATATTATTTGAATAGCATTTCCTGATAATACCAAGCATCTTGCTGACAATTTAACATGTACTGCTGTGATACATGACCAAAGATATAATTTTGACCCAGACTGCTAAACTTCTTCAAGATTTATCAGTCCTAAGAAATATATTCATAATGAACATACCAATACCACTATCCACGTAAAAGAGTACAAACCGACAAATTAGTAATGTTCTTGTTTTTCAGTCTTCATATTGTATAGTTTTTCTTATTATTATGTTCATATCTTTCACTTCAGTATTTTGTAATAAGACCGTTTCTGAATTCATCACTGGAGCAAACAAAACGAAGCAGACATAGCTATTGTAAGGGCAAAAATTTCTCCCAACTTTCAGCTAACACTTGTCACCTAAAGTTCAGATAGAAAAAGATCAAAAAGGCACCTGCATCCACTCAAATTCAGTGATCTTCCATAACCAGAAACTCCAATGTATTATCATTTCCACTCGGTTACTCTTTGTTACAAGAAATAAAAGATCATTATAATAGAAAATAGCCCCGAGATTTGATTCACAGGAATTTTAAGCTCATAGCTGTGGCCTTAGATCTCAATGGGTGCTTTCTCTATATTCACTGAATTTTCCATGTGGCACTATTTTTCTTGCAATTGTACCAACGACCATTATAGCACTCCCAAAAGATCATTAGCAATGATGAGGTCTTGACTTCAGGATTATGGAACTTTGTTTCTGATGTAAGGAAGAACAATGCTTTACAACCAAAGGATTAAAAATGTAAAGCAACGTTGTGATCAGGCTGCCGTATGTGCTGTTCAATAGTACACTGAGGAGGTAAGGAATTCTTTATATACAAAGTGAATAGCCGATTGTAGAATTACAATGCTATGCTTTGGGCAACCAGGAGCTCAGCATTTAAATGGTTAGGGCATATATGGAAAACCAGGTCAGTAGATAATATCAAATGAAATATGGAAATTATCTTATTTCCGTGGACAGATTCCTTTTCATGGGCCTGAAGGCAAACAAGGCTGACACGTGTTCCTTATTCCACATAGAATTCAGCAGTTCAAGCACTAACCTTACCGAATCCAAACAGGTTCACTGCATGCAAGGATATCTTATACATTTTTTTTTTCAAAATGTAGATTGTACCAGAAGCAAAGCAATGGTTGGCATCTTAGTGAGAGTTGCTTTTGCTCACCTGTGGGCATAATATATTCCTTAATGTTTCTCTATGTATAGAATAAGAATCTGTTTTACATCTTGTTATAAATGTGCAGTTTTCCAGCATATCTGTATCCGTCAATTTGAGTGTCAAGTTTTTAGTGGAGATTTTGCCTTATCTTACAGTAGCTTAGAAAACCTTTTATCAGACACTTTCCCAAGAAAAGCTGGGTGTTTTTTTTGCTGCAAGACTGAGTCATCTTCTTTGGAGAACTTACCTCACTATGAATTGCATGATAAAAGCTGATTTCACTATTATTTTGCTCGTTTGTTTCTATAATGTGGAAGCAGCTGTGGAAATCAGTGAAGGAAGTTGCATGTCCACTGAAGACATCACACAAGCATTGCTGGTGACTTAATGACAGGAAGATGTTAAACCAAATTTTCAGGGATAGTACACAGAGGGAAAACTCGAGGAAAAGGACAATGAAGAGTGAAAGACAAAAAATATAAAGATCCCACAGGAGACAGAAGTGCCAGAAGAAATAAACAAGGAGAAGAATTAAAAATGTTTTTCAGGTCATTACATTAGGAATATAAGTAAGAAGGGGGCTATTTGAATGGATGTTTTCTAGTCATCTCTCCAAGAGTGCTCCAAGCAAAAGTTTGGAAACACCGTGTTACAGATACTAGAAGTTTTAATGAGATAGCTGCTTTCCCCCTACATTTAAATTTTTTATTTTGTAAGCAAGATTTCCCATGCAAGTGCCTATTACAGAATGAAACTTCTGATTTAGATACTACAATTGATATTAATCAATTTTAAGGTGGTTTTGTTGTTGTTTTTGTTGTTGTTTTAATAGCACATGCATAATTTATATTACAGTACTGCTGAGAGAGCTGTACCCCATTTTGCTAGGTGGCAAGCATAAACATAACCTTTGTGCAAAAATGCATATAATTTATCTAGACAAAATAGAAAAATTGTAGAAAACAGAAAGGAGTAACATTTTACTTAGGAAAGACAGACTCAATAATGAATCAGGGGTAGGATTCATCTCTGTCTATTTACAGACAGATTTTAAGTGCCTAATCTGTCTTTTTGTAGGCAGTGGAGAAAAGGTGAAAATTATTTTATCTGTTTTATAACACTGTGGTAAGGTGTAAGTAACAGAAATCAGAAAGCATTAATTTATCCCTGTTAGGGGTTATCAGAGGATTTCTATATGTGTCAGTTTCCCTATAGACAGGAGAATTCTCTGAAAAAAAACCCACTCAACATCAGAATAATGGATGCTTTATTAGAAAGGACACTTGTATAGACCTTAGGAATATGTGACTTAAGACTTTAGTCTTCCTGCTTCAGAGTCTGAAAGTCAGTGTATTACGTAGGCAATCTGAGATGTGTTTTCTTTCTCATTTTAGTGCTGCTCCATCTTATAAAAAGAATAGTTTATAAGTTCTTCTAAATAATGTCTAACACCATTTGGTCCATATACAATGTTATGTATATATATTATACTTTGAAATCACAGAATTGTAGAAAGGTTTGTGTTGGAAGGGATCTTTAAAGATCATTTAGTCCAACTCTCCTGCCTTGGGCAGGGACATCTTTCACTACATCAAGTTATTCAAAGCCCCATGCAACCCAACTTTGAACATTTCCAATGATGGGACCTCCAAAACTTCTCTGAGCAGTCTCTTCCAGCCCCCTCTTCCACCATCAGCATCATAAGCAATTTCTTCCTTACAGCTAACCTAAACCCACCTTCTTTCAGTTTCAAATCATTTTCCCTTATCCTGTCACTATAAGCCTTGATAAAATGTATCTACATCTTTCGCATAGGCATGTTTGAAGTACTGAAAGGCTACAATAAGGTCTCCCCAGATGCTTCTCTTCTTTGGGCTCAACAACCCCAACTCTCTCAGTCTGTCCTCAGAAGAGAGGTCTTCCATCCCTTTGATCGTCTTGGTGGCCCTCCTCTGGCCCCTCTCCAACAGGTCCATGTCTTTCCTGTACTGAGGGCTCCAGAGCTGGATGCAGTACTCCAGGTGGGGTCTCACCAGAGTGGAGTAGAGGGGCAGAATCACCTCCCTCGACCTCCTGGCCACACTTCTTTTTATGTAGCCCAGGGTACAACAGGCTTTCTGGGCTGTAAACACACATTGCTGGCTCATGTCCACTGCTCATGTCCACCAGTATCCCCCAGACCTTCTCTGCAGGGCTGCTCTCAGTCAGTTCATCCCCCAGTCTTTATTGATACTAGGGGCTGCCCTGATCCAGATATAAAACTTGGTCTTGTTGAACTTCCTGAGTTTCACATGGGCTCACTCCTCAAGCCTTTCAAGGTCTCTCTGGATGACATCCCTTCCCTCAAGCATATCAATGACACCATTCAGCTTGGTGTCATTCTCCACTTGATGGAAACATGTTTGGTATATCCTTAACCGAACCTGGTATAACTTGATTACTGGTTTCCAGTTGGACATCGATCCATTGACTATAATTCTTTGTCCACAGCCACCTAACCAATTTCTTTTCCTTCTAACAGTCCATGCATCAAACTCACATCTCTGCAATTTAGTGGCAAGAATGTTGTGAGGGACTGTATCAAAGGCCTTACAGAAGTCTAGATAGATGACATTTGAAGCCCTTCCCTTGTCCACTGCTGTAGTCACTCTGTCATAGAGGGCCACTTGATTACTTGGAATAATTTGCCATTGGTGGAGCCATATTGGCTGTCTCTAATCAACTTCCTGTCTTCCATGTATGTTTCAATGTATCTTCCAGGAGGATCTCTTCCATGATCTTACCAGGCATGGAGGTGGAACTGTAATCTGTAGTCCAGAGGGTCCTCCTTTTTACACTGTTTAAAATCGATAGGATGTTTCCCTTTTTTCCCATCACTGGGAACTTCACCTGATTGCCATGACTCTTTGAATATGATTGAGACTAGCTTGGAAACTTCAGCAGACAACTCCCTCAGCACCCTGGGGTACATCTTGTTCAGTCCCATGAAGTTATGTATGTTCAGGTTCTTCAGGCGATCTCAAACGTGATCTTCTTCTACTATGGGAAGGACTTTATGTCCCCAGTCCCTGCTTTGAGGTTTAGGGATTTGAGAGACATGGGAAGCAGACTGAAGCACAGAAAGTTTGATCTAAATATGAGAATAAACTTCTTTACTTTGAGGGTGACCGAACATGGAACAGGGTGCCCAAAGAGGTTGTGGAGTCTCCTTCTCTTGAGACATGCAAAACCCACCTGGACACAATCCTGTGCAATCTGCTCTAGGTGACCCTGCTTTAGCAGGTGGGTTGGACTGGGTGACCTCCAGAGGTCCCTTCCAACCCCAACCATTCTGTGATTCTGTGAAGAGAGATTATCACAGAAAACTAAGGCAAAAAAGTGTTGAGTAACCCAGCCTTCTCCATTTCAGTTGTCACTAGTTCTCCTGTCTCATCTATTAGAGGGGGCTGGGTACATTTTCTTTAATCTTCCTTTTCTGGCCAACATACCTGTAGAAGGTCACCTTAATATTCTTCATATGTGTATAACATTGTTAAATATGTTATGTGCGTTGTTATATACAATATTGTACACAGGTTATACACTGAGGTCTTGACATTGGCTACTCTGGGACCTATAACTCTTTCATTTTCCACATCAAATGTTATTCTCACAGAACATGAGATTTTTTTTTTACACTTGGAAAAAATCAGAACACTCCAATAAGAGAGATTCTTTGTGTGCCATAACTTGGTTATGGCAAAGAGTAAACAAGGCTACAACTTCTCAAATACACAACTGCATCAAAGACCAAGTGGATGGTGACTGTGCCACTGGCTGTGGGACACAGCTGAGTGTGTCTAGAGGATAACTCCTTATGAGTCAGGGAGTTCTCACTGTACTCAGACATGGTTTATCAATACAATTACTTGACAGGATCGAAACAAATGTATATTTCTTTGTAATTTTAGGTCTTTTCACTAGCAATAGAGGCAGCCGTTTGATTGCCGTGATGCTTTCAACCACTTTCTCATTTGCTTTGTAGCCATTTCTTCATATTGGTACCTTCCACATGCAAACTGCTGTTGTCTTACTTTCTAGTCTTTTTTTTTTTTTTTTCTTTCTCTTCATCTATCTTCCAAAGTACTGTTTTAAAAAGTTTAGCTGGATTTATCACATGAGAAGTTTACCACAATTAGAAGCCCACTACAGAAGCTATTTGAACATGTGTTACAGAAATCATAATGCTGCTAAACTGAGCTGAGGGCAGTTTTACAGAGCTTGTGCCATTTTTTTGGGAATTTACTGTCATAATCTTTTTATTTCAGGAAAATGAGTATACGATACCTTTCTCAAAATCCTTACATTGCTTTCCATTATCAAATATCTCTTTCAAGGTAGACTTTTGTGTATTCTTTCAAGTTTAAAAACATCTGTATGTGGTAAGCACAAATGGCACAGGGTTTCTGGTTCAGTAGGCATATTTACTTCTTAAGTTTTAAGGATTTTATGGACTAACTTAATACATTATCTGATTTACTGTGATTATTCAGTGCAATACTGCACAAGGTCTCTAACCATACTTTGCATATGAGATTTGGAAAACCTCTCCCTCCAGAAACAGCAACTGATTTGCAAGGCACTTGTAGAAATATTTTCAATCACAGACATCTAATTCAAACTCCTGCACAAAAAAGGAAGGAAGGGAAGGCAGGCATGATAGATACTTCAATGACTCAAGGAACATTCCCACAGGAGAGTAAATTTTTACATTATTTATGTCTCCTTTCAGCAGTGAATGTTTAACAGTGTGGATCAAGCAATGAATTCTCAGGTATGCGCTCCCCTCTCTGACAGCACAGCAATATCAGAGCTAAATTTTTCTACAGGGTTTTTCCTGAGAAGCACTTCTAATTTTTACCAGTATTCATTTAGCAAGACACTAATAACAGCTTCATCTCTGCCCAGCTGTTTAGATGCTGTGTATTATATCCAGGGCTGAAAATGTTGCAGTTGCTCTCCAAAACAAACGAAGAAAATACGGGATCTCCTATAGGGACGAAGCTAACATCACACATCTGGGGCCTTGACAAGGTTAGGGTAAGGTTGTACTTTAGATAGTTCTTTGACAGTTCAGTAAGCCCATTTTCTACTAATAGTATGGCTTGTGACGTATCTGTTGTAAACCCTGATTGTATGGTTGGGTTCTTGAAGTAAAAAATTTTCTCCTGAAAGAGGTATCATCCTCCTTTTCTGCCTTTGCATTCACTAGGGATACATCATACAGCCAGGACAAACACTGCTGCTGCCAGAACCCTCTGGCAATTTCTGAAACAAGTGTAGGAGCTAACAATCAAAAATTATCCTGAACATCTAGAAGCCAGTGACCTGGTGTAAATGGGAGTGTGGTTCCAATTATGCTGGTATCTGATACTCCCAGAAGTCTCCCAAAAGGGCAGAACATGAAGCAACTAATAAAACAGATGTACCAGGTATGTGCTTACAGACCGATAACACTGCTGTACCTGAGTCTTGTCCATAGGTTAACCTTTAACGCACAGATCTTGTCCAGCAGGATGAGCAATACTATTTATACACAGAAGAGAAATTGTCTACTCTGTCTTCATCTGGCTGGAAGGATTATTTTTTTTTTGTCTTATTCAGATCATAAGATAAACAAATGAATCTTGAAGGGTCTGAAAGTAAATCTGGGCTCTGAGATATGTTAGTACTAAACTGGAAAAGACTTGGAAAATGAAGATTTAAAGAAGCAAGTGAAGTGGATAAGAAAAGCCATTAAGCAGCTGCAGACAAAATGGTAGTAGCCTCACAGAGAGGAGGGGAACAAGAGGATAAATGGAGCCCATCCATAGCTGTTTTCCACTGTGCTTCCCCTCTGCCTGCAGGCGCAGACTTGGGAGTTGGAATTCAAATGGTGTTTGACCCACAGTCAGGCACTCAGATCTTACTGTGGTGGTTATGGGGGAAACTATGTTAGCTGAAGCATCATCTGTGGTACCTTCAGAACCATGTTAAGCCAGAGCAAAGATAATGTCTTTACCCTTTTGTCCAAGTTTCCTTGCTTTTCTAAAAAATAAATTGCTAATCACATGTTCTAAATTTTTTATATTCCCCACTCCTCACTTCTCACTGTCTCTCTTCAGGCTTCCTCCCTTTTCTTTTCCCTTCCTTTTCCCTCAAGTTAAATGTACCTCAAAGCAAAACTGTAGCATGATCTTGGCATTTACTATCTTTCCCTGGCCATCTTCCTTGTCTGCCATATGGCTTTTCCACAGATTGTTTCAATGTAGTTGGTGACCCTTCGGCAGAGGGTACTCTCTTTGTATATGTACGTTATACAGAATAAAGAAGACCCAGTACTATTTCATTTCAGAGTAGTATGATAATAAATAAATATTGATAAACTATACTAAATGAATCTCAAATTCTTCTTAGCAACAGCTAATAAATTAATGCTGCCTGCATTTATCTTTCTCAGAGTGCATGAAAAGGTTTTGATTAATTCTGCTGATGTTCAGAAAGAACCAAACCAAGCACAAAAAATCCTGGACAATCTTTGGAAAGAAAGCAGGAATATAACAGTGATGGTTACGGTAGGCAGGAGTGTGACATATCCAGAGGCAAATTCAAGAGCAGGGAGCTCATAACATAAAAGGTGCTAAAGCACCTCCTCATCATAGAAATGACCCAAAAAATTACTAGAAGAGGAAGTAAAATGGAGTGGTATGGGGAGGCAAGGACAATTATTCTCTTCTCATATTATTGCAGGTGTGTATCCCATAAAGAACCGTCAGTGCCTTGCTTCATCTAGCAGGCTAACAGGAACTTGGCAGAAGTACCACAGTAGCTATTGGAGCACAGATTACTGCTGTATGAGCAGTCCACTGATGGTACCAAAAATGCTAATACTTGATAAATAGTCAATGGCATGCAGAACTGACAACAGAAAAACTAAGCTTATTTATGAGAAGTGGCTGATGCAGTCAGCCACTCACCAACTATTTAACAACAATAAAAAAAAGTAAATTAGATAAATATATAAATAGACACAAACAGAAATGCAGGCAATATTATGCAGCATTTTTTTTTCAAGGGCAGTCCAGATTTTTGTCCAACATTATAGTACAAATTCAGCTTGCAAGAAATGGTCAAGAGGGAACTATTTATGTTTCAATATCAACCAAGAAGGCAGGAATAATTATGGAGCTGCACTGAATAATATAATTATTTCAGAAATTAATGAACAGGAAGGTGTTCTTCTGCTACAAAATTCTTGTTGATCAGCTGATAGGTATGTTGTTGCCAACCTTGCTGTCTGGAACTCATCCATGAGAGAGTAGGTCAGGATGCTGAATGTTGCATTCAGCTTATTTCTGTTACATTAGCTAAAGGCTTCCATTGCTGTCACAGAGCTGCAAATGGTCTGTGGACATAATTTGTGCTTGTATGCACACAACACTCACACTTCATGGTCTGTAGGTGTTAAAAGTATGTTTTCCTCCTGGTGTTCATTCTCCTAGTTCTGTATTAGTACAGCACTAGCATTCTTCCCATATATAACTGCAGCTAAAGTCTATATCTGTAATATGGCTGTACTATATCTAGCCTGCTTTTGACGCAGTTGAGATTTTTATTAAGGAATTCTGAAGGTATGAAATATCACCATACAAATGAAAATTATAAAGATTGTGATGACAATTATACAAATATCATGAAGCATTGCTCTGTTCTAGCAAAAAGGATCTGCTGGCCAACTATTAAAATCTGACTGCTCTTTCATAAATTCCAATCTTAGACGGAGAGATTAGTAAATTAGATTAGAGTTTAATAATTGGGTTTTATTTCTTTTTAATTCAAGGTACAGTACTAGTAACACACATGGCTTGGCTACTCACATGAACTCTTGTTCTTGGGGTTTGCAGTTAAAATGTTATATTCAAATTTGTTTGTGAAGAGATTCTTGTTGCTTGTCATACATGTCACTGGGAGTGGCAGCTAATGTTGATATAGTGTATTTGAGAGTATTTTGAAAGCTGTGAATTCAAATTTCACTAGTGCAGGTTACGGCTTTGAAACTAAAAGTAGTTTATACACTACCTAAATCATAAGTTACCGTGGTGTGTGACTCTTTAGGTACAAGCAGCTGTCCCCAGCTTCAGTTGCTTATACAACAAATCACTTCAAACATGCCTCAGGTGCAGCCCCACCATATCCAGGTCCACATTAGACAATTATGTGAAGGCCTGCTGGAACCTGCAGAAATGCACACTTGTTGTGGTAGCTGGAGTTTTACAGACATTTAAAGGAAATGCAAAGTAATGTCAAGATTGGCAACAACAAGTGAATCATACACATAAGCAGGTTTCTTGAATGCTTGGAAGTGACAAGTTTCTCAAAGGCAGAAACTGTGCAACTGTTTCAGGGCCCTCTTGGCTTTATGTTTTTGACATTATGGATCCAAGGCATTTTACACACCTCAGGTATTTTTAAAAATACACAGCAGAGGCAATGCTAAATCCCATGTTCCCAGGGAGAAGAATACCTACACAGCTTTTGAAAGACAATTTACATGGCTAGAGTTCCTGTTGTTTTCTAAATTAGCAAGTTTCAAACATGCTGCATCAATCCTTATTGTCCTGCTGCACAGTAATGGAAATTTTATTTGCCAGTTGAAGGGAGCAGTGCATGCTCTGGGTAAAGGTATCCTCTGGGTAAAGGTAGCTTATACTGCAAGACTGAATTTTTCTTAAGTTCACCTATGGGCATACTTGTATGCTAATACAAATGCATAATACTGATCAGCCCAGACCAATGTTTCCATTAGGGATTTTACTGATTTTGGTAGCCAAACTAGTCCATTTATAGCAAATTCATGTATACCCTCATGATGCTGCGTAGTGCCTCAGACATGGACTTCCTCTTTTCGGGAGAAGGCTGCCACATAGTTATTTGTGGCCTCTTGGTCCCACTGTTTATAACAAATGATAAGGCTCTGATGAGTCAGCTGAGACATTAATTTGCATGTCATAAACAAACACCAGTCATCTTGAATTTGCATTAGCAGGCAAAGCACGCCCGTAGGTGAATTAAGTACATAAAAATGCATAATCTATAACACATTAATATTTAAATATTATGATATATACATTTAAATTTTTGTACTGGTCATTTTTAAACTGACAGAGAAGAATATAGCATGAATAGATTGGTTAACAGAACAGCCATTCACTGCTTGCATATTTGCCATAGGGAATAATGGAATATCAGTTGTTGCTCTGTTTGGCCAAAATTCCTTGTTCTTATTTTGTGCCACCATGTCCAGTGTGGTGTGCAGTGGCACAGTTCTCAAGAGAACTATGCTAGTGTATTTATTTCACTTAGTATCATGTGCCTACAGAACACTGCCTATTCCCAAGGTGGTAACTGGTTAAAGAGTTAATTACCAGAGTGGGGGAAGATAAGGATATGAAGTATGGAATAAGAAAGACTATTTAAATGTGGAGCAGGAGTTGTAACTTTTTTTCTTCTATCCTTCAGATGTTTCGGTGCTTTTGTCTTAAACAGCATGAACTTCAGATCACTATTACTGGGTCAAGTCATTTTAACAGTGACCTCTTCTAACCCTGACAACTTGCTGGCATACTAATTCATGCTTTCTCTTGTTAATGGCAACAGACGTCTTCACTGCAGACCAGAATGATTTCTAATTGATGACAAATTACATTTCAAAATCTGATTTCTCTCTAAATCATCCAATCAAAATTTCCTGTGAACTACAAATTTCTTGGAGGTTTCGTCTTGAAACAGCAGCAAATGTTACTTCATTGACCACATGTGCCCTAGGTACTACAGCAGTGCAAATGAATTTCTTTAAATGTAGATAAACTTCATTAAACTGCTGCATGCATCCCAAGGGTCTATGGGTTAAAACCAGGGCTGCTGTGGCCCTGGCTCCATGGAAGAGCATAAGTGCAGCTGATGGGGCTGCCCTGCATCCTCCTTTGCATCTCCTCAGAGCTCTCAGGACCCCTGTGCTCCCAGTCAAATTTCCTAGACCCCCTAGCTTGCAGTGACAGAAGGTTACCCAGCCAAACATACACCAGACAAAGGATGGTGAGCTTGATTCTGCCAATGTTAGTGAAAAATGTCAGCTGTCTCTATTTTTACTTTCGATGAAGAAGTAGGGTTTATCGTGCTTTATCCATTCCTATGAGAATAATTTACTTAGCTGCCTCCTGTGAACCTATTTAACCTCACCAGCTTGATAATGGGTTGCATTGGTCACCCTGTGACAATAATTTTCAGTATCCTGTGTTGTCTTAGTTTAGAGAGACAGAATATCAGTATGAACCATAGATGAGTTTGCAGAAATAACAGAAAAAGCAAACAGCTTGGAAAGTAACCATATTTGATACTGGAGCTACTGAAAGACAGTAAACATGAAACGTACTGATATTGGTTTCACAAGGTCACTTTTCAGAGGCAAATTGTGTGATAAACAGTGTTTTTTTAGAAAGGGAGCCTTTTCTTGATTTGAATTATTCATTTTTACTCTTGACCATTATTCCCATGTTGCTTGATGATAAAGCATATCATATCAAATAATAATATGGTATCATAGCAACATAAAGGAAAGCAGTCTTGCAGATTCTGGAGATGCTGATATCATTGCATTTACTTAATGCAAAACAATTGGTGAGCTGACATCTTTGAATAGGTTTATTTTCCAGTTTAAAAAGTTGTGCTACTATCTGGTATGACATTGTGCCTCTATCTTGCTTCAGGCTTCTTTTGGAAAGTTTCTAAAAGTCAATTCTCTTTTGTAATAACTGTGCTGTTAAACAACTTTGTCATGGTCTTGGCTTTTGAACTAGCTGTGCTGGAAAATATTTTTCTTTCATTTTAATGTCAACCACCAACCCAAAGATGTCATTGTAATAACATTGAAAAAGTTGTGTACCAGCTAACATCCCCTGATGTGAAATCTCTTTTTTTAAGGAGTGGATGGGAGAACAGCTATTTTTTAAAAAAAAGCCCACTAAATTGTGCAAGATTAACTAGGGTCATAATAACAGGAACTCTTTTTTTTTTTTTTTTTTTCTGACATATACAAGTGTTTCAAAGCTCATCTTTCTGACCCAAAATACTATTGTGCTACAGCCAGGTGGGGAAAAAAAATCCTAGATATAAAATCTACTTCTTTCAAGAAGCTGCAAAAATTATCAGAAGTTTAAGCGCTGTAATTAAGTTTTCTTGCAGAATACCTGCGAGCATATTCACAGTCTCAATTTTTAGCAAGCTGACAGCTATGGAAATACAATTCTACACTGTTTCCAGAAAGCAGCCTTTCCTCTCTAACATAGTCATCTCAAAATTACACTGAGGCAGAGAGGACGCAAAATGTGTGGACTGGAAATGAGACATGCTTTTTACAAGGTACCTCTGAAAGCTACAGAACATTTGCAAGCATTTTTGCTGCTGTCATTTTGGGTTTTCTTCAAAAATTTGTGTTTTTTTTACATTATAGCAAAAGCTGCTTTTGTCTCTAATAACATACATCGCAGTGCCATCTAGCGTGGGGAGAGAAGACCATGGAGAAGAAAATCGATGGTTTGCATGAAAGCAAAATCAATGCCACACACAACCCTAGCTGAAGAGGATTGTGCCTGCCTTTAACAACTATGTCTCTAATTTTAGTAGCTCATCACTAGACTGTGTGCATCAGAACAGACAGAAATATGACCTTTTCTGTATTTTTCCATGTGCAGACTTATGATTGTGTTAGTCGTGGCATGTATTTTATAAAACAGAAGTATTTATTTAGTGCTTGATTATCAGAGACTTCCCACCTTGAACCATGGACGCATAAATCAGGTAAAAAATGCAAAAATAAATATGAGAGAGGCTCTGCTTTAATAATTAATTATTTTGTGGTAAAAAAAATCTCATTAAAAAGGCTGTATGTATCCACAACTAGTTCCTTGGAGCCAGCTAACCTGCTATTGTCTAGATGAGACATTATATTGCAACACTATGAACAGAAGAAACATGACAGGTAAATTCAAATACTGAGAAAAATAGTTTTCTCTTTGCCACCAGATCTTATTATGGCAATGGAGGTCAGACACCACAATTACAAAGGTCTGTCTTGATCAGTGGCTACAGGGAGCAAGGTCCCACACAAGAGCTGGAACAGCCTTAAAAAGTGCTCCTTGATGGGATGCATGTTACAATATGTTTGAGCTCTGTTTCATGCCTGAGGTACACATCCCTGAAAACATTTCCTCATGGATGGACTCATGTTCTCCTTTATGTTTGGATGGACCTGAGGAGGAAAGAACAGCAGTCCTGTTTTTTCAGGCAATATTGACTCAAACTGGATGGCCTGTAATCTTCCAAAGATATACTAAAAGCTCTCGCCAGCTCACCCATTTCTTCCCCAGCTACATGGTCTGGCTTTAACACGCAGCTGTAAAACCCTGGGAAACATGGCTTTAGCAACATGTCCAGCGCATAAAAGAGATCTGTGGGGCTGGTGTGCAAGGAGCTCCACCACTGCCTGCTGCAGTGAGACCTCTCCTGAGCCAGTGAATGGCGAGGTAACAGCTGGAGCCTCTTCTCTTGCCTTGCCTTTCTCCACACTCCAGCCAACTTAAGCAAAACCAAAGCAAGGATGCTCAGAAATGACACAGCCAAGTGGTTCCTCTGCTCTGAGGAGCATGCTGATTCCCCATCAGGACTTTCAAGGCACCTGGGTGCCATGGCACAGATTACCAGGGTCAGGCACATCCCACCAGTCCCCTCCAGAGCTCTTGGCCGCTACTGGCACATTCTGCTGTCTGCCTACTAAGGTAGAGAGGGCAAAGGCCAGGCAGGTTGGACTCTCGAACTCTGCGAAGGTCCTTACCCACCAGTTTAACTCTCAGGAAGTAGGAATGTCACAGCAGCTTCAGTACTTTATGTTGCCACAAAAAGAGTAAGCGCTGAGGAGATTAGAAACTGGATGTACACCTGAAAAAGCCAAATAAAGAGGATGTGAGCTGCATGGATTGGTATCCATGGCTGCAGGAATGCTGGTGTTGACTGCTTTAAAAACAACTTTTCAAAGAACTGAGTCCAAGATACAGCACAGCTTGGTTTTCTTCTTCCTTTCATAGGGCTGGTTAGTTACACATCAATGTGCATACAGTATCTCTTAAATAGAACTTTAATTATATGTGCAGTTCCTATAGGTAACTCAGCTTTACTGTGACTAGGTTGCTGTAGAGGTACAGTGTTTTCCCTGAGTGTATTGCAAACCAAGGCTTCTTTAGAATATTCTTCATGCTTTTCAGACAACCCATTTTTCAGTGAAGTGATATACATCTGCATATACATCTAGATCCATGTCAGAAAACAAATTCCTACTCCTCTGACTTCAGTGGAGACAGTATTACACTCACATTCACATTTCCAAGAACAATAAGTGAGGATAAATGCACCAGCGTGGAAGCCTGATAACAACTTTGCATATTGGCATTTTCAATACTTCCCTAAATGTTTTTTTTTTTCGATTCTCTCAAAATTCCATTCTGTGTTTACTCTCCTCCAGTCTATGAAATTTCTCTCTACATGAGAAGTTAGTAGACTATTTGTTCAGAACCAGCTTCTGTGCTCAAACAAAATTTTTAGTTTGAATGTTTTGATTGTTAAGATTCTGACAGAATAAAACTTCAAAAACTAGGTGTGAAAAAAAAGAAATATGTACTGAAGGATAAAGTTTTAGTAAATCCAAATGTTAGGCTAGCACCTGCAAATTTAAGGAAACAATTTATATGAAATATTTTACTTGTGTAATGGCTCAATGGAAAGCCAGGTATTCTTAGGCTTTATGCTTCCTGCTGTCAGCTTAAGTGCAACAGCAAAATCATTCGGAGAGGTGTTTTTTTTTTGAGACAGATGCTGTTAAGGACTATGGATGAAGTAAACAAAAGAAAAAAAAATCACTTTTTTCTCTTTATTTAAAGAGATAGGTATGTGACTTCTATATCAAACACTGTCAAGATTAAAACATGTTTAGAATTTAAAGTACTTCCATATTTAATATTGATAAATATTATTTACAACTTTTCTGCTCCTTCTTTAACCTACAGACAGGATTAATATTCATGAGATTACTCTTGCTGATGCACAAGCATCTCCATAAGTCAAATTCACTCAACCTGTATTTGCATGGAATATTTAGCTTTTCCATAATATCTTTAATTTTTTCAACATTGAAAGCAGATAATGATGTTGTTTTTAAGGCTGGTAACAAAATCATCAAACTGTTGATGTTCAGTAGAGTTCCATCCTTGCCCACCCCCCAATAAAATAACAAAAAGCCTCCAAACAAATGCAACAATAGATAATTTTATTCTATCCCAGTGAGCAAATTCTTAACAACTAGTAACTTTTGAATCTGTAGCACTACCTGCTTTATTTCTGTGGTGATAATGGTAAACAGAGAGGACACCAAGTACATTTCTTTGTGAGTTAATGCAAGTGCTGCTGTCCAAAACTAAAGAGCTTTATTAGTCAAATTCCTTACCTCATACTGAAATATTTTTAAAGATATTTTTGTTGAAAAGGTCTAGACCATTTCTGTTGTTCAATTATTAGGTAAATGGTTTGCTATGTTCCATCTCTGCTAGCTGTCACTGGGGGTGGTTTAGCAAATGGTGATTCAGCCTTTGGTCAGAAGCTCACGGTACTGAGCCTGTTCCAGATGTCATAAATACATCTTGTTGGGATGTTTTATTTCTCTCACTTCCCTGCAGGCAGCCCAGACTGGAACGGATTTATGTATTTTTATTTTGGGACTGTTTTTGCTGGAAGGCCTACAAAAAAAGAGCAGGCTTTGCGTTTTTAGAGAGCTGAAGTTGCACACCATGTACATCTTAATTTGGCTATTGAGTTGATTTATGCTTAGAAATATCTGAAGTGGTCTCCCTTCAATACCCTTCAGAACCTGAGATATTTTCTTTCCTTTTCTTGTCCAGCTCCAAATGAGAACAGTTTGGCTGAGTATCAGCCTTAGATTTTTGCTATTAAATTTTGATGATATTTTATATGAATGGTTATACTGAGACTGTCTAAAGAGCATTCTGAGACCCTTTACTATAGCTAAAGGTATTAATTCTGTACAATATAATTATCTCTGTAAATATCAGTGTATCCATTGCAAAAAAATCTGGTTTATTTACTGCAAGGATTCTTTTAATAGAACACACTCATTAGAATATTCCTATCACATCTCCTAGGAGGTGTCTATAGCCTCCAGCTGAGCAGAGCGTCCCTCTGAATGGGGTGGCATACTCAGATATACCAATCAAAGCAGTGTTAGGTAGAGTTGTCAGTGGGCTTCAGAAAGCAATATAGTTGCATTACCATAGTGCTGTGCCTACAGTAATTAGTCACAACATAGAACTGGGTTTACAAACTGGTGCATAGTGTTGAGGTTGTCGTACTTGCCAGCGTCGGCTCCGCACTACCACTGTTTTGGCAGCATCCCCACTGCCCCATCCTGGCAGTGCAGGTTTGCTCGTGAGCTCTTGCTGGCTCATGAAACTGGCTGCAAAAGTTGGGGGCTAACCATGCTCTGGGATGTCACTGTTCATTTTGCCACTTGGATAGGTGGGACAGAGATACCTGCTCTACCACAGAGCAGCTTTGAACTGCGGGCACATTCAGCAGTGCAAGCCGAGTCCAGTGAAAGCTGCAGTTAAAAGTGAGGAAATTCAGAATGGCTCCACCCCAGGACAGCTTTATTAATCAGATGTCTTCAGCTAGAGCTGTCCAAATATAATTTAGCCACAAGCCAAGTCAGAGCCCTTGGTTTGCATTTTCTGCTGAAATTTTTGGCTCACTTTTTATGAAGACATGCCCATTAAGACCTCATTTTATCCCTTGCTACCCACTGGTGGTACCAAAGGAGAGTAGTGCCTTAGTACGTAATCCTCTCCTTTTCTAGCATGCTTCATAAGAAAGTCAATGGAGAGCATCTAAACCATCCTCAAACATTGCTAAAGCAAGTCAGTTTAAGTATGGACATGTACATCTGCAAGAAACTGCTTCAGATGAAAGTAAGCATCTGTTTCACTTCTCATTATAATCATAATCATTAGAAAGTGAAAGTAGGTACCATTATAGGGAAGAAATTAAAACAAATTCTGATTCTTCAGAACAAGGTGATAATCTCAGAAATACTTTTGTGTAATGTTCTTAGATGTGTAGAAGAGTGTGAGACAGAAACACTATACTTTTATTTCTTGTTCCTAGTCACATGGAGAATAACATGATGACACTTCATATGCAAACATACCTTTTACTACTTATTTTTTATATTGTGATAGCATACAGGCAGCACAGCCTGATATGTATATTAGGCATATGTAGCGAAAAGTCCATTTTCTTAAGAGAAATGCAATAACTTGCCTTTCAGAAATGTAGCCTTGAACATCTGCAAATGGTTCTTTGAACTGCAACAAGAGGAGGGAAGAGACCATCGTTAGAGACGTAACTTCATTTGACTCTGAGACATGAGTAGAAGTATGGAACAAATGTGAGGTTTTCAACTAAAAAGTCAGATTCATGAGCTCATAACTTATTTTGAGATGAGTGCAGGCAGACATTATTGCTTTATTACTCTCCTGTGCAGCTCTCTGAACAAATGCTATCAGCTTGTCATTTGTTCTGTTTGTTCTTATGTATAATACTGTTGATGTCTTATATCGTTAAATTAGAGGTCTTTTAAAAAAACTGTTGGGAATTAAAAATAAATGCTAATCTTACAAAGTTGTGCATTTTTCTCTGTTTCTCTTTAAAACTATTTTTATAAGCCTGCTTAACTTAAGGCAACGGAGACTCACATTTATGATAACTAATGAAAATGTTGCTTTTATATGACATAATTAGGCTCTGATGCCAACTTTTCTTATGCTGACAACATTGTGCCAGCTCCTTTAAGCAAACTGTTTCATAATAAATATAAAAATATCACATACGTACAAAGAAATTAAATGGCTCAGTTCCTGAATGCATCAGAGCAATATCTGTTACTTGACGTGCCATAGCTTATAATGTGTTATATTCAGAAATAGCCAAAAAAAAGATAGAAGGCATATAGGGAGCCACTGCAAGGAGGGGCAAGACTTCAGCTGTATTCATCATCCTGGTCATCTACAATCTGCTTCAGCCTCAGTCTTGTCAACAGGGCAGTAAGATCGAGTTTGTTGATGCACAGGTGCTTGTCAGAAAGGTACGTTGCTATGCAGGTTTCTACCTTATTGCATAGTGCATACGTACTATGTATTTGTGGCTAAGTGGTCTTAGGGACCGGTGCACCCTTAAGACTGGAAGACTTAGAGTTTATTAGCAAAGACATACAGTTACATGTATGCTGAAAATTAGTATATTGTAGCCAGTTCCTCCCTTTGATTAACTGCCAGCATACACATCTTCTCTGAAATGACCAGTTTGTAAATAGTGTTTTGCATGTGTTTATCACTTTTTTTTTTTTTGGTTGCAAATTCTGCATAATTCTAAAGCATGAAATATTCTTTTTTTTTCTTTTTTTTTTTTCTTCTTCCCCCCCGCTTTATTCCAAGATAACCAGCAGAAAGGAAGTGTTACTTTCAGCATCCAAGAAACTCCATTAAAGTGACTTCACATGGTTATCTCTAATCTTTAATCATGTATTTCCCAAATTTTTTATTACCTTTTTTACTTCACACTAGCAGTAGAATTAAGCCAGATTATCTTGGAACTGGTGAAAATTTTCAACAATTAACTAGATGATGATGGTGCATGCTCTAAATTTACAGACAGCATCAAAATGGAAGGAATTATCGGCAACTCGGGAAACAGAGCTACTGTTCAAAGTAACCCTGATAAATCGAAAAATGAAAAAAATGTATACTATTTAATAAATACAAAATTACACATTTAGGAAGTAATAGTCATCTGTACTGAGATGCTAAGAAATAGCTGGATGGGGAACAGTTGTACACAGACAGCTCTACATGTCATAGTGGATCACGAGCCGGTAAGGAGATGACTCAGCTGAGTAACGGCTTTCTTCTGCAACAAGTATGATGTGTAAATACTAATGTAATATGTAAAACAATCTTTTCACTCTGCTGAATGCAGACAAGCAGATATTAATTTTTGGTCATTCTAGGTTTTATTTTTTACTGTAAGTAAATGAATCCAAATTCTTCTTCCCTTCACAACAGACAGAAACCTACCCTGACCATCCCCTGTACAGCTGACTTCAGTAACTGATGTACTCTAATCCCTAAATGACCACTGAGCTTCATGCAACCTCTTAAACTTGAGTTACATCCTTCTCTTTACCCCAAAACATGATGACGACCTCCAGAGATTCATATGAGCTTTCTTTCTCTCACACTTGATTTATCAAAAACCTGTTTTGGCTAACCTTGTTAAGGAATAACAAAATGTCAGGGGTTAGAGTCATGCCTGTTTTCCATTGACATAACTTGGGCCAGGATTTTACCCAGGGACATAAAGCAATTAATCATGTCACACAGCAGCACAAAGCTGTTGTGAAACCCAGACTGTCTGATGTGCGATCTGCCCGATCACATGGCTGTGCTCCCACATTTTGACACCCTGTATCTGAAGAGCCTCCAAACTGAAGCAGTAACGCGGAACAGGAAGGTTTTACAACAGCCCCATGAACTGATCAGTAACAAACATAGCTGTCTGTGTTAGTAAAGAGGGAACTTGAGCCTCCATAAGGTAAAGTTTGGAGCATCCTGGATTAGACAGCTATGTCCAAGATTGAGAGAGCAAGAGGAAATGGATCACACAGGCCAATGCAAAGTTTGTGAGGAGTGAAGTGGAACACTAGGATTTCAGAGAGAAATTTGAAAATTATGGAAGGTTCACAGTGTCCAACTCTCAGGTCATTCCCGATACAGAGAGGGCACAAGGAAAGCCACAGGGATGTGGTTTGAAAGAGCAAGAAGCATGCAGGCAGGACAAGTCAGTAGAGCTTGGGCAGGCAGCAGTCAACAGAAACAGGCTCTGAAATGCAGTCAGGAGCACAGCAGCACAACACCTTGAACGCAAGGTTGGGAAGTTGAAATGAGGATGGACACCTGTAGCTGGGCCAGGTTGTGGGCTTGGGGCTTTATTCTTAACTGAAGTCAAGACAAACAAGAACCCTTTTGTGGCATTCAGGACTGTGATATACATCCCTACTTTGTTGCTTCATTATGCAGCTGTGTAAAGATAATTGAGAGAACCACACTAGATTTTTCATCAACAAGCAATAAAATGTGATAAATTTGTTACATGGAATGGCAAATGTTAGAATTAATAAGCTGAAATGTTGATGAATTACTGTTTATATACTTGACATGTAATAATTGCTTCATTTATCATCTGAATCTGGAAAACTTAAATAGCGGGCATTTATAATTAATTTTCTCCCCTTGCAAGCTGCAATTCATTCTGCACTCAAAGGAGTCAGTGTTAATTTCTTTTCTATCAGCCACAGGCCATAAGTTAATGCATTAAAAAAATCAGAACATTTAAAATAACAGTCTAATTAAATTATATCCTCTACTGTTGGAGAAAAACACATGATTCTTCAGGAGATAATCAGTCACCATAGTAAACACCATTTAGTTTTTCTCACAAATCTGTGTCTACCCACTGGCAAACTTTGACTGTCAAGAAGAAGAATTCTCTTTACTGAACAGATGAAAGATATTGACTTCAGTCTCATTAGCAACTTCAAATGAGAATGACAATGGGAGTTCATTAAATAATAATGTTTTTCGATATACTGAATTTCCTTCATCACACAGAAGAATATGCTTTACTCAGAGTATGACAAAGCCCACATTTCTGATTCATGCTTCCCTGTTGAACAGCTAGATAAAGTCCTTTCCTTAGGACCTTTCCTGTTTGAGCAGCAAGGGCTCGCTACTCCTTCACCGAAACCAGCAAGGTAGATAGTGCCCACATCAGATCAAAATACTTGAAGTACCTTGCTCCAGGCTGGATCCATCCCGGTCCCCGGGAAGATCTGGGGATTTCTAGGAGGACCATATCAATTGAAGTGGCTATGTGCAAAACACTTCTCACAAACAGCAGATGCTGTCCCACAGAGTGCTTTGGGCATGTCCCGTTACAGACCTGTGGGCTTCTACTCATACAGTTGTGCTAGTCAAAGAATGTGTGTATAGATATAAGAGATCTGCTTAATGTATATAGCTGAGAATAACTGCCAGAGAAAGGCTGTTACTAGACTAGCTACTTTTCCACAGGTCCTCCACAAATACCTATCCATTTGAGTATGCATAGTGTGTGTGTAGGGCCTGTGAAAATCAACCATGTAGCTACTCCAAGGGCTATTTTACTATAGTATTGTTACATCTGAAAAATAATTAAACTGGTTTTGGAATTCTCACATCATAAATATAATTAAGTTCTGGCAAGAGATTGAGTACCTCAAGTTAAAAAAATGACTACAGTATAATCTATTTACTTTTAATGATGTTTTTCCACCTAAGTACTAGCAAGAATCTTGAAATGCTAAGGATGAGGATATTTCACAAGATTAAAATAATGAACACTTCTTTGTGTACAGCCACTGCTAATTAGTTCTCAGTTCTATTTTAAGAATGGCTTTTCAAGTATTTTTGATTTCAAGATCTTCAGAGCAAAAGAGCATGTGACTTCTCTTGTTGCTCCTTACTCCAATTAGTAACTTAATTCCACGTACAGAGAACTAAGTAGAACTGACAGACTACAGCTTCTCCTGCATTCTTGCAATTCTGTTTTTCTGACAAGATACCATTGAGGTCAGGGACTTTAGTAAAAGATAGAAGCCCCTCTATTTCAAGATGCATTCCAGCACCTTTCTCACAGAAACTCAGTCATTTTTCAATGCAGATTATTCCATAGTCTGCACTTTGGTATTTAAACTTGCAAGAGACTGCTCCAATACTTGTTGTCCCTAAGAAAAGGCAGACCACTCTCTAGCAAGCTGCATGTGAGGTGTTTATAATCCATAAAGTTCTGGGCCCTGCTCTCACATCTGTTTAGGCATTTTGCATTAAAAGGTCATGGGAAAAATCTACAGAAGCCCCTCAAAGGACTTCACTGCTTTCTTTTCCCAGCAGAGTGCCTTTGCCAATAGCCAATTGGATTGGACTCCTTTCGTACTTTCTTGCCATGCCTGGTGGGGCAGTGGAGAAAGGAAAGGAATTCTCCCCTTCTTAGCAGAAATGAGGATGCTCACCTGGGACACAGGTAATGAGCATTAGAGCTCATGCTGGCACAGTCCAAATCAAGTTAAGACAGTGTGTTTAAAGGTGAGTGTCAGTAACTCTTACAAGACTGCAGGAAAAAAAAGTGTAAGCCGATTTTCTGTACTGAAAAGGATATTTTCAGCATTTAAATCCCAGAGATCATTTTGGGCATGAAATCTAATTTTACCTAAGTATCTTCTTGTATCCCTGACTTAACTCTACGTTTAAATGAGAGATAGAATGCCAGCATTTCTTCATAGCCAGCAAAAATGCCCTCTTCTCTCCTTGTCCCCTTCCTTCAGCTAACAGACCATTGTCTGCAGCTGCAACTTCAGCCCCTGGAACTGAGCACCTAAGAGAAATATGTTGCTCAGCACTGACACATCCTCGTCCCTTTGCTGATCATGTCAGAAATCACCTGTGTTAAAGAGTTGTGTTAAAGAGTCAGCATAGCCTAGACTTACTGAATCTGAAGACACTTTATGCAAGAGGGGAAAAACAATCCAAATCCCTTTCTCACAATAAACGCACTGGTTTCATATCAATAGGCATTCTGATTAGGCGGTTGACTGGGCATCCTTGTTGAGGCTGGAATACCAGGGCTTTTTGCCCAGTGGCTGTTTATTAAGCTTCAGAGAAACAACAACAATCAAAATTTGTGACAGCTGAAGCAACGAACAAGCATTTTCTCTAGTGTTATACAGAAAATGAAACTACCAAGGCAAACTTCTAAATATACTTTATAATTTGGGCACATTAGCAATGATTATTTTTAACAAATTGTAACTGCATTATAACTACACTGCAATTACACTAATTGTATTGTAATTCATGTGCCTGTACTATAATGTGCATTTGTTTTTTTTCTGTTAAACCCAAGTAATCAGGTGAACTAATTACAAAAGCGTTTGAGCTACAAGGTAACCACTCTTTTCTGGCACAAGTCTAGCCATGTTCATCATCTCAGCTAATTACAACCTTTCATCTTCACTATAGAAGAAAGTCCAATAAGCAGCATCAAAAATGTTGCAGACAGTCATTGAGGAAATAAGGCAACATATTAAAACATTGGAATTCATATTGAGGGACAGGCTATTATACTAATGTGGGATAAAATCACTTAATTATTGAAGATCCAGTTTCAAATTTTTGTTCTCCTCTTGATGTAACAAGTACCTGAACTTATTCAAGTACCTGAATTTATACCGGCTTATTCATTCAAAGTTAAATAATGAGGTTACCTGAGGTCACAGTGACAAGGTCTTCCATATTGGACCTACAAAATTCTCGTGCAAACTGAGGTAATTCTTAAAAAACCCCACTTTTATTGAATAAATAAAACATCAAAATGTTTTATTTTACAAAAAAGTAGGGTTTTTTTCCAGATAAAAACCTCAAAATTGTTCCACACTGAAGACTAACATGTTCTTCAAAAGTACTTCAGACCAAGATTATGTAAGAATGGAGTTCTGCTGATCACTAAAATCTAGCTATTTAATTTTAGCCCTAAGACCTAGAGGTAAAAACCTCATCAGAACACAGTTATTCAAAGAATAAAAAGAAAATAATTTATTTTTGCTGGGCTTATCTTACATCAATAACTAAGTAACTAAGAAAAAGCAAGTTGAGCTAGGAATCATTGGACCTTTCTGAGAGCATCAGTCATGGAACCATGGTGGATATAAGAGTGGATCACAAATAGCAGCAAAAAGTGTTTTCCTGATTGTTGCTTCTTGACTTCTGGTGCAGTTGCTCTCAGATTACCTGGGTATGTATAAGGCAAGTATATCTTAGCACTTGAATGCTTTTCCAAAATGTGAAGCTGGAAAGAGCCTTCCCTTTTTAAATAAAATGCATCTGTATACTTTAAGAGTGCTCATTCTCCTGAAGAATATTTTGCTCCTAGGTAACCTTATCATGCCAAATTTTCCTTGTTTTGTGTTTAGGCCTTTTCCAAAAAAGAAGAAAATTGAATTAGTTCTTTTAACCCAGCATGGCCATTCTTCATGTTGTTTTGTGTCTTGATCCCATTGTTCATGTCTTTACAGGCATTCTTCTCTGAAAGTGACTCCTCTCCTCTCCCCTCCTCTCCCCTCTTCTCCCCTCCTCTCCCTCTCCTCTCCCCTCCCCTCCCCTCCCCTCCCCTCCCCTCCCCTCCCCTCCCCTCCCCTCCCCTCCCCTCCCCTCCCCTCCCCTCCCCTCCCCTCCCCTCCCTTCCCCTCCTCCTCCCCCTTCCCCTCCTCCTCCCTCTCCTTCTCCTCCCTGTGATTTCTTTTTTCCAATGAATGATTATCCTGCTCTAATTCAATTTTCCTTTTACATGGTGTATTCTTACGTCTTATCCCCTCACTTCCTCAGATTATCTTCTCTTTACTTTTAAATTCATAACACTGTTACACTGTTTTTTTTTTCTTTTGTTTTTTAACTTAATAAAATGATGCAGTTAGTATTGGTCTAAAAAAATAATTGATTTGTCAGCTCCTAGCAGTTGCCAGGCAACAGCCTACAATATCACCAGTCAGTTGATGGTTGGGTTAATTAATATCTAAATAAGTATTGTTTAGACTTGAATTGTCTCCTGTAACATGGTCCTAAGACAAAGTCCGCTAGGCTAGAGGGTTCAGATCCCCACACAGGAAGGATAGCAAGCACTAGGACTGCTAATTGCCCCACAAAATACAAATTCTCTTCTATTATCTTATAAAATAATCTGTGCTATATGTTTTTATACAGGACGCAAACTTTCACTGCAGCAATTGCTTTTCCAAAGGTACCTGGACACCTGAGCTGACATGGGGATGAAAAAGTTCACATGCAGAATCCATACATGAGTTTTGCTGCTGGTCTGCATATGTACAATTTTGTCTTCCTGGGACAACAGAGGCCTGTTGCTCACATTAACCTCATAGCATGAAACAATCATCTTAATCTGTGCACTTAACCTAGGTAGTAGGAGAGGGTAAAGTGAAATCTCAACAGGCATCGTTGAAAAAAACAGAACTGAGCAGTTAAGCAAGAAAGCAGAAGAGATGGACTTTCTCAACCTTTTCACAGAATGCCTGGGGTCGGAAGGGACCTCTGGAGATCATCTAGTCCAATCCACCTGCTAAAGCAGGTTCACCCAGAGCAGATCACACAGGAAGGCGTCCAAGCAGGTTTTGAATGTCTCCAGAGAAGGAGACTCCATGACCTCTCTGGACAGCTGGTTCCAGTGCTCTGGCACCCTCAAAGCAATGTTTCTCCTCATAGTCAATGGAACCTTCTGTGCTTCAGTCTATGCCTGTTGCCCCTTATCCTGTGGTTGGATGACACTGGCAAGAGTCTGGTCCCATCCTCTTGACATTCACCCTTGAGATATTTATAAGCATTGATAAGATTCCCTCTCAGCTTTCTCTTCTTCAGGCTGAACAGATCCAGCTCTCTCAGTCTTTCCTCATAAGAAAGTTGCTCTAGGCCCCTAATTGTCTTTGTAGCCCTCTGCTGGACTCCCTCCAGTATTTTCTTCTCGTTCTTAAACTGGGGAGTCCAGAACTGGAAACAGTATTCCAGATATGGCCTCACCAGAGCAGAGTAGAGGGGAAGGGTAACCTCCCTCGATCTTCTGGTCACACTTTTCCTCATACACCCCAGGATACCATTGGCCTTCTTGGCCACAAGGGCACATTGTTGACTTGTGGTCAGCCTGTTGCCAACCAGGACTCCCAAGTCCTTCTCTGCAAAGCTGCTTTCCAGCAAGTCAACCCCTAACCTGTACTGGTGCATAGGGTTGTTCCTCCCCAGGTATAGGACCCTACACTTGCGCTTGTTGAATTTCATCAGGTTCTTCTCTGCCCAGTCCTCCAACCTGTTCAGGCCTCGCTGAATGGCAGCACAGCCTTCTGGTATATCAATCCTTCCTCCCAGTTTGGTATCATCAGCAAACTTGCTGAAGGTGCACTCAGTCTCTTAATCCAGGTCATTGATGAACATGTTGAACAAGACTGGCCCTAGTACTGACCCCTGGGGAACACCACTAGCTACAGGTCTCCAACTAGACTCTGCGCTACTGATCACAATCCTCTGAGCTCTGCCATCCAGCCAGTTCTCAACCCATCTCACTGTGCACTTATCCAGCACACACTTCCTGAGCCTGTCTATAAGGATGTTGCTAGAGACAGTGTCAAAAACTTTGCTGGAGTCAAGGTAGAAAACAAGGTAGAGAACATCCACTGTTCTCCCTTTGTCTACCCAACTAAACATACCATTATAGGACGCTATTAGGTTGATCAAACATGATTTCCCCTTGGTGAATCCATGCTGACTACTGCTGATAACCTTCTTTTCCTCCACATGCTTGGAGATGACATCCAGAATGAGTTGTTCCATCACCTTTCCTGGTATGCAGATGAGACTGACTGGTCTGTAGTTTCCTGGGTCATCTTTTTTGCCCTTTTTGAAGACTGGAGTGACATTGGCTTTCCTCCAGTCCTCAGGTATCTCTTCTGTTCTACACAACCTTTTAAAGATGATGAAGAGTAACTTAGTAATAATATCTGCCAGGTCTCTCAGCACTCGTGGGTGTATCCCATCAGGATCCATGGATTTGTGGGTGTCTAGTTTGCCAAAATGATCTCTAACCTGATCCTTCTCAACCAAGAGAAAGTCCTCCATTCTCCACATTTTCTCTCCTACCTCCAGCGTCTAGGATTCCTGAGGGCCAGGCTTAGATTTTCCTAATCCACTTCTTCACAGAATCACAGAATCACAGAATGTTAGGGATTGGAAGGGACCTCGAAAGATCATCTAGTCCAATTCCCCTGTCGGATCAGGAACATCTAGATGAGGTTACACAAGAAGGTGTCCAGGCAGGTCTTGAATGCCTCCAGAGTAGGAGACTCCACAACCTCCCTGGGCAACCTGTTCCAGTGTTCTGTCACCCTCACTGAGAAGAAGTTTCTTCTCAAATTTAAGTGGAACCTTTTGTGTTCCAGTTTGAACCCATTACCTCTTGTTCTATCACTGGTTGACACCGAGAAGAGCCTGGCCCCATCCTTGTGACACTCACCCTTCATATATCTGTAAACATTAATGAGGTCACCCCTCAGTCTCCTCTTCTCCAAGTTCAAGAGACCCAGCTCCCTCAGCCTTTCCTCATAAGGAAGATGCTCCACTCCCTTAATCATCTTTGTTGCCCTGTGCTGGACTCTCTCCAGCAGTTCCCTGTCCTTCTTGAACTGAGGGGCCCAGAACTGGACACAATATTCCAGATGTGGTCTCACCAGGGCAGAGTAGAGGGGAAGGAGAACCTCTCTCGATCTACTAATCACACCCCTTCTAATACACCCCAGGATGCCATTGGCCTTCCTGGCCACAAAACAGGTTTTGAATGGGGGTCATTCATGTCTAGAGAAATGAAGAAATTCAGACAAGATCTGAAATAAGATGTTAATCTTGACCATAGAAACCTTTGCCAAAATAACTGTCCAAATATCTTTACACATCAGTCACCTAAGTTTGCAGTGTACCTGCATTTGACCCGATCTCCAGATGTTTTTAGTTCTTCCTTTGCAGGGTCATAACCACTTTGACCTGAACATTTAGAATCATAGAATCATTTTGGTTGATAGAGACCCTCAGAATCATTGAGTCCAACCATAACCTAACTCTAGCACTAAATTATGTCCCTAAGAACCTAATCTAAACAGCTTTTGAACATCTACAGGGATCATAACTCTACCACTTCCCTTGGCAGCCTGTTCCAATGCCTGACAACCCTTTCCATTAAGAATGTTTTCCTCATATCCAATCTAAACCTCTCCTGGTACAACTTGAGGCCATTTTCTCTCGTCCTGTCACTTGCTACTTGGTATAAGATACCAACCCCCTCCATGCTACAACCTCCTTTCAGGCAGGTGTAGACAGCAATAAGGTCTCCCTTCAGCCTCCTTTTCTCCAGGCTGAACACCCTCGGTTCCCTCAACCACTCCTCATCAGACTTGTGCTCCAGGCCCCTCACCAGCTTTGTCACCCTCCTCTGCACTGTCTCTAGTACCTCAATGTTTTTCTTATGATGAGGGGTCCAAAACTGAACACAGGATTCAAGGTGCTGAGTACAGGGGGACAATCACTTCTTTAATCCTGCTGGCCATGCTAGTGCTGATACAAGCCAGGATGCTGTGCTGGTTTGAAGTCCTAAATCTCTGAATTTTTATAGCATGCTTAGAGATGATCAACACTTCTGAGCAGCAAGGTCCCTCATCACAGAACTGTGGCCAGGAAGTTTTAAAACATGGCCAAGAAAAAACCTGTCTCTCCATATCTAAATATTTTCACTTCTAGACTACTATCAAAAAAGTGGGGGACTGTCTGAGATTTTGGTGCAACAGAGTAAAATGTTTCTTTTCCAATTCTTGCTTAGCAGCCTTCCAGGCTATTAGCTGGTTAGATTACCTAGGTTAATGTAATGAGCATAAAACCTACTTGGTTAAGGCAGCAATATTCCTGTGACCAGAAACAGAGAGACCAGAGGATGGTGTGATCTTGTTAAAGTAGGAAAGGCACATGAGGAAACGGGAAAGACAGATGTGCTTTTCAGCATGCTTGGCCATAGGAGCCACATCTCAATACAGGAACTATCTAG
Source organism: Streptopelia decaocto (assembly GCF_964273445.1). Classification (NCBI taxonomy): domain Eukaryota; kingdom Metazoa; phylum Chordata; class Aves; order Columbiformes; family Columbidae; genus Streptopelia; species Streptopelia decaocto. Next base: position 100,066,756 of record NC_138663.1, on the reverse strand, counting down.
TAGTGCAGTGTCATTGGAGTGTCCAAAAATACTTTTAAAATCTCTTCCCAATATAACTGAGTACTCAGTTTGAGCCAAGTACCAGGTCTAGTAAGACTTGCATAAAATGAAAGCACAGAGTTCACTTTTCTGTATTTCTCAGATTTAATGGTAATAATGCAAATGCTTTTGACAAGAAAAAAAATCCTGAGTTATTGCTGAAGAGGTAGACTATAAATTGATGAAAAAAAGTCATTAAAATAATCTCTCACATTTGTCTCAAGATTTCATCTGTCAAAGGGTATGAGTTTCATGGTAATAATGCTCTTCTACACTTTTTTTTTCTTTAGTAATACTATTTTATGTTCACAATTGGAGTTAATAGATAGCTCACAGCTTAAAGTTTCAGTGCCCAAAGATTACAGGAATCAAAGTCATTAAAAACAGTAAAGACCTAGTTTTCTTCTATGATCTCAAAGAAGTTAATACTGACATAATTTTTTGCTGTTTTTAAAAGTTAAGAAAGGTTTGAATTCTCACATTCTTTTGTTTTGGTATAGTTTTTCTCCACTTTGATATCAAGTTTTATTTATTTTGAGTTCAATAGTCAAATTTGTACTAAAAGACAACTTTAAAAGGCATTTGAATATCTCATTATTTATGCTGTTTGGTAAATAAATAACCACCTATGTTCCTATGTACACTTAAACATCACCACATTGAGTAATAATTCTCTCTTTTCATTTCTGATGTTCAGCTATTATTTTTAGATGTATAGTTTCATAAATAAGGACTCTGAAGTGCAAACCTAAAAGTATTTAGTTCTGTATTAGAAAAATAGTTACTATTACACTTCCATACTTGATTTTTTGGCAAAAATATGTTTATGTCCATAAACTTAATTTACAGTCACAAAAAGTAACAACATGGTTTTAATAAGTACCCTTAAAAAGCCACACCTATTACAAATAAAAGGAATCAGAGGAAATGTAATCATACTCAGATGATTAACATAATTTCAGTTGTTAATGCTAAAGTAACTTTTCTTCATGACCTGTGTCCATTAATATGCATGTCTGGTGCAGTAAAGTGCTTAACTTATTTAATAGTTGAAGATAATATTTGAAGATATAAGAACCAGTAGAAGACATTGTAAATACAATATGAGGAAAGTGAGTCCATGCTGTTAAATCAGAGAGCTTTATGTAGCTATGGCAATTTGATAAATATATTTTGACAGGCTTTGACTCATGAACAATAAACCCACTACAGTCTTTAAATTTTCACATGTGATGTTTTTTATTAGTCATTTTGCTGGTGTTATCAAGACATCTTTGACTTACCAAAACTAATTTTGTCTGAGTGTATCAATTAGTACATAGACTTTACTACATAATAAGGCCCATAGTCCATGCAAAAACATTATAATATAATTTGTCTCAAGGCAGTGCCATGGAGGAATGACTGTTGCACTACAAAGCAGCATCATTCTTTATATCTTCTAGCAGAAAATCTACTCGACTGTCTAGACAGTGCCAAAATAAAGATTCTACAATCAGACATAAATGACGGCATTGAAGTATGCCACTGGTTGCTCATGGACTCTTATGGGTCACGTACTGAACGTGGGAAGGGAAAAGATGAGAGATGGGTAAGGTGAACTTGAAGAGACTTTTATCTGTTTTATGCTTGGCCAACAGTAATCTCATCATCTTATATTTACAGATGAATGAAGAAGAGCTCTGATGATTGCTGGAAGACAGTCGTAGCAGCTGCAGGCTGTATCATACTCGTTTACTTTAATATCTGATGCTATAAGCTGAAGAGGCTGAGGAGAGTGGTAATCCTCAGCACACATATAAAGGAGGGACTTGAAACAGTAACAAAATGTATCTGACATTAATGAATCAGATGATAGAACCACCAGAGTTTGGAATAGATCTCTAGTCTCACCTCTGCTCAAGGCAGTGTCAGTTAGAGCAGGGTGCTCTAATTCCTTAAGATAAGAAATTAAGATCTCATAATGAGTAGCATAGCAATATAAACAGCATTTTGTAACTCACAAAATTAATCTTCGTCAGTGCAGGAGTAGCTCAGTTCAACTTGAGACAAAAAATTATTTCACCTTTTATATAAGAGATTTGCAGGGATTCAAGTTGGGGTTTGGGAGTTTTTCAGAAATGGCTAAAATCAGTGTATTATATTGACTGAAGAAATTGTAATTGAAAAGTCACTAAGGTTTGCAGATAAATTTTGTTTGCCTTTTATTATTTTATTTTTTCTATTTGATGTTGTAAATGCACACTTGATGTTTAACAAAAACTTAAAGTAGTTTTCTTCTGATTTAGTTAACTAAGAAGGTAATATGGGTTAAGATGGTATGTAGGACAGAGAGGTTAGTGTAATACTTAGAAGAATGTCTCGTGAGACAGTCTTGTCCATTTTGTGGTAAGGTGAACTAAGGGTCAAAATTGCTTCTTACATTAGTGAAGGGCAACAGATCTGAGAGAAAACCATTCAGTTCTTATTTGCATTATATCTGTTTTTATTTTAAATGTCAAATCAATCAAAACTTGCAATCATAACTGAAGCTACCTGCTTCACTTCACCCCTTACAGTTTCAATGTAAAGAGCTGAATGAGACCAAAAAATACAGGTTTTTTAGAGGTTTGAGTTTACACAGGTCAGAGCAAGTGAATTTTGTCCAGATGTGTTAAGAAATAATGTTAAGTCCTAAACCAGTTTGTAACTATTTTATACGGCTGATTTTGCCAGTGGTTTTACCTCCCTTTATGCACTCAGAAAGTCATCTGTGCATTATTTCTGATTTAAATTATTGATTAGAAGTCAGGTTCAGATACTGAAAAAATTGAGGTGAGGACGAAAAGGATGTACTCAAAGTCCAAAATCGGGGACTTCACACACAACCTGTCTTTCCTTCTTATTGTTAGTCTGTGCACACTTCCACTTGTAACTATCATCTGATTTGCATATTTTTTCCCTATTTAAAGGGAACTCTTCATATAAATTGTGCTCGCTATTGACACAGCTAAAACCATTGCTTTCATTTTCTTGCCCAGCAATTTCCAATCTATCAGATCTAAGGTTGGGAATGGGACAGTGCTCTTCTATATTTCAACCTTCATGTCTCTTTGAAGGAAAACTAATAATCAGAAATCAATTTAACGCAAGCACAATCTCTATAATTACAGTGGGAATTTCGTCCAATGAAGGAACAACAGATTTGAGCATACTGTAATGGAAGAAAATTCGCTGATAATATTCACTCTTGAACAAATAAATGAGCAGAGTATTGCTTCACATTCGCTGTGAGTGAACTGAAATTTTATCTCATTGAAAAGCTGGCCTACATTTTAAATAGAAACAGAACACAGATTTAGCATTTACCAATCCAGTGGGTTATTCCATTCCAGAGGAATGTTCTTTTTTTATCTCTTTGTCACAGGATACCCAGTCATAATATTGAAATGTGAACAATTTGGGATGTTAGCAACTTCTTTTTTTTAATCCTTATGCAGTTGTGTCATTCAGATGAACTCTAGTACTTTACATAAGAATTAAGACACTAACAATAATTAATTAACAATCAGTTCATTAACTGAATAAAAACGTCTCCAAAAATCAAAGGAAGAGTGGTTTAACATGAACTGTTGTCCTTTGCTAAAAATATACAACTGAACCTGCCTGTGTCCTTTCCCCGTTTTATACAATACTCCTCTGAAGTTCCTATCTTCCAGCTATATCGTAAACCTTGCCCCAACCATTGCTCAACTATTTTCATTCCAGTGAAATCTTCATCACTTGTTTGTTTCTTGAACCTTAGGACTGCTAATCTGCATTCCTGCTTTCTTTGACTGCTAGTCACCTCTCTGCCATTTGAGCGCAATCCTTTCCTGAAAAACATAAGGCTTCCTGGACATCCATGACTCTTACTTCCTGTAAGCCTCCATTTACCTTTCCTAATTACTCTTCCAGTGTGTTTTTTTGCAGGATCCCCCAAAACAGATAGTCATGATCTGGACAACGGGATAGACTGCAACCTCAGAATCTTTGAGGACAATGCCAAATTAGAGGTGGTGGTTGGTACACCAGCAGGCAGAGCTGCCATTTGGGTAGACCTCAGCAAGCTGGGCTGAGAGGAACCACATGAAGTTCAGCCCAGGCAAATGCAAGTCTTGCCCCTCGCTGGTCCAGAGCAAACCCCTGCACCAGCACAGGCTGGGGACTAGCAGGGGAGTAACTTTACCAAAGACCTGGTGTGCAAAGCTGAACATGAGTCAGTCCTATGCTCTTGTAGCAAGGAATGATATGAAGATGGCCAAATATTGGAATCAGTCGCTCAGGGAAGATGTAAAATTTCAATTCTGGCAGATAATCAAAACCTGACTGTGCAAGAACTTGAGCAACCTGAGGTAAGCTGGTCCTGCTCTGAACAGGGCTTGAAGCAGATGTCCTCAGCAGTTCCCCCCAAACTATTTTATTCTATTCCTCTATAGCTCTCCTGTTACTGTGGTAAAACTTACAAGGACAACTTCAGTGTTTTACTTGTTAACTATCTTCTCTACAACATATAACTATTTCAGATTGAAATGTATCATCAGTAACTGTAGAGAGAGTAATATTTCTAACATAAAAATTAAAATAGGAAGTTAATGTATTTTTTTTGTCTTTCCTCTTCATTATTATCCCCTCATATTTTGGTCTAGGCTACTGCCCTGAAGAAATTGCCTGCCTGTCTGCTGGAATTTAAAGACCTTGGAGGATTTTGAATTTGTGCTTATATTATATGATAAATGAAATGACAAATCTAGCTATCAATGTAATAGGAGTCAAACTGGGTCTTGAATCTTGTTTGCTGAGCAAAGAGCAAGCTGAAGAGAGAGGGATGGCAGGGACAAAGACGACTGCATTCTGCTTACTGCTTAGTGTCGCTGCTCAGCCCATGCACCACTCACACCAGCCACCTGCTCTTTCGTTCAGATACTCATCTTCGGTGAGTAATGGGGCTGCCTTAAGATGAAAATTATTGCATACATGCAAAACGGAACACACAGCTATGTCAGCTGTAATTTTGGCCTACTGTATTTATAGACTCTCAGTTACTCACAACCTTGGGGACAGAAATGGTAAATAAGGGGTAAATTAATGTATTTGGAGGAACTGAAAGTGTTGCAGAGAAATATGCCAAATAAGAGGTTCACTACACCCATGGCAAAGCCACAAGTCAGAGAGAGAAGTTTCACAGAATCACACAGAATCACAGAATGTTAGGGATTGGAAGGGACCTCAAAAGATCATCTAGTCCAGTTTCCCTGCCGGAGCAGGAACACCCAGATGAGGTTACACAGGAACATGTCCAGGCGGGTTTTGAATGTCTCCAGAGTAGGAGACTCCACAACCCCCCTGGGCAGCCTGTTCCAGTGTTTTGGCACCCTCACTGAGAAGAAGTTTCTGCTCATATTTAAGTGGAACCTCTTGTGTTCCAGTTTTAACCCATTACCCCTTGTCCTACTATTGGTCATCACCGAGAAGAGCCTGGCCCCATCCTTGTGACACTTACCCTTTATATATCTGTAAACATTAATGAGGTCACCCCTCAGTCTCCTCTTGTCCAAGTTCAAGAGACCCAGCTCCCTCAGCCTTTCCTCATAAGGGAGACGCTCCACTCCCTTAATCATCTTTGTTGCCCTGTGCTGGACCCTCTCCAGCAGTTCCCTGTCCTTCTGGAACTGAGGGGCCCAGAACTGGACACAATATTCCAGATGTGGTCTCACCAGGGCAGAGTAGAAGGGAAGGAAAACCTCTCTGGACCCACTAAGTTTGTTGCTATTCAGGAGTTTACAGCCGTAACATAAAGCATAAGATGAAATGGTGTTTAAAACAACAAAGCTAAGGAAAAAAAAAAAAAAAAAAAGAAAGTATTACTATTAAAAAGAGGGTATTATTAAAAATAATAATGTTAGATTACTAAATTAAACACCATTTTAAAATTGACTGTGTATTCCTTTTGTTCCTCTCACAGCTCTGCACCCTGGAAACACGAGGGCAGAATTTTAACGAAGAAAACCCCAGCCCTCATTTCTCCCCTTTTGTCCGGACGCGCCAGCCGTGGCGCGTGCCGACAGCGACCCCTGCTCGCGGGGAGCGAGGCCGCAGCGCCACGGCCGCAGGGACCCGCCAGCCCCGCGCGCTGTCACCGCTGCCTGCCGCTGACAGCGCGTGCCCGCAGGCTTAGAACGCGCGGGAAATAGCGTCCACAGGGAAACCGCAGCGCTGGGTGTAAGGACACGAAGGTTTAAGCTTCCCTTTCGGCACACGCCGTGCTCACCCGCTTCTGTACGTACACAGGCCTGCCAAGCCAAGTCGGCTTCTGCAACTACTGCCTTAAGATTGTACTAATAAAATAAAGTAAAAGAAAAAGAAAAAAAAGGAAAAGAAAAGAAAAGGAAAGAAGGAAAGAAGGAAAGAAGGAAAGAAGGAAAGAAGGAAAGAAGGAAAAGAAAAGGGAAAGGGAAAGGGAAAGGGAAAAAAAGAAAAAAGGAAAGCAAAAGGAAAGGAGAGGAGAGGAGAGGAGAGGAGAGGAGAGGAGAGGAGAGGAGAGGAGAGGAGAGGAGAGGAGAGGAGAGGAGAGGAGAGGAGAGGAGAGGAGAGGAGAGGAGAGGAGAGGAGAGGAGAGGAGAGGAGAGGAGAGGAGAGGAGAGGAGAGGAGAGGAGAGGAGAGGAGAGGAGAGCCTCACTGATTACAATTTAATTATTGTGTTTTGCAAACAAAGATTGCAGAAATTTGTTTATTTTGCCATGAAAAGTAAAGCATTCCTTTATGGCAGTGTTTTCACAAGCAGTGTACTTCAGAGAAGGTAAATGGGAAAGATTAAATCATCTCTTTTTAGTGAGTCAGCTTTATTCAGCCTAGCAGTTACAGTCACAGTGGCCTTCAAAGTGTTTTTATTGCTATAAGCATGCACTAAGCCAGATCCTAGTTTTCCAGTTAACTGCACTGGGACCATTAATGCATATCTAATTTGGACATGAATTTTTCAGCTCCCATTACTTTGGACATTATTAAAAACCTTTAGCAAGTCAGGTAAGTGGATAAGAGAAGATAAATGCATTTGCCACTCTGTAAATGCACCACATTTGCACCAGTGTAATTACGTTGCTAGGGGAGATGGAGTATTTGCTGATGACTTAGGTTATAAAAACATTATAAAAATATGTGAGGACATATCACCAGTACAGTCATATTTAAGGTCAGCCCTGACAATCAGCTGTGTTTGTCACTCTGTCAAAGCTTGACTGTACTATGAAGCTTGTTCCATAGGCAAACCCTTCAAGAAAACCACTCCTTTCCTTCTTGAAAATCCATGGTTTCAAGCAAAGGTGGCAGAAATTGAATTACTGAAGAGACAAAAGAGAGCAGCAATGAGAATTAATGACAGGAACCCATTGGGCTAGTGAAGATTTTATTTCAAGGACCTGCTATATACAGAGAGGCTCTGAACCCACCTTAGGTGTGAGTAGGGTTAGAGCCTTGGGCACTGAGCTTCAGAGAGATTCTGGGTGTCCCGCACTGAAGGCAAACTTAGGGGTCAGCAGGAGACACGTTAGGACATCTGTGGGGAGTGGAGCCTGGCTTTTGATATGAGTTCACAGTCTGCACAAGCAGATCCATAGGGCATGACATTCAGCCACGGTGTGGCAGAAGTGACCCATCATTAAAGAGCCAGAAGATCTTGCCGGCTCACAGGAGACTGCTTCTGGACAGAAATTATTTACACAATGAATTTATACAGTAACTCTTGAGGAAACAGGGAGCTTGTGGTTTTTTTGCATCATAGCTGCTGCAATGTAATAATACATTTAGCCTCTTAAGTAAGCTGTAACTTAAATGTTTAAGTTAAACAGTTTTAACTATTTCTGTTGACATGTTCTTAAATGCTTTGCAAAGTTGCTGTTCTCCGGAATTCTGCCACCAGCATTGCATATTAATGCCTTTAGCAAAAATACATTTTAATAAGAAATCCTGAACTGCGCTTGCAACAGGCATATCTTGTGTGGTGTATAGGGGAGCCTATTAACAGCACAGTTATGGTTATAGGTAAACGGTAAATCTTAAAAGGATAATCCAATTTATTTCACACTATTAATAAATAATTGGAAGGAGTCAGCTCAGGAGAACTGAACTTCTTCACAGTATAATTCAAACAAGTAGGGATTATCTTGGCAATACTGTTTGGGAAAGTGTACTGCCATACAACTTCATTTATTCATATCACACAGTAGAAAATGGTAAAATATATCCCAACAGTTTTGCAAGTGCCTTCTCAGTATGAAGCAGTAAAGTTTAGTTGTATGGCACCTACTACAACAGCATAGCATTCCATCTATTGCACTAACAGCTAGCAAAAATATTACCCACTATTGTAAATAGAGATATTTATTCTCCACTATGTTTAAATGAAAATCATTTATTCATCATAGTTGTGGGAATCACATTTTAACACCATAGTCCAATACCAGTCATGGGAAAAAGCCTGGCTGAGAATACTTCAGTTCTTGAATAGTAAAATAAAATTAATCTCACCTAATTTCAGCCTTTTTCTTCTTCTAACCTAGGTTTTCTTTATTGACTGTAATGGAAAATAAATGCCTCCAGAGGGCAAGTCATTAGAGAGAACCAAGGCAGAAAAATCAATTCAACTGTAGATGTTTGATGATAGAGAAGTTTTATTTAACACCTAAGTCTTCCATTTGGGACCTTGTTTACTTTGACGTTCTTAGTAAATACTTGTCAACTCAGCTTTCCTGTGCATTGTACTTCTTTCCTTCCCTGGTGATCAAAGCTATCCTGCATCTTTTTTTCCGAAGGAAAATTAGGAAAAAACCCTTGTTATTTCTTGTAGATATTGCCAGGATTTTGATCTTTCATAACTGGCATGAAATATGACAATTCAGGACTGGTTCTATTATGACTTGCACAAATCACATCTAATTCATTTAGCCCTTACATTACTGTCTTGTAAAAAACAAAACAAAACAAAACAAAATGCAATATATGTCTCAGTAATTAGTACTTCTTTAGCAGTTTTAAGATAATTCAAAATGAAGCTGCCATTTTCATTATGATTTCCTTTTGACAATGTAATAGGAACTAATTATTAGAGAGTAGATGGCCAGGTCCCATTTACTCTGAGAACCTCTATCAATAGCATATATCTCCTGTAATGTGCTGTCTTATCTGCTATGTTTATCAATAGCAAGAATGATAACAAGACTTTACTTATTTCCTTGCCTGGCCCACACATTGAGAGCAAACCTTGGTGAACAGGCCATGCCAACACAGTCTTCCAGAAGAACATGCCCTGTGTAGGTTCCCTTCTGGAAACATGGCTGGAGAGCCTCAGTCTTTTGGGAATTTTGGAAGTTAAGTCCTATGTTAGTGTTTGTTCACAGGGTCTTTGTGATGCATTGTACATTTTATCCTAGCAAAGAACAGGGAACAAAACAGGGAAGTTCACACACAGTCTTGAAGACTCTGTACAGAAAATTTTGATGGCATGTAGAAGATTTATTACAGGTCTCCTCTGCCACACTGAAGTTGACAATTTCCATCTGCCTGCTTCAAGAGTTCCTGAAATAGCTGTAGGAAATAGTCCCAAAAGGTCTGAAAGGTCAGTAAAATTTTACACCTGAAAAGAACTGCAACTCATTTCTCAATCGGTTGGGATGTGCCACAGAAAAAAACCCCACAGCCTCTGTGTGTGTGCAGTTAAATGGCTTCAAACTGTACTTCTTGACATTTTGTTGGCTGATAAGTAGATACGCCTAAGAATAAAATGCACATTTATTTGTCATACCATCTCTGACAAGTGAAAACTCCCATTAGACTATAAAAACGGAACACCTATGAAAACCTAGACAACTTACTATAAGAAAGTATAGGCTGAACTAGAAAAAGAAAAGCAGTTGTTTTGGAAATGGAGTCTTAAGGCTCTAAATAACTTCATAGAAAACCTAATTAAGTTCTCCATTAGTATGTGTTTCTAAAATAAGAAATATGGACTTTTTTTTGGTGGTGGGACTGATGTATTGAAATTTCATCTCTTTAAAATTTATTCATTAGACAGAAAGGACAATCAGCAGTAACATGTACCATTATCTTACACTGACATAGGTTCAAATGTGAGATTGGATCATTCCTAAACATTTAAAGTAGGCTTGTAAGCAGCATGCACGTTGTGACATGGTTTTCATGATTTTTACTCTGTCAAAACACAGAGTGTAAAAAAAAAAAAAAGTTTGGATAAAATCTGCTGTTTGTGAAACAGTACCCATCAAGATACTTATTCTAAAGTTTACTAGGTTGTGTGACTCTTTGTCCTATGCAAACAAAATGGAAGGCATATATCAAAGATGCTAAAACCATGTTACAGTGCAGCACAATCTATTAAACAAGTTGCTTGGAAGTAGGATTCTAGAAGCTTTTATTTTCAAAATATAGCTTCCATATAAAAACTTAGATGGAAGCTTTATGTAGTCATCTTATGGCAACACAGAGATATATTTCAGGCACTGAAATCAATGTAATTCCTCAGGCGCATACTAAAGAATAATTTAACACTGGTGGTCTGTGCTTAAGAAAAGCCAAACACTGCAGCAGCAGGGTTTCTGCAGGTCAGAAAACAGTGTGGGGAAACCTGCTGGTACTATGCGTGGTGTCCTCATTTCAGTGAACAGCAATTTTAAACAGTCTCTTAAAGTCATCAGTAAATGCATAAAACCTTTCAGATCAATTTTCACTTTAGTCAACTAGCAGTGAAAATGAGAGATAAATGGTTTACGTTATGTCTCACCTTAAGTCATTTATGATTTCCAGTGCTTGTGTTCCGGGATATAGAACAGCATCTGGATACTTAAGAAACAAAATGTGTCCTTTTATTAGTAGTTGTAATCTGCAATGATAGGTCATATTCTTAGCAATGCTAGAATTAACTTTAAAATATCACCGTAACAATTATAATAAAATGGGCTTCAAAGCTGTATTATATCACAAAATTCTTTACACTTAAATTGCACAAAATGTCAAGTTAACATTTAATGTCCTTCAGTGTGAAAATTAATTTTAATTAAATACATTTAAAATCAGTAATTATAGTAGCTTGGTCTGATTAACATGAGTTAAAGCAAGCCTGAGATGAAGTTAATTATACTAAATACCCGATGTATAATTTCCATTACAGGCAGAAATATTTCAGAAACTAATAGAAAAGCACTGAATAGTCTGCCTTAAGAATTTATATGGAAATGTACTAATTTTTCACATGCTTTTTCACCTTTCCTTTCAATATCTAGACACAAGAAGCTTTCCTTTTTTTCTCTTCTCTACCCCTACTCACTTAAAAAGCATGTCATCACAATAGAGGCAAATGCTATTCATCAAAAGAAAACAGGAGAAATAAAGGAAGACATTCTGCTCTTGTTTCACTACAATAGCTATCTCTTACCTTACATCTTTATTAAGTAGAGATCTAAAAATTCTCTTCAGATCTGGTGCTTGAACTCAGGAAGTTAGAAGGCCTTTATCCTTTTCAGTAAGTCCAAGCCTGGGTCTAATATATCAAACTAACATTGAAACATAGCACCATGTTATCTTTACCCAGTAAAATGATTAATAGACAAGCCCCTTCTTTTTGCTGTACTTTTTTTTCGATGACAGATTTAGACTGAATCTCTAAAATAACATATATAGTTGACTCAAACTATCCCACAGGTCTGTCTCTATTCTCACCAGAATCTGACATTTATAAGTTTAGGTAAGGTCAGCTTTCACCACAGGCTAAGAATTACAGCAATGTCAATTTTCCTGTTTAACAAAGCCAGTTCCCAAAAGGTCAAGTGACTACAGGATCCAATTGCTTGCAAATTATTTTAAGAAACATGAGAGAGAAAAAAGATGAGATTTAATGATACCTCACATTTATCCAGGAATTTAAAATTCTGAAATTATGTTATCTGTTGAGAATGATGATGCATATCAGTACTTTTAGTAAGCATAGACTGGTCAAAGGACAGAGCTGACACTAATGGCAGTGGAAAAAACCCATACCTGAGCTCAGGGACTTACCCAAGGTCACAATAAAGTCAGCTGTAGTGACAGCAATCAAATGTATGTTGATGAAGGACAGTGCTCTGTGCCTAGAAAAGAAAGGTGTTTTCCCCATTTCAAGAATCTGCAATTCATTAACCACAAGAGACTGTATGAAGTTCTGATGGAAATCCATTCTCTTTCTGCTGACAACTGCAGGGATTAATTTTCTCTGACATTAGTTTCTACAGTACAATGTACAACCCCTTCCCCCCACTTATTAGCAGTATACAGTATTTGAAATTTTCCACTACAGTTACAGTCTTTAAGAGTCCAAATGCAATTTGTTTTTATGTAAAACAAAATCATACAAAAAACTGATCAAACAAACAAAACAAATGAACCAACTACAAAACAAAAAAAAAAGAAACCCACAAAAACAACACCCAAACCCAACCAACCAATAGAATAGCTTTTGTTATTTCAGTTGGATTTATGCCATAGAGAACACTTTTCTCTTCCCTGTTTTTTTTGTTTTTTTTTTTCTTCCTCATTTCCACTTAAGATTAAATTAAAAAAATACTCAGGTCCAACCAAAGAACTTTGTACAACAATAATTTTTTATTTCTTGTTACCTTTTTCTGTTCCTGAACTGTCACTATCCCCTTTTTAATTGCAAAACTATGTTGGCTTTTTCACAATGACATGATGCCTTTTCAGTTTTAGAGCATTTAAAGTAGTGTTATAGTCCCTTATGCTGTAGGAAATCTGGACTTGTACATGAGCTGCACTTGCAATTCCCAGTTTCCCCTGATCTATTTCCCTTGTGTATTGCTGTTTCCTAGCACAGAACCACATAAAATACCACTCTGTTCTCTGCCACAAACTTATTTACAAACTATATTTTCTATCACTAAAATTGAAGACCTCCCCCCCCACCCCCCGCCCCATAAAAATCCCCAACTAAAATCCCACCAGATTTGAATGTGGCAAAAGCCCTGATGGGCATGAATGTAGAGGGCTTTTGTACTCACATTTTAACTTGTTCTCAGAGTGTTGGCTCCCTAACTTCCACACAGAAGAAAAACTATAATTTTCAGTTATTATTAAACAAGAGAAAACTTCTCATGGAAGTTCTCTATAAATTGAATCTGCCTATAAATGTACATGAGTAGGAGAGCAAACATGGTACTGACACTCCAACAGGACCATCTTACCTTCTCTGCTTTCGGTTAAGCCCTTGCTTTCCTTTTCTTTTTCCTGACTCTGACCAGCTGTCTGTGTTTTCCAGGTGGTTCTTCATCTCTCAGTGCTTTTGAACCCCTAGTACTGTAGCAGCAGTGATGCCAATCCATACCACACAAGGCGTTTGCTGTGGTGTGTGCTATGATCCCTGCCTCTGGTTATCCAGATTAGAAAAATGAACAGAGCACTCCATATCATTCCATACTTACATTTCTTCTTGTGGAAACCAAAACATGGAAGTGCTCTAAGCTTCGTCAGTTAAGATATAATCCAACATAACTGTGCTATAAAGCTGAGTTGAACATGATCAGTTTTGCTTTAACTCCTGAAGGAGAGTAACTACCACTATCATGCTGAACCTACAGTCTATCAGTTCTATCAGAGCCACAAAGTTTGTCATTTAAGACATTTAAAATCTTCTTGACCAGAGGCATCATACAGAAATGAACCGATCTTATCATACAAGGTTTCCATCTGTAGATACGGGATATGGGACACTTCCAATGTTAAATGTGTCCTATGTTTGATGTAAAGCCATGAAGGGATAACTTCTACTACATTGCACTTCTTTTACATACTGCAACTGAGATACGCAGGTAATAACAAAAATATATTTCAGTTATCCCACATGTATGAAAGTGACAAAATCTACATTTTTTAGGAAAAAAAAAATCTCAAACTGCTATACTTAACACCAGTATATTCAATAAAAGTTTTAGCAATGAAAAATTTTAAGTCTAATCTGACTGGAAGCCAAACAAATATAATCAAATCAAGAAAAACACCACTGTCCAGGTTTAAAGTAAGGTGACAATAAACCATGGCAGATGCTCCCTGTTACCCCCTTACCCTCTCCCCACCCTTTCATTAGATTGGAAAGACGATAAGGAACATAAGAGGGAAGGGAGACTTAGACTTCAAGTTGGAAGGGTTTTAAAGGCTTGACCAATGCTACTAATAAATAGAGAATATATACAAAATATACAAACCCAATCTTGAATGCCCAATATGGAGCTGGTGTCACTCCAGCGGCAGCAGAGCTGGGAGCTGGTGTGGCTCCAGCAGCTGCAGGGCAGGCACCCAGAAGGCACCCAGGACTTCACAGCAAACCAGAAACTGGTTGCAGGAATGCAGGGTCTGAGGCGTACAGACCGCAGGCAGCCAGACAGGGTACTTTCTAAATGCTGGCCATGGTCGAAGAGGGCTGAGATCCTTGTGATCCCATCTTATATAGGGGGTATGATGATTATGGGATGGAATACTTGTTCGGTTTTAGTCACCTGTTCCTTCCACCCCTCCTTCCAAATATGCCCTGTTATCAGTTAACCTTGGTTACCATAGTAATAAATTTAAACATGAGCTTCTTCAGCATTCTGTTGGTCTTCTTATCAGCACCAAGTACAGTGCCCAAGAAAAATATGCAGGCACTTTGAAGGCACTTAGCTGAGAGGAAAATTCACTAAAAGAGATACTGGTCTTGCTTTTAATAACATCAGGACAATCACACAAAACACCATCACAAAAAAGTGAATCTTCAGTGACAACTGTATTTAGAGTTACTTAATGCTTTATTTTTTGACATTGTATATCACGAATTTGAACATAGCACTAAGTCAAGGGCCTGTCAAAAGTCTGTATCAGATCCACATACTCCTACAAAAATAATAAAATCAGCCTATTTGACCAGATATATTTTCCACAATATTTAGAAATGTTGTAATACGTACCTGTCCTTAATCCAAAGTATTTGACATAAATATCCAGCTCTACTCTCTGGACCATTGCTACAAAAAAAAAAAAAAAAAAGGTAAAAACCACCTCAGCTCACACAGTGAACCTCTGAGATGCATAGGTACAAAATGGTGTTTACACTGTTTAGGTTAATTAATGTTAATGGTAGTTGTAGATATGCAAAGCACTATTAGTTTCATCTGCTCTTCTCCATATGTTCATACAGGTACTAGAGAGCATGTGTGAAGTATGCACTCAGGAAAACAACTTGTGTAAATCAATCTCAGTATAGTTCTACTGTGTTGCTACTCTACCATTTTTGCCTATGGGGAAGCTGCAAATCAGCTGCTTTCCTCATGACGTAGTTCTGAGAACTAAAGAGAAGAATGAGGAGAAAATGAGAAAAGTTATCTGGTCTTTTAGAGTCTGTTCCTTACATCTGCTCGCAATCCCCCATATAAATCATGTACCATTGCCAACATCGAAAGCTGACATCATTTTAAATCAAAGATAGCTGTGTTTGCACCTCAGGTTTTCAGAAGATGGTTCTGAGAAACACCTAAAATAACCTGTACAGGTAATTTGCTTTGAATAAGAGAACCCAAGATATTTCATTTGCAGAAATAATATCCTAATTTCTCTTGCATAGTGTCTTCTCTGGACTCCTAACCTTCAAATGTATACTGGATCACCATCTTAAAGAAGTTTTTTTTTCTCTCAGGGTGGGATTTTTGCCTTTCTC
The DNA here is from genome assembly GCF_964273445.1 of Streptopelia decaocto. Lineage (NCBI taxonomy): Eukaryota > Metazoa > Chordata > Aves > Columbiformes > Columbidae > Streptopelia > Streptopelia decaocto. The sequence goes on along the minus strand of NC_138663.1, from coordinate 100,050,953 downwards.
TTTTTTTTTTTTTTTTTTTTTTTTTGCTTTAAAGTAGGTCTTTTCAGCAGTAACTGTGGTTACTAGGGTTAAATTAATAAAGTGGTAAAGTACAGCTGATCCAAACTGGACATAGTCATTGGCTCATTTAGTAACTTGGATAAATTTATTCAGAGAGGGAAAAAAAATTTCTGAACCTTCTGAAGAGAGTTAACAGACTGTCTTTGTGTACTTTACTGAATAACTAAACCCAGCAAATGTTATTTGTTACACATAGTTGTGACTCAGCCCTGCTGATTCTTATTTGCATGCTTATCTGTATATTAACAAGGCTAACCCTGTATTTTGCTTGGCTGCATGGTATTTGCTCTGCTTTGTTGGAATGTCAATAGACATATAGTGAAACACACATCCAGTGAGATGATAGAGAAAAGATGAGTACCTCAACTTATGAAAGAACCTGAATGAGTCACTGTAGATGTTTGTTTCGGGCGTGATGGATGTAGAACCCTGCAGTGGAACTCCCAAGTGTCTCTAATACCTTTTCATTTCAAAAATATTGTTACTATCTGCTTTCCAGTGAAATTGTCAGTGACTCTTACAGATTCACCCACAGGTGACTTCTAGCAGTATAAAAAGATTGAACTGAGGATCAACCCTGTATGATCCCTATCATTTCCCTCTGAAAATTCATAATTATTAAAATAGAGAAAAAAAAGAGTGTGTTCAAGGGGACGAAAATGAAATAGTATTTGTTTTCAATACCTACCATAAGAATGATTTTCATAATTGGAAAACCACAGTAAGCTGTATGGAGACCATGAAAGTGGTATTTGTGTTAAATTTCTAAGCTCTTCCTTTGAATAAGCTTTGGTTACATTTTAAATACATAAAATACTTTAAAATATAAAGTATGTAATATAAAGGCATTAACAGTCTTTTGACCAATATTATTTTGTTTTCATTTTAAAAATGGAAACAACAAAGGGAAACAACAGTTAAGAAATGCCTAAGTCTTTTGGTTTTAGGATAGAAAGACGAGGAAAGCAGTGAGCTTGAAAATAATCAGTTGCAGAAACAAAGGAGAAATTTCAACCTAAAAAGAAATCTTCTGGTATAAATCTTTTGAAAATATAGAGAATATAAAACTATATTTGACAACACTTTTCAACTTGCTGTAGAAGCTGAGTGTTTCCATAGGACTCCAAAGCTTCTGGTTCTAATAAAATAAGACTCATTTAAAGATGTTTCCCACAAAAATTCTCTCTATACTCTCCAACACATTCTGTGTGACTTGAGACCTGAGGGGTGTAGAGACAAGATGTGCTGGAGTCTAAATGTTCAGTCAGAAAAAGTTTCATGAACATAAGAGTTCATAACACTTCATTTCACCTTTGGGATTATGCTTCCATTAAGGCTGCTGTTTCTTATTCACTCTTTCATTCACTCGTTCATTCATCATGTTATAATGAGCTACTTCTGAGGAGTAATAGGAATGTCTCTCCTCTTAATCTGCCCTGTGATAGAAAAAACAGAAGGAAAATAACTCTGTGTAATGCAATCCATTTTCAGAATTTTCTTCTGCTAATATTCTTCTCCCATCTTATTTGAATTTCATAAGAGAAAAGAGACACAACAGCTGCCTTCCCCTGATCTTGATGTCCTGGCAGTTTCAGATCAATGGAAAACTCTGCAAACTCCTCAGTTTTACATTAGCTCTAAAAGACATGATGACTCCAAAGTTATTTTGTCTACTTGGAGGTGATACCTATGAGAAACAAAAGACAGAATAGACAGTGGAGACTAAGTATAGTTTCTTAAAAAAGATTAAGTTGAGAAACTCCAGTGTGACAGTAGAGGGTATACTGATCTAATCATTCCCATTCTGCAGCTTGTCTGGGATATCAGAGCCCACAGTTCAGAGTCATAGGGGACTAAAGCCAAAAAAAATAAACCACAACCCAAAACAAACCAAAAAGTGGGGCTAAGGCTGTAGAATTACATAGTTAGTAGACACTAGTTACAGTTATGCATTAAGTATTATTGCTCTCCAATGAACTACAGACAAGAACTGCTAAAAATTGCATTAAGGCATATAAGAGCTTTACATAATGCAGACTGGTTCCCACTTCAATTCGAATTCAAATATGCCCCATCATCTAGAGTATGTTTTAGAGCATGACTGTCCTATTATAAAATGATCCAGAGAAAGCACTAACTAATGTCTACATCCTGCAGATATTTAAACAGTTTTGCTTTAATTTTTTTTTTTCTTACACTGAAGATCACAAACCCACAAAATACAGGCTTGGATATGTCTAGTACTACATATGGAGTGAAACATCTCAGAAAGCCAAAGACACACCAGATATGGGCTCTTCTGAAATTTAATTAACATGTGTTTAAATTTTGCAAGCTGTAGGAGGATACCAATGGAATTGGTAAGTTTGCATCACTGATTTGAGTAGCCTAAATGATGTATGAATTGGTGGCATTGCTTACAACAGACTCCGAGGCAGAGCTTGCTGCAAGCCAACACTCTTCATAGAGAATGAAATATATTTCCTGCTGTCATGAATATCTACAGAATTTTGAATTTGCTTTTCCTTTCCTATTAGTAGTACTAATACTAAGCTAGGGCTTAACGCCTTTGTACATTATTCATCTGCTATCAAGGATTTTACCCTGACAGGTTATTTCACCCAGTGCAACTTTTTGTCTTGTAACCACTGCTATAATTCCTGTTAACTTTGCAGAAGCATTTATGTGGGGTTAATGTAGTTAACTGTTAATGCTAGTTCTTCCTTATTTTCACTGAATAATATTAATGTAGTTCAAGGGAAAACTGCTTTAATAGCAGTTAGATCATTAGATATTTTGGGTGTGTAGAAATAATTGAAGGTTCAAATAATGTAAAAAGTGGATCTGAAGTGCATGGGTAATTAATACATGATTTTTTATTTTCATCTGGAAGAAAGATTGGTGCTGAGAATGTCATCACAGTTTATATATTAGTAAATTCAATTTTTCCTCTGGCTGAGGAGAATCCTTGCTTTTCATAAAAATGCTGAACAGTTAAATCAAGTAAGAAGATAATAGATATGAAGATATTTCAACACTCAGTTCATACCTCACTATTATTCTTGGCAATAACTGCTTCTATAACTAGGGATACTTGCAAGGTGTTTTGTAAGAGAATATAGGAACACTTTCTTATTTTAGATTCCACGGCCCTTGGATTCCACTGAAGGCTTGTTAATTCCTGAAGTTTAAAATTGAAATTGTCTGAAAATACAAACACACAGGCCAATTTTTTTCCACTAATGTTAATGAGAGATTTTGTTCAACATCTTGAAATCCCAAGATGCCTGGAAGGTCCATACTTATCAAGAAGCTGACAGCATTCATTATTCTAAATATGTCTGTAAATCTAAAACCTCTGATAAGAAGTGAATTCCTCAGTCTTGAAATCCATGTGGCAGGATCCATTCAGTGGATACAATCTATGCTTGAGTTCAAGTTCAATTTAGAGTAAATTCTTTTCATATACACATTCATGAAGGAGGGTGTGCACCACTTCATTCTGTAATTACCTTGAAAAACTGTTTTTTCACAGACAGCTAGTTTGGTTATAATTTCCTTCACGATGTTCATCAACATTACTCATTTAAGCAGATTCAGTGTCTCACATTTTGTGTTATCATTCACATTTCATTCTCAGGTGTTTCTAATCTAGTTTTTACAGAAGGCAGAACCTTCTCAAAAGCTTATATGTCTTCAGAGATTTTTCCCAATTTAATTGGCAGGAAGTCTTTAGGAACTGAGGTTGTGGAGAGAGAATTGGCTGCTGCATTGCTGAATCTATCCTGAGATTACTGTAGGTCAGTCTGCTTTGAAATTTTAGTTGTTATCTAATATTTTTTCAGCTATCAGCTTTGTTCACTCACAAATTAGGAATTACTATTTTTTGCCAAACTAAACAATGTCATGTGGGATCTGAGATGTGTTGGAGCAAGAATAATTTTTATTTGCATTTCACTGAATCCAGAAAATAAGAATTCATAAATAAAAGAAAATAACAGAAATGAAGAAAAAACTGTTTCAATGTTGCCTATGAAAAATGGGTTTTCATTATACGCAAATTATTTTCTTTCTATCTACAAATAACAAATAGAAACACTTTGAAATGAGACACACAAAAGCATTGTAAAATATTATTTACACTTTACTTATTAATTGTATCAGTTGCAACCCTAAGGTAATACAATAGCAACAAAAATAATCACAGTAATAATTCAATTTTGCATTCTGTTTGAAATCTTTCAGAGAAAATAACTTACGGAAAATTCCAACCTAAAAAATATAATATGATCTAAATAAAAGCTGCTCTATCAAGTGAAACTGTGGGCTCAAGCTTGACTTTTACAACATATAGCTGAAGATGGCAAGGGCATCCAAGTTTGAAGAGTGCAGATGAAGACTAGGCTGATGCTCATGATATAGCCCCGATATGGCCTATATAATATATTGTATATATGGTATAGCCTGTGGTAAAAATGCTTATCTACCTGTATATTCCTGAAGAAATAAACGACCGCATAATGTCACGTCTTATTACCTTAAAGGCAAAACACAGGCAATGTGACAGTTTGCACATATCATTTAAAAGCTACTCTTGGTTTTAAGTGGGCAATGAGGTTAAAAACACAATGTTCTGCTAAGACATTAGGAGGGACTGGCATATACATACGAATCAATGAAGAAGGTCATGACCTTTTAGACTAACCAAGTTGGGGGGGGTGGATGAATTACTGATAGACTCCTAAATGCACCTAGTGCATCTAAACGTTTTGTGTGTTACCATTAAAACATGAAGTTGTGCTTTTTCTCTTTTCTGACATTTATTTCAAACATATGTGATTCTATCTTTCTAAGTCATATCTATTGGTTACGTGCTGCAGGCCTTGCTATTCTGTACATATGGACTAAATTACATATTGGGATACTGGTGAGATCTTAACTGCGATGTGATGATCATCAGATGGGTTTTACCCTTCTTGAGCACAAAGGCCTGAAGGATACATTAAACCATAAAAATCCTGTTTAAAGTAATGTTAAAGGTCTGATATATTCCCAGCAGTATTCAAGAAGATGAAATCTGAAGCTCTTGATGACCAGAAATTATTGTGAAAGTAGAATCCCTACTTTCCAAAAGCAGTATCCTAGAAGAAAATCTGACAAACTGACTGCTAAGAATGAACTTCTTCAACTTTATGAACTTTATACATAAGCAGTTCCATGTGTGCCAGGTATTTGCATGTAATTTGTTTGTTATGTTTTGACATAATCCTATGAACATTTTTTTTAAATTCTTAATTGTAACTATTTATGAGTTGATTCTATATTTTATTGAAAGAGATTGTTTCCTGTCATAATTTTGATGAAGAATTTTTTTTTTTTTTAAGAAAATACATTTTCATAGATGTCCCTTCTACTAGGCCAGGTTGCTTAGAGCCCCATCCAACCTGGCCTTGAACACTCCCAGGGATGGGGCATCCACAGCTTCTCTGGGCAGCCTGTTTCAGTGCCTCACCACCCCCATGGTAAAGACTTTCTTCTTTCTATCTAATATAAAGCCACCCTCTTCCAGTTTAAAACCATTAACCCTTGCCCTACCACTACAGGTCCTGGTAAAAAGTCCCTCTCCAGCTTTCCTGTAGGTGCCATTTAGGTACTGGAAGGCTGCTGTGAGTTCTCCCTGGAGCCTTCTCTTCTCCAGGCTGAACAACCCCAACTCTCTCAGCCTGTGTTCATAGGAGAGGTGCTCCACCCCTCTGATCATCTTCTCTGAAAGTTTTGTTGGCTCTGTTTTTTCTCGCAGGAAGATATCATTCATCTCACAGGAGTCAATATCTGTAGAGAGGGGAAATAGCTTTTATTAGACCAACCACATAGTAGAAAAACAAAACAAAATAAACCCAAACCAAACCAATATAAAAGGAAAAAAAAACCCACAAACTCTTACACATTCAAACCTTATTTCAGAATTTTTTATTTTGTTTCATTTTTATTTGTCAGTTCAGTCTTTTAAACAAATCTTGGTTTTTGTTTGCTCTTAGCTAAACCTTGTGATTTATTTCTCAGTGACAAAACCCAAATCTAAACTTGCAGTGCTTATGCCATAAATCTTCCTTTTTATTGGTATAAGTTCATTGACATCTATGTTATTTTTCTCAGCTCTTTTATCTTTACGTTTGTTCCTTTTTACCTTCTCCATAATATTACAAAATATCCTTAATATCTGAATGTTTATAAAGAGTTAAGGTACCCTCATCCATTTATCAACAAGAAAAATGTCTAATCTCACAGATTTTATTACATTAAATCCAGGGCAACAAGAAAAAAAAAAGAAAAAAAAATTAAAAAATTCTTTCATGTTTAAAAAAAATAGGAACTGTTCTATATCAAATCTTTGAGGGAAACAGTACTGCAGAAAATCTAAATACTTTTATAAAATTAATTTTCCTATTAACCTGTTTCCTTTTTCCCCCAAAAGCTCCATGCAAATGTTTCCAGTTTTTGTGTTTAGTTGAAAAGCTCTGGTCACAATTATCCTGGATCTGGCTTGGGTCTCTGGAACTATTCAAATCAGAGAAGAAATATGAATTAAGCTGAATTTAGTTTCAATGGAAGCAGGCTGATGGTAGTCTTTTGTATGTGAGAGAGAAAATTTGTCATTTTGTAAAACTGGAAGTTTGGAAGAGGGAACAATAGGAAACCTTTTTGGTTGCCCAAGGGATATTTTGATACATTTTGGGCCTCAGTCAGTTCACTGCTAACTCAACTTTAGTACTGCTAGACATTTATGGCTTCACAAACTTAAAATCTTAAATTTAGGCTATGCAAATAATAAATAAGTGTATTAAAAACATTTTTGTTTGTTTGTCTGGTGAAAACAGAGAAGAAAATGCTTGGTGAAACACCCAAGAAACAAACTCACACATTTCAGCATGCGTCTACAGAATGAGTGATAGAAGACTGTTTACACATTAAATTACCTAGTCATTTCTTCTTGGTGCTTGTTTTTTTTTACACAATCTGTTCTATTTAAGGCATTAGCAAGATAAGCATTTATAATATTTAATACAGTTTGTTTTCTTTTGAATTAGATGTCACCAAATGCAATTTACATCTTTTCCAACATATTTATGATGATAACTTTTAGTCTATGCACTACTACTTCAAGCTATTAATGCAAAACTGTCCAGAATTTTATATCATACTTACTTATAAGTAGGCTAATGCATCAGCTGCACATATGTGGCCTGCAAATAACATGATTTTTGTGAGCCTTCATTGTCTTACAAATTAAAGCTCTATGAAAGGAAATTCATTTTTCACTTGAGATATTCTTGAAGAGCCTACAGAACTATTCTAAAAACCTGTGAGATACTTGTACTTACAGTAAAACTTATTTGACTATTCTTATCCACTTAGGTGGATATAATGGTTGTCTCCAAAATGCCTCCTTTGTTACACAAAGATAAAGCTAATCTCTTATCAGGTAAGAGGTGCATTTGTGGACTGATATTTCCTGAAAAGATCAGAAAAAGACCATTGCCTTAGCAGTTACATCTTCTAAGTGTGTAGTTCATCTAAACAGTGAATATCATAGCAGTGAAAACTGCAATGTTAATCCAGGCCAAATATGATCTGATATTATCTATGTTAATATATAGAAGTCATAAACCAACTTAATTCTAAGTGGCCTACAGCTACATCACTCTTTATAAGTATATACATCTTACAGTTACTCTAATTGCATATGTATTTCTGGTTGCTCAGACTCATAAAGGTCATGACTCAAGATGTTTGGCAGAATGACATTTGGAGGGAAAAGTAAGTGCTTGTTACAGAAAGCAGAAACAGATAAACAGGAATATAGAAGAAAGCACCAAATGTCAAGCACTTCAACACTGTGCCACTTTTCATGTTTTTTATGTTAAAGTATTTATATACAAATTCATAACATAGTTTGGAGAAGTGGCTAAACAGTAGATCAAGAGATAAAGTGTAATGTAAAAATAAATATTGAAGAAAAGTCTACATTATTTGCATGAGAAGACCTAAAACACAGAATGGATGCTATCGGGGACAAGCAGAAAAGAGAGTTTGCTCCAGTCCCCATTCTCCTGCCAGGACTGGCACTTTGTTAATAGAGCAGGAAGTATAGCACCAAGGCTTTTTTTCTGTTTCCTCAACCCTATGCATCACAGCCAAGGAACCAGAGAGGTGCGATGCCACAGTCACCAGAAGATGTGTTCTGTGTGTTTGCAGCCCAGCACTGTAAATTCACACCTCCCCATGATGAACTGTTATGAGAAGGACTCACAATCTCATTTTAAATTAGGTCTGAGCCTATTCCATATATAGCATATGCTACATGCGAGACCACAAAGTCCCCTACACAAAAGCCCTGATATAATACAGCCAAACCAAAGTAACTAGTATGCTCTAAGTGGCATATTACAGAGCAGTGAAAATTGATTTTATAATAATATTATAAGCTTGACTTGGTATTAGCCAGATTGGAAGTATAAAATCCTGGTTCCTCTGGCGGCAATATGAATTTCATCATTGACTTTTCTGAGACTAGATTTCAGCTGTTGCACACTGTGACTTGCTGAACCCATGATGATTTACACCAGTTGAGTATTTGGCCCAGATTTGCTGAGCACTGCTAGGCTTTGTACTATGGACACTTGTTCACTGGGGGTAAGGTTAACCATGAGCTTGCTTTATAGGCAAAACAATATCCATCAAAAGGTCAGAACTCCCTGTCAGGACCAGATCTAGGTGGATTTCAGAGGCTGCTGTAAAAGTACCTTAATGAAATGCAGAAGATAATACAGTAACATATAAGCCACTTTACAGCAAAGGGGAATATATGATTTTCATATTGAAGAGCGTATGATGAATTATTTTTTTCTCCATTACTGCAGCTTATTTTCTTTTTTTTTTTAAGTTACAGACATTACTTTGAACATTACTTAATTCAGTTTTGAGGCCAAATTTTAATAGTAACTGTATGAGATACAGTCACAGACCTTTTGTATGGATTATATGAAACAGATTCAGCATTTCTTATAATAATTCAGCTTGACTCGATCAGCACCCAGGAGCACTTTATATTTTCAGCACTCAGAACAACTAACTGTAGTAGAATGACAGAACTTCTCCTCAAATACCATGGGTTCACTCCATTATTAGGAATCTGGTTTCCTTGTCCAGGTTATCTCTGAACCACTAAATGCAAGGCTTCTAACTCTTGCTGCATCCTTTCTTCCTTCACTTGAACCATAAAGAATTGTGTGCATTGATGTAGGAATGGCACTTCATATCTGATAGCTGGCATTGCCTATGGCATTGTAGAATTTGTCCCGTTTATCCTATGAAGTGCATGACAATCATGCTTTACCTAGCTTCTTACGCATTACAAAAATCTTTTAAAAAATATGTCTCTCAACATTTGTTTTTCGTGGTCTTCTGGCTCTGACTGAATTATGAGTTGAAGACCAAATGTTATAGCTGGAAGCATTTAAGTGCAAGGCTCTTAAAGAGAAAACAATATTTTTAGGGGACACTACTTCAGTAATCTCCCTTATGTCTTTTCTGCCTTACCAGAGAACATTGCACCCAACCATAGTAGTCCCAAATGTCCTGGTAGATTCACCAGGTAAGATACTGTCCAGGCCTTCCCACAGGCTCCAGGAGCGTCCAAGGCCACTCCTCAAAGGAGTGACCGAGGGTTGTTGTTACACATGTTGTATGTACAGAGCATCTGAAAGTCTGCCTCTGGGCACATCAGCTCCCCTTCTGGCATCTTCCCAAAGCTCACTAACTGTGAGAGAGGCAGGATTTGTTGCAGACCATCTGCGTTAGAGGTGCTTCTCTGTAGACACAAGATGAAATCCATTTAATAATGCAGAGAATCTGAATATACTTTCTTATTAGAACAAAGGACAAAAGGTACCCAACAATGCAAACCATCTCATTTCATGAAAACTAACAGGTGCACATTGTAGCTCTAAAATATCAAAACTAATTAAGAAAAAAAAATACTAGATAGGACCAATGCATATTCATAAGTTAATTTTGGGCTCCAGTGTGCAACTGTATGAAATGCAGTTCTCTGAACTATACGAATAAAATATCAGTGATCACCATTTAAAAGTGTGGCTTTACGCCAAAGCATTGCCGCAGAAGCGATATTGTTATTCTGTATTTGCAGCATAGGTAAACTTTGCAGACTCTTAAATGTCATTGCAAATGCTGACTTTTAACAGGTATTTCAATAATAACAGACAATTATGTATATAACAGGAAAAACAGAAGGGATACTAACGTTAGAAGAAGGAAGTGAAAAACATTATAAATGTATGCAAAAATTAGATCAGAAAGAGTACTTGAGTATTTAACCATGATATGCAGCTTCTTTGCACAATGTATGTTTGAGGAAAGATTGAAAAAAGGAAAAAAATTAGGGTCAGAATATAGGCACTATGCGTAGGTTCAAAAGATTATTATGAGTAGATGTATTAACCTGTCTGGAAAGGAATATAAAATATGGCATGAAATAGCTGGAAATAGTATGTGGTGGAGTGCTTTGAAAGAAATATGAAGAGATCAGTTATCACTGTACCCATGACAAAATATACAGAACAAGAGCATAACTATAATAGGCGACTCTTACATCATTATTTTATGCTGAAGAATATAAAGCTAGAAAGCTGTATGTTTGCTACAGTAAAAGAATAAAGGACCTTGCAACATCAAAAACCTCTCTTTGTTATTTGACAGGAAATTTCACTTGACATGCAGAAAGCAGTGGTGGACATGAATAATTGGACCAGAAAACCTGGAGTACAAAGAGCAAAACTTCAATTCCAATGCTTTACATTGGTTTGAATCTCATGACGTGGCTATGATAGCCGTAACATATAATATTGTTTCCATTAGAAGATACTGAGTCCTTCTGAAAGCAAAATCCATGAGCATTCCTAAATACTGCAGAAGCCCATTTCAAAGTCACGGACTCTTAACATAATCGATGGCTGCATTAGCAATGCTATCCTTAACACTCCAGGTAATAAGTAAGATAAGTAATCAACAAATTAATAGTTTTTACACATATTTCTCAGAAGGGCTTTCCAGGGTAAAGAAATATAAGTGTCCTTGTGCAAAGAGCACAGAAGCACATAAGCACAGAAAGTACATCAGATCTGATTATGGCTGCACAGTAAATCTGGAGCATAGCTGGGAACAGAACAGGAGGTTACTAACTCCCAATCTGGGATACTAACCACATAAAAACATAAGCGTTGGCTGAGATCATATTACTAAGTTACATCGTACTGAAAGTGTTGGAATAGTAGCCATCAGACAACCATTATATTTGTACAACACCTGAATTTATAGGCTCTGGTCTAAATCTTCTTTGTGAACTTCAAACAGTGAAGTTAGTGGAGTCTCAGTGGAGCTTGTGAAAGTGCTGTTAGATCAGAACACAGCAGAGAACCATGACATGTGTGCTTGAGGTAAAACATGGCTTTCTGAAGTAGTATAGGATGAAGGCATAATTTGTTGCAGAATGAATTCTCCAAGAGAACACTTTGATTGCTTGGAATGATTCCAAAAAAGCAAAGCTTTTTCTTCTGTGATAAAAACAAAAATCCTGCCATAAAGCTTTCATTAAGAATTTCACGATTATTTGTTACATAATTTAACCTTCAGCACACTTTAATATCACTCTCTTTGATGCTCTTCTCCTGTGACAGTGAGGCAAAAGTTACATAGTATAGCAGTAAACCAAAAAAGGCCTTGAAACCAACACCAAGTCCTTATATGCACTCATTTCAAGACTAAACTTCAACTTCAGTATGCAGAAACTCTCAGACTGCACCTGCAGCACCATCAGAAAAAAAAAAAAAAAAAAAAAAGAAAGGCTGTAGCAGGTTTAGTCAAGGTTGTATCAAATAGGTTTTCATTAAGTTTGCAAATGATACCAGGCTGAGTGGTGCAGTTGATATGCTTGAGGGAATGGATGCTATCCAGAGGGGCCTTGACAGGCTTGAGGAGTGGGCCCGTGTAAACCTCATGAAGTTCAACAGGGCCAAGTACAAGGTTCTGCACCTGGGTCACAACAATCACCAGCATCAGTACAGACTGGGTGATGAAGGGATTGAGGGGAGCCCTGCAGAGAAGAACTTGGGGATACTGGTGGATAAAAAATCAGACAAGAGCTGTGTATTTGGTTTGTGTGGCAAGTTTTTGGTAGCAGCTGACACAGATTCACAGAATGTTAGGGATTGGAAGGGACCTCAAAAGATCATCTAGTCCAATACCCCCGCCGGAGCAGGAACACCTAGATGAGGTTACACAGGAATGTGTCCAGGCAGGTTTTGAATGTCTCCAGAGAAGGAGGCTCCACCACCTCCCTGGGCAGCCTGTTCCAGTGCTCTGTCACCCTCACTGAGAAGAAGTTTCTTCTCAAATTTAAATGGAACCTCTTGTGTTCCAGTTTGAACCCATTACCCCTTGTCCTACCATTGGTTGTCACCGAGAAGAGCCTGGCTCCATCCTTGTGACACTCACCATTTATATATCTGTAAACATTAATGAGGTCACCCCTCAGTCTCCTCTTCTCCAAGCTAAAGAGACCCAGGCATGAAGGGGTGCTATTGTGAGAAGATGCCAGAAGCTTTGTCCATGTTCACCACAGCCAGTGTCATCAGGCTCCAAGACAAAACCATGGCTGGTATGAAGTATGAATTATGCAGCAAACAATGTAGCCCATTTCCCTATTTGTTACATGGAATCTCAGTATACTTCTAAGATAAAATGCTTAAAATGAACTTCATATTTAAAGCATCATTTTAGACTCTGAAGTCATGTTGAAAGATGTGAATGAAGGGTGACTGATTTTTTTTTAATGATACTATTGTAATCATAAACACATTTCTTTCTGGTTTCAAATTTTTTTAATTTCCTGGTAAAATAATTAAAGCAATAAAGATATAACACTCTCACTGTTTTGAACATTTTGAGTTTCTTACTAAGAAAGAATGACATCTTGGTTGATTGACACATTTGAATTAACATAATTAACCAGAAATGGATCTCTAAGGAGTATGGGCTGGATTTTTAATATCGTTTCTATTAAGGACTGTTTTTTCTCAAGTAAAAATAAGTAGTATTCTTGTTTAGCTTCTTGCAGGTAAAATCATTGAGGATCTTAAGTTTTAGACGGTTGTTTCACATTTTTGCGTTCTGCATAGGAAACTCAGAAAATCTAATTGTTGAATACTATTTTGTAATTTTTTGAAGTATGGAGTTTCAGTTAGGAAGATAGGATAGAATGACTTGGAAACTGACTCCCTTATTTTCATTCTTTACATTAAATATATAAAATGTATTTCAAAAGTGTGAAACAATGTTTAATATAGTGGGATGTGGTGGGTTGACCTTGGGTAGCTGCCAGACATCCACTCAGCTGCTCTCTCACTCCCTTTCCTTAATAGAACAGAGGAATAAATAAGATGAAAAAAGATTGAGGATGGAGATAAAGAAAAGGAGATAATTTACAAATTAGAGTTACAAGCAAAACTTGGGGAAAATTAATTTAATTTATTGCCAATTAAAAGTTGAACTGGATGCTGAGAAACAAAGACAAAAATTAAATGACCTTCCCCCTAGCCACCTTTTTTCCCCAGACTCAACTTCACTCCCTCATTCTCGAACCCTCGACCTCCTCCCTCACCAAGTGGTGTAGTAGGGATAGAGAATGGGGGATTGTGGTCAGCCCATAATGGTTCCTCTGCTGCTCCTTCCTCCTCACACTTTTCCTCTGTTCCAGCATGGGTCCTCTCCATGGGCTACAGTCCTTCAGGATAAACCTGCTCCAGCATTGGGTCCTCCATGGGCTGCTGTGTGAATATCTGCTCCAGCACAGCCTCTCACACAGGCTACATGGGAATTTATTCCAGTGAATCTACCACCTGATTCCCCTTCTCCTTCTCTGATCTTGCAGTTTGCAGGACCATTTCTTACGGTTTATTTCCTCAGTGCTGTGCAGTGCTTTGTTCTTCCTTAAATACGATTTCCCAGAGGAACTATCAGCTTGACTAATGGCTCAGCTGTGTCCCCTGGTAAGTACATTGTGGAGCCAGCTGGCAACAGCTGTATCCAGCATGGGTCAGCCCCTGGTCTCTTCTCACAGAGGCCACCCTTGTAGCTCCCTTCCCACTACCAAAACCGTGTAACCCACACCCAATACACGCTAACATTGGAAGGATGGACTTACATCCCTTATTTAAAACATGTACAAATGCCAGATTCCTGTCATAATTCAGTGTGGCTCCTACTACATGAAAGGTTATTGAGGGCAAAGTGAAAAATATTTGTTGATCTATTGTGGGAGCAGGTTTAATTAGGTTCCTGCAGATGAACAAGTAGTGTGTTTTATTTGTTACATGACCTCAGCAGTAACTCAAGCACCAGCTCAGCTTGAAACACATTTCCACACCTTTTGTTGGGGAGGACAGCAAAGGAACATAATCTGGTGTAAACTGTTGTGGGACAGAGGCTCTCCATACCTCCTATTGAAAATACACCACTTGCCAAAGAATATGTCAGATTTCCATTTGACACAGATCTAGAACAAAATAACTTAGCCTGGTATTGGGACACTCCTTCTGGACAGCTACACCTTTGCACTTGCATCTGCTCTTCTCAACTTGATTATGAAATATATATACTGTTCTGAATCCAAGACTCTTTTCTCTTGAATGCCCAATTCAAAGACTTGGTGACCTTGTTTTTTCTTCAGCTTCAAAATCATGGATGCTTTTGTACAGAAGAGCCTTCCACAGGAGAGAAGGTGAATTCTGCTCATCCTAAGCTATATGATACAAACTTTTTTGGAGGGAAGAAGTGGGTTTTGATGTTAGTCATCAAAAGCCCTGATGTGTAAAACATATTCTGTGTTCAGCATTCACTACTGGAGAACTCAGATATCTACCTACACTATGCTGACAGCTCTGAATTTCATATTGTGGTAGCTAACTCTACCTGGACCTCATGTATGAGGTGCCTAAAACCCAGTTGTTGTATCTCAGACTGACAGTGGTACTTGAAGGTAAGAAACCTATTCTAAAACTATTTATTATTTATTATTTTAAAAACTATTTTTAAAACTTGCTTGAAGCAAAGACTAGAATCTAGATTGTTTAAATCCTGAAAGACCACTCCAGTCACTAATCTACTGCATTTTCTCTTTGTTTTCTCCTGGATCTGTGGTATTTTGTATAAATGATGCAGAAAGTTTCACCTGTGTCTTCCAAATACTAAAAAAATGCCTTCATCACTTAACTATAGTACTTAAACCTCCATGATTTCTTCTTTGGCCACATGAATATTTAATTCCTTTATAGAGAAAATTCAACACCATATATTAAGTGATTGTACTGAATATCCAACATATATTTAAGATACAGGTATGCTGGCCTAAGCAGCTCTCAAATAAGATAAATTAAAAAATTACTGCTTTAAGAAACTTCCCAGAATTAAGGCACCCAAACTTTGGAAACATTAGATAAAAGAATATTTTGTGCAATTCTGCTGTCAAGAATTTAAGTCTGTACAGGATTGGGGGATATCTAATATGATTAATGTGTCTCAAGAGATCAAAATGTTCTTGTTGCCAAACTTGAAAGTTGAGTAACTAAGACCTTTTGTGACTCTAGTCTTTGGCAAAGCATATGCAGAATGGTATAAAACTTCCTTAAAAGTGTGTAATATTCATTTATGGCTGACACAATAAATTATTACTTTTTGGTCATTTTAGAAATCTTTATCAGGGTATATCTTCCTTATGCTTCTAAATGAATGCTTATATTGCCACTTTTTTCTTTTTTTTTTTTTTTTTTTATTCTGGAATATTCTAACTACTCCTCCCCTTGAATACTTCCATCATTTAGACATTAGGCTAAAAGAAATAACTTTTGTGTCTGTCATCTAGCCTGCATGTCAGGTAATGACAAAACTTGCAATGTTGTGATCACACATGTTTTCCTCTTTAGTACTTGTTAAAATTATCATTTTCTCGTGTTTGCCCTATCTATTACAAATCAGGTTTATCTAACAAAAACTCATGTATTCAGTCTTACTAAGGGCATCTCCAAAGATTAAGCAAGTTGGAAAAGATCTATTTTTCCCAAGTAGAATTATCACTTGGTTTAACTGAAAAGAACACTGAAGAAAAGAAAAGACCTCAGGGAGGAGGCACTGAAAAAGTGTACTAATAGGGGTGCTTCAGGAAAAACAGAAAAAGAGGATGGCATTGTTATCACCTGCAAGTATGTAAAATGTTTCTGGAATGAAGAAAGAAATAATCAGTTCTCCATGCCTAGAGAGGATGGGAAAAGAATTAATGGGCTTGAATTGTGGCCAGGAAGATTTAAGATAGATATTAAGCAAAATTTTCCAACGACATGGATCATGACACACCAGAATAGATTGCCTGAAGAGCTTTTGTAGTTTCAGTCATTGGAAATCTCTAAGGACAGGTTAGGTGAACATCTATCAGAGTTGACAGGTACAGTTGATTTTGCCTGCAGGCAAAAGCATAGAGTAGGTGACCTCCTGGTATCTCTTTCAGCCTGCTTGTCTCTGATTCTGTGATAGACAGTGGTTTAGTCTACTAGTACCCTCCTGACTTCAATAGGGTTATTTATAGAAGAAAGTACTTTGCAAAAAGACATTTCCAGAGATGTCAATATTTTCCTGCAAGGATGTAGGTATGACTAAAAGGAGTAGAGCTCCTGGCTGAAAAAGTCATCCACAACTTTTTTCTGTTAAAAAAAAAAAAAAATCACATATTAAATAGATTTTCTCAAGACTGCAGATAACAGTTGGTATTTTCAGGTGAATTTCGGGAAGGTGTGCATAGAAAGGCACATTGCCTCCCTCAGCATTATAAGTAAGCAAGATATTGAAACACACTTAAATGTCTATCTTCTATATGCTCTACAGGATATGATTTTTGTAGAGATAATTGCTTTAGTATTGGGCACTTAACTGACACTGAGAACATGGTATCTCTACTTGACTAACTGTCCCCCACTTCATCCATATGGTTACTATAAGGAACCCAGCATTCTTTAAGTGTGAGTAATCTGACCACATATTAAACAGATAAATAAATGAATATCACTCTTCCTTGGACAGATGTTCATCACATAGCTTCTGTGGAATAGGAAGAGCTGTTGGCTGCTTTTGAAGATGTGGAAATGAAGCACAGGGTAGTTATGAGACTTGTCCATGTTTACACTAGAAAATCTAAGATTGTGAAGTCTCTGACTATATTCCACTGGATTTTCCTTTTTGTTAACAGCGCTTTTTTAAACAAAGTATGTGTTTCTAAGTCATTGCCATAGGCCCGTGACTCTTGACACTCTTGAATTCATCCCCCCAAATAAATACGCATTTCCTTAACCAGATTATTAAATGAAAAAAAGAGAAAATTTCTGTGTGTGAGAAGGAGTGAGAAGCCTTTCTAATTAGAATGCTACAAAGCACTTGAGAATTACGTAATGGAAAATGGTCTGGTGGTACAAGGATGGCAAATCTGCAAAAAATACAAATCCTGAGAATGAGCAGAATCTGGCAAGCATCCATATGGTAAAACTTTTTTTTCCCTGATTTGGAAATGAATAAATTATCCTGCAAGGCTAAAATACATACATAAACACACACACACACTTTATTCAAGTACTATACTTACAAGATATATATATATAAGAATATCTTAGTTTTAGTTAGTTCGTTCCAAGGATGGATCAAACCGTTTTCTTGAGAATGACTAGCAAAAGGGAAACAGAAGTACAGAATACTAGTATTGATAAATGCCAAGCAAATTTGTACAGGGAAAGTCATATTTTTTCTTCAGCTATGTGGCAAGTAGTACTACTCCTACCAGAGGAGGTAACAAAAAAGAATAAGCTCTAAGAAAGTACTTTAGATTATAAATTTTCACTAAATTTAATAGGTTTTGATGTCCAGTTTTGCCATAAATATCTGGGGTAATCCTGCTCTCGTTTGAGCTGAATAACAACCCCTTGGAGTGGACAAGAGAAATACTTCCTTCTTGGTTCATTGGGGATTGAAAGTCTAGAAGCTAATGTCTGAAATGTCTACTTAATGTTTGAAATGGAGAGATGGGAAGAGAAAGGAGGAAAGAAATAAGAGAGTAGAGAAAATAACATTTTTGTAGTGCAGAAAAAACATGCAAGGAAGAATCTCTAGGACACACAGAAGTATTTTGTGAAACACAGTAAAGCCCCAGCTTCTTTTCCAGCTCCTGGGATATTATCTCCAAAAGTATGTCTGCATTCAGCCAGCTCTTATATTAAATTCATTACTCTTATATTGAGAATAAATCTCACATGGTCTAATATACCCTGCTTTACAATACACAGAGACTTCAAAGAGCATGAGGTTTTAAGTCCTGTGGCAATTCTGATCATCTAATGTCTATTATGTACCTTGAGCAAGGTGAAAAGATCTTGTTAGGTGTGAAGTACAAATCAGAAATATTATTCAATGTTTCTGAATAATTTTGGAAATTCTATTTAGAGTTGGCATAGCTGGTTTCAAACTATTCAGCACAGTAACCTCCAGATAAGGGATAATGCTGACAATGACAAGAAGTGGCTACAATGCACAGGTTTTTTTTTTTCTTATTGATATGTGTAAAACCATACACACATTAGCAGAAGTATTTTGTTCAGAATAAAAACTTACCCAATAAAATTAGTGAGAAAAGTGGCTATATGCAAAACTAAAGATAGGGGATCAAGGAAAACTGAATAAAGCTTCCTCATTTTACTAGTTCTGGGACACATTTGGGCTTCAGCACAGGCTGGAACAAGCCCTTAGTGAAGTGCAGATGGTGCCTCTGTGATATGGCCTTGTATGTTACACAATGATTACAGCTCCTACAGCTCTTCTCCAAATACAACTTATGTGAAACTTTTATGTATTCTCAGTGGGTTGAGCAAAACTATATTGTGCTTGTAAATTTCATGCAGGAGTCCTCCATAGAGGAGGAAACTTTTTCTCTTCTGTACAATCCAACAAATTTACAGCAGAATATTATTCTACATAAAAGTAACAATTTAAGAATAAATGTACAGAAAACTGGTCTTTCTTGAACAAACCTGTTTTCAGTTATCTGGGTAAATCCAAATAATCTAATTTGGAAGCTTTTTTCTAAAGTAAGATAAGATGGAATTCTAAAATATCTATACTTGAAATCCACTTTTTGTTGATAAATACTATGGTAAGTTGAAAATGGGAAAACCAATATGGGTTCAAAGAAATATACTGACAAATATAAGGATTGCAGCAAACAGATTAATATTTTTGTTTCATCTGCAGATTCTTCCTGTGACACAGAAATTTTAAACAGATTTGCAGATAATAGCATAATTTCAGGATGCACAGGGATTCTTAGCTCTTCTATGTTTTATACATGCCAGATGACGTGGCAAGAGGAGGCCTTGCAGCATGTAACTCTGCACAGGCCACATGGCTGGTCAGCAGGAAGCTTGGGACCCAGGGCCTGGTGTTCTGCATCAGCAGCTTTATTGAAAATTGAAGCACAACATGAATGTTGTTTTAGAGCTACATGAGAAAAATCTTGCACTTTATTACTACCTCCACCTTCTTGTAATGAGATTTATTTTGTCATTCTTTTTTATTATTTTTTTTTTTAATTCTGGTTAAAAGTATTGTTTAATGTATTTAAATATTTTTTGCAAGGTTTTATATTTACCTTATTGTTCTACCCCTACTCTTTCTACCACCAAATACAATAAATCATTTTTTTTTTTCTTTTAACGAATTTCTCTTTTTATATCCACTACAATTTTGAAGATAATTTTACTCTAAGAGTCCTGGGATGTTGTTTGCAACCTTTTCTTCTTTGCTTAGCCTGCAAATTCTAGAGTTTGTTCTTTTGAATTAATGTGCATGGGTCTTCTATATTAAAATCTTTAAACTCTCAATCCAGTTATTATCCCTAATTGGTTCTCATAATTTCTCAAAGTCTGCCCTTTCAAAATCAGAATCCTGACTTACAGACATACTTTTGTTTAGCCTACTGTTTCATTTAAACTGGATCAGCTAGGGATCATTAGATTCAAGCTTGTCTTCTGCAGAAGGCTCTTTTATAATGTGACTCTTATGCTGTCACGTACTTCATATTACATCCACGTCTTATAATTTCTATTAAAAAGTAGTTATTGAAGATATATGACAACTACTGAACAAAGGGGTTTTAGATATTAATATTAATAAAACCCCATCTAAACCCAAAACACAAATTCAAACATTCCAAATCAGGAATTACAATTAAAAACCTAAATTATCCTGACAATTAATTGGGCCCATTTCATGTGTACATCATGTTCTGGTATTTACTTATGTGATCAAGTCTCAAGTTTTCCACAGTATTTCTTCCTCAGGTGGTGCTCAAAAAGCATGAAGATGAAGTTGTCTTCTTCTACTGGAAATATATATACCCTGATTTTCAAAGAGGATCCTTCACCCAAACCTTTACACAAATATATCACAAGAATGGCAGAAATACTGTATTCCAAGAAACTGGTTGACTTCTCAGATTCAGTCATAGCAGTGCGTATCTTTGTCACATTAGGGCTGAATCCTCCTGGGTTCAGTGGGTTCAGTAGGAAGCAATATGCAAAGTACAACTGATTAAATATCTTCAGTTTGGTGCAGCAAATTAGTATAAAAAGACCATTCCAATATTTGGCAAAGTAGACATGTCAGCGTCTCATTCAAAATTCTAGCCTCATAGACAGTTTTGGGCTACACTGGTCCACATTGCTCATGGCACCTAAGGACCATACAGAACATTACAGCTCAAGTTTCCATGTATTTAGGACAGCCTCCGTACAGTTTCTTTTATTTCAAAATGAAAGCATATTCAAAACACTCTGAATATGACTCCTGAAGGCTTTCTTCAATTGTGACAAAACAGTACCATCATTTAGCAGTTGCACAGATTTTTCATCTGTCCATTTCCAAGAAGTTTTTGGAAATGGGAAGACTTGTGCAATATAGAATAAAATGGTATGGTAGTATGTGCAATAAATACCTGACTCCCATTTGATTACTTTAAAATAAAACTATTCCTTCATGTGGGAGAAGAAACCTTTTGCTTTTATACTCTGATCTCTACCACTCATTTTCACATTCACTACATTTATTGTTAAATAATAGGTGAATCAGGTTATTTGGGGTAATTTTTCTCGATTCTGGTAAAAAAATCTTTAGTAAAATCAATGGTCTTTTAGGATGGTTAAAGTCTTTCAAACTGTTATGCAGCACTTTATAACAATGTTATTTGTCACTAGGATATGACCTTGCTTCCTCAAAGTCATGAAATCTCATTTTAGGAGCGTGAACAATCTCACCCTTGTGATGATGAGACAAAAACGAAGGCGGACAAACTCCATAATTAAAGAGTTTTCAAAAACTATAGTGTTCATGAAGGCGTTTAGTGCTGTTAAAACGCACAATTTGAATTCGGTTTTGCTATTTTGTCAGAAATGCCCCAGGCTAGGAGGACTGAAGTGAAAAAGAAGTCTTGATGTCATTTCTAATAAACAGAAAATATTATTTTTTTTTATTTTTAAAACTTAAGTACCAGTCTTTGTATCCCGTCTTATAGAGAAAAAAAGAAATTATAGTATTTTCTTATTATTTTATTTTTAATGGCCATGAAATACTATCTTTTAAAAAAGCCACAATCTGCCTTCCCCCTAGCCCCTGACAAAGTTACATGACAACCATGGAATTTTGGTAGGGATAAAAGATTTTACAAGAACATTATCTTTCTTCTTTTAAAGTCTTCACGCCAATACAGATGACCAGACAGGCATTATTAAACAAGGCTGATCATTATACAAGTGTGAAAGCTAAATAAATGACTTGAGGAAGTCAAGAAAAATGGTATTTCCTGTAAAGGTCATTACATAAAACAACACAGGTATTCAATATTGGGATGACAACTTTAAAACTGTGATTTTGTTTTGTTTTGTTTTGATGGGGATGGGAGGAATGATATTTTCTGCTAGAGTGAATGGACATGATCCAAAGGGAAAAAGGTGTACAGAGAACAGCTCAAAATCAAGGCCAGTTTAGCATCAGTCCAACCTTTCAATTAAATTAGAGAAGTTTAAAGAGTAGTACAAAAAGCAAACATTATCTCAAGGTACATATCTTGCTACAGATCACCAAGACATGAGAGACATGCACCCTTTATTCTGGATATTAAAACTGTTAAACAGCTTTTGATAAGACCGAGAACAGACCTTTTAAATTCTTGGCATTCTAATTCAAATTGAAAATGCATCACTTCAAAAAAAGGTTTCATTCTGATTTGGAACTAAAACTACACTTTAAAAAACATCTTCTGGAAACATAAATGTTGAAAACATACCACTTTGGGGTGATTTTTGCTTAGTTGAAATAGAAAACAAACAGACAAACAAAGCCAAGCAACCAAACAACCAAAAACACCTCTAAGAATCTTCTTGTTGTTGATTTGGTAGATTTGTAAAACTGATATTATGTTGTGTTTTTTTTGTAGTTATTAGTTCATGGCATTAAATCAACAGCATATGTTCCTGTAGCACTATTACTGGTATGTGACAGTAAAAAAAAATTCTGAAACATTTAATTACTCTTAAAATCAATACCAACAACTGATTTTGGCATATTTGGAATACCATTTTTTTTTTCCCCTGTAACAATAGTCTTCATTACAAACGCAAACAGGAGATGTTTAAATGTAAGTAGCAAACTGCATCTTTCTTTTCAAAGCATTCTTTACCTGAAAGAATTTTAATTAAAATTAAATATCTTAAAAACATTTCCAAACCATGTTTTCAATGACGTACATTTAGATGGAAGAACTCTGATCAGTTCAGTTGACTGTAAATTACTATTTGGGTTCCCTATTTAACTTGTGTACATAGTGGCATCAACTGTGCACAAAAAAGTACATTGGGATGTATATTTTGGGAGAGCCACCATACTGTATCACTGTTTCACTATTAAGCTCCAACTACCTCAAACTCTGAATTAAATTTTCAAAGTTTTTGTGAAAAAAAAATTTTTTTCCTCTTAGCCAAGAGAAAATGGGCATTTCCTATAACTACTAGTTCTTGCTAGGGAAGGCCTGATGAATAGCCAGGATCATAAATACATAAACTGATACTGGGCAAGTTGCAAAAATTCATCTGCTCAGTGACATTTGTAAAGACAAATCAGAGAAACCAACTATGTTGCTTAAGATACACAGTTGAACATTAGCCTTGGAGGCAACCGGAAGGAGTTCTGTTTACTAGTGCAGGGGATAGATTAGTCACCATTTTGACAGACACAATTCACTTGTCTAGCTAAGTCATAATTACTTCTTCTAACCAAATTAGACCATCACGGTCTGGAAGGTTGGACAACTACATGGTAAAAAGCTAGCTGGGTGGGCAGGGTCAGAGAGTGGTGGCTGGTGGGTAGCACTTTATGTGGATGCCTGTGACAAGTGGATACCACAGGGACCTACTCAGACCTCTTAGGTTTAATATCTTTATCAGTGATCTGGAGCTGGTAACAGGGTGCACTCTTGTGAAGTTTGCAGATGACTTCAAATTAGGGAGAACAGTAAATATACTGGAGGGCAGGGCTGCCATCCAAAGGGACCCAGGCAGGCTGGAGGAAGGGGCCAACAGGAACCTCATGGAAAACAACAAGAATTGCACCTGAAAAGAAAAAATCCCAGGCATCAGTACATGCTGAGGACTGATGGACAGGCACAGTTCACTGTTTTATTATAAAGACATCATATCTGCAGACATAGGAAACTGGATTTAGTACTGATATCCCCACTTGTGTGGTCTGGTTGGTCACATCCTCCTATGCTTTGGTATTCCAGGCAGTGACATAAATGTCACCAGCCTCTCTGCTCTTCTGAGCAGCACAAGCAACAGCACCATTCTGAAATTTATTGCCAAGTGAACAGTCAAAGCAACTTACCTGGGGTCCTTCACTACTCTCATGAGTTTCCACATAGGTGTCTGTCTGCACGTGCAAAAGCACGGGTACATACTTTACCATTTTTAGTACAATTAATAAAAGATTTGGGATAAAGGCAAATACATTGCTATGGATTTCCTTTCTATTGATTTCAAAATTAATTAACCTTGAGGAGAGAACTGCGAACAATAGAAGTCTGAATTATTCTGTATTTTAAATCTTAAGATTTGCAAGACAGAGCAGGAAAATCCATAAAAACAAATTTGCAGGTTCAGCTTCTTCTTAATTGTTGTCATTTTTCATTCTATCACTTACAGTGTTATTTTAGGTTGAAGGACACAGTGCACAAACAACAACTGCTTGAGCACATCAAAAGCTTTCAGCTTAATCCAAGGGAACACAATGTTTTTGTACGCCATGCCTTACCTTTAGCTTTTTTTTTTGTACAAAACAGTTATTATAGACATTAAGCAGGAATATTAAGACTTCATAGTTATTAGCTAGATATGTTTATAAAGGATCAGTTAATTGTGTTCTAGTTCTGTCATCCTGAATGCTGTTTTCTTAAATATTTCTCAAATAAATCTTAAAGAATGTATTATATGTTATTAAAATTATGCAGTGATGTAAGTTGAGAAGAACTGATATGTGTTGTGTAACAGGCTGGATAGTTGCTTAAGACTGAGGCTAATTAAAAGAATTATTACAATTGTGTCACGTATTCCTTTCAGGTTCTGCACACATTGGTTGAGGCTTTGTACAGCCCAAGAGGGCCTTTACCTTGATAGGCCTCCCTCTCCTTGACAAAAGCAACAATGGCAAGTATGGCAGCAAATTAAATTAATAAATGCATGAAAACACTTTTCATACACATATACAAAGCAAATCTGACATTATGTTTTGAGGCGATTACAAATCTGATTGGCAAAGACAATGTCAAAAGTGTGTCACTTGACTTATTATTATGAGACTTTCTAACTAAAATTTGACATTCAGCAATACTCAATGTAAAACATTTGTGTTATGCAGATTGCAAAAAAAATCTTGATAACTATACCATCTCCAAACCAAATTGCAAATGGGAAACCATAACAGAAATTAATGAGCTCAGTGCTGTCTGTTCTTGATTCAGTCTTATTTAGATTTCATACTGGCAATGTATAAACAAATAAAATAACTTCTTATGATGTTTTCATATGACATGATTATTGACTTAAATGATAAATAATATATAGAGAGTTATGAATCACTCTGTAATCTGAATTCATTTTTAAATATCATGCATTTTAATGCTGCTATATGCAAGATTGTACATCTAGGAACACAGAAAGTAGGTCACACTCATAGGACAAAAAAAAATTTCTTGGAAAGCTTGTATCTGTGAAAGCCTTTGGGGTCTGGTGAGTAAACAACTGAACATGAGCTCCCAGTGTAATACACTGCCTAAGACTAATATAGCTCTTAACAATATGAGGTGAAGATAAATATAACAAATTATAGAGATCATATTACATCTGTATGGTATTATTGACACCATTACTAGAATACCATGTCCAGTCCTAAGATATACACCTCAAGGTTGGAAAGTTTCAGAAAAAAACAGTTTTACAGGGTTTACAAAAACTGCAATACAGCAAAACTTCACAAAGAAATCTCAGTCTGGTTAATTTATAAAGGAAGTTAATCTTGGTCTGCAAGTAACCTCCTCTTATATTGCAGATTTATCTTCAGATGGATTTCAGTCTATCTGCAGGTGGATTTCAACATGCAAGACAGTCTTCATCAATCCAAAAGGTGGAAAAAAGTTCAATACCTAAACATTAATAAACACTGCAGTCAGGCTAGAAATAAAGTACACATTTTTAAAGTAGGACAACAACAACAACAACAACAAACTTCCCCAAAGATGTGTTGATTTTTACATTGCTTTCTCTCCTGATATAAAGAGCATGTGTCTGTTTAAAAACATGCTCTAGTTCAGTCAGAAGTATGGGATATACAAAACACAAGACAAAGAATTATGGTCTGTTTGAAACAAGAAATCAGACCAAATGACGGGAGTGACAAGAGGCAGCTGGGAACATGCCAGTAAGATATATTTTTATTGGAAAACTTATTTTTGCAAACTAGTTGAAGACAAAGATTTGGAGCAAGTGAGGCCTTGGCTTTGCCCTGTTCTATGTGACCCTGAAGAAGATGAGAGTCTCTGAGAGGAAATAAGTATGTTTATTCAGCTAATAGCATTGTTTGCCTCTGATCTTTCTTTATAGCTGTCTCAAGTTCAGTATGTTCATAATTCATCTTGTTTTGTCTCCTTTCTTTTGTATTCTGGACGAAAGCTCATTCAGGAGTATCATTTGGATACCATCTTTGGTTCTAACGCTTTGATCTCCACATCTTGAAAATCAGGTTGTTTTTTTTTTTAATCTGCATTATTTGGCATAATGTCTTTAATATTCAGCCCTTTGTATCCATTCATGCAGCTAAACTCTTATTATTTTCCATCCTAAACACTGCATTTTTTTCTCTGCTCTTGATATAATAGCAAATTTTCATTTGTCAGCAACAGGACAAAGGGTGCCTTCCCAGCCTATATGAGACACAGAGATAGACTTCTGGATTTTACTCACAGGTTTGAGTTAGGATGATGCAAAGTCCTATTCCTCAAAAGGAATTTGAGAAGGTCATTAACTTCAGGCATCCCATGTACAAGTAACACTACAGGTCACCTATAAGAGCCCAGGGCAAAGAAAGAGCTACTATGTGGCTCTTACCACAGGAACAGAGTTGTATTTGGTCCTTGAAGGAATGGGCAAAGCCATAAGGAAGTCTGTTTCATCCTCTCATTCACGGGCATGAGGGTTTGTCCACAGATGGCATAATTCTGCCACAAAAGCATTCTTCTTTCGACATTGGTTCTGTCTTCCATTGTTTTACTTGCAGAAAGAAATTAGTTTGTGGAAGCATCTTTCAAAATTACTTCATTTTCTGTGGTAAATGCTTTCAGCTTCCCTTGAGCAGCAGCAAACTATGGCAGACACAGGCTGGATTCAAATCTCGGACAGAAAATTGAAGACCAGTATCTAGCGGAGTTCTAGTTATCGAAGTTGCTTTGGTGACTTGCTGCTAGCAGGAAATCACAATCAAGAAATCATGAGATATCACAAGAAATCACAGCCATCTCCCAGAGGTTTTAAAGTCTATAAGTACAGATAAAATAGATTTTAAATATATCTAATATTACATCTGAATTATTTTATATCTCATACATATTACCTTCCTCATGTATGTCCTGAATACAAGTGAACTAAGCATGCAGCACAGGTGGGGCATGCAATAATTACTTTAATCTCTGACCATGAATTCACTAACAAAACAAAACAACTACTGCTCTCTAAAAGGCTAATATTGTTCAAATATAAGTTGCAATGCAGCATTAAGTAAGTGCTTCTGAAAAAACACCCGCAGACTTCAATTAAAATTATGGCAAGTGCTTAGTTTTTAAAGCAAACATTTAAGGTAAAGATTTTCTATTATTATTATTATTATTATTATTATTATCATTATTATCATTATTATCATTATTATCATTATTATCATTATTATTGAAATAAAAGTACGTTTGTTTAAATTATTGTATTGTCCAAATTACAGAATAGTTGTCTTTGGAAGGGACCACCAGAGGTCATTTGGTCCAACACCCCTGCTCAAGCAGGGACATCTACAGTCAGTTGCACAGGACCAAGTCCAGATGACTTTTTAATATCTCCAAGGATGGAGACTCCACAACCTCTCTGGGCAACCTGTGCCAGTGCTTAGTCACCCTCAAAGTAAAAAAGTGTTTCCTGATGTTCAGAGGAAACATCCTGAGTTTCAATTTGTTCCCATTGCCTCTGCTCCTGTCACTGGGCACCACTGAAAAGAGCCATCTTCTTTGCACCCTCCCTTCAGATAGTTGTATTAATTAATGAGACATGCCCCTCAGCCTTCTCCTCTCCAGGCTGAGCAGTCTCCGCCTTTCTTCATAGGAGAGATGCTCCAGTTCCTTCACCATCTTCAGGGCCCTTCACTGGACTCTCTCCAGTATGTCCTTGTTTCTCTTGTACTGAGGTGCCCCTGAACTAGACACAGTACTCCAGTTATGGCCTCACCAGTGCTGAACAGTGTGGAAAGATCACGTCCTTTGCCCTGCTGCTAATATTTTGCCTGATGAAGACCAGGATACCACTACCCACCTTTGCAACAAGAGCAAACTGCTCACTTGAAGACCTGATTGTAAGTTTGTTTTTCACTCTCCTCCCTGTCTTCAGGATTCTGTACTCCACCTTTGATCTTCACATCCTCAGCGCACCCCAGCTAGCTGGTATGAAGTCCAGCAGATCACCTCTCTTTGTTGGCTCCTCTGTCACTTGGAGAAGGAAGTCATTAACAATGCACTCCAGGAACCTCCTGGGTTGCTTATGCCCCACTGTGTCATCCAGCCAATATCAAGGTGGCTGAAGTCCTTCATGAAAACCAGGACCTGTGAACATGAGGCTGATCCCATCTGTCTGCAGAGGGTATCATCCACTTGTTCTTCCTGGTCAGGTGTCCTATACCAGACACCCACAACAGTGTCACCTTTACCTGTCCTCTTTTTAACCTTGACACTTAAGTGCTCAGTTGACTCCTCATCCGTGCCCAGGCAGAGGTCTGTGCGCTCCAGCTGGTCTCTCACATAAAGCCCAGCTCCCTTTCCTCGTCTCCCCATCCTGTCCTTCCTAAAGAGCCTGTATCCTTACATTGCAACACTCCCATCATGAAAGCCACCCCACCACATCTCTGTGATCCCCACAAGCTTGCAGCCCTGACAGGTCTCTGACTCACCGTGTTTATTCCCTGTACTGCCTGCATTAGTACGTGGGCACTCCAGAGAGACACCCCAGCAAGCTGAGTTTCCAAAGGGGATTTGGGGAACTATGTTGTACACAGACTTATAATAATTTTTTTACATGACATAGTTAAAACCGAAGAGAATTGAATAAAGAATGGCACATTAGGGTGATTTAATATAATAAACTAAATCAGTGAGCTAGAATGCAGTGGTTTGTATGAAAACGATAAATACTTTTTAACATAATCAACATCTCTTTTACTTGTTTACCTGAAATTAGAACCTGATGTTGGCAATTCCTTTGGAATAAGAAGTAATTATTTAAGATGCAGTCAGTTTAATTCAAAATCGATTAAAACCAACTCATTAAACAGAAATAAATCGACACAACGCCCAGTACCTCTCACCGGACAATACCAGCATGTGGCGCTGTCTCCTATGAAAATACAGACCCGACTTTCGCAGAGCTCTTCAAAAAAGCTCGTTTTTACGTTGTCACGCTGTTCCGAAGCACAGGCAGGGTAACACTGCCTGTACTTTTAGCATAAGATCTATGCTCTGAGTTTGAAAGAATGTATTGCTACTAATTCTAAAAGATTATTTAATTTCATTTATTGACCAAAAAAAGTCAGCGAGCAAAATGTACAAATGTGTCTACTTATGTGGTTATGGATTATGATTATCTTTGAAGACTGGTTGATTAGTATATACCATTTATTTCCAAATTTCTGTATTCTGTAACCAATTTATTAACCTCTTTAAAATGAGTTTATTTACAATCTTGTGTATCTTGTTTTTTGGTCTGTCAGATATTTAGTCCATAGTGAGTTTTAATTACCTACTAAATTCTTGAGCCACCAAGCCTGTTTCTTAATCTCCGTGTAGGGAACAGGACTTGTTTGAATACTGTTTTACTGGAACTGAACAGTCAGTCTTTTGTGTGCTAACCAAGTCAGCCCTCACTAAAAAGGAATTCACAGACTACGCAGATGATCTCTGTAACCATGACCTTTCAAACAAAAGCAACTGAGTAAACTGTGTATTCATGAACTTTTTAATCATTAAGGGCTCTATGCCCTTTGCTACCAGACTTTATAAACCAAAAGAAACAGGATTTGCACCTTTTTACCTAAAGCTAGGGTTTATGATATGCTACATAAA
Source organism: Streptopelia decaocto (assembly GCF_964273445.1). Lineage (NCBI taxonomy): Eukaryota > Metazoa > Chordata > Aves > Columbiformes > Columbidae > Streptopelia > Streptopelia decaocto. The sequence goes on along the minus strand of NC_138663.1, from coordinate 100,020,760 downwards.
TTGCAGAGGGAATATGTCTATAGAAACACCTGCCCTCTCTAAATTTGCATCTGATTCACATATAGTTACGTATTTTCCAGGCAGTTCTTATCATCTGCTAGAATATGGCAAAAGGTGAAAGCATTTAGCGTACCTGTAAACACAATGAATCAGTGAAGCGACTTTATCGTCTTGATTCAAGGCAAAAAAAGTTGCAAAATTTGTAGTCAAGGCTTAAGAAAACCTATTTGAAAATTAGTCTGTTAGAAATTGCAAAGTCTCGAACTTAGTATCAGGCCTGAATCAGTTCACTATACGACTTGTCACTTGTTTGGACTGTGCATTTATTTCTGTGCTGTTCTACAATGTGGTTGTTTTTTCTTGTCAAATACAGAGATGCTGGATTAGGCAAAGTAACTGGTTCTCTAGCAGCAAGAAATCAGTTTGAATTAGGAACAACATTTCTGAGCCACTTATGACCGCTCACTGCAAGAGGCAGGCAGTCACTCCAGCTCCAAAGATGAGGAAGACTTCTGGAGGTGCAGCTGAGACCATCTTCCTTGCCTAAACAGGGGCACTTCCAAACCAGCCAAAATAGCAGAGTACACTTATACAGTGCGAGCAGTGAGGCAACTTCTGTGTCAGGATATGGCAGGTGACCTCGTCTTCTGGCAACTGCACTCCCTCAAGCATCCAAGGGCGCAAAATGTCATCTCAATTTGTTAACACTTGCAAGCGTGAACCTAGCCTACTGGCTTCTTTCAACGGAAGATTTCTAGTCAGCTGACAAGAGACACTGTAAGCTGCAAACTAATATCTAACTGAAAATTTGTTTCGCTTCCTATTTATATGTTAGCAAGAACTTCATTTTTTTTTTTAATTTTTGCCTTTTGTGGTAAACTACTGTAATTACAGCTAGAATTTAAATTTTAACTACTGATTTATTAAGTTTGGATTTAACACACATTTCTGTATTTTGATTTTCTGTTTTACAGGTATACATGGGCAAATGGAAGGTGTATGCATATAGTCTGGTAAGAACAATGACATTGGGAAATATGCTTTATTTCATGTTTGTGTATATAAGAACATCCATAAAGAGAGGAATTATAGCCATGTACAATTGGTACAAGCTGTCTTTTGCTGTCTTTTGATAAGATTTTTGGTGGCTTTCCTAATGAGCACTTAACTTACGCTTAAACTTGTTCCAGTAAAGAAGATTCCTGCAGTCTGTTCAATATAGGGTTTGATAACCACATAAAACTACTACTTATTGTCGTAACTAATCTAGTATTAACTCTTGAAATGGCCTAAAGACTACCTATTTCAGCTCATACAAACTTGGGATTTTCAAGTTTGGGAGGCTCACTCCACAGGCTTCAGTGAGAAAAGATCCACTTGTTCTTTCTAGTAGCACATACTTGGAACGGGAGGAGTCCATATAGCGTAAACACGGAGAGGAATGTAGTGCGCAACCTCTGTGCTACATACTGTAGTGTGCGCTCCCAGCCCTGGAACTGAAGGCACAGAGAGAAAGGACGTTCAGTCGCTCTATACTGCATGGTAGCCATTTTAAAGCTCAAAGCGCTGTTTTAATTTTGCAGCTATTACCCAGAGGCATTGGACTATAATGACTTGTAGATTTTCATTCTTAAATAACTCTTCGGAGGAGCCTTCATGGGATTCACCATGAGACAAATGCCCACTGCAGTGTTTCACTGTAAGAAACGCAGTGTTTCAAAAACCAGTTTCTCTGCCTTCCTCGTCCTTTAAAAAAAAAAAAAAGACTAACACAGAGAATGCTTTAAGGCTTAGCAGGGTTGCTGACATACAAAGCCACGGACAGGCCATGCTGCTCCCCTCCACCAGCGAGGGGTGCCCGAGCTGCCCCAGGCCGCCGCGCCGGCCCAGCGCGGATAGCGGGCCGGCCCCGCGCCAACCAACGGCCGGTTCCCAACGGCCGGGCAGGTGGGGGTCCGGCCGCGCACCCCCAGCGCTGCAGGACCCCCACCCCGCCCGCCCCAGTATGAGGACAGGGCTGCGGGATGGGCGCGCCGCTACCCGCCCAGATGCCCCACAGGTGGCGGCGTCCGGCGACTGCCCAGCAGCGGCTCCGGCGGTCCGACCTGCCCGCGGCCACCACGGCCCGCCCGCCCCGCCACTGGCGCTCGGCGCAGCCAATGGCGCGGCCGCTGTCAGGCTCGGCCCGCCCGCTGCCGGGCGGGGGAGGGCTGTGGGCCGGAGCGGGCGGGAGGGGGTGAGGAGAGTTGAATGATTGAACTTTTCTTGTGTAGTTTGTGCGGCGCGGAGGTGCCTCCCCCCAGCGCAGCCCGGCACCAGCCCGCCGAGCGGGAGCTCACTCCGGCGCCTGCCGCCCCTCGCAGCGCCCGGCCGCCCCCCTGCCCTCCTCTCCTGCAGAGCGATGGTGCGGAGGGCGCCCGGCGCGTCCCTCGCCTTGCTCCTCTGGGTAACGGCCGCCTGCGGCAGCCCCTCCGGGCCGGGGGCTGGCGCCGCCGTCCGCAGGCAGGACGACGCTTTCTCCACCGCCAGATGCACCTCCAGGTGCCTGAGTCTCCAGATCACCCGCATCTCCGCCTTCTTCAAGCACTTCCAGGTAGGGGCATGGCGCCGCGCAGGCCACCCCCGCCGCTGTTGCCCGGCCCGCCCGGCGGGTGGGTTTCCCCCGCCACCGGCGCGGCGGACGCGATGTAGGGGCGGGAAGGACGGCGGGGCTGGAGAGCCTCTTGGCAAAGTTGGGGGGCCGTTTCCCCAAGGGCCGACGGGCGCGTTGGGGGTGCTGCCGCCAGCACCGGGAGGCGGCGGGCAGGTGGGCACAGCCCCGCGGCAGCGCCGAGGCCCGCGGGTGCCTGTGGGTGCCGGCCGGGCTCCTCGCGTGGCCGGTCGGCGGGAGGAGGCGGCGGATCGTGGGGCTCCCCGCACGCCGCGCCCCGACATACGCTTGTCAGCTGCTCGCCGGCCGGCTGGGCGGCGGGGCTGAGCCCGCGGAGGGGCGAGGCGTGGGCAGCGCTCTGTCCCGGCTCCTCGCAGGTGCTCTGCGATGCCTCCGGTGATGTCCAGAGACGTGGGGAGGGAGGGACAGGCGCGGCACGGTGCTCTGGGGCCAGGGATACGCTTGTGCGTCCGAGCGGAGGGAGGTGTCGGGGAGATTCCGCGGGGCTTCCCTTCTCCAGCCTGCTGGGAAAGTTTGAAATGTTTTTTTTAAGAGCGATGGTCGAGAACATGTAATATTTGGTGCCGACCTCCTAGAAGACGAGGGTGATGGTAAATGGCTGGCTATTTATTTATTTATTTATTTATTTATTTTCCTGAAACAGAAGCACACCTCTGGCTAGTGGGAACGGGGAAGTAGGGGTGAAGTGGGGGTAAATGGGGATGAACTGACAGGAATCGCTTGAGGTATAAAATGAAATGAAGGTGAGCCCCGAAGGCGACTGTGCTGGAAGCAATGCGGGAGGCGGTGTTACAGCAGCGGGTACTTGCCCGTCCTTTCCCGTCTTCCAGTTATACACGTACCTTTCCCTTCTCCCTTCCCCACCTGTTCTACGTTGTGCAAGTATTAAACTGAGTCGACGCCGAAGAAATGTTGCAAATCCTCCTGGACTGCCAGCCCTTCTCCCTCCCTGGCCCTTAAGCCCTTTTCGGAAAGGTCTGGCCAGCCCGGTGGGAAGGGAGCCACCTCCACCTTTCGGGATGGCGCGTCCCTGCAGCGCGCAGGGGACCCAGCGCCGCTCACTTGCCCTGCGTTGTCCTGTCAGTTAGAAACTGGAACCGCCCGGGCAAATGTTTTGGGTCAAGCAGCGTTCAGGGCTAAGTTGTCGGTGCAAAAGGCATGTTTGAGAGATATTTAAGGATAACCCGATTAAAAAAGAATAGAAAAGAAAATCAGTGTGGAAGGAAAGCTTAATGCCTTCGTTTCAACGGTAGCAGAAAGTGTTCGGCGCCTGTAACCAGCTTTGGGTTAAAGACCCCGGGGACGCGCCGCGAGGGGCTGCGCTGCCCGCGTGGGGCGGGCGGGGCCGCCCCGCGCGAGGCTTCTCCCGCCGCTGCGCGGGGGCCGGGGCGGCGGGGCGGGCGCTGTCAGCGCGGCCTGCGCTTCACGGGGCGGCTTGAAAGGAGGGAACCCATTAAAACACTTCATTATCTTGGAGAGGGATTAGTATTTTTTATTGCGTTGTCAGGCGGTTGTAACTTACTTGTTTTACAGTTTCAGTGGCTAAAGAGGCAGTTTAGATCAAGCCAATTTCTGGTGAAAAGCTTTTTTTTTTTGGTGTGTGTGTTTTCTTGGCAAGATTTCCGACGTAAAACTGCTGACAGAATACACATTGCCAAACAATAGTGATTACATTTTAATTAGCTTGGGTGAAATAAGCTGCAAATTACTCAGTTAGGACTTGATAACTGGCTGGTGTGTTTTTGTTTTTGTTTTTTTTTTTTTAAATCAGTTGAAAATCTCAGAGTTTAACCCCAACCTGCTAAAGCATACGGTAATTTATCTGAATGACCAGGAATTAAACTCCTACTAGACGTGAAATGACTGTAATGCTTGGAAGATAAAGTGTTCCTGTTTATAAAAGTTTAGCATTTTATTGTCTTTTAATGAAGGAAAGAAGGAGAGTTTTAGAATAGAGCAAGCATCCAATCTTCTCACAGGAGAAACAGTGGACTGTAGGACATGCAGGTCTGGGCCATATTATTTCACGAGGGCTAAAGGATTCGATGCTCCTTTCATCCTCCTCTCTTCTCCCTCTTTTTAAATACACCCCCCTCCTTTGTCCCCCCCTTTCATCTCAACTGGTAGCAGTTTCTGAAGTTCTTTTCATTTCAGAGATGCCCACTTATCTTGTAATCTGATTCAACCTTTGAAGCCAACTAAACACTAGCTGGTCCCATCTGGAGCAGGAAGGAACTCTAGTGTCTCCCAATTAGGACAAGAATTGAAAGAAGATTGACCCACTCATTTCCCAGCTCTGGTCTAGACACAACCTCAGTGGTGAGGGTCATGGAGATAGCATGGATGCCTCATGGGAGGTGGACTCCCTGACACTTCAGCGAGTTCATTTTGTGTAGTTCACAGTACCAAAACCACATCACTTAACAACCTTTTACGTGGAATGAGGGCCAAGTAGTACGAACGTGAAATCAGGATTAATTCTATACCTGCTGATTCCCTTGTTTGAATGCTAACTGATTTTTTTTCAAATTTCCAAAGTATTCGTGAGAAATTTTCATTCATTTTCCTCCACAGAAAATTTTCACCTATTTTTCTTTACCATTCCAATTTGTGAAAGCGTTAAGAGAGGTGTGGCATTTTATTTACTTATTTATTTTAATCTATTTGTTAATTTACTTTTGGGAAGCAGGTCTAAGTCTATTTTAGAGGTGTATTAGAGGAAATTATTTTAACTGAGGCACAGGTCAAAGACTTTTTTTTCCATGTATGCTGTTGATGTGAGCTAGAAGAATTAGTCACCTAAATCAAAAGCCTGTGATCTTCAGAATGCCTGTTGAATAGGTGCAGATGCCTACTTTTTGCTATAAAATTCTCATGGCCAGGAGTATTCCAGTTTTGGAAGTGCTGGGGAATTCTACACAGAGGTTACACCAAAGGACATTTGGGCTTGATATGTGAGATATTGCACAACATAGATCTTATAGCCTGATACGTTTTATGTCTAAATATGACCTATCTACAGACTAAGAAGTTTCACACAAAGCATGCTAGCACAAAGTCCTTTCATAGAAAGGCAAACAAACAGAAAATGTAAACAGAGTGGGTCATAGTGGTTTCTTCTTTTCTAAAACAGCATGTTAATGATACTCATCCACCGTAGACAATGATGTGCAATCTATGAATGAAGGGACTCCAACATACCTCTTTTGTCCTCCCGGAGCATGTGCAGCCTTGAGCTTTAGCTTGCTTTGGGCTTTTGCAGATGAGAGGATGCATTTTCATCCCAACTGTGGAACCTGTGCCACTGAACAGCACTGAATGAAGCATTCATTGACTCGTGACCAGAAAGAGTAGGGCAAGGAGAACACACCTCTCTAGCCTTAATGTTCAGGCTATTTGGGGCATTGAGATGGGGGTTTTACAATGACTGTTGCGTAAATGTAGGAGCGAGTAATTGATTCTTTCACTGGAAGCTGTCTATGCTCTTTGGTGACGCATTGTCAAGTAGAGTTACTACTGCTGTGCTTCGTTTCTGGCAAAATTCTCTGTAAAACACCTGGACAGGGAAGGGTGGCGAGAGTGTTTTTCCAGCAACCAAGACCATGGCAGTCAATGGCCAGCCTGTAGTGGAGAAGACATAGATTTGAACCTGACTGTCCTGGATTGTAATCAGTGTTGTACCCATTTGGCTGTTATCTGAAAGACCATGCCTGTGTGTTAGTAAGCTGCCCTTATAAAATGGGAAGGACAATTTTTCCTCTAGTTTGGAATGACAGGAAGGGGTAAGGTGCCTGGCTCCGCAGGAAACATCAAGACTCTGAATCCTGTGTGGAAGAGGGTGTGCTGTTCTTGGGAATGAGGTTTTGTAGATGGGTGATGTCTTTGAATATGTTCTTTTCCTCAACATATTCTTACTGAGGCAGGTGCCTTCTCAGTGTTTTAGCTGATGGAACAGGAAAAAGATAGGAATTCTAGTTTGATGTATCCAAAGTTTACTTGTGAATCTGTTTTTATAGTAACCTAGTACAGTAGGTAAAACACTCATGAAGATGAGGTCACAGTTACTGCACAAGTTTTTGTATCCCTGAGAAGGATAGGGACCTTGTATAGCTAGCTGGAAAAGAGGCTTGGATACTCAGATAAGTTCAGCTAGGACTTTTCTGTATATTCTACCTGTTTTACTGGAGTGAGACTAATTTCCTTGCATTGCTGTCTAAGGGGCTAGCCTTTCCCATCTGTGATATTAGTTGTGGATGAACTCCTTCCATTTTGGGGGGAGCAGGCATGGCAGTGACCTCTAGTGTTACATTTCCAAGTTGAGTGAAAACATAGTTTGGATTTTAACCTTAATTGCCAGCTATCTGAGCCATGTTCAGAAAACAGCATGATTAAAAGTGTCCTTTGTGAATAAGGGCTTAAGAATCAGTGTAAGCACATAGGCTAAAGGTACAGCATAAAAAATGTTATGGAGAGCAGTGTTTGCTTGGACCTGAGAACTCATGGTTCTCTTGGGTTAGTTGCCATCTGTTACAGACCTCACAAATGACTTCCTGCTTAATACGTGAAACTTAACAAGTTAGCTAAAGTAGAGGAGATGTCAATCTTGTTTATTGGGTCAGAAGCTGAAAGGGTGGTAGAACATGCTGGAGGCTGGAAGAATGGCAGCAACAAGGGCTTTAGGAGTACTTAGCAGCTAGACTGATTGGCCTTGTTTGCTGCATGGAGCCACATGATCACAGAGTAACAGAGTACTTGAGGCTGGATGGCACCTCTTGGCAACCTTTTCTAGTGCTTAACCACCGTCACAGTGGTTTCTTATGTTCAGGTGGAATTTCCTGTGTTTTGTTTTTTGCCCATTACTTCTTGTTCTGTTATTGGGTACCACTGAGAAGCATCTGGCTCCATCTTCTTTACTCCCTCCCATCAGATATTTATGAACATTGTTGAGAACTGCCTGAGCCTTTTCCATTCCACACCGAACAATCCCAGTTCTCTCAGCCCTTTCTTGTGTGAGAGATGCTACAATCCCTTAATCTTAGTGGCTCTTTGCTGGACTTACTCCAGTAAGTCCATGTCTCATTAACATTGGACCCAGCACTCCACATATGGAGGAGTGACAAGAACAGAGAATAGGAGTAGTTACATTTTGCATATAAAATGTGTGCTAAATATTGATACTCACTTCTAAATTTGTTTTCACTATTTACATTTTCTTACCTTAGTTTATATATGACCATTGACGGTTGTCAATGCATTAAATCCAAAATGCTGATGCCAAATCAAATATTTTTTTCCCATATTTTTAGATATTGGTACCTCTTACTGTGTGGTTTTGTTTTTTTGTGTTTTTTTTTGGTTTTTTTTTTTTGGTTGTTTTTTTTTGGGGGGGGTGTTTCTTTTTTTCTTTTTTTTATTTTTTCTGTTGGGGTAGTCTTCAATAGTAAATCAAATTTTAGCAAATTCATTTCTTTATTCTTTTATTCTACATTGGGATTTATACATGTAGTGCGAACCAGTTTTGTGACTGCTGTTTGAATAGGTTCCCAAGATCCTACTTTAAGCTTGTTCAGATGGGTACTGTTTAAAGACACACCAGCAACAGTGTAGGTGAGCTTAGTCACACAGGTGTTCTGTATTCATATTTAGGCTAACTTATCTGGACAGTGGATGAGTTCCAGTTGAACTTTTTGATACGGTATAAACATCCCTCAAATGGTAAGCCAGTTTTGTAATATATGAAGGGAAATTATTGAAAGATTCCCCCCCCTAAGTGTGATTTAGTATAAATCTAATAGTACTGTACCAAAAATTAGTATTTAGGAATTAGTGCTAAGCTAGATCAGCTAAGGCTAACTCAAAATTAGTTTTGAAACGATGCAAAAATGTTCTTTCAAGCTAATAGATCTATATGTTGCATAATGTTTAATAGCTGTAAGAGGGAACAAAAAGGCCTTAAAAGTTTGGTATGTTGATTGACTGATAACTATATGGTGATAGGAGGTTGTTTTCACTGTTATAGATGGACTGTTGCCTGTAAGGACAATTGAAGTTTTTGACAGAAAACAGGCAATTCTTTTAAATAAATAACAAGAGGTTCTCAGTTTTTATATCTGCAAGCAAATAGTGTGCAAACGATTACCCGTGGATACCCAATACTAGATTTTACCTACAGGTCAGGCAGCTAGTTGTCTACGTGCCAGCACATCTGCCTTCAAATTGCTTGTAACTCCAAAGGGACTGTACCTGAAAAAATCTGGAATCAATTCCAGATGGGAAAGTGGTAGGCCAGGCTGAAAGTCTCGGGTGCATGTGCCTCTTTGTGCTCTCCTGTAAAGAAGATGGACATCATGAAGAAACCTTTAATGTAACTGTCTTGGATAATTCTGAAACCATAAATTACTTTTTGAAAGATATGTAGTACTTCTGTAATTACATGTACTAGATATGTAGTGTGTTATTCCAGAATGTTTCAGTTCCAATGGGTAGGCTGCCCAGGCACCAAGTTTGCTTAGGTCTTTTGGGACATGTTCACAATCTTTTCTATATGTTACTACTTAGGAAATGTGTGCCATCTGCTTGTGTTGCCATTTCAGTACTCTTCTCCTTTCCAAAAATAGTCCTTGTGTTAAATAATTCTGACTTTCATATGTCTCATGAAGCACACTGCTGTCAGTTTCTTTCCACAGACAAATTTAAACATTTGTCATTACTTTATGATTTTTTTTTTCATAATGTGTTAAAATTCCCAATCATTCTTCTGGTTTTTATTGTTCATATGGCATATGATCTGGATAATTATTCTGGCATTTGGTGTGTTTTTAATAATAAGATCTGCTATTGTGAACAAGAGGTGCTTCGACCTTCTAACATGATCTTATGTAAAAACTTTAAAGATGAGAGGTTTGTTTTGAATAATGATGGCTGTATCTAGTGAAACAACCTGCGTTATTCATGGTATTGTGGAACTGAGCCACAATGAGTCTTTGCAGTTGTATCTAGGTCTGGTGTGAACCTCCCTGATTTCAGTGGAAGTTACGTTCGTTTTCTTATGGTCAAATTGAAATCTCTTTGGCATCAATGAGGGCTTGCATAGCTGATATGAGTGCAAGGGCTATGGAGCCTTGTCATTATTTTCTAGCAGTTTTGATCTCTCAGATTTGGGACCTTAACCTTAACCATTGCTTTCCCAAGCTGTGCCTGTTTGGTTGTGCATTTAGCGTAAGTTTTAAATACAAATGAAATGAACTGTATTAAAATGTAAATGAATGGTGAACAATTTTCTTGAACAATGAGTTGCCAAGGTGCTTTTCTCACATTTTACTTGTCAGTGCTTACATAATAAAAAAAAAAATTATTCCATCTTGCTCTTCTTCATGAAATTAAAATTACTATTAATTTGGTAATTGTGACTGATACAAAATGCAATAAAACCAATAGGAATGTTGTTAGTATGTTTTGAGGCAGATATTTTATGTGTAGGAAGCATTAGCAAAGCATAGTTTTAATGTCATGGGGGTGTGTCAGGGAGGGGGAAGAAAGCTTGTTTTTCAAAAGCATTAGAAAACTTTTGAAAGAAAAACGCTGGGAGTTCTAAAATGTAAATACTTTTCCACTCAAACATTTATCCACTTACCACAGAGTGAAAGGGTATAAGCTAGGTGGTGTTCATATTGAAATTATTATTAAAACATTTTTCATTGTCTGCATATGGGTTGTCTCTGTGTTAACTAGTGCTTCATAAATGTGTTTGGTTTATTAAGTGTCCTATAAAGTAAACAAGCCCAATACATTTTTGAGACAGCTTGAAAGGCAGACTGATTTCCCAGATGCTGAACATTTGTCATTTTGCAATGGGCAAACATCTTAAAAGTGAGTGCTGAATTTATGTGCGTCTGCAAATGGGGATGATTATTCACAGGCTGGTCTACATCTCCATTGGCTATTCTGTGTGAATTTTTGCTTTCTGTGATCATCTGTATTTGAGTACATATCCAATTTCTATAAACAGAAAAAGGATGTACTGTTATTTAGTATCCGTATTTTAAAGATCCAAATTACAGTTCATGACTGAGTATCAGGAATCATAGAAAAGAAAGACACATTCATAATGATATTAAGTAATTAGTGCCTAGCAAATGCAAATCTTGCACCAAAAAAGCACTTGCCTAGGAGTTTACACCAAGAATCTTCATTTTTCGACCTTTCCCACAGCTGAGCCTTATAAGGCCTTATATTTCAGAAACCTTTGAAGTCCATGAAAAGCCTTCTGTTGATTTCAGCTGGATCAGGTCCATGTATGAACACTGGGCCCATGCAGCCTTTTTCAACAAAGAAGAGGAGTGCTGTGAACTTGGTATCCCAACTCTAGTTGTATCCCTTTTTTAGTCTTTTAATGTCCAAGAGATCACAGGACATGAAGATGGAGAACTGGGGGTGTTGAAAGGTAAGTGGACCCTTTAGACATGACTATGGAGTACTGTTCCTTTCATCGCTGATTGAAAAGAACCACACATTAATTTTTATCCTCCAAAAAGGATATAAAATATTTCCAGATTTGGGGAACAACCTCTCACAAAGTTTATATCAAATTTCATTTGACTTCCTTGGACAATATTTTCACCAATGTCTTTCTATGCTGTCAAAGAGGTAAAACATCAAAATTATGTAAAAATATTAATGTATGGAAAACATAATACAGGAAAATACATGCATCTTTCACAAAAAAAAAGCCCCCTATGGCTTATTATACCTTTATGGATACTTAATGTTTTCCTTTTTTTTTTTTTTTTCTTCCTTGGTTGGTTTGTTACATCATGGTCCTTTAAAACAAAAGTGACTTGACTCAAGCTTGCAAAGGGAGTGACTCCCCTGGCTGCAGCTGAGATACCTGAGGAAGGCAGGGCTCCAGAACTTGCAGGAGAAGCAAAAGAGGCAGAGAGTCTTAGAAGGGAGAAAGCTAGAAATAGGTGACATCCAGCAGGCACGCACCATGGAGGACAATCCTGGGAAGAGTAATTGTCTAGGAGTAGAGGGGACTGTAGATTTTACTGTGACACAATTCATTGAAACTAAGGCTGGAAACAGAGAGGAGACACAATGGGCGTGGGAAGAGTTGTTTGTAAATATTTTTGACTTCTGTTCTTTCTCAGCTGCACGGAGTTTTACCTGGTTTAAAAAGGTTAATTATTCTTGTTTGAAGTTTAGTAAAAATCTGGTTCGAAAATCTTCTTGTCTTCATTGGCAAGTCCAGTCACAGGTGAAACCTCCAGCAAAATTCGCCCAAAGTTCTAGCTAATTCGTGGTCCTGTCATACATACCAATGCAGGCAAATAAATATTATGTTTGTTTTTGACCGGGGTGCTCAAGTGTGCAGCCTGTCTAGGGAATGCTACTGACCTGTGGCTGGCTTCTTTTCAGCTTGTTTTCATTAATTTCTTTCCTAAAAATAACGTTGGAGTCTGGAGGCAGTTTATGGGCTGAGTGTGTCCTCGTGGTGGCAGCTTGCCCCTCATTTCTCTCTTTCTTAAAGATTTTAACCACATTGATGGATTGTGAGAAGTGGGACAAAAGAGCAGGCTGCTTTGGTTTTCTGAACAATACCTGCTCTCCGAATATTATGAACTTGCTCTCTGGAGAGTTTTCAACCAGAAATATGTTCTCGTGATGGCAGCCTGCTCTCTTGAGTCAATACTGTGATTTTCTTATGTATTCCCAGTTCTTCAGGAAAAGCTTTGGATCTTATGCATGTACTCTGTGCATTTTTGGAAGTGCTGGATTTACTGTACTACACATACAAAGTCTGACCACATGATGAGAGAAAAGCTGTACATATGTTTTATTCCCATACAGTAGAGAATGTGAAGTGGCCTCCCCAGGCACTATGTGAGGGACGGTCTACTACAAGGATGTTATCGTTCAAGTCAGATGTTTGACAAACTGCTACCACTGTAATTTCTCAAGTGGTCACAACTCAAACTGCAAACCTCTCCAAGGTAGTGAAGACTTTATGCTTTTTCTGCCTGTGGGGGTTGCAATCCAGTTGCCATGGAGCCTTTAATAAGATAATATGAGGGAAATAGTAAGATTGCTTCAGGACGAATGTCTTCTGTCCAGAGAGTCAGAGACTGAGGTTGATGGTGGAGACTGGATGAGAATAATGTTCTCATTTAATCTAATGTAAATATAGTTCAAACTTTCTTGCCATTCTTGTAAGCATTAAGAAGTATATTATGTTTTGCTTTTTTTTTTTTTTTTTTTTAATTGGATTACTCTTTGGGGGAGCTATCTTCACATTAATTTATGTTGAAAAAACCCAAACAAAAAAAGCAACCCCCCAAAAAAAATCACCAAAAACCCCACAAATAATCCTGGTTCACAGAATAGTTGGGGTTGGAAGGGCCCTCTGGGGATCATCTAGTCCAACCCACCTGATAAAACAGTTACACCTAGAACAGACTGCACAGGAATGTGTCCAGGTGGGTCTTGAATGTTTCCAGAGAAGGAGACTTAACAACCTCTCTGCGCAGCCTGTTCCAGGGCTCTGGCACCTTCAAAGTAAAGAAGTTTCTCCTCATATTTACATGGAACCTCGTGTGCTTCAGCCTGTGCCCATTGCCCCTCATTCTATCATTGGGCACCACTGAAAGGTCTGGTCCCGTCCTCTTGACACCCACCCCTGAGATATTTATAAACATTGGTAAGATCCCCTCTCAGTTTTCTCTTCTCCAGGCTGAACAGACCCAGCTCTCTCAGTATCTCCTCATAAGAAAGGTGCTCTCGGCCCCTAATCTTCTTCATATTCTGCTGCTGGATTCCTTCCAGTAGTTCCTTGTCCTTTTTGAGCTGGGGAGCCCAGACCTGGACACAATGTTCCAGATGCAGCCTCACCAGGGCAGAGTAGAGGTGGAGGGTAACCTCTCTGGACCTGCTGGTCACACTCTTCCTAATGCACCCCAGGATACCATTGGCCTTCTTGGCCACAAGGGCACATTGTTGACTTATGATCAACCCGTTGTTGACCAGAACTCCGAAGTCCTTCTCTGCAGTGCTGCTTTCTAGCAGGTCTATCCCATGTTCACATACATGAACATGATTTCTCATCTTGTTATTTAGGCCATGGTTCTGGGGCTATCCATCATTTGTGGTTCATTGATAACGTTTTTTAACTGTTACTGTTTTCTTTGTACTACTGGAACATTCCAGTCAGGCCTCAGGGCATTTTTGGACCTCAACACCATAAATTCATTTCTTAACCCTACTTTCTGTAAGACTTCGGGTTTTGCTGGAATTTAGTACATGGATGAACTGATATGTGAGGCAGCAAATAGTTGAAAGCTGAGGAAGGGGAGATAATAATGTGTCTTAATACAGTGACTGTTAGTGTTTTGGTGGCTTTTTTTTTTTCATAATTTGTGCTTTTTGGGTGGTGGTGGGTTTTTTTTTTTTGTAATTAGGTTGATGGTTGTAGTTACTTTGAAAACAATGAAATCGTATTACTTGTGTAACTACAACTAGACAATAATGAATCACATTATTTGCCACCATTTTTCTTAATCACAAAGAGTGTGTAATATATTGATGTTTGATTCGTATCTAGCAGTTTTGTGAAGGGAACTGGAATTATGAGAGCTCGAGGCTTTATTCTGTTTTGAGATTTCTTTCTATGCAACTATGAACTGAGACATCATGAATTAGCAAAGCACTGGTCAGTCTGGAAGGTGCAGTAGGTGGAAGGAACATTTGGGGTTAGACAAGCTGACACAAAGAGGCAAAAATCGTCCCATTAATGAGGTGTGTGTCACTTCCTGTAGTACTTGCCAGCAGCTATGGGATATGTTTGTCAGAATAAATACGATGTAGATTTATTCTGCAGCTAGCAGCTTATTGTTGGATTTTCTTTGAGTTAAAAAATAGAATTAATGGTGTGAAAGACAGTAGGCTTTTGGTAAGTTTCATGCATATTCCATCCAATGGATCCTCATTGACTAAGCTGAGGAGGAATGCATTCGACACTGTGCATGCATGAGCATATTAGCTCATCTTGTGAAATATTTTGGTTAATTATAGAACCACACATATGCATTTGAGCACTGGAAAACAACAAAACTGTAATTTCAGGGGCAATTAAATGTTTAACAGCAAATGATAATTATTTCAAGACTTCTTCCGGTGTTCAAAACCTTCCTTTTCCTAAGTAGAAAAAAAGAGCAGCAGTGTGGACTAATCTTGAAAGTTAAACCAAACCTCAGCCATTTTTCAAATTGTAGAAAGGAATGAAGATTTAAAGGTTCCTAGTATATATACTGGCTGCCTTTGTTTTGGGATGGAAAGTATGACTTACAAATAATTTTGAAGACTAAAAAGCTTTACATGTTAATGTAGTGTGTAAGCTTATGATTTTTTTTCTTTAGATGGACATCTTTCCTCCTTCTGACTGATACTTATCAGTCCTTCCATTTAAATGATTAATAGTTTCATACAGGATTTTTTCTGGAGCTTTCACTGCTGGCCCGAGTCTTCTATCCATACAGTTGATAGTAATGTCTCCAGTGGTTTCAATGGGAATAAGCCTAGGCCAGCGCAAATGTACAGGAAGTGTCTGTTCAGAATTTATAGATAAAAACAAGAAAATTCCCAGTATACTGTTTGAAGACAACTTGATTTTGTCAAATACTGTCTTACTACATCTTGACATCATACTTTAAAATTCAGAGTGGTATATGCCATTAGGTGAAAGACTGAATTTCCAGTTATTTGCCAGATGCAAAATACCTTGACTTCAAATTAAGATTTTTTAGAAGAGATTCCTTCAGATGGTAAGGAAAAGTAAGAAGCAATTTTTGATATAACCAGAGCTGAGTACCACTAAAGACAGTATATAGATTTTTTTCTTTTTTAAATGAGATATTACCTAGCTACTTATTGTTAGTCTATGTATCCAGGTGCCCTCATTGATTCCAGAGCATCCCTGTTAGTTTCATCAACAGACATGTCTTATTCTCTTCATAATATGAGCAGATGTCAAATTTTCATGCCCCTAAGATGCTTACTCATACCTAGTAGATCCATCTGGTATAGATCGAGCCTCAGTCAACTTGTTCTCATCCATGACCTTCCCACTGAGAAAGCAAATCGAGCAGAGCTCCTCAGTCCAATGAAAAAGAAACTTGAATATTATCAACATATTTGTAGTACCACAACCGACTTCACTTCACTGTTTTTCTTAATTGCTTTACACAGGTGAGAAGGCAGGTAAAATAGAAGCAAAGACTATAAATGGGATAGAATTCCTGGAGCATGCCACCAAAATCTGAGACTTTCCAAAGATGGAACAACTAAAATGTTTGTCAGTTCTGAAAAAAAACCCAGATAATTTAAGAAAGAGGAACAAAATTTTAATATAAAGAGCCTCCTGTTAATTCAAGATGTTGACAGCTGGTATTAACCTCAGTTGTCCATATTTTATGAGCTTGAGAGTATACATTATGTTTTTCTTTTGTGTCTGTTAATTTAGATCAACTATATAAAAGCAAATTCTAAGCTTCAGATCTCCTGTGATCCTTGCAGTGGAATTATGTGAAATTTCCATATCCAGTTGCTTACATTAACTAGAGGGTTTAAAATACTGTGGCTTGGGTAGAGATTTAGGCTGAGCTTTGACACCTCTTATATTACTAGCCTTTCAATAACTTCAGTGCAAATTAACCTGTCTTAATTTTTAACTCCTTCACATGGTGCCAGAAGTGTCTGAAACATGATGGATCTGTCAGGAAATGATGGCTCTGCATAACAGCTATATTTCTGGTAACCAGATGTGTTAATCACAAATGCTTCAGTCCTACCTTGAACAGATTTATTTTCTTTTTATAGTATGTCTTCATTAGCCAGTTATCAGACTGTATTCTAGAAAGCTGGCACATGAAAGGCTTTTATGTTTGTGGAGGGTATTATGACAATGTGATGAGGCAATGTAAATCTTCCACTGAAGATTGTTACTGTAGAAAGATCCAGTTAACATCCCTGTAGCTCAGACTGTGTAAGTAGTTTCAGTATGTTATACCTTTCTCAAATAATATAATTTCACGTTGATTTACTTTCCCTCTCATCTGTCCTTTCACAGTCCTAGGTTGGTTGCAGGGTTGTCTAGAAGACTGAACTGCAGCAATTTTACCCTGTTAGACATGTTTCTTGTGGCATATGGTTCTTAACAAACTGGAAAAAGCTCCTAAGAAAACTGGAAGAAGTACATTGTAACTACTGTAACCTGCATTAAAAGGCTGGCTCTTCCCTTAGGAATATACTGTCTTTGTTGCAGAGCGTAAGGATCCCAGCTAGGGTCAGGTTAGCAGGCATGTTAAATTTCAAGTGGAAAGACTCATCTACCCTTCTGTGTGCTCCCTCATTTGATGCCTGTTTTTCGTCTCTTGTCAACACAATGTCATTGCAACCTTTGCTGTTCCAAGAGCTGTTGCAGTTCCTTAAAAAAGGATAGGAATAAAAATGTGGTCTGCAGACAAATATGAACAGGGTTTACAGGTCTGGGGGCTGGGGTAAGAGAGCAGCACTGAGCTGGTTAGGGGAAGGGGATCACGAATTCCTCTTTGGTACATGATGCAATTAGGAGGGCATACGTTACGTGATGTGATATGTGGTGTCTGACCACTACACAACTGGCATTCGCTGGTCTTTAATATTGGCTTAGTGGGCTGGGAAGGAACAGGCTGAAGGCCTAACCGACAGGAGCAATAGAGAGGAGTGTTGGCTTGTACCCTGTGATTTGTTGTTGGGTTGTGCTGTAGAGATGAGACAATAAAGTTGTGGGCTAATTAAACTGTACACATTACATTTTGTCTGTCTTTTTGTAATGTCCACAATAATGGCAGATATATGGAAATACTGTAGCAATTAAAATATGTCTGGGAATTAAGACTTCTCCCTGAAGTGCTGCTTTAACTGTTGTGGTGAAAGCTTTTTTTTTTTTTTTTTGGTGTGGCTGACATATATTTATTTGAATTAGTGCTTTCTGAGTGTATTTTAGCAGTACTGTGGTGGTTTTTGTTCAGTTTGAAGATAGGATGTTTTATTTATGAGTCTGGGGCTCATTTTAATTTGGACAGTTCTTGAATTCCTGAATGACCACAGAACCCTTTTGTAAATTTTTCTAGGTAATCCCAGGTCTGATGAGATGCACTTCACTCACTGAGCCAGGTGTTCTGTGGAAAAAGGAAAAAAATCCCCCAAATCTGTTTTAAACAACTGTTAGAGTTAACAACTGTTAGAATTAACTGTGTTGATTTTGACACTTGTTACTTCTGCAAGCTTTGCTATGCACGTCAATAATTCTAAAATAGGATGTTTTTATAGAAAACTTTATGTATAAATATGAATGGGTCTGTGGAACTACCAAAGTAGAATTATAATCAAATTTTAGACTGCATATTTCATCTGTAGGATCATTATTTGTACTGTTTTTTACTGCCAGGATGACACTTTTCTGCATGCTTTTACAATATTAAAAGTACTTGGGATAGTGAAACAAAGAACTTATATCGACAATGATGTTTATCAGGCTTGTTGCTTTTCACAGGTCAAAAAGAGAAATTTTGTAGTAATATATCAAGATAATTGGAATAAGATAGTTGATATTTGTCACAAATATTTTCTGTTGAGAAAGGTACTGCATGGAATTTATTAATTTATTTGTTTGTTTTTCTTTTAAAGGGAAATGAAAATATATTTAGCCATCAGCTTGTGCTGGATATGGTTGCTACTACTGCTTGAAATATTTAGTATCTTGTAACCTAATAACACATGCCAAAGAGAAAGAAATACATTCCTGAAATTTATCACGTGAATTTCATGCAATTATATTGGAAATAATTAGTATATTAAGTACAAGAGCATGAGCATAAACTTTGATGGTGCTTGATATTGAGTCATAATAACATGAGTTCTGAAGAGCTGTCAGTTTTTAAGGGCAGGTGTGTATATATACTCTTGCAAAGATACAAGTGTAGTATATAATGATGTCCCTCCCATACATACTGGAACAGAATAAGAGAAAATAGAGTAAAACATCACATGGCTGGTATGTAGTACAGTGCATTTAGCAGTTTTGTAGCCAGAAATGACTCCATGACAATGCAACCTGCATGAATTATCCTGTGTTCAAATAGTTTATAGTTAGACTATTTAAAATGGAAATTTTAGATTTTTTTTTTTTTTTTTTTTTTTAATGCTTAGTTTCTTAAGGAAATGAGACACCAGAAACCTAAGCATTTTGCAAATCCAGAAAGGAATGCTGCCCTGAATGGTCCTGAGATAGTGTGGCTTCTGAGGAAAATCTAGTGTAGTAGGAAGCACTAAAGTGCTACTCTTGTGTGTTTGTGGGAGATATTAGAAGTGTCTGAGGTGCATCTACACATTAGTGTTTTAATGTGGATCAGAATTTATTTTTGGAGTGAGTATCCTGTGCATCATGATCATCTTCTGTTTCACATCATGGACCAGTCTGAGCGTTCATGCAGTGGATTTCTTCTGGATGAATGTAACAGGAAGGGGGACCTAATGTGCTGTAGTGATTAATGGGCATGGTGTCCGTGGGACCAGGCTAGAACTAGTTGAAGGAAAAGGGAAAGGAGAAGTTGCCATATGTGTAATGCAGACATCAAGTCCATCAACAACAGCTGTTTTGCTCAACAGATGTGTTCCTGTGGTTCACACGACTTCCTAGTGCCGAGACACCCTGGGGTGTCTGTAGCTCATTCTGGAATGATCAGCTAGTAGACAGTGCAGATGAGTGCAGGCAATTGCAGCCTGTGGTAAATGTACCACATCATATGCTGTTGGGAATCGCCCGACTAACCAATAATCATGTAATTATACAGAATAGTAATATGGACTATAGTTTTCTGTTATAAAGTCAGATCAGCATTAAAAGCAGTGTGCATGTATTTCTGAAACCTGGAATATTACTGTTGTTTGGTAAATCAGTTGTGTTTTCTGAGGTACACTAAACCAGGTCAAGTATGTCTACTTTTATATTGTATTTTGCACAAGTAAATATTACATTTCTAGAATATATTTTCTTCTTTTCAGTCTTAATTTCCCAGTGAAATACATTGCTGTCACATCTTTGAGCCAGCATATACTTTTATTGTCTTATTATTTCATTTGTATGGCAAATCTACTTTATATATAACAAAATAGGCACGTTAGCATTTTGGAAGGGTGGGGTTTTCGAAATAGAGCGTACAAACAAACAGTCAACAAGCCATCTTTTTTTTTCCATATTAATTCTATTAGATTAGTTTCTGTTCAGTTCAACTGGATTACTTAACCCCAAGAAATGTGTCCAGGATTTGGCCCAAAGTATATCCCTTAGTGTGAAATTCCATATTTCATTTTAATATCCTCAAGTTAGTGTCAGTGTATTTAATTCCTTCTGTTGCTTAGTGAAGTGATGTTAATTTCATCTGGATTCTTTCAAGGATTGATAGAAACTTCTGCTAGGTAGACTAAGACCTCAGATAAGATCAGTTTTAGAAGTGGTAAGAGTGAAGTCTGTGAAGCCACAAGAAGGCAGTCATAACTCACAAGTGTGGTGTAGACACAGGATTCCTGTGGCTCATTTGTTTTTACAGCTTGTGTTTGTGTAGTAGTTTTTCTATCCATTTGAGAAGACACTGCTGTGAAAAGAGAAAAGGCGTTCCATACTTGAGATGCAGATTTAATCCAAGGAATAAGTAGTCTGTATTTTCAAAACTACTGATCTTTTACTGTTTCGTTAGTAATGATCTTTGGATTTTGATGACTAGGAACCTACTAATGATGACAGCCATCTTAATATTTTCTTCTGTGTTTTCATTTTGGTGCATGTAAAGTTGTGGCTTTAAATATTTTGGTGTAAGCCCTAATGAAAATGGTCTGTAATAGAAACAATGGTTGAAGATGACTTTGCATGAACAGTTTAGAAAATATCAGTGCAAGGTTTAGGTCAATACAGTCGTATTTGTACTGCCACATCTGCAGGAGGATCCACCCAGTTATTTTGGTAGGTGATCTTAATTTGGTTGTGTTGTTGAAATTTTGCTTTATGCTTTTGTTAACTAGACCAAAGTCTAAGGACATTTCTTATAAATCAGGAAGAAATGAACTTAGCACAGTCTCCTGCTGTCAGGCTTGGTGAGGACTGGCTGCTCACAGGGGATGGGAAGCCAGGGGCCAAGGGTGACCCCATCACAGGGCGTTACCTCTTTGAGGGAAGCAGGCCCATGGGGCAGGTAGAGCTGGATGCAGGGTCCTCAACAACCCCAGGCCAGGGTCCGGGGCAGCCAGGCGCAAATGTGGGATGTGTGGGTTCATGTTGCGCTGGATAAAGAACTGGCTGATAGGCAGGGCTCAAAGGGCTGGAGTGAAAGGGGCTACATCTGGCTGGTGACCAGTCACCAGTGGTGTTCCTCAAGGTTCAATTTCAGGGCCAGTTCTGTTCAATATATTTGTCAATGATCTGGATGCAGGAGTTGAATGCACCATTAGCAAGTCTGCTGATGACACCGAACTGGGAGGTACTGGTTGACTCTCTCAAGGGACAAGATGCCTGGCAGAGGGTCTAGATAGGTTGGAGGATTGGGCTATGATTAATGGGGTGAAATTTAACAAGTCAAAATGCTGGATTCTGTACCGGAGATGGAGTAATGCTGGGCACAAGTATAAACTGGGAGAGGAGTGGCTGGAGGTCAGAAGGAGGTCTGGGGGTGCTGGTCAACAGCAGCTCAAAGGGATTCATCAGTGTTTACTGGCAGCCAAGAGGGTAAAGTGCATCCTGGGATGCATCAAACACAGCAAAACCAGTCAGTCAAAAAAGCTGGTTGTCCCACTGTAGTGGGGCTCTGCTCCCTGGGATCCAGTGGTAGGACGTGTGGGAATGGCTTAAAGCTGCACCAGGGGGGGTTTAGATTGGACATGAGAAAGCATCTCCTTACCTAAATGTTGGTCAAACTCTGGAAGAGGCTTCCAAGAGAGGGGATCAGTGCCCCAAGCCTGTCAGTGTTTAAGAGGCATTTGGACAATGCTCTTAGTAACATGCTTCAACTGTTGGTCAGCCCTGAATTGGTGAGGCAGTTGGGCTAGATGATGGTTGTAGGTCCCTTCCAACTGAAATAGTCTATTCTATTCTGTTCCATTTTATCCAAAAGGAGGCAGGGTGAGGGACCGGGCTGGAGATGAGGCTTCGGTAAGGGGTCCCAGGTCCATCTACAAGACAAGGCCAGAGACAAGGTACAAGGGTTCACCCAGGAGATGAGCTACCTACAGCATAGATGAGATGTCCATCCAGGAGGAAGGGCCAGAGATGGGCATAGCTTGCAGAAGGACTGATGGCCCTAGTTAGCCTGAAATGGAACTTCTGCGCCGATGGGCAGGAGGTGAGGCTAGAGACCCCAGGTGAGGCATGTCAGGGCTGCTAAGGCATACTCTTGTCTTCAGGGCCCTGACACCTTCACCCTGAACACTGAACCAAGTGACAAAAGTGAAAGTATCAGCCAACCTCTCTGGAGGAATCAAAACTATAAACTGAAAGTTAAAGATTTTTGAAAAAACAACAGTGGAAAAAACTGAAGATATTATGATACTATATAATTTATGCCATGATCCATTTTGAATGTTGCATGCTGCTGCTCTCTTTCCATTTGAGAAAGGTATAGTAGAAGTAGGAAAATTCCAGAGAAGAGTAACAAGAAAGACCAAAAATATGGAATAAGCCCTTAGATGCTCAACCAGTTCTTACACTTTTACTTCAGTAACCATTTTTTGCCACTCTTGGGTACATGACACTGGGCTGTCTGAGATTTGTTTCAGTTTGCTATGACTGCTATAAAAAATTTAGGCATGAACTATTAGGTTGTGTGGTCAAAGCTCATCTGAAGACCTATGAAAGAACTCAGTCAACAGCAGATGGGGGATCCCAAATCACACCTTTCCCAGCTGCTCCCAGGCCCACCATGGGAGCCATCAGCCCATCAGAGGCCCATCTCCACGAGGCCAGGGGAGCAAAGAGTCCCGAAGGCAGTTGGGAGCCTGAATTAAAGACTCAGAGGGAAGGACAGCCTGTGGCAGGAGAGCCTCAGTGCCCCTGTCCAGCCGTGGGACTCTCCAAGGTAAATGAAAAACAGCTCCCCTTTTGGACTGCGGAGAGACGCTGCCTGGGGTATGGGACACATTATAGGCTGCAGGGGAGGAACATTTTGGGGTTGCGCAGGATTTATGGGGAAGTGGTAAGGGGAGAAAAAGGACTGGGTGTATGTAAATAGATTATCTGGACATGCCCTGCCCCTGATCAGCATACTCTGTCCTATTTTATTAAATTCCACTTCTAACTCTTTCCCTGGCTGAAGGGCACCTGTTCTGTGTGCATGTGTTTGTGTGCATAAGTGGGCTCGAGTTCCAGCAGGCAGAGTCAGAACTGTGTGTCCATGGTGCCAGCGACTGGAGAAGGGGAAGGTATGGGTGCTGGTGGCTTGGCTGGGACCGTGGGCCAGAGGGCCTGTGTGCTGAGAGCCGGTGGCTGGAGGGACTGGAGCAAGTGAAACCAAGCACCAGCACCTGGTGTGGGATCGGGGGTCACAGGGACCTGTGCATCTGTGGTGCAGTGGCTGGACCAGTTATGGGTGAGTGTGTGACCACCAGTGAAGAGCCAGCTGGACAAGCCTGTGGACAGGTGAGGTGGCCTGGGAGCTGGGTATGAGTGTGTGCCTAGGTGTATTCTTTGGTATTTGGGAACTGGAAATCCTAGTTTGAATTTTTTTATTCCATTCTGCACCTTAATCCCACACTTTAGATGTGGGCCTGGGGACAGACAGCACTGCCATAAGTAAGTCCCTGTATTAATTTGTGTCTTAGTGAATGTGCAGTCAGGAAATCTGTTAGGCAAGGTATAAATTATATTTTACCATTGCATAAAATTTCATGCTGTTGAGATTTTTGAAAGGTTAAGGAAAATGTTGGGAACTTGTCTCTTTAAATACATCATTGCAGCAGCTATTGGTTTGTGTATACAAGTGTTGTTCACATCAGTGGGTACTGTTATTTGAAGGACTTATTTCTATGATTTTTTTCGTCCTTTTGAAAGAATCAGTGAGGTCCTCAGGTGAGGCCACATCTGAGAGATAGCGGTTTCACTTAAAAGTAAATTGAAGACTGGGCAGAGGATAAAAGACTTCCGAAACAGATAATAGGTATACAGGTATTGTAATAGCAAATTAAATGGCTACTTTATTTTTCACAGCTGATCTCTGACATGGGGCACATTGTAGGTAGATGAAGACTGATTCTTCATTGCCTCTCTATATGTATTTTTTTTCTTACAAGAGATGCTGCACAACTTTTCTATTTTCAAGGCATGAGAGGGCACAGAACACAGATGTTTCTGTTGCAGCTGTTTAGGCCCAAGGACATTTGTGATTTACCAGAGGAAAACAAGTGTGCACATATGTTTGCTGAAATGAAGACCAGTAAGACTGTGGGTACCCGGTCCAGTTTTGGAATCAGGAAGGCTCAAAATGATCCCAAGAGTGAGATTAAGAGACAAATGAGGTCAGATGCCGCTAAACAATCTTACTTTTATACTTAAAGCTGGAGTGACAGAGAAAAGGGGGGAGAAGTTAGAAGCAAAGCTAAGAAAGTATGTGAAAAGGTAAGCAAGAGATAGTCATCGCCAGGGATCCAAATGCTGTATTCTGTCAGGCAGCTTTCAGGTTTCAGGTCCCAGTAGTGTTGGCAGTTTGTAGATCTTGGTCCTGGTAGTGCTGGCAATTTGCAGGTCTCAGGTCGTGCCTGTATCAGAGTCCAGGTTCCAGTAGCAGAGTCCAGGACCCAGTAGGTGCCGGGAGCGCTTGGGTCTCAGGTCTGCTGGTCCCAGGTGACAGGTTTTGGTCCTGGTGGTGGATGGCCACACTCGCAAGTCATAACTTGGTTATTTTATGGCAGTTAGTGGCAGGCGTTGCCTGAGCACACTGCAGGCCTGATTGCAGATGTTGGTGGCTGATACCGCTGGAGCTTCACTTGAGCTTCCATAAGCTACAAGCATTCTTTGAATTTTAGCAATTCACAGTGATCATGCATTTTGCACTTTAACTCCCTGTATTTAAGCCTTTACAGCAGGCGCAATTGAGCAAGCAGCATGAGTAAGCACTTTTCTGTAACAAGTAGACCCTAAGCATATTATTTTAGCAAGCAAGTTTTGAGGTAATAATTCACAATATCTCAGCCTTCCACACTTACGTTGTGTGTTAAGGACCACCGCCTCTCACACACACTCAAACCATATCCTAAGAGCCACCATCTCTTACACTTATTAGAGATGCCAATTTATTAGCTTCATTGAAAATACTTGTGGCTTGTATTTTCATGAAAAATTGGAATGATAAATCTTGTAATACTTACCTGATTTTTTTGTTTTGTTTCTGTCTTTGCTTTTGTAAACTCTTGCCTTATACATGTCAAACAGTCCTGGTCTTTGAATCTTTGAAGGTCCGATTCTGTTTGACTACAGTTTCTTTTCTGGCAGACTGAAAGTGAGTGGGGCTCAGGCAGTGGCCTGAGTTCCTGTTGTCTCCATGTACTATGTGATCTCGTCTGCCTGACATCTTTCATATGATATATCAGTGCCAGAAAGATAGAATATTTGAAATTTGCCCTATTGAGAACAGTTTCTTCTCTTCAATATAGAGATTAATATACTTCAAGGTTGCCCTGAAGCTACACTGGTGGAAGGCTTATAGATGGGCAGAAACAGTGGTATTTAATTCTTCCTCGAGGCCGTTTCTGCACAGCAGAGTTAAGCCACTATTAAACACAAAGTCAAAATTCTCATTGGCATAAGTCAGATCAGGACTGGGTTTGAAGAAAAACAGACATAAGGGAACCAAGGATGTAATCTGGTAGCATGTAAAATGCTACAGATAAAACACAGATTCCTGATACTTGAAATTAGGGTTTCAGCTAGGTACACTAGATTAAAAGCAGAAAAAAAAAAATCACAGCTGAACATCTGTATAGCTTAGATTAACCATTTACTAAGATGCAGAGTGGAGGAGAGCATTCATCGGTATTCCTGCTTCGTCTGATACCCTGTTGTTCAAAGGAAGTCTCTAGATTTTGGCCTTTCACCTTGTGCAATGAAAGATTGTTTGTATTGTGTTAGTTTGTATGAAGTTGAACTTCCTAAACAATACTTCTATGTTCCGTTAAACTTATTTTTTAATTCTGATGGTAATAGTTTTCAGTGGAAAAATGAGAACATTTGCAGACATTGAAATTATGAAGTAGGAAGGCCACACATCTGGACATTTGAAGTGTTATTGTCTCAAGTAACAGATATAATTCAAAACTGGGACTACTTTTTCTAGTTCAGTGGAAAGCAGCAGCATAACTGAAACAAAGGACTGAGCTGCTACTAATCTGTTATTACAATCAGCTACCTCTGTCACATTTTATATGAAGAAGAAAGGGGAGATGAATTGAAAGTAGCACATGAAATATTGTTTTAACATTACTGCTAGCTAGATTTGTAAATGGAAATAATAAATCCTCATACAACATTGAGGGTAATGCTAAAGTTTTCCCACTAGCATATGTTATTTACAGCTATGCTAAAGTTTTATTTCTTCTATTTATGTCTCTCTATTTTTGAAGGGGTTGGACCTGATATGTTGTTCATAGTTAGCTGTTCTCATGTTGTATATCTAATTTTTAGCTAAATTCTACAGTAATGGCAGATAAAAGTGGTATTGCAAAATCAAATGATGATTGCATTTCAACCTGCTGGGAAGATAAGACAGAATAAATATTTATAAAAGACTGAAATTAAATTGTATGTACTAAAATTTTTAAATAGCTCCTAAGTAAGCTTACAAGCAGAAAGGAGTAGTTATGTCTTTACATTTATAATCCCCAGAACTCCTTAGTTAATACAGGAACAGAAATTTTTAGCATTACCTTTCATGTGAAAAAAAAAAAAATGACATATATAGAAGTTTCTGAAAATCAGATTAAAAGTTGAAGTGAAAGCATCATTTGCATTAGTTTTGAAGTACAAAAGTAGCATGCAAGTCCAATGCTTTAGTTTCATTTCCTGAACCTCTCAATGTGTCTGATTCAAATCTATGCTACTGATTTGTCTTTGCAGTGTATCAGATTCACAATATGCTTAATGCTTAAAATTAAGAAGGCGGTGATTTATCTTGCATGGCTGAAACACCCAGGTTTGCAGACTAAATACCTTATCCTCCATCATTTTGTTTTTCCTGGTAGTGGAAGCTTAAAAGTTTGAAAGGTGATTCTGAATTGTACTTGGAAGTGACTCACCATTGATATTTTTAAAGCACCATCTTAGTGAGCTGTGCTCATCTCTTAAGTACAGAAAGGACATGCCCTCAGGTGATTGATCTGACCAAAAAAATTGTTTCTCCTACTGATCTTGGAGTAGATCTGTATTTTTTTTTTCAGTTCAGCTGGTCCATCAGTGCATAGAAGAGTGTGTTTAGCTGTTTTTATTCTTAGAATAACTTTTATCTAGGTAAGAAGCAGAATTATGTTTTGTTTTGCTTTGTTTTTTACTGTATGAAAGCTTTAGTTCTGACAAACTACCTAATGGGAACATATGAGTCAAAATAAATACTGTTTCTGTCTTTTTACTTGATGTGCTTTCTGGTGCTTTTGGTGCATAGCATCTTGGAAAAAAAAAGAGATTCTGGTTCTTTAATGTTTTTTTAATGTGTGTGTGTTGAGGCGAAGCTCCTGTCCCAGCTAGAAAGTTTTTTGTAACAATTTCAAGAGAGCAGACTGCCCTCTTCAAAGATCTGCTTGGAAGAATCCTGTGGGTAAGGCCCTGGCGGGAGGAGAAGCCCAAGAAAACTGGTTAATGTTCAGGGATCACCTCGTCCAAGCTAAGAGCCGTCCATCCCAATGAATAATAAGTCAGGCAAAAATGTCAGAGGGCCTGTGTGGTTGAACAAGGAGCTCCTAGCAATATTTAAACACAAAAAGGACGCATACAGAGTGTGGAAACAAGGACTGATATATGTTTACTACAGAAATATTGTCCAGGCATCCAGGGATGAAGTTAGAAAAGCTAAAGCCCAAACGGAATTGAATCTGGCCAGGGACATCAAGGACAGCAGGAAGGGCTTCTAAAAGTACAGATATGACAAAAGGAAGACTGGGGAAACTCATTGCTTAGAGAGACAGGGGATGTGGTTACATTGAACACAGAAAAGGCTGAGGCATTGAACGTTGCTTTGCCTCAGACTTTAATAGCAAAATCAGCCTTTGGGAATGGCAGGTCCCAGAGACTAGGGGGAAAGGCTGGAGCAAGGAGGATGTAGCCTTGTTGGAAGAGGATCAGGTCGGAGGATCATAAGCAAACTGGACGTGAATAAGTTGATGGGCCCTGATGAGATGTACCTGTGAGTGCCAAGGGAGCTGTCAGATATTGCAAGGCCACTCTCAATAACCTTTGATTGATCACAGCCATTGGTAGAGGTGCCGAAAATCTGGAGGAAAGCAGATGTGACTCCTGTCTTCAGGAAGGGCAAGAAGGAGGACCCTGGGAACTACAGACCAGGCAGCCTCACCTCAGCGTCTGGGAAAATGATTGAGCAGCTATTCCAGAAAACTGTTTCCAGTCACATTAAGGACAAGCAAATAATCAGGAGTAGTCTGTATGGCGTCACCAAGGGAAATTTTTGCTTGATGAAGTTGATACACTTAGATGATGAAGTCACTGGCCTGCTTGACAAGTGGAGAGTAGTGGATGTTGTCTACCTGGACTGCAGTAGGGCCTGCACTGCCTCCTGTAAGATCTTTACAGACAAGCTGCTGATGTCCAGGCTTAATGAGCAGACAATGAGGTGGGTTGAAAACTGACTGAATGAGCAACCCCAGAGGGTGGTGATCAGCAATGCAAAATCTTATTGGAGGACTTGTGGTGTACCTCAGAGGTCAGTACTGGGTCCAGTCCTGTTTTACATCATCATTAATGTCCTGGTTGATGGGGCAGACTGTACCCTCAGCAAGTTTGCTGAAGACACAAAACTAGGAGGAGTGGCTGATACGCCAAAGGGTCGTGCTGCCACCCAGGGGGACCTTGAAGGCTGGAGAAGTGGGCTGACGGGAACATTATGAGGTTCAACAAAGGGAAATGCAAAGTCCCATACCTGGGGAGGAACAACCTCATACACCAATGCATGGTGTGGGCTACCTATCTAGGAAGCAGCTTTCTGGAAAAGGTCCTGGATGTCCTGATGGGCAAGGCTGAACATGATTCAGCCATGTGCTCTTGCAGCAAAGAAGGCTAATAGTATCCTGGTCTTCATCGGGCAAAATATTGCCAGCAGGGCAAAGGAGATGATCCTTCTGCTCTGTTCAGCACTGGTGAGGCCACACCTGGGGTACTCTGTCCAGTTATAGGGCTCCTCAGTACAAGAGAAACAAGGACATACTTGACGGAGTCCAGTGAAGGACCCTGAAGATGGTGAAGGAACTGGAGCATCTCTCCTATGAAGAAAGGGTAAGAGAGCTGAGATCTCTCTGCCTGGAGAGGAGAAGGCTGAGGGGGGTGATTTCATTAATGTATGTAAATACCTGAAGGGAGGGTGCAAATAGGATGAAGCCAGGCTCTTTCCAGTGGTCCACAGTGACAGGACCAGAGTCAATGGGCACTAACTGACACTTCAGAGATTTCCTCTTGAGCATCACAAAATATCTTTTTTACTGTGAGGGTGACTGAGTGCAAGCACAGGTTGCCCAGAGAAGTTGTGCAGATAATCAAAAGTTGTCTGGACTTGGTCCTGGGCAATTGGCTGTAGGTGTCCCTGATTGAGCAGGAGGGTTGGACCAGATGACCTCCAGAGGTCACTTCCAACCTCAATCATTCTGTATGTGACTTGAACAATCTTCATAGTCATAGAATCACAGAATAGTTTGGGTTGGAAGTGACCTTTAAAGGTCATCTAGTGTAAACCCCCTGCCCTGGAAAGGGACATCTTTAATGAGATCAGGTTGCTCAAAGTCCTTGTCCAACCTGACTTTGAACACTTCCAGTGATGGAGCATCCACCACTTCTCTGGGCAGTCTGTTCCTGTGTCTCATCACACTCATCGTAAACAATTTCTTCCTTCTACCCAATCTAAATCTACCCTCTTTCAGTTTAAAACTGCTACACCTTGTCTTGTCACTACAGGCCTTGGTAAAAAGTCTTTCTCAGTCTTTCTTATAAGACCCATTTATTTATTGGAAATGCTGCAATAAGGCGTTCCCAGAACCTTCTCTTCCAATGCATGCTAATGTGTCTATTTCTGCTTCTGAATTGTAGTTGTTGTATATCCATAGAATAATTCTTGGCTTTATGTGTGTGATTTTATACATAAAATGTTGTGTGTATATATATTATTACATTTTTTGCATCTCTCCTCATTGACACAAACAAAAAAAACAACAAAAACCAAACAACAACAAAGAAGAAAGTGTATTCCTCTTAGTCCTTTGCATTCTGGCCCACCTGAATTCCTCTTCCATGGAGACCATTTTCCAGTTCAGTAGTCAGTGCCAAAGGTGAAGACAAAGTACAGTCACATTAATTCATTACTGCAGAAATTCTTTGCCTTATTCCTTTGACAGAATGTCCTGCTACTCCATCGTAGACTCACCATTGTAGTCAGATTGTGAACAACGAATTTACCAGCATCTTCTGTTCTATTTCCAAAGTATGAGGTTATACATTTCGGAAGAAATATATGCGTATAAGTTTCTAAGTGCATGAATGGGTACTTTCTGTTGCAAAGCTTTACCTCATTTCTCATGTTCAGTCCACAGAGTGATTCAGATCTTCCCAGTGTTGTTTTGATCTTCCACTATAGAGAAAGCGAATGAATATTTTATCTCATCTGTTAACCCAACAAAGATAGACTTCTGGTTCCTGGACTGCAATTTTTTACTGGAAAATATTGTTTCCAAAGTTGACCCTTCAAAAGCTTCTCCGCTTGCTGTTTGTCCCTCTGCCAGTTTCATATTTATCTTTCTGTTCTCATCATGTTCTCTTTTCCTGTAGCTTAAATTATTATTTTACATGTGATACTGTATTGATTGTTGTACTGCAGTCAAGAAAAATGAGAGCTATGGTGTTTGCTCATCTCGGAAGTGCACTTTATTATCAAAAATGTAAAATAAAACTGGTATGGGTGACTTTTGGTAAACTCATGTCACATTTAATTGAATTTTCCATTTACTTCAAGGCCGTTCATTATCTTTCCTTGATAATTTAAGTATTGTGCAATATTGAAATATTGACTAATGGGATTTCTGTTCATGAATCACTACCAATCCATATAAATTTCTTAAATACAAATCTTACCTTTGTTTGCTTCCTAGCAAGTCTAGACAGTAAGTGTTTACAGAGGTGGACTAAAAGGTGACTTCAGTCAGTTTTCCACCAGCCTTGCTTGTAATGCTTTTTCTTGGGTCACTCTCCACTTGCCTGAGCCTTTTATACAACATAAAGGAGCTGGAGTCAGGACTGGTACTAATGTTGACACAGTATCATTCTCTAAGCAGAACTGGAAGATGAATTCTATTTAAACCTGTTAGGGTGATCATGTCTAGTCTTAAAGAAATATTAATATTCATGTATTTTTTCTTTGTATTTCAGAACAATGGGTCACTTGCTTGGTGCCAGAATCATAAACAGTGTTCAAAGGTATGTCCTTTATTTCCCCCTCTCATTTCAGTGACCTAGTTGCTTTCAGTCTCTTGTCTGTAGATTAAGTGCTCTTCATCTTAGCCTGTTTTCAGAAGCATCTTTGTATTTTATATGGAAACCTCAATCTATAATAAAAAAAAAAAAAAGATAAAACGGAATGATTTGCTCTTTCAAGACAAAGGAATAATGTTTGAGGGTAAGTATCAAGCTTAGTTAAACCAATATAATTCTGTGGCTATCAACAAACTTTATACTAGCTAAAATCGGATGTATCATTTAAAATCTTTCTTCAACAGCACCAAGACATGCCAACATTCAAAATTTCATTTAGTTGGGATATTTAATTTTTAGCCTGACACTGAATTTCTCTGAAAAAAACCTTGATAGCAATCCCAGTGGCTCTACTGATGCCCTGTCCTATCCTAGCACTTTAACCCTGAAAGCCTAGAGGATAGGTGAGCTAATTGTCAACTGATTCTCCTGTGCAAGAGTCTTTCTGTGGTGTCTGGATAGAAGCAGCAATGATTTGGGAGCTTTGTTGGGTCGAAGTGGGATTGCACATTCTCGTGCTGACTTTGTAAAAATCATGGAAGATGTATCCAATGGAAATTTACCTGAAAATGATGAAAGCAGTATTTTTGTCTTAATCTTCCCGAAAATGTATTTCTACAATAAGTTAGGCTTTTTAACTTTGGTATTTTTATTCTGTGGAGGTTGTGCTGCAAATGGGATTAAATACAAGTAACGTCGCTCTGTATCGTTTTAGTAATGTAATCTATGTAACTGCTGGTGCCAGCCCTTGATTTTTAACACATGACAACTTCTTCACATTTGAATAATGAGATTACTGGTTCAGTGATTTACCTTCTGTTGAAATGAATGGACCGGTTTGTTATTGACTGTTCCATCGCAGGAAAATAAACGAAGTTGATTGCTTTGGTCAGTATTAAAACCAGGGTATAGCAATGTCAGTATAAGAAGAGAGTGGGACAATTCCTATCGAGTGTGCCCTGCTGTTAAGGGTTGCACTTCTGCAATGAAATCTCATCATTCTTAAAAAAAACCAAACAAACTAACAAAGGTCCAGAGAATGTGGCTCATTGTAACTGAAATGCCTTTTAGGGAAAGTGAGTAGGTCTTTCCCAGTACCACAATGATCCTGATGTATCACAGAATCACAGAATGTCAGGGATTGGAAGGAACCTCGAAAGATCATCCAGTCCAATCCCCCCACTGGAGCAGGAACACCTAGATGAGGTTACACAGGAAGGTGTCCAGGTGGGTTTTGAATGTCTCCAGAGAAGGAGACTCCACAACCTCCCTGGGCAGCCTGTGCCAGTGGTCTGTCACCCTCACTGAGAAGAAGTTTCTTCTCAAATTTAAATGAAAGCTCCTGTGTTCCAGTTTACACCCATTGCCCCTTGTCTTACCATTGGTTGTCAGTGAGAAGAGCCTGGCTCCATCCTCGTGACACTGACCCTTTATATAATTATAAACATTAATGTGGTCACCCCTCGGTCTCCTCTTCTCCAAGCTAAAGATACCCATCTCCTTCAGCTTTTCCTCATAAGGGAGATGGTCCACTCCCTTGATCATCTTTGTTACCCTGTGCTGGACTCTCTCCAACAGTTCCCTGTCCTTCTTGAACTGAGGGGCCCAGAACTGGACACAGTATTCCAGGTGTGGTCTCACCAGGGCAGAGCAGAGGGGGAGGAGAACCTCCCTCGACCTGCTAACCACCCCCCTTCTAATACACCCCAGGATGCCATTGGCCTTCTTGGCCACAAGGGCACAGTGCTGGCTCATGGTCATCCTGTTGTCCACCAGGACCCGCAGGTCCTTTTCCCCTACACTACTCTCTATTAGGTCATTCCCCAGCTTATACTGGAACCTGGGGTTGTTCCTGCCCAAATGTAATTTTCTTTTTATTAATTTATGAAGGCTTCTATGGTTTTCTAGTGGTTTGTATCTGCCCTACAAAGGAGGAATCATGCAATAAAAATTGTCCAACTTACAAAGCAAGGCAAAGGTTATAGGAACTTCTCTCTGAGTCACTCCCAAGTTCTTAAAATCTAGTTAGGATTATGAATTTAAGGTTTACCTTAAAATTGTATTCATTTCTTGAAATCAGTGTAAGAATGCTACAAATTAATATTATAATACAACATGCAACAACAGGTTAAGTTTTAAATTACTTAACATATACTTCACAGTCATGTTACCTTAATTTTAATTTTTTCTTAGCAAGGTAATAAATTTTTCCTTAAGAAAGCAGCTTTGCCATATTTAGAAAAAGAAATACATGTTAACTTGGTAAAATTGTTAACAAAACCGAACATTAGTAGAATGTCCTCTTGTTTCAGGCAAGCTTTGGGTTTCTGTGTTTTGCAGTGCAAAGTCAAACAATCACATTACCTAAAACTTTCAAAGCAATGCAAAGGATTGAGTTATACCTTTAAAAACATACATTCCTTTCACTGTTTCTCAGCACCTCAGTGGAGGAGGTTTAATGAGTGTAGTTCTGCCGAATATCTCAGATGACATTTTTTCTAAACGATTCTCCCAGTGTCCGCCATTATTTTGTGGTTATGATGTTTGGTGACACAATGAAGTGATTTGTGGTAAAGTACAGGTAACGGCAAACATCCTGCTACTTTATTAGCAGGAGGACTTTGAAATACAGAAGCACTTTGTGTTTGCACAAGTATTTGCATCTGATACACAGTGAAGAAATTTTATTTGGAAGTTTCATCGATGTATCAGGTAGTAGGTGATACTGCAATAAAAGGTGATTTAGTTAATTTACTAACTTTTCTGCAATTTTACCCTTTCATCAAAGAATTTATAATATGGAAAAGGTACAACATAGGCTGTCTTTTTACTTGTAACCAATCCAAATTTCATTTTAGAAGTTTTTTTTTTTTTTCATTCCAAGGACAGACATTAGCCTGTAAAAGCAGAAGCCCTGGATGGGAGGTGAAGCTCTGGAGAAGAAAATATAATCATAAAGCATCCAATACAAGGCTTTTGCATGTAGTTTTTCCTTATTGCAAATACCTTTGATGTCTGTTTCGGCTTATGTTTGCCTAGACCTGATTTAGCAAAAAGTGGTTCTAAAGTCTCTGTCTGTTATTCTCTGAGAGTAAGATTAGTCTGGCATAAAATTTTGTGATAATTTTGTAGACACAATTTTGTACATGGCATAACTAGGAAAAATCTCATAATACTAGCATACAATGAAAATTATTTTTTCTTTCCTCATTATAAGTCTGTAGCCTTTATATTTGGGGATATTTCTGTGGTTGAAGATAGCTGTTGATAAGATACTGTGCAAGTTCCTTTGGTCAGTGAAGTACCTCTAATGTTTATTTAAGCTATTATAACATTGTCCTCTAATACAAGTGTAGACCACACCTGTTAGTTTGAAGATTAATACCTTTGAGAAATATTAATTTTTCAAAGAAGTACAAATCTAGTGAACCAATATGGTTTTAGCTCTTACAGGAACAGCTGTAGATTGCTACCTACATCCCAAATGGCTATTTGTTTTTGTTATTTTAGTGGAGCAAGTCACAAAAGCATGACTGTGAGCAGCAAAATATGCACTAATGATTTTATATGTAATTTAATTTAATAAGATCTCTCCAGAGGTCTATTTTACAAGATAAGAACACAAGAGAGCTCTTGAATGTTTGCTCTGTTTTAACAAGAGGTGGGTAATTACGGTATGTTAAAAGTACTCTATTATGGTTGGGACAACTAAAGGATCAAGAAATAAATCGCCATTTATTGGTTGCAGTAGTGATTTATTCACTGCTGTCATACATTTGTACTTGTCAGCTTGTACAGATTTGAAGCAGACTGAGGGCTTTACTGGGATCTTGTCGATTGCTCTCTTGGTTTCCACTGCGAATATTGAGGTAAAATTGGCACTGGTGTCAATTAAGTTTGCTGTGAACTTCTTTGGAAATAGACTATTTCAGTTGGAAGGGACCTACAACCATCATCTAGCACAACTGCCTCACCAGTTTGGGGCTGGACAAAAGTTGAAGCATGTTACTAAGGGCATTGTCCAAATGCCTCTTAAACACTGACAGGCTTGGGACATTGACCCCCTCTTGGAAGCCTCTTCCAGTGTTTGACCAACATCTAGGTAAGGAGATGCTTTCTCATGTCCAATCTAAACCTCCACTGGTGCAGCTTTAAGGCATTCCCACACATTTTTATTAATGCCTTTAATGCCTCTGCTTTTTCTTCGTCCCTATTTGTCAGGTGACCGTCTTCAACAAGTATTGGTCCAGTCTTTTCTTTAGACCTTCTCTTGCTATTGATGTTTTTTTAAAAAAGTCCTTTCTTATTGTTTGACACAACATGGTCAGTTTCAATTCTAACGAGCTTTGGCCTTTCTTGTCTTCTCCCTGCATATGTGAACCACAGCTCTGCAATGTTCCTGCAAAGCCTGACCTCACTTCCAGAGATCGTACAATTTATTTTTCTTCCGAGATCCACGAGGAATTCCCTGTTCAGCCAAGCTTCTGCCCTGATCTCTTGACTTATGACACAGTGGAATTGCCTGCTCCTGTGATTCTAAAAGGCAGTTCTTAAAAAGTGGCCAGTGTTTGTGGACTCATAAGCCCTCAAAAGAAGATTCCCTGGTTACTCTGCTAGATCACTCCCTGAATAGCTTAAGGTTTTGTCTCCTGAAGTCCAGGGTAGCAACTGTGTTGTCCTTCTTGTTCATTACACTGAAAATTTTAAATTAAACTATTTCTTGATCACTGTGGCCAAGAGTCTAGGAGGGCATCTTTCCTAGTTGGCTTACTGAGTACTTGTGGCAAGAAGTTTTCTTCCATGAAGTTAAAGAATTTCCAAGACCTGCTCGTCACAGCAGTGGTATTCCCAGCTGATGCCTGGGAAGTTGAAATCTCCTATAAGGGAAAGGGCTACTGATCCAGAGATTTCTCCTAATTGCCTATAGAATAATGCATCAGGCCTTATGTCCTGGCTGGGCGATCGGTAGTAGACACCCACTACATCATCTGGTTTGTTTTCAGTCCCCCTCATCCTCACCCAGAGGCTCTCAAACAGATCATCACTAACTATACGGGCTGTACAATCCAGCCACTCCCTTACACATAGTGGGTAACACATCAACCTCACCTGCCCTGTCTATCCTTCCCAAAGAGCCTGTAGCCCTCCAGCACTCCAATCATTCCACCAAGTTTCACTAATACCAATTATATCATAGTTTGGGCAACTAATCAATGCTTCCAGTTAATCCTGTTTGTTTCTCATGCTGCACGTGTTGGTGTACAAGCACTTCAGATGTGGTCTTGAGCCCTCCATGCTCCCAGGAGCAGAGCAGCGTAAATGTTCCCAGTAGCATTGCCACTCTAATTAGAATTGATACTACATGTGTAGGTATGCAAATCAAATCTACTTCGGGCTTATCTCTCCTCTGATTAGTCACATTTTCTATGATATTTCATACTCTGAGTTACCTAAGTAATTATTTTAAAGCATTACTATGTGCAGGTTATATACATGAAGTAATGTCTGTAATGTATTGATCTTATCTAACATACAGTAATCTAACCTGTTACTTCAGTTTAAAGAATTCAAGTTGTTTTAACACATGTAGGCAATTGGCTTTGGAAAAGTTCCCTCTAAATAGCAACATGTAGAAGAAAAAAACAGCTTTTTTATTTCTGGGAGTAATGGCAGTTGCTGTGGAGAATAGGTCAGTGTTTAAAATCTCATTGACTGACTATACGGAATGTCTAAACCAGAATGCTTCATTTTGCTGTTGAGAAACATTTGTGACACTTTTTGTTAAAGACTTGTTTATCATTTGTTGAAGTGATAGGTCTCAGAACATTTTTTCCTTTTTCTTCTCTAAGATAGAGTTTATAAATGAAAGTCACATAATGAAATCTGTATAGATGCCAGGTCTTTCTGCAAACCTAATTCTCATTGACACTAATGCAAAATTCTGAGTCGAGAGATGTGTTCAGTGTTGAGAGATTAATTTTGCCCAGATGCGGTCGTTATTAGACTTGTGTCTCGCGGAGCTGATCTTGTACATCTTTACTTGCAATTCCCAATGTTCACAAGGGTGGAAAATAGTATTCTTGTTTTTATCCTATGGACAGATGTTGTTATCTGGTGATTTCATTATATTGCTTCTTCAAATGAGTTGACTTAGTGGGTTCAGAAGAAAAGCAGAAAACATCCACCCATTTTCACAAATGTATTTTTTTCTTATGCGTATTAACCCACTGACTATATACATATACTGACTGCACACAGGTGGAGGGTCTGTTTCACTCCTCTTGTTTACTTTGACTAGTAACTTCCCTTTAAGGTAATCCACTTGAACCAAAGCATTGCAGTAATAGTTTGTTGATCAACCTCCCACAAACAGCTACATGTGTACTAAGATACGGCTTGATGTGTGAAACACTATCAAAGTCTGGACTAATAAAATGGTGTCAATAGTGTCACTACTCTATGCCCATCTAGGTGTTTCTAAAAATCTACCAAAGAATCAGTGAATTATTTAGGTTGGAAGGAATTTCTTGGTGTTTTCCAGTGCAACCCCCCTACTCATGCAGGGTCAGCTACAGCAGGTTGTCCAGAAACATGTCCAGCTGGGTTTTGCGTATCTCTACAGGTGAAGCACACAAACTCTCTGGGCAATCCATTACGGTGTTTGAACACCCATGCAGTAAGAGAGGTTTTGTATTTCCTGGTTTTTTAATTTGTGCCCATTGCCTCTTTTCTGGTCCATGGACCTGACTGAGAAGTGCCTGGTTCCCTTTTCTTCGTTGCTTCCCATCAGGCATTTATAAACAAGGGGAAGAGCCCCCTGAACCTTTTTCTCTCCAGGATGAACAGTCCCTGCTTGCTGAGGTTCTTTATATATGGCAGATGCTCCAGTCCCTTCATCATATTAGTGGCCCTATGTTTTCTTCTTTTCTACTTAGACTTTCTATGCCCAAAATTACTCTTGCCTACTGTTATTCACAAAGCTGCTGTTCTGTCCTTAAAATACCACTGCCTTTTGTCATCTTATTAACAGTGAGTCTTACTAAACTGTAGGTAAATGTGCAGCATTTGCTGTTCCTGCTCCATTTTGCCAGTTTGCTTTTACAGTATGAGCTCCATAGTGCGAGGCTGTTCTTTTCAAGTACTTGGAAGTGCTGAGCACAAAACAGGTGCTTCCCTATAAAACAACAGTAAGAGTCAAATGCTAGTGAGAGTAACATGAAATGACAAACTGCCCTACATTGATGCTGGCTTAGTGAAAAATGTATTTTAGCGCTAAGGGGAGCAAAATGACTGGGAAAGGCATTTCAATAGACTTCGTGAAGTAGAGATTTTTTTTTTTTTTTTTTTTTTTTACAGCTCCTTACACAAGTGTGGTGGTTTTTTTGTGAGCAACTGAAAGTCAAAAGACCAGCAGGCATAATTTAGTGCTGCATGTGCAGTGGCATTTACAAGGACTGGAGATAAATGGGGATCATCATAATGCACTGTGAATTGCAATACAACTTTCGTGTTCCCAGCAGTCAAGGCAGTGGTCTTTGATTGATCGATTCTACAGAAAGGCTGAAAGGCTATTTTTTGAGTTTTCAGAACTGAGAGGAATATGTGAAAATAAAGATAAATAAGTTTACAAATGCTGCAGACAAATAAATATACTGTTTCAAAAGACGACTCTGATTTCTTTTTAGAATAATACATGCTCCTGAATGCAGTCTGTAAGCAATTGTTCCAGGCTTCCAGCTGAGCTCTTTCCAAAGATAATACAGGTGGAAAGATGAGTTAATGGTTTAAACAATTAGAGATTGGACGCACTCTTCCATCTGTCAAAGCCCACTGAAATGAAAGCTCACAGTTTTAATTTGTGCCTCCAGCATCTAACTCAGTCTGAAATGGTGTCAGCGATTTGCCCTGCCCACAGTGCTGTCATTCTTATGGTAAGCATTCTGTGCACACATGCTGGGAGACTTTTATCAAACATATTAGTGTGCATTTGAGAGATCATTAGCCTGGAGTAGCTGGAACATTCCACGTTTCTTAGCCTGGAAACACACATCTCTGCTGGAAAGTATTTTGAGCCACTGTTATTTACACAAGAAAGCTAGATCAGGATACGGATAGCTTTGTAAAATTTAAGAGGAATAGTGGTTCTTGGTATTGTCCATCTATCGTGATTTAAGTACCACCCATGAGAGGGTGAGATAATGGATGTTTTGATTCTTGGCTGAAAAGAAAGAAAGAATGAATAAAAATTTCCTTCTTGATCTGCTAGATGGAGTGTTTTTCTTTCATCTAGTAAAAGATAAGGTAAAACCCTTTAATAGAATGGAGTTCATAAGACTCAGTCAGATTATTGGTGTGCTAAATAGGTAAAATAATCCTGATCATATAAGAAATAAGAAGGCAAATGTATTACTGATTGCTTGCATACTTATGGATTATCTGATTTTTTTTTTTCT
Organism: Streptopelia decaocto; assembly: GCF_964273445.1. Taxonomy (NCBI): domain Eukaryota; kingdom Metazoa; phylum Chordata; class Aves; order Columbiformes; family Columbidae; genus Streptopelia; species Streptopelia decaocto. The sequence continues at coordinate 99,980,832 of NC_138663.1, read as the reverse complement.
ATTATAGTCCTCCTTAAAAAGTTAGAGGGGGCTGAAAGAACCATAGTGGTTAGATGATTAAAGCTCAACTAGCTAATAAATAGGTTGACTGAAGTTTCTGGATATTTGTGTTTGGGGAAATAGAAGAAAGAGCTTTGTGATTCAGTGTTTTATGTTTATACAAAAGCATTAATGTATAAATGTGCTGTGATGACAGGATTCCCTTTGTTCTCTAAGGGCCTTGGGAACTGACAAACACAGTTAAAATCTAAACAATGTTTACAGTGCTTTGTAATCCTCTGATGTATTGCTCTATATTTGTAAATATCAAGTTTTATTTTTTGGGTATAAAAAACCCAGTTGTCTTAGAACATGGGACACTGAAATAAGTGGAAATGAAAAAGAGTTAATATTTTTCGGAGTTCCCATGTTGGATCACATCAGTCATCCTTCCAGTCTCTCTGTTACCAGGTAGATTCTTCGTAGATAAGTAAACCGCAGATGTGCAATAACCTGCTTCTGGAAAAAAAACTTACTTAAGCCCTATTACTTACTTTTGGGTGGTACTGTGAAACATAAAGGGTATGTCCTTTCCCAGGCACAGGTTTTGGTCTACTGTTTATTTGTTTGTTCAACTTTTGTCCTGAAGAAGAGACCTTGGGGCTTGATGGAAGTTGTTTTGCTTGGCCTTCACTCTGAATAGTCCTGCTGATAACTTTCTGTCTCTGGGACGAATGGTTAGAATCAAGTTATTTTCATTTTTACTCACAGAATCATGGAAGTTTTTGTTGGAAGGGACCTTCAAAAGGCATCTAGTCCAATCCCCCTGCAATGAGCTTAGTGAAAAACTAGATCAGGTTGCTCAGAGCCCCATCCAGCCTGGCCTGGAATGTCTCCAGGGATGGGACATCTACCACCTCTCTGGGCAACCTGGGCCAGTGTCTCACCACCCTCATTGTGAAAAGTTTCTTCCTCATGTCTGGCCTGAATCTTCCTTCTTTTAGTTTAAAACCATTACCCCTTGTCCTACTGCAACAGGCCCTGCTAAGAAGTCTGTCCCCATCTTTCCTAGAAGCCCCTTTTAAGTACCAAAATGCTGCAATAAGGTCTCCCCAGAACCTTCTCTTCTGCAGGCTGAACAAGCCCAACTCTCTCAGCCTTTCATTACAGGAGAGGTGTTCTGTCCCTCTGATCATTTTTGTGGCCATTTTGTGTGTTCATTTTTCTTCTGATAAAAGGTTATCACCACTGCTAGAGCCCTTACAATGGGTAGGGAGGAAAGGATCATGCTGGTTGTCTGTCCTTGTGCCCCAAGTTTTCACTGATGCAGAATTCTGCTGTGTTTGTCACTGATCTTCATCGTGGGTTTATAGAAAAGGTTGGCTCTTTTGCAGCTTGGTTTTCTTGCCAGTTTTATCTGATCCGCTTATTAACGGAGGTAAGCAAGTCTGATCAACTGTGCTGTTTGAAATTTGAGCTACTGAATACTGAGCAGACTGAGCCAACACAGAGCATAACCAGCCAAAGATTAAGTCACCCTCTTTGATGGAGAAAGGACACAAAATTGTCATCAATGACTAAATTGTGCCAACATGGGCTTTAATGCTAATAGCGTAGCAGTCTCAACTCCAGTCTCAAAATGGAAATGCTGTCTTTAGATGTTCAGTCTGCGTACTCTACACCATATACAGACATACAGCACAGCTAAAGGGAGAAATGTGTGCATGGGCGCATGCACACGCACACGTACCCGACAGATATTTATTGAAGCTGGCATGCTGAAGCACTAAATGCTTCTTTAACTTAGCTTTATCTGCTTCAGTGAGCACTGTTCAGAATCCAGGGATATTCAGACTGAAGAACCCTTTATTTAGAGGTATTTGAGCACAGAAATAATCCCTTCCTAGAAACTTTGAAATAGCAATGGAGCTGTGCAGCCTAATCAACTGTAAATTTTTGTCATCTAGAAAGCAGTTGATTAAGTAACATCTAGCAGAAGGCCGATATCACTGGAGCAACACTGGTCAGACAGTAAAGACAGGCAGTACTACTAAAAGTAAGGAAAATTAACAGTGAATTTTCTTGAAAGCAAGCAACAGATATATCCTTTTAAATCTTTAGAGTTTTCCCAGATGTCTCGCCACTCAGTTTGCTCAAACCTTATAAATATTTTTTCTCATCTTTCAATAACTTTGCTCTCTGTATACAGAGGGAAATATATAACATGGAAGTATATTTGAGATTTTTATTTCCCAAATACAATCTTAATTCCCTAAGCTCAGCTGCATGAATTACTATTCGAGAATTTCAATAGCTCACATAAGTCAGAGAATCTGTACAAAATTTATAACTTTCCAGTTGAGATCAGGATCTTAATTTTATGTTATTGAATTACATTTCATTAACCTAATTAGTTTTGGTGCAAAACAGGCCGTAGGAGTCTGTTTTAATGTATGATCCTTTTCTCCTCTTGTGGAGACAACTGCAGAGTTAGATCAAATATAGCTCTGGTTAAGTGACAAAGGCAAAATGTACTTGTATTGACCTTTAATGTAGTAATAAAATATATTCAAGGCACTGGAAAGGGACACAGCCTGAAAACCAGATGCATGTCTATACCTTAGCCTGGACTTTTAAGAGGAGTTTTGCTTGACTAGACCCAGGGCATTATTCAAAACCCACTAAAGTAAGGAATAATGATTTTAAACAAGCTTTATATCCACCCGTAAGGCAAGATTGTGCATTTTCAACTGACCTACGTTGGAGTTTCTCCATTGCCATAGTATTGAAGTACATATGAAAATGTGGTTACGTAGATGAGGATACTCTGCTGAGAGGAAGGCAACAGTCTTTGAAGCACACAGGCAGGGATATGTAAGTGCCTTTTTCTCTACACATTCTTGGAGTTGTAAAGAAAGCATTGAGCTGGAAGTAGGAGCTATGATTGTTTTCCACTTTTGAGTGCCTGCAAAGAACTGGGAAGCCATCTGAGCAGAGAATCACATTCTGTCCTAAAACATAAACTAGAGGTTTTGTTTTATAATACTGTTATATAATATTTAATCAGGCACTAAAGACTTTATTGCCTTTCAGCATGATCTGTATATTAGAATAACTCTATGCACAACAGACAAAAATGTTTCTGAGAGGTGCAGTGTTAAAGAACTGTGTTTGTGCCATGGATTTTAAGCAGATCTCATTGAGTTTCCTTAGAGGGTTCTGCTTAAAGTCAGTTTGGGGTGTAGTCTCAGGTTAACTGGTCAAAAAGGTAACTGGTTTTGACAGTCCTTCCATAATAATCACTTCTACTAGATGGACTACAAACATACATTCTGATTTTAGTCCAATCAAATGTTTTTGGCTATTTTAATGGCCTGAAAAAATTAAACACACAGAGGTAGCATAGAACTATACAGATAGAAATCTCCCAAACTGAGGGTAGTGATAGGAAAATACTCAGCCCTGTTTTCCAATACTGTGACCATTTGCAAGTCACTTATATATCTGCAATTGGGTCTAAAAGCTATTACCTGCAGTCTAATTTAAAATTGGTTTACATCCTCATTTTATACAAGTGAAAAATTACATGGGGTGTAAATTGAAGGGGAAAATCATAGCCATATTTCTTGAATGTTGACATACATATTTAGTGTGTATGGGAAATGTGAGGAAGTATTTTGAGTTTATGTTTAACTTAAGGAGTTCCTTATGTAGGAATGCCATGCTGGATCCAATGCACGGAAATGAAAGAAGACAAAGGATAACTATCCAGTGTCATACTGTTTTGATGCTGGTACAGGTATTCGTAAAAGGGATTTCATTATTCAAAAAGGTTTTTTCAGTTTATGTGTTTAGGAATGAAAGGGTTGCCATAATTAGTTCTGGAAAGGGATTTTTCCTTTGGAGTGTGAATCAGGAGATCGAGTTATGAACAAGGATCTTTACCTCAGAATATCTAATGTTGTGCTTACTTTAAGATGTAAAACCTGTGGATTCCAACAAATGTCAGTTTGCAACCTCTGACTTTGGATAAAGAAAACAGGTCCCTATGTGTTGGGTTTTTTTTTGTTCTTTTTCCTCACAGAGGTGATATTGTTGTATCCAAAATATATTAAATCTAAATATCCACAATAAATCAGACCCTGAGCAGGAAAAGAAAATTCAGCTACAGCACTTGTGATTTCAACTGCGTCGTCTCAAGATATTGGGAATTTTCCAGAGCTAGGAATGCAGAGTCAGTTTTTAAAATAGTTTCATATTAGGAATGAGCTATATCCAGTTTTATGTTTTATGTAAAAAAAAATAGCTATATGGCTACTAACTGAATTTCGAACTGCTTTGGGAGGGAAAGAGTCTTATTTTTGTTTTACATCAATATGAATACCCTGATAATCCTAGTAAACAATAAAGATACTGGTTAAACAGTAGTTGCTGCTTTATCTTTGTTTTCAATTCGTCCACCTGAATCAGGCTTTAGCATCTCATGGATTCTGATGTGTTGCTCTTCATAATATCTGGAATTCTTTCAGTTTGGCCTGAGAATACAATGCAGAGCCTTGAATGACCTGGTCCATGCAGCTCTTAGATAACCATGCTCACTTCTGGGTGGCAGGAGTGATCATGGGAGGTATGGTCAGACCCAGCAGAGATCAGTCTGGCTACAGTTGTCAATTTTTATTTGGATCTGGACCATATTGTTGAGTGATATGAGGGTATCATTATTCACTCACCGGATGGCAGATACAAAGTTCCTAAAGGTCTATGAGCAAGGGAGGGAATTGGAGTTTTTTGGGTGAGAGTTTTAGCTGTAAAGAAGCACTGAGGCAATGAAAGCTGATGAGTAATTATTTAAACCCACAAAACATTACCAAACCTGTCTTTGGCACCTTGGAAGATCATTGGCTCAGCAAATACTTACAGAACCACTGGCGTCTCAGAGAAAACCTCCAACATCTTTCTAGTGGAGATCTGCTTGCCTATATATTATTTAGGGGTCTCTTCTCCTACCGTTGTCTACCATTGCAGGTACCTGCATGGCAGAAGTGCTGTGTTTCTTTAGGCTTCAGCTGTTGCTGCTGCACAATTTCCTCATCTACAGTGATTTTTCCCTTTGCATCACCATCCACAGCTTATATGGTAATTGAGACCTGCATTTTTTGGTGGGTCATGATACAGAAGATAATCACCTTTTAATTGCTCATTTTCTTCAAAAGATGAAATAAATCTTTTGGTTTCATAACTGAATATTTTAAAATTAATCTATAGTTACATAATACATTTGAATAACAAATTAGTGTTTAAAAAAAGGAAGAGATTTGGTTGGTAGCTTTCTTGCCTTGTTTTTTCCATTTAATTTCTATCCCTACCATTAAATAAACTGAAACCAGAACTAAAAGAATGTAGCTTTATTGTGTGGAAATACATTTTTTGTTAAAGGGTAATAGTAGTGTATAAAAATCAAAATGTGTACTTCATTCAAAGTAATAGCTGGCTGTAGGGGAAATCATCTGATTTTCATGTTTCCTAGGCTTAATAAGGGTTTGAAAGTATTGCAGAAAGAAGAATTTAATTCCTTAAATGGCAAGTAAGTAGGTCATCATCATCTTCAGGGAAAGGCTTATTTGTCCTCATTATTTCTGGGTCCAACATTATGCAAATTCATTTTATAATACACTCAAAAGTAGTTATTGTGAGGAAGTGAGTGTATTTATATGCAGTTCTTTAAAGATGTCCTTTTTTTTTTTTTTTATCCAGACAAAATAGATTTGCAAAAACTATTCATTACATGAATGTTTTTAATCACTAATATAGGAAGATTGAATTAATTAGAAATTCAGCTCTTTTTCCTCCTTTTTATTGCTTTAAAGCAATAAAGATTGTCAGATGTAATACTGATTTAAAAGTGTTTGTGAACTGTATGATGTGCTTACTGGCTATTTGAACTTCTACTTTTGGCAGATCATATCAAAATGTGAAAGCCATTGATGTTAAAGAAATACTAAGACCACTGTGTGGTGGTGAAGGAGTCGTGAACAGGCAGATAACACGCGTGCCCACATCTTTGCTGAAAAATGACAGGGATCGTTCCTGCCCTGCCCGCAGGATCCTTCTGGTAGTGGCTTGTTGCACCTCTACCATCTCTCTGCAAAATCTTCCCTTGATAGAAAATGAGCTGCTGTTTTACTTCTCTAACTCACTTTTTATTAAAAGAATGAAGTTCACCATGGAATTAAAAAACGAAAGCTGAGCTTATATTGTAATAATTTGAAGGGTTTTCCCCCACCCCGATTTGTCACAGTTTTCTGGGTAGATCAGTGCACTTAAAACTGATGCATGTGTGGCAAGTGTGTTTTGTGTTTGCACAGAAACTCGATTGAAATGTTAGTTCAAAGTGACATGTTTAGTGCATTACATTTTGGGTTTTGCCTTTTTCTGGGGAAAGGCTGAAATACCTCAAAGCAGTTGTACTTTTTATTGTAACTTTATCAAAGAATGAATTTAGGGAAAAGTTCTTGAGTGTGTTTTATAGTGCTGTCATGGAAAGCGAGTGCATTTTTTCTTTATTACTAACATTTGTTGGGTGATGACAGGTTATCAAACAGTACAGAGCTTTTTAACACCTCGGATGAAGACAATAAAGAAACTTATGACACTTGCTTAACAGGAAGCACAGTATGTTTTGAGAAATCTGTCAGTGAGAAGACAGGCCTGTAAAGATGTCAGGCCTGTTTTGACCTTTCCGCCCCTTGTTTGTATTCTACTGTTTCAGCTTTGCAAATGACTCCACATTTGGTACTTGAGTTGAAAGTACATATAGCCTGGGAAATATATTAATGGATTTCAGAAATGTTTTATTGTGCAATGGATAAAAAAATCTATTTTTGTCATGTCTGCAATTTTACAAAAAAAAATATAATTATGCTTTCTGTTCGTAGCTCCAGAATATTATTAAAGGAAGTAAAAATATTTTCTGATTTAAATAAATTATATATATAGTTATTTTGGGATGGTCTGTCAAAGTGGTAAACGTTGCATCGAATCCAAGTACTGCATAGTACTGTACGCCTACAGTAATCTGAGCTCCTTTGTAATGATGTATGACATTCACTTTGCATGCTCTGTGCTATATTTTATCTAGCATTTGGATAACTTGATATTCTGACCTTGTCTGATTGGTGATCTCATTTACTGTGAATGTTGGAAGAACAGTAAACAAAGCCTGGAAGAATTGTCAAGCTGCCAAGTTGTATTTTTCTATATATTTTCAGGACAATGCTGCAGAAATTTATCTGTCTTGACACCTTTGTCTCTTGTATTAAGAAAGCCTTAACTAACTTCTCTTTATTTCTGTAGTCTGCCATCTAAAAATGCCACATCTTATAAAGAGAAGAGGTGGAAAGGCTTTCAAGGAGAGGCCTCAGGGAGATGGAATAAGTAGGGAAAAAAAATAACAGCAGCTAAATTGTCTAAGATTCCAAGATTGATGAGAGTGCATCATAAGAAGAGTGTATGAAACATTTAGATAACACTTGTATATTATAATTTATAAATAACTATGAATTAAGCTAGTGTCTAAATATGTTGTACAAATACTGTGAGTAGGAGAATACTTTTTGCATGAATCCCACAGCCATTTACAAATGTCTGTGATTGCAGGAATTCTGAAGCAGTTTTGTTTTATTGTGTTTTCCTTCCACCTTCCTCTCTCACTCCCTCAAGAAACCTATAAAGAGAAATGTTTCACACTGTTCAAACCATATGGCAGTTCTGCATCTAACTCCTTTAGGCTGTCTGGTAAATTTGTGCCTAAATTCCTGTGTAATTTACTTTCAGTTGAATATTGAGCTTGGTTGATTTGGATTATTTAAATTTGCTTAATTTTAGAGTTTTATGTGTGAAAGATAAGAACTGGGATATAGAATCACATCTTGATAATGTAGATATACTTAAATCTTATTTCTTAAAATAGCTTTTGTAACTTTTAATGGGAAGTTGTTATCGACAGTACACATCTTCAGTAGGTATTTAGAAACAATGAGAACTTCAAAAGTGAAGGAAGTATATTAAAAAGTGGCAGTCCGAAGAGAAAGTGTGATTATAGCATACTTTTACTGGGATTTGGGTGTAAGGTCTCTAACTTATTTATAGTGAAGTTAATCATCTTCTAGTTGAACAGTTAAATACTGAGGACATCTCTTTTTTGAGTCGTCTTATGCTTCAGCTGATTGACAGAAGATAAGCCCCTGTACCCATCCCTCCCAGTACTTTCAAAGCCTCGTGGAGCTTATTATAAATGAATGACTCATACATAGGGTGGAACAAATGCACCATTGGTAGCCTACAGAGATAATAACACTGACCTCCGGTCATTTTACAAGAGAACTCTCTCGTGTAGGTCGACTTCCCACTGCTTTAAACCCAACCTAAATAGACTATTCATGGGGAACTGGATTGACAGATTAGAGATTTATATGCACAAATATAGGCATTAACTGCATGGTCTCTGCACGTCAGGACGCAAGACGTAGTTTAAATATCTGACCACTAAAAGCAGAGGGACATTTGTCTGTGAAGAAGTAGGTTTCTAAGCTTCCTTCAGACTTATGGAAATATGTAGAACAGTCATAAAAGTCCAACCTTGCAGTCTGTGTTTATGCAGGACTTCCAATAATATGGAATTGTTTGGAAGTAAGGGTTACGATAGCACTGATACTTCATATGTCACATTGGGATGGGTGAAAAGACAACAAGATTTTAGGTTCTAAGTCAACATGTGCTTAAAATTGTAGTTTTTGCTTTATCCACTTTAATATATATGTGTACACAAAGTGAGTACGCAAGAATAATTTTGTAAAAGTACAAAGTTTAAAGATTTGTCAAATGATATCATTTTTAGGAAGATCTTGAGAAACTAAAGTTAAGCTTTAGAATTTGAAAGTGATGTTATGCACTAGTTCAAATTTTTACACCACAAGGTATCTAAGTGTGTAAAATACCTTAATCTTCCAATACGTATAAATACGTACATAATGTAATGCAATTTGTCAGTAGAACTCATCCACCCAGTGTGTACTAGAGACAAATTCAATTTGTGCCTTTCTGCAGAAAGAGATGTGGTGTTCTGCCTGATTTTAACAAAAGGTTATATTGAAAGGAATGGTTTCAAAGCAGATGACAAATTACTGAAAAGACATTTTTATTGTATAATAGCATTCTCCCACAGAGGAAAGAAAAACAAAGACAGAGCAAGGGGGGTGGAGAAAAACTCTCTCCTCCCCTCCCAACATTCCCGAGCACTAATTTAAGGAAAAACACATAAAGAAACAACGTTCTGTTGTTTTCTTCTATTGCTGTTCTTTTCATTTCTTTTAAAGGATGAGAAACTTAACAGGTTCTTTCCTTTTTCCTTGGCCCTTTAGCACAGAACGCTATGGCATGCAGTCAGATCTCTCAAAAAATATGGTTTTAAAAATTATTATTCCCGTTATATTCTACCCTCGGAATATACGGCAAACGCATCAGTGACACTTGATTTATAGAGAGAGAAATTGTAAAAATCTGTTGGAAATTTGTATGAAAAAAAATTGTAGAACTATGAATGGAAGTTTCAACCCAAATGCATATATACCAGCCTGCCCCCTTAGTCAGCTTTTATATGGGATAGAAAAATTTTTAATAGAACTTATAGTGTAAGCTACAGTGATATATTTTCAAGATATCAATTATCGGAATCTGTTTTGATACCATAGATTCTGACTTTTACTGAAAGCGCTGAAACTGTTTTTTACCTATTTCTGTGGTCTGAACCTGTTCATTTAAGCCCTTGAGAAAATAATTCTTGTTGATTAGTAGTACAGTAGATACAGATATATCTCTATATGTTTGAAAATAAATAGTTTCTTTTCCTCACTTGATGTTGGCAATGACATTCAATCACCTGACTCCTGAGGCTTTTTTTGAGACTTGAATCCAGAGATCTTTACTTGGTCGCACCTCCCACAGGACAAATCCCACACAAGAAGTTCCTGGGGCTTTCCTTACTTTGCACCCAGGCAAAACTTCAGTGAAAGTCAAGATGTTGCAGTGATACCAAGTCTTCTTCTGACAATAACTGCCTTCAAATTGAAGATTTTACAAGTGGGCTCGAAACTTGCAGTAATGTTCTTATTGGATGTTTCAAGAGACAGCTGCGACAACACACACGTATTCATTCTTTGTGACTTGTTAATGATGGAGGTTTTTACTAAACTGCCTTGGGTAGGGAAATGTCAGTTTCTATACAGCATTCATATTTCAAGTCTAGTTGTCTTTTCCCATATCTGGGCTTTCAAAATATACCATAAAATAGAAACTGGTGTCTGGGAGGGATAAAACATTTTTACTTGTTATTTCTGCTTCATTATTTATGTAAACTAGCATCTACCTATGCAGAAATGTATGATTTCTCAAATATGCTCATTTCTCTTGCTTTTTAAATTCCACTTGCTTAAACTCTGTTATTAATGTACTTGGAGAGCCTTTTGGTTCTTCAAATATGTGGATTAGGCTTAACCTTTGTCATGACTTTTGCTAGCATTTATAATACAAGGACGTGCCTTTGGTTGTTAGAGAGTTGCCATGAAAAGCCAGAAAGGAAGCACAAACATTTGGCATCTTCTGCTTCCAGATGTCCTAGACATCAGTTCATCTTTGAGCTTCCATCCCGAAACATTATTTCCCTGGGAAAACTTAGCTGCCTTCCCTTGGTCCAGTAGTCCATCCAGATATGTTGAGGCAACCTTTCCTCCATAAGGGAAGAATTGGGGAAGAATTTTTCTTTGAAAACTGTCAGTTTTAGTTGGATCTAAGTGCGGATTTAAAATTTTATACCTATATCTGTTCTTGGTTTTTCTGTTTCACAAAATGTTACTTTTACACTAGCAGGGTACATGGGCTGTGCCACACTGAGAAAATGGTGGCTTGGCACAGATGCTGAAATGTGTTTGGGACTGCTGCCGCTCTTTGAGCTACTGAAATGTTGAAGAAGAGCTGTTCATCTTGGTGAATACTTCAGTTCCTGTGAGCTTTTTGTCTGCTTGTCTCTTTAACGTTATACAATATTTTAAAACTCCATTTTTCTGCTTGAAATCCAGTTTGAGACAGTCATTCTGATTTTCATTTTTGGTTTAGAGTGTATGTTTTTGTGAAGTATGGCCAATGTGTTCAAAATGGTAATGTTTGCTCTTGAACATAACCAGGCTTTCAAAATAATGACAACCACCAGGATATATTGGGAGACAATTTTTTTTTAGGCATTTAAAAAGAGACTGTACGGTGAGAGGTTCTAGTGGGAAGCTGGAAATCTGTTAAAGGAGATTTGTGATTGTCCATCATAAATTTGTCCACTTGATCCCCAATTTAGAGCCACTTGTACATGCTTTCTCTATTATGTTTTTCAGATAAAATCTAGTCCCCAAGGAAGTCAGTGTCATTTTCTCTGCAAGTATCAGTGTGGTACAGAATAGCACTGAAGTTCGTTGAACTTGGAGTACCATCATTGCAGACAGTGTAATGCTGAAGCTGAACAGTGGTGCTCTACTTAAACAGTTTGTACGACTTCAGAATTTGCTTTTCCTCATTGGTGTGTTCACCTAAGCAGATGGGTAAAGCCTGAGTTCCTAGAACCTACAGAATGCTGTTTGCAATAATGTCTTAGATATCTGTCTTCATCTACTGTAAACTGTATCTTTCTGAAGGATTATGTCTGTCTAAAATACTGGGATGATACTAAACTTCGTGTCACTTTATAACCTAGATTAAATATGTCTAGTTAGGCTGAAAATACAAGAAAAAAGTACTAAACTCCTAATATTTCTTTGGTTGTCTTTTTTGTCCAGTAGCTAATTCATATCTGAAAGTGCATCCTCAAGTAGTGCCTGTACCCAAGCATACCCACGTTGTGCACTTGGCCAACCCTTAAAATGCAACAGTTATGTAGCTTGTTATGACAGCACCATTTATCTCTAGTGTTGCTTCTATTCAGAAAGTTATGGTGAAATATTATAGACACTGTGTGAAAGCTAAGCATATTGGTAATTGCAGTTACCCTTATTCTTTATATTGTGGTTTAGTCATTTGTTGAATCATTTCTATTTGTATGAGAAACTTGTTGGGCCACAGAATTATTTCTTACAAAGCTTTTCTGCATATAGTTATGTCGGTTCCTAATGTTACCAGAGCATGAGCCTGCAGCTGTAGTATAAAAGTATATATAATAATGACACCCTTTTCTCTCTGTATAGATACTGAGCAACCTGCTTTAGTGGGCTGTGCTTTGAGCAGAGAGGATTGGACTCTCCAGAGGGCACTTCCAACTTCAATTATTCTGTGAGATAAATATAGGTATTATAATGAAGTAATATAGCAAGAAAAAAAATAGATTTTCTGATTGTTTTTAATATGTGCTTCTTTGGACAACTGCGTTTCTTACCAGCCAAAGCAGCTGTTTTGAGATGCAGAACTGAAAAGGGAAGATACGAAACACGAAACACAAAAGGAAAAGTTGGCAGATACTGTCTTCATTATCCAGCATAAAATTGTCTATTTCCTTTGAAATGCAGATTTTGTTTAAAAGAGGAAAAAGAAGAGAAACAGCATTTAATTCATATTGAGGTTGATGTGAATTTTTTTAAAGGAACAAATAAAATGCCTTGGAGGAGGAGTATGTGCTAATTTTAGGCTTGCACAGGCTCTCTTGAGCTGCAAGGAAGTATCATTGCTTAATGTTTAGCTGTCTTCATCCCTGATGAGTGCTGCAGCTGAAACTGATGGTTATTTGGTTGCTTTGTAATTGCATCTGACTTTATTCATAAGGGGACACTGCTTGTGCTTCTTGTGTAACTCACAGTTACAAGAGGAATTAAAAAAAAAAAAAGTTATTCTAAATTGAGTTGTGATATGACTATATTGTCATTAAATAGAGTTATGCCAGTGTTTCATTTGGGAGACTGACTAAATAGCTTCCTTGGTTTTTTTTATTTACATTCACTCTTATTTCTAGTGAGAGTGGGAAATCAGGCTGCTGTAGGTCAGTGGATGAGAATTAAATCAACCCCTTTATCCCCTCTCCTTTGGTGCTTGTAAGCTACCTTCATTCCCTCTGCTCTTACTTTTCCTCAAGTTCAGTTGCTGGGCTTTCTTACTGGGAGCATTCATTTAACAATTGTTCAGAGTTTAGTTTAGTGCAGTGCTAACTAGGTAAATTCTCTGACTAGCAGAATACATATATTTCCTTCAAGCTGGGCTGCAGATTCTCGTTTGTGTACTACACTTTTTTTTGTTTGTTTCTTATAGTACCACTGAAGAGGTTACTGTCCTCAGCTGTTTATCACTTCTTCCGTCTCCACGGTATCCCTATGGAGTATTCAGTTCACTACTCCAGTGGGCACATCCTAACCTGCTTCAGTCAGAACAATTTAAGCTGGGCAAATTTACAGTTTTTGGTAACCAGCCTCATTTTGATTGGAAAAAGCCACAGACCTACCTGCCTGAGGAAATCTCAGGGTGCAGTATTCTCTGCTGTGAAGAGAGCACAACTGAAGCCAGAGGTGGGATGTGGTCATTGTCACTGCAAAATCTGAGCATAGAGCTTGAGGTTATCTACGCTGTCATCCAGGGACAGAAATTGCTTATAGGTGACTGTAACTCAGGTAGGAGCAAGATTCTTTTGATTTAGCTGGAATTGAGAGACATGTGTTCTTATTGCTGATATACTTTAAGTAGTCTTGGCAAATTCTGCACCTTCTCTCTTCTCTAACTTCCCCATATGTAAAATTGAATGGTATTTACCTCCCATGGACTTCGTTGGAAATAGTTTTTCAGGGTTCATAAAGTACATAGATATCAGTAACTCTGCTGTTGTACTGAAAAATAATTCTGTTCCATAGGTTTGTCATTACATACATGGTTTTCTCTGAGAATTGAAATTTTTCTTGAGAAGAAAGCTGTAATAATGTTTGAAACGAAAATATTACTTTTCTCCTGCTGCTGTCTTGTAGAATGAAGTATTTCAGTGAATATAGGAAATATTTGCTATCCCGTGTCTTTGCTAGGTGTCTGTGCCAACTCAAATCGAAATGTTATGATTTTATGTAATTCCATGATGAGAGATGGGGAAGAAAGTAATATGAGTACATGACACATTAACGGAATAGCAACACAGGGCAACTGTAGTAGTGTAGACGCTTGCTTTCTTGTGAAATTTTAGTCGAAGCTTTATATTGCCTTTTTTTTCAATGAAGATTTTTAGGATACACAGGCAGGGATGTTGGGTGCCTGGTCACTAGTGTCTGCTTGGAGAATATCACTGAATGCTACCATAATTTTTCATGACATCTGATCTCAGTACAACAAAGAAAGTGTAGAAAATAACACAATGATGAAAAGGACTCGTTATATTTTCTATCAAGGAAACGATGAATACTTTTCATAGATTCTTCTAGTTATAACTATCTGTTGATTACATTTCTTTGTGCTGAGTAGGAAAAGGATTATACTGTATTAGTATAAATGGCTTTGCCAAAGTGGAAGTTTCACTGGGATATTTATGGAATAATCAATTTGTCATAATGTAATATAATATATGTTCCCTTTGGCTAGACTTACATTTTGGATTAATTCTGGTATTTTTCATTTCTTGTGGATGATAACTGACACCGTGGTAACTGCTAGGTGTGAAATAATTCTGCCATACTGTGGGTCCCTAGTTCCAGCACCACAGATAAATAACGAGCTTGATTCTTCTTACATATCAGAAACTACTCTAATAGATTGTTTTAAATTAGTGTCCTCTACAGGTAATAATGGTGTATAGTTAAGATGTATTGGTCTGTCATGAACATTTACTGTGTTGATTGCAGTGAGCTCCTACATCACTAGCACTAGAGAATAAACTCTTAGTGGTGCACTGGTGTAATGTGTGAGTTGGTGTAATGGAGCAGGAAAATGATGAGTAAATAAGTGGCCTACATAGAATTTTCTCTGCTTCTCATGCCTCCATTTAGCTCTTTGCTATCCTACTGATTTGGTCATTCCAGAAATATTCAGAAGTTATTACACAGAGTTAAGCACAAGATCTGTTATATAAATGTATTAACTTTAGAAATCAGACTAACTTATAGTTTCCTGTTAAAACAAGTATTGTATGCAGACCTAATATAAAATGTACTAAAAGGTGTTTGCAATGCTAATGGGGAACTTCAGAACTTAAATGAAATCTATTGTCAATCCCTAATCAGAAATCCCAATTTTGTTATGTAAATTTCTTGTTATATGCATTTTCAAATCTAAATTTGCTTGCAACCATTACCATTTGGTACTGTAATATAATCAGGTTCATGCTGATGAACTTTCAGAGTTAGCATTAGCATCACCCGGGTGGGTCAGGGTTCAGCTTCTCAACATTTGTCCCAAAGACAGGGAGAAGAAAGAATGAGAGAGATCTAGTTCTAGTTTTCTCTTCTGAATCAACAGAATTCATAAACTTCAGCGCTGGTAGATATTAAGATAGGGATTTGTCAAGTAAGGAAGGTGAGCACATGTCCTTTTCTGAAGTCTCTTCTAAGGAGCAGGTAGCCAGTATCAGGGAGATCGACAAACCAAAATCCTCAGCAGCTCCCAGTTTGCTGCTGCAAAACCAACACCATCTATGATATGACCAGTAAAGCAGCATAGCCACAAAAAGAACCTCTCAAAAAGCTTCAAAAACACCAAGCTAATGCATTTATCCGTCACACCACTATTAATCCACATTTATATGCAGAATGAAAACTAAAAAGTCTTGTCTCACCCCTCCTCTATGTACTTATTCTGTCCCTTTCTTTGGCTAAAGCTGTCATGTGCTGCTCTCTAAATCATCTCATTTATTTTAGTGATGATGATTGAAGTTTGATGATAGAGATGTGAAATGTTATGAAAGTGTAATATTTATTTCCTATATTGTGACCCATAATATAAAAGATAATAATCTGGTTCATATGAAATCAAATGCTTTAATTTCTCTTATTCTGTGAAACTAAAACTTTTATACTGTTTTGTGTTGCTCTTCTGTATTTTTTTTTCAGCTTCAGTAAAAAACTGGCTTTAATTTTCTTATGTAAATCACACGTAAGAGACAAAAGAGTGACAGGATGGGTCTGAGACAACTTTAATTTTGCATTCTGATTGAATAATTTAATACTGAAGCATCTAGTGTGTGGAAAATAATCACAGCTTACTTTTTTGTATGTGCAGGGTGTGGGGATGGAGGAAGCTTTTAGATAAACCCATAACGATCATACTTCTCATTTTATTCAAAAGAAATACGAGTCTGACTGGACAGTCTTTAAGCTGTCAGTTGTTCTAATGTGTCTTACAAGTACAATGAGGAAAAATTGCCATTGGAAGCCATCTGTAACAGCTATTTTTCTTTTGGTGTGAGTGTAGAAGTGTGGTTACATAATGAAATAATCTACAAAGTTGTCTGCCAAGACTTTGATCTGTGGATCTTGCTTTTTCCTAGATGGCATGTCTCCTAAAATCATGACAATATGCAAAACATATTGTATGGCTCAGAAAATAAGAAGTGAAATTGGTGTAAATATTGTTGTTTAAATCGCAGAGAGTTTTTACTAAAATTGACTCCAAAATTCCTTTGCATGATTGGCCATGTGTTTTCACTCAACGTGCTGAATTATCACAACGCCAGTGGCCTACCTAACAAAAATGTTCAAGATGACAGCTAACCATGAAATAAAAATACAGATGAAACCTGTGTCCCCTCTGATGCACATAAAAAAAAGCTATAGCTGTGACGAAGTATAGTTACAGCTTTAAGGTTTCAGGGGAAGTTCTTGCTGTGTCCTAAATCCCCAGTGGACTAAGATGTTACATTAATTTGTTCTCATGGCTGAGATAATACTTGAATCTGTTTCAACGTGATCAGGAACTTTTTGGAACGTTTCTACTCTTCAGGGCAAAATACTGTACAGAAGGCAGTCTGGGAACTGTACAGAAGGCAATCTTCCTCTGGTCTTCTGGAGTCTTGTTCCCCTTTCCCTAGGAATACAGAGTCTCTTTGTAGACACACATAAACATGTCTGTATCTAGGCACACATTTTCCTTGTTGCAGCATGCTTCTGTTGCCTTAAAATGTCAGATATCCTGCACCACAGAAATCTTGTTAGCAAACTCTTCCAGCTGATCAGATACAGTTGCAGAAGTTGAGAGGTATGCAGGTGTGTCAGCTGAGGGCATCAAGCTAGAGGAACAGGCTTGGGGGGAAAGAGGGAGAGAGGACTAAAGGTGAAGGCCAAAATGCTGAGCGTCTCTTTTGTAACAATAGACTTGACAGGTCTATTATTCTGTTATTCTCTGTTCCCCTTCTTCAGTGTAAATAAAGGGAAGACATATATTGCCCAGATAATAAACAGACCTGATAGGGGAAATCAGATTTTAAATTCCTTGAGAAGTATTTCAGAAGTTTATTCAGCACTCTTATAAAAGTGTGCTGCAAAAAATGCTAATACCGCGTATTACTTCCATTATGTCTACATATTTCAGGCTTCCAAAGACAACCAAATAAAGGAAAATATAAACTGTTATGTATATGGTTTTCTATTTTTGAAGTAGGGAAGTACTGTTCAGCTTTTTAATATGTCATGGCTTGTTATGTACCATAGATCCTCATAAAAATGTAATTGCGTGTAATTTAAGCATATTCAGTACTAGATGTTGCACACAACTAAACTATATGATTAATCAGTGAATTGGCCTGATTTTTTCTGCATCTGTTATTGGACTAAACATATTGCAGCAGCTATACTTATAATCCGTACATATGTACATACAGGCATTTTGAAGCTGAGCCTGGTGTGTTTCAAATTTACGTAAGAGATTATTTTTCTCAACATCTTTTCCTGTTTATTAAACCTTAAGGGCATTACATCATTTGGAGTCAAAGTAAAGAACTGCAGTAAATATAGATTAAGATTTCATCAGATATTAGCAACAAACCTAGTCTAAATTGAATGTCTGGGACTAATTCCAATTTTTATCAAATCATACACACATTTTATAATGTTTCACTGAAAACTAACAGGAAACAAGAAAATGTAAACTCATAAGTTAAGTTTTCAACAGGTCTTAGAATTTTTAACTGCCAAACATGTTTTGCATGCTTAGAATCTATTGACCAAAATCCTTTTTGAATTACAAATTATTTTCAGCTTGAAAGCCTGTTGTTAGGGAAATGCAGGCTGTGAATGCTAATTTGGATCTGCTTTAGCAATTAAGAACTGTAGTTGGAGTTGGACACATTTTCTTTGAACAATTCTTTATTATAAATGTGTGAATACAACACCTATGAGCTATGCTAATGAAGTTACTATGGAGTTTAACAGGCAAGGTTGGTAATTAGACACAATGTTTTGGAAACTGATAAAAAGCTCTATAAAACTGATACAGTTGCAAGGTTGTATAGAAATCCATGTCTTCTGTTCTGTACAAAAGTTTCAGGAGACAAATTTTGCTATAAAATCCTGTGCAGTAATTTGACTGCTCTTTCAAAGTGATAGACAAGAGCTCCTAGGACAGATGAGTAAAATCACCACTTTATAGACATTTTTGCAATAAAATGTAAGCATTTGCATTCAATGTTTATAGCTATAAAATTGCTGAAGTTCAGTAAACAAAGTTTTAAATGTTTCATGTTTTATCATCACACTGCAATTGTGCTCAACTGTGGAAACAACCATCTGCTAATTTTGTGTTGATAAAATGAAAAATGAGTTACACTGGAAAGAAATGGTAGGACAGAAATGCAACTTTTTTTCCAAAGGTAAGCTGCTTCACAGCTTGAGTAAACAGAAATAAAGATGTTTGAACAATTCAAAACTTTCAGTTTAGAAGTTGGTGGTGAAAAAAATACAAACTTTACAAAAATGTATTCAGTCAAAGTACGAAGATGGTAAACAACTGGGGAGAAAAGGCCTTTTGTGATTAACATTCTCAGTTTTCACCTATCTGTTATTATAATGTACGTGATACCATCATGGGTTATCTTTCAAGACTCAATTAAAGCAATTATAGCCCTATTGAAAGCCCACTGACGTAAATGCAAATATATCAATAATTTTGGTTGACTTTGATTTCAGGCCTTATTGGCTACTTATGATTACTGTTTCCAGTTTTAAAAATCTTATTTCTTATGATAGAATTTTCAGAATGCAATTCCTTGCCTTTCTGCTAATTATTTTTCATTTTTATTAATTTGTCCAGCATTATATCTTAATTTTTTTCATTTTAATCTTTTCAGGGTTTGATTACAATCTGTTCATTTATATTTTTGCTATCTACCAAATATCAGTTTCAGGAAAGGTAAGAAATATTTCTCTCTCTCCTCCAGCCTGGATTCTTCATCTTGCTGAGAAGCACTTGAGAAGCTCCTGAGATTTTTAAAGGAGAATTTCTCCAGAATAGGCACTGCAAAAATTTGTATGCACCCAAGACTCTTGTGAAGATCCAGAGAAAAAAAATGTGTAGTTCAGATAGTTGATGAGACATTCTAGACTGAGAAAAGGCAAGGGCAGGTCACAGCTCTTGGAACACTTGATGCAGGCAGTTAGGAGCCCAGAATTGAAATCTGGTAAATACTTCAACTCCCACAACCTGTTGCTTTAAGAGGGGACATGTGACATTAGGAAATAAAAAACAAAACAAACCAAACCACAAAAACCAACCAACCAAGACCAAAAAACACCAAACAAAACAAAACAAAAAACCCAAACAAATCCAACAACAACAAAACAAACAAAAACAAATAAACACACAACTTTACTCTGCTTCTTAACACCTGTGCCAGTTTGAAAATGAAGTAAGAAAATCAGAATATATGATTGCAAATAGTATTGTCCCACCTAAAAGTGTATGAGCTTTCTGCCTGAATTAATAGCAAATCATCTCTACCAAAGATCAGAGATTATCACAGAATCACAAAATCACAGAATGTTAGGGATTGGAAGGGACCTCAAAAGATCATTTAGTCCAGTCCCCCTGCCAGAGCAGGAACACCTAGATGAGGTTACACAGGAATGTGTCCAGGTGGGTTTTGAATGTCTCCAGAGAAGGAGACTCCACAACCTCCCTGGGCAGCCTGTTCCAGTGCCCCGTCACCCTCACTGTGAAGACGTTTCCTCTCATATTTACGTGGAAAGATGATTTAATGATCAAATTTTAATTTCAGAGTGAGAGTTTGGTCACTGGCCTGATCATAAAGAAGCATGGTAACATAACTTCTTTGTGAGTATGTATTCTAATGCTCAGGTTGCTCAAATTTATGTCTCTCTATATGAGACCTTGAACAGAAATAGGGCAGATAAGGCTTTTTTTGTTTTAGAATGCAATTCTCCTTTCTTTGAGGATCGTGGCAAAAGTTCACATCTTCTAAATGAACAGAGAGAAGAAAACAACATTAATCATAGAATCATTTCAGTTGGAAGAGACCCTCAGTATCATTGAGTCCAGCCATGCTTTATCTTTTTTCATTTGGTGGTCACTTTAAAATCCCAAAGTTTTCTCAGTTTATTAAAAGGGTGAGCAAAAAGGAAATTTTCAAAAGAGAATATGTTTTGAGGAGGGCTGGCCATAAGGCTGTTTTATATGTCAGTTGGCATGGCAAGGGGCAGTCTTCCCCCAGCTACTTGTTCTGTCCCACCATCTTATGTTGACTTCGCAATGAGCAAGGTCAGCTCACACGGCTGCCCAAAAACTTCTCAGGGTGGAGGAGATGAGCAAAGGGAGAGTTTTCAGCATCGCTAGTCTAAAAGTGCATTCACTTTTTCAATCAAAATGCAAAAGAGCAAACACAATGGGCAGCCCAGACAGAGTGGGAGGGCAGGACCAGGACATCTGCCCATAGTTGATTTGGCTTATGCTGTTCTTGGAGCCTCACCTGCTCATCTCTGCAAAGTGCTCATTCACATTATAAAGGGCAATGGGACTTGACTCTTCTCTCACTTGTACTACTTAACTTGATAGCTGTGGGGGAGGATGCCATTTCTCCACTACATCTTGACTAATACTTTTGTATGCCTCTCACTTAACCTTCACCAAATGCTTTGTAAAGACACCATCTCTAATTTCCAAACTGCATCCAGTGAGTTGGAAAACACTATTGTTCTGTTTTCATATCACTTGATTTGTGCTTGGTTTGAATGGCTCTGCAAGAAGCAATGCACTGGAAGGTAAAGCCCACTACAGGTCTTGTATTATGTATAATCTGCATAAAGTTGAATAAAGCTTTTGTAAGGCACTAGCATAACTTGGGGGTGGGGGATGGAGTGGGTGAGGCGGCTAGGGGTGGTGGAACAAAACAAAAAACACCCTGAAAAGCTTTAGGATATACAGACCCTCAAGCATATTTATGTGTAGGGAGAGGACAGGGAGTATTTTGGACTGATGAAGTGTTCCTTGTGGAAGCTTGTGAAATAAATGCCACTGTTTAGTCTGCTTCTGCTTTCTTACGTTTTGAAGTCACTGATTCAAACATCAAATGTCCCCATCATCTATACTGCATATTGTCTTATAGTAGTCAAAGCAATCCTTTTAAAGCTACATTTCAACTTGTTTTTTAAAAGCAAATCTGACTCTAAGATAGTATATAATCTAGAAAAAGCAGTTAAATGCTTTAATGGAGGAAATAGCTTCTGGAGTCTTATATAGCAAATGTTGTGATTGATTGTCGTTCTTGGGGGTAACTGGAGGAGTTAGGATTGTTAATGTGGCAAAAAAACCAAAAGTCAGAGTATTCTTTCTTTCTTCTCAGATATTACATGGAAGTTTGCAGAGTACGTGAAATTTAGTCCTACTTTTGCAGTGGGAAATGGCAAAATGTGCCAAAATGATCCATGAAGCAAATAAAATAAAGCTTTTAAATGAAAGCTTTAGCTTATAATATTTGCAAGGCAAGTCAGTTACTTGAGAACAGTTAGTGGCAATAAATTAGTTTGAAATGTGTTACAGATGGGGCCAGCATGTTTTTTCTCTTCAACTTTGTGGATTGGATTTGTGCCTGAAGAGATATGGTGACATTTTTCAAGAACTGAGTTATAATGATTTTTAGCTAGATGTTTTCTTTTATTTTAAAAAATACTTTACTTGTCTTAACACTGTATCTTCATTATGCTGTTGTAAGAACAAGGAGAGGTGAATAATCAGTAGCTAGTTTGGTATTATAGATCGCAGTAGTGGAGCTTTTTGATACTCTGTCAAAATACTTACAGAGATGCCATTATAATGGCATAAAAGGGCTTTTACAGCCACAGAATATTTCAACTTAACTGTGATAGGCTGTGTCTTTAGGAGCACGTTATATGATACTGTAAGCTTCACTTAAATTACAACTATTTTGTAGGTATCACGAGCGTTAGTAACCAAGGTAAAGCTCAAGAAGTGTAGATTTTCTAAAATGGATGTTCATCTTTGTTTGCAATGATGCACCTTTTCTCAAAAGGCTCTTATGTCTAAAGGATCTTGATATAGTCATCTCTGTTGCATCTTCAGGCCTGGGAAGTTTGTTAGTAGTTATACTGAACAAGAAAAGTATGCATGAAGGGACTGAGGAAGAAGTAAGTCAACTTTAATGGCCACAATTTAGAAAAATATAATTTTCAAGCTACTTTTTAATGTCTGAAGGAAAATTGTATTCACAGAAGAACTGAGAAACTCATAATTTGAAATTAGTTTCTTGAAAATGCAGGTACAGATTAGTGTAAGAGGTTAAAAAGAGAAAGATGTATTTGGACAATGAGCTGTGACAGCTGTTGTTGCTGTTGCCTTTTTTAAGAATATGAATGGAAACGTTGTTTATGTAAGTGGCTTGGCCTAAATGTTGTTGCAGAATTTGTGCCAAATACATAAATCGTTCTTAAGGTACTTGGGCCAAACTCTGTCTCCTTGGTTGCCTGGGTGGCTCCTCTTGATTTTAATGAACATTACATATGTTAATTCAAGCACAAAGTTGGCCCTATGATACTGAGTCACTGACGTTAAACTATAAAACAGGTCATTTCTACATGAATATGTAAGCAAGTTCTAGGTTACTTGAAGAATACATTGTCAGATGCATGCAAACTTTTACGGCCATTCCATTAGGCGATTGTAAATGCAGGAGAGAAGTATTACATTTCATCACAGTCAGACATTATTAAGATGTTTTTTAATAGCCCAGTCTTGAAATATTCTTCATTCTCTTGTGTATAAAGAACACTATTCAACAAATTTTGCACTATTCCTGAAAAAGGGTAGTTTTTGTTATTTGATTTGTAACAACTGGCATTTACAATAAAGCCTCTATATCTACGCAGTTTTTCAAAACAGTGGACCTGATTTCAAGGTAATTTCAGTTTGAAATTTGGTCCACCTATTTGAAACACCCTGTATTTTATATTACAAGTAATTCTGTAAACAGTTTCAGTGTAGTAGCAGTTTTTCCTCTGGGCAGTGGCAATTTTACATGGTGGTAGAAAAATTTTATCTAACTGTCTTGTGGAGGTTAAGGAAAAGAGAGAATTGGCTTTTTATTATACTGCATCAATTGATGCATTTGCGCAGACAAATATAGGATGGCTACCCTAAGGTGCTTACATATTGATCTCTAGCCAATTGCTCAAAGAAATACTGTGGAAAATATAAAATGACTAAGACAGTTTATTTGAATAAGCAAAAAATATTGCTTTTGTGGTTTTGTATATAGACCTAAACATATTTCAAATGTTACAGCAACTGAGAATTATATAAATTCAAATTGGGTTAAGGGAGTAAACATGAATAAAATAATGTAACAAATGTGACTGGTGGTGGAACAAGCAAGATTATACCTTATGTCTTGTTCAGAAGTCTCTTTGTGAGTACTTTTCTATCTACTTTAATGACTGAGTGTTCTTATATTCGAGAAATAGAATGCAGCCACAAGATTATAAATGTCTGTCTGAAATACTTGTTACAGAAGTATGCTATTTCTAGGAATATTCTGGAATATTACAGTTATTGGATAAGAAATCATTACGCAATATGACAATCCCCCGATGTTAATCAAATGAACAGTCTTTTGATTGGTGGTGGCACTTGAGATTCGGACACCTGGATTTGGGGTTCTATACAATCTATACGCGATGGAGGTATCCAGACTCCTTCTGTTGTCAAGAGGGATCAAGTTAGTGCTGTCGGTAACCTCCAGAGAGCTACTTATCTCACCCTGTAGGAGACATCTGGATGTGGTCCAGTGAGTGGTTCTGCATGTGTCATTGACTATATTGACTACATTGAGTCCCTGTTTCACATGTAGCGCATAGTTCTGTTTGAGCTTCTGTAGAGTCTTGGAGGCATCCATGGGGGACTGGCAGGTGGGACGGATACTTAAGAAAAAGGTATTTGCCTTTCCGGAGTGGCAGCTGGAGGCTTGTTGTCACACTGCATATTCTATTGGATATAAGTACCTGTGGGTGGGCAATGTACTTTGTTTCCTGAGGTTTGGTTTCCGAAGGAGAGTTTAACTCTTAAAAGAAAATCCCAAAAATGTTTCATTAAAAGAGGTAGTTATGTAGAAAGCAGAAAACTTGGCAATATCCTGATTGAGTAAAAAGCTGGAGTGGTTGATTACACATTAATATAACCTTCAGGATGTATGGTGGTCCTTACAGATGAATTCACGTGGAAAACTTTGCAGGAATATTTCTTCCCCATACCCCATTTTTCTGTTTCCCTCACCCAGTGCCATTGTTTTTCTTCATTTTGCACAGAGTCCTCCAAGTTGCTGTCTTACCACTACTACTCAACCCAACCCTGCTTGTATCGAGATGTGTAGTAAAAAATGCCATCCAGTTAGAGCTGCTGCCACTCCAGAGCCCGCAGTGAAGATTTTTCAGGATTGTCAGGTTTTGCAGTTTACAGTGACTACAGAGCAGCTCACAGGTCCCTGCTCTCCATACAAAATCGAGCATTCGGGTACTCTTATCTAGACATGCATTACCATGAGATTTAGGATGCCTCTGAGCAATCACAGGGAGTCAGTTCATGAAACTGATGGGCACCTGCAATCTGTGCTGATTTAATCTAGAATTATGACTTCTGGTTGTGACCCTGTGGCTATACTTAATTAACTAGTGTGCATTTCCTCGCATATATTTGCATAAAAAGGCGAGTCATCCATTTCATCTGTCAGCATACAGAGTGCTATGCAAAGAGCTGCTTTTCAGAGAGTTGTTCTCTGGGGACTTAATACCAACATGGTTCCATAATCCGGCTCTTTGATTCCTCTGAGGTCTTGTTCAAGAGTCCCATTAAGATGAATGGCAGAAAACTAGATGAAGCATTACATATCCTAAATTTCCACTTTACATTTTTTTCTATACTGCAGTATCACCTTTATCACAGTTATATTCTATTTCATAGAATCATAGAATCATTTAGGTTGGAAAGAACCCTCAAGATCATTGAGTCCAACTGTTAAAGATCATTTAATCATTTTAACATCTGCACACTATGATAGGTCACTTTAGGATGACTAGAAGTATATTACCATCAGTCTTTATGTATTGTAGTCCGTGACTGGAAGGGTCAGTATATTTTAATAAAGTTAGAAATCAGTGGATAATTAATCAAAATACTTAGCTTCCAAGCTAAAGTAAAAAGAAAGGAAAAAAAAAAAGGCAAGCTACATATTCAGTCACAATCCTAGAATTCTTTTGGGAATAATATCTGTCAGCTAAATTTTATATTTAAGAAGAATTTTGTTTGCCCAATTAACAATCTAAGCTTATACAGCAAAGTGACAGTGATTCCTGTTTGAGCTGGAGAAGTGAACCACCACATCCCTGAACACTGAAAGCAGGTGTTCCTGGGGCACAGGCGGTGACAGTCTGGACAGCCAAGTCACCTTCCCTCTGTCCTGGAAGTAGAAATAGCCAGTGGTCTGGCCCAGGCTGTTGCCAGGGAAAATGAATCTGGCTCGATTCTTCCATCACAAGGCTGAGGTCTGATTTCACAGTTTATTGTGTTCTATGATAGTTTAATCAGAACTATTTATTTATTAACTCAGCTGCCAGTTTGTGCTGCTTACCTCTCAACACCATAATGTTAACCTTCATTACTCAGCCTTCGAGGGAAAATGAGATATCAGTTGTTTTTTAGACTGTGGTTTTATGACTGGCTTAAGCTGTTTTAAGTGCAGGCTCTCCATTAAATAGGTGTTTACAGACTCCTCTCTCCTTCTCTTTTGTGCACGTCCCTGACCCAGACAGCTATTTTTTATGAGGCTACTGAGCGAGCTGAATGGAGAAGTTTACTTGGCTAAAAAAGGTCAGTTTTTCATCTAGGGTGCCTGTTTTACATCCAAAGTCCCAGTGCTAGTCCCAGTTCAGGACTGCCCCTCTTTTGGTGCATTATGGACTTATATTTACTTATGCTAATCACGTAACTGTAACCTAACATATAGAGCAATTAGAGATACTTATCAAGAAATTTAGCATGTAAGTGTCATCTTTCTTGCTCATTGAAAAACAATAGGAGGGAAGGCATTTATTTAATGACCTTTGAAACAAGATAGCTATTGTGGGTTACTTTGTTTGAATTTTCTAAGGTGGGTATTCATACAATTTTTATTTAAATCACAAACTTTTTTCTTTTTACAAATAATATGTGAAACTATCTAACTTTTAAGGTATTACTGAGTAGCGTTTATTCTATGAATTGTCATGTAAACAGAATTTTACTCATTATGGTATTTCAGCTATGTTAAGATACATGAAGAGATTATTGTGAAAAGAAATCACATCTCTTTTTACAAAAGATTCAATGGATACAATAGGGTTTCTAAACATGGGGCAGAAAAACATTCTTTGTGTAGTGGGAATATATATGGAAAAAGCTAAGATAAGTGTAGAACACTTCACAAAGTTTCCTGTTACATTTTGGCTTTTTGTTCCTGTTGTACTTGGGATTAATGGAATTTTAATTTCTATTTTTGTAGAATGAGGCAATATTTCTATTACCTATGTCCTTGGTACTTTTTAGAAACACCATATTTCTTGTTTTTTATTGCTGATCATCCTCACTGTTTTGTTTGTTTCGTTAATTTGTTTACTCTGAAAATAAAAATGCAAATTTATTTTCTATAGATCTGGGATTTTTTGTTTGTTGTTGGTTTTTGTTTGTTTCTTTGTTTGTTTCCTCTTACCTACATAAGTTTGTATCATCAGTCTATTTTAGGTCAATAGTTTTTCCATTAAAGCAGCAAGTGTAGCCCTGAGTACGGTGAAAACTTTCTAGATTTACTATCATTAGATTGATTGATCTGTCAATGAGGCAGACAACAGATATACGTAAAAATATTTAGGCCAAGCAGTAGAAAGTGAATTGCTTGTGTTCTTTTTCCTCCCCCTTTGCCATAACTGCACGGAGAGGCACGCACAGATGCCGGCTGCCAGCGTCTGATGCTAAACCTGACCGGCAGACACAGCTCACAAAAGGCGGCTTTTCAGGTCCCCCAGTGAAACAACCACTGCATTTTATTACAGCGTGAAATCAGAAGTGAAAAGCCTGTGGCTCTTGCTATTTAGTAATGCGGAATATGTCGTTTCTGGTGGTGATGGTAGTGCTGGGAGGGAAATAGAAAGCCAGGGAAGAGAAACAAAGTAACGATTTAGACAAAGAGGCCTCCCTTTTTTTCTTCGTCTCTGGTTGTTAGGTGGTCTACAAAACCGTGGTGCTGTGGTGGATACAAGCAAAAAGAACATTTAGTTGCGGCTCTTTCATTCAGAAATGTATGTGTGAATTTGCAGGGTTATGTATAAGGAGAGTCATCTGTTATCAGAAGAGTTCACTGGTTTAACTCATTTATAAAACAGTAACAAAAACCTTGACTTTGCTTGGAGAGCTGTGCTGCTCTGACAGACACTTTAAGTTGCATAGCAAGATGGTGTTTATAACAAGACTGTGTGTGGTTATCTGAAGCTGCCTTGTAACAGATTGGAAGGGGAAAGTGCCAGCTTGAAGAGGCTTTCCCTTGTCTGCTTGAGATTAAAAGAATCATGTTTTCTCAATGAAAATTCTCTGCATATATAGAATGTCAAAATATTTATGCTCACTTTTATTTTAAAAATGTTCTGTAATCACAAAAGCAAAGAGTCAACTATCAGGAAATGAAAAGACAGTATATGAGAGAGACATTTCAGAATGTACAATGGGCTTCTTTTCATAGAATCATAGAATCATTCAGGTTGGAAAAGACCTTTAAGATCGCTGAGTCTACTGTAAAGTTATCCATCAGCTGACCACTATCGCTGCTGCTGGAAACGAGGTGTGGAAGCCCATCTGCAGTTCTAATATTTGGAAGGGAAAAGCTGTTACATTTTGCAGATCCGTATTGCTAGCAGTAAATATTACTGTTATTTCTACTAGACTGCCTTCTTTGAACCCTATCCACATGGGAAGGACGGCAGGGAACTTTGGTCTAGAAACAGGAGGGATGTACAAGTGGAAAGCTTCTGCCATGTTTCTTACTCTCTAGGTTATAGATGCAATCTTGGAGAAGTTTTAAAAGCAGAAAGAGATGGTATGACTGATCCATGATAAACTGGTGAACAGATGCTAACATGACAAATCAGTTTATTGGTAAGCTGCTCTATGGCACAGCAGCCTGAAGGAAGTTCAGACAAAGAAGCAAAACTGCTACTGGTTTTTAATTCAGGTAGTTCATTTAGTTATTCATTAGTGTAGTAGCTACACTAATGAAGAATTCCATATGTGAGCAATAGCACAGAAGGAGGAAGGCAGTAAGCAATTAGAACTATTATCACTATCAGGAAGAAGCCTCTTAACCTCTTTAGACTATATCACTCTTTGTTTGATTTAAAATAATTTATGCACTTTGCCACAGTATATATCTTGTGTGCACACTGGTACTCTGGGCTTGACTTGCTGCTTCATAGCATTTGGCAGTGCTACACCTTGTATCTTGATCGTCAAAACCCAAGAATGTGGAGATTTAGAATAAGGGCTAGAAAGAGTTTTGAAAAAAGAGAACTAATTGGCACTTGATGCAGCAACTAAAAGCAAGGCAATAGAAGACTAGGAAACTGCTCTTTGAGGCAACAGCTTAAATAGGGATAATTGGAACAATAATCTGGTAGAGGAAACAAAGATGTGAAAAAATGGAGAGGGTGAAAAAAAATATTTTTTCTGTAGGAAATAAGTGCTGGTGGAATAGCTACTGCACTGAGCCATAACCAAAATATTTGTACCTATTAAAACATTTCAAAAGAACTCCAGGAGGGTCAGAAAGTGCTGCTAGGGCATGCCCCTTCAAGGTGAGAGGTCCACACTGACAGCTCTACTCCTGAGAAGAACTCATTGCTTATACAAGATGAAACAGTTTCAACAGGGGAGACAAAGCTTCATAAAATACTTTATGTTTAGGGGATTCATCTTGAATGTAGAGGGTTTAAGTTCAATTCCATGTTTCAAAATCAGGCAAAATAAGAACTCAAAGATGTTTTCTGGTGACTGTGCTAAGCTGTAGGCCATGAGGTAGGAAAAGAGAAGAAAGTACGTGTCCCAGTTTCCTCTGCTGGTACAAAACCCTGTAAACAAATTTTCAAAAGAACTGCTCAGGAATGAACTAGTGCTAGGGAGCCAATTTTTTGTTGACATAGATGGCCATGATGGTAACAAAGAATAGAAACAGAAACATAGAAAAAGAATAGAAACATAGAACGGACAAAGAATAACAAAGAATAGAAACATAGAAAAGCGTCCTATGATTGTTATTCTGTCCTTTCAAACAAACACTTCTGCTGGCAAAGTTTGACATGTCAGACAACCAAGCCATACAGAAAGATACCAAGCTGCTGGTGTTGAAAGTTATTTTCAGTCTAAAAGGATTAGAGTTGAAAACTGCTGCATTTCTTCTACAGTGTGATGATATGACTTTTTTTTTTTTTAAATAGTAATTTACTTTCCAAATATTTTATGTCAAAACAGTTCCTTCATTTTCAAGACCCTCAGTGACCTCACCTTCCGTACATGTATAAGTTTTCTGGAACCTTTCACTTTCTGTTTAACTCTGGGCATTTACAGCAAAGTCTACATGGGCTTCCAGAAAATTTGACCTGGAGTTCTTCGCAGAGGTCTTGGTCTTTCTGGTGCTCTAATGTTGGGTGTTGGATCATATGGAGGTTTGAAATGGTGGATTTTTGGAGATAAATCCAGTCAGAACAGCTTTTTTATCTGAACTTTTGAAACAGAGCCTCCATTTTAGGAACAAAGCATGTATAAGCAAAGGTCTGGACAGACTTACCTAATACACTGTGAGCAGCCCTTTCCCTGTCTCTGTTCCAGGAAATACTGATACTGATCCTAAGTCATAAGGCTTTATTTGCTTAGGGTATTGAAGGCATTTGGTAACTCAAACCAGTAACACTTAAAATTGTGGTATTGGCATCCCCGGTGTTGTCTACTGAAATGAACTCGACAATGAAGAAAAGGAAATAATTTTTCCAAGGTCGTGTTTTTATTAGATATCCAACAATTGCACTTCTGAAAATTTTCTTTACCTTAAGTACTGATTTGATATTAGCAAGTTTGCATAACTGTGGAGAGAGGTAATACCTGTCCATGTGTGTGCCTTTAGTCCCTCCACACCCAACTAAGATAAATATACATCTAATGCAGCTATTTGCTATAGCAGTTTAAACTATGCCACTTGATTTTGGAGCCAGGAAAGTTTCTCAGAAATGTTCCATTTGGCTCTGAAATAACCATTCGAATGACCAGGTCACTCTCCAAAGTGCTGGTAACCGATAGAAGATGGCTGCACCTGAAACTGCTGTAGTCCCTTGAGATCTACGGCGTCACAGTACATGTCAGGATGTCATTAGTATAGAACACCAAAAATTACATATCGAGAAGGACTAAAAAGTGCTCCTTAAAAGGATTTTACAGATCCGGATCACTCTAACCAAGTGGCACATTTTTTAGTGACCATTTAAAATCTAAGACCTGGCTTTAATTCAAAACCAGCTCTACAATTAGTAATACTTTCAGACAGTATCAGCTGGGTTCCCAGTGTACATGATAATGTCACAGAACAACCCCAACTGTGACTAATTTAATTAAGGCTTGATCCTCGAATACAAAATCACTCCTTTTCACCAAATCGTGATGCTCACTGACCTACAGGAGAGAAAACAGGCAACACAGACAGAGAACCTTTCTCTGTCATTTAACCCATTTGTTTATTCAGTTACAAAGGAAATATATTACTAGTGTAATTCTCATGAGAATCTCTTTTAACATGAACAGTGAAGTAACTCCAGGTAGCCACATGAAACTGCTATTTTACATAAAGAATATGTTTCACAGTTGTTCCTATTAGACTTTTAAATTTTTAAAGATACTTAAAACTCTCCCAGGCTACATTATGTGTAGCTGAATTTTAGGACCTAAGAAGTCACACCAAGTTTCTAGAAAGTTGATGACTAGTGCTCCGATGGTTCAGTCTGCTAACGGGGGGAGAGGCAAAAGAGGCAGAGAAGCAAGAGACTGTCTCAGTTTAAGATGTATTTCACAAAATGCTCAGATGCTTCTCAAGCAATGTGTATCAACCTGCAAGCTAACTTTTTTGGCCTGAGGAACTGACCGATCTGATAGTGCATCTCTGCATCTATTTGTTTTAAACAAGATAGACCTGTACAGTGGGTGCCTGACCTGGTAGGGTGTACAAGCACAGCCAAAATACTGCAGTGTCTCATCTTAGGCACTTTATCACAAGGAAAGGTTCCTGCAAGCTTGAGTGCGATACCCTGATACCATGAACCACTCACATGGAGAGTTACTCACATGAAGCCTCCAAATCAATCAAATTATCAAGCATGGGTTTTGGAGAGCATTGAGAATGTTCCAGCTGGAAATGAGAAAAGGTTTTTTTGCATCATGATTCTGGATTCCCTTACCTGCCTCTGTATAGAAGGAAAATATCCATCTTAAAGTTTATGAACACATGCCATTCCCACAGGAAGTTGAGAGACAAATGTGTAAATAGACTTTTATAAAATTATTTGACAAAAATTATGTACATTCGTGAAGTGGGCAGCCCAAAGTCCTTCAGATGGATTCATTGTTCTCATCCCAGGCTTCTTTTCTTATACTTCATTGAAAATCATTGAAGAGTTGTGATTCTTACCTACTTTTATGTTTAATTAATATTCTTCTATTCCACTAAATTATTTCCTTATAGATACAGCTCTTAGAACTACACTGTGTCCTCCTTAGTGCAGGAGTACCAAATCAGACTCATGCATCAAGTTGGAAAATCTGATTTGGTCTTTGGTTCTTTGATTCAGTAACATAAATATTGATATTTTCTTTTTTACATTAATAAATAACATGTATCTTCTGGGAAGACAATGTTTGAGGGGTTTTTTTGGTGTGTATGGAACTTTTGGGAAAATATAGTCCAGACCTAATGGAAGGGCTTTTTTTAATTGATGTGCCTTTTTTTTTTATATTATAAAACTTCCTGATGTGTCTCCTCAGTTTGACCATTAGAAATAATTTCAGTAAACAAATCCTCTATCTCCTGACTCGTATAGTAAAAAATAGTTGTTCAGACTGTACAAAAGAAAGAACTGTTCTGTGATGTGATGTTGCTAATACCTGATACTGTTCTACCAAGCCAGCATGAGATTAATTGATTTGGACTGAGTAAATATTCAACTGTGCTTTTATTTTTCTGAAACAAAACAAGTTCGTCCTGCAGACAACTCAGAGTCTACTTTTTGAGACACAGAAGTAACAATTTGTATTCATCTTTATAAACAGTAGATGTAGAGTTTAAAAGAATCAAAATCAGTTATTTCTCTCTCACTGCCTGTTTATGTTTTGTGTTGTGTTTACTGCCACTGTGCTAAGATTTACAAATTGAAAATCACTTTTCTCATGGTTCCTTTGGGTGCAGCCATATATTTAAGTGTATCCATCACAAGGAGATTCTCTCTAAGAGTGATGAACACTATATTCTCCTTTGTCTGTGGTTAAATTCCTGACCCCAAGAATGTTCTCTGTGTGGTGCCTGATAGTGGGTACATGCATTTTTCAGGTACTTGTCTTCATGACATGATAGGTTTTTAAGAGACCATACAAAGAAAGGTATTTTTCCTTTTTTCTTTAACCATCTAGGTTCCAGCTAATTAAATACTTTAGGACAGCAAAACTCTTAAATATAGATTGTAAGTGTAAAACAACCATTTCTGACGTTGCTGTTGTGAGCAACTGAAATGATGAATGATAATGAAAAGAATAATTATATCCAGCTATAGCACTTTGTATATATTCTTTTTATAACAGCTTGCACATGACTTGTTCCACTTTGGTATTTGAAGAAGTCTTATTAGACAATAATACTAAAAGTAGACTCTTCCAGTCTGAAATAAGTGTTTGCTGTTTAAATAGCTATAAATGTTTAAATTCAGCTACTTAATTCAAATTCAATATCTGAATAAATATACAATATTTAAATAAATATTTATTTCAATACTTAAATGAAGCTTTGCAATTCACTAGACTTGCAAAATTGCTGTGTTGGTGTAACACTTTCTTGTTTGGGTCAAAGGCAACTTTTGCTAAGCAAAAGTAATGGAGGACTACTTTGAAAATCCCTTTCCTAAATAATGCCTATATCATATGCTAATCTCATAGTTGCTGTATTTATAGGTTAAAGTTAGAACAAAAAAGACTAAGAGGGCCCTTAAATGGAATTAAAAAAAAAAAAAAGAGAAATAAAAAATTAAACCAAAAATATTTTAAAGCAATAGTAATCCTTCTTCCTTGAATAAAAATGTTTTGTCCTTGTTCCTAATTTTATACAGTCTGATCATTCACACATCAATAGT
The DNA here is from genome assembly GCF_964273445.1 of Streptopelia decaocto. Taxonomy (NCBI): domain Eukaryota; kingdom Metazoa; phylum Chordata; class Aves; order Columbiformes; family Columbidae; genus Streptopelia; species Streptopelia decaocto. Next base: position 99,946,894 of record NC_138663.1, on the reverse strand, counting down.
AATATCTGATTATATATATATATATATATGACATACACACACACAAACTTGGAAGGATAACAAATGCTGCAGTGCTTTCTATTAGCACTTCTTTTGGCTTTTGATGCAGTCATTTAGTCCTGAATAACAACTGTGTGTCTGGATGAGTACAGAAAGCCTACGACTTCCACATTTGACCACAGGAGAGGACAAAAGAGGTGCTTTAGGAGGATGCAGTTTATCAAGGCCACTCTGATTTACACCCATCATGTCCTGAAGAATGCCACTGGCCTGTAATGACTGCTTTGGTGCTGTGTTTCATGTCTCTTCCCACCCTACTCCCAGCAGCAGAGCAGCCTTTATGGTGGTGCCGGGGCAGCAGTCGGTCAGTGGTGGCTCCAAGGGACCAGAACATCTGCCATATGGACTTCTGGGACACTTCCCTCACCACTGCCCTTCTGCCTAGCTGGTGGTCTGCCACCTACATACCTATGCTTAGGTTCTGAGGACAGGTGGTAACATTTGCTGGGTATTTCTTTGTACATAAAGTCAAGCCAAAACCAACTGCTGCTTGGCTTACATTCCTCCTTATCCTGGATAGAGGATTTCGTTATCCTTTTAACGGGCACACGCATTTACCTGGATGTGTTTAACTGCTGGGTGGGAATAGCTTTCTCATGGCTGTTTTAGGTATTTCTTTGAAACTTCTGTTATTGGTGAGAAATGCTGAATGCTTTCCTTTCAAACATCAAGGCTAAGCTAAACATCAGTGAAATAACTTCTGTTGGTCTAGAAGAGCTTTGCGTAAGGCCTTTGCTGAGTTGCACTGAAATTATTACTATACTTTCTAACTTTTAAATTTTAAGATGCATGCTTTTTTTTTTTTAATTCTCTGAAGACTTGGATTTAAGAAAACTGATTTTATTGCCACTAGTTCTAACTCACATTGTCTTGATTTTAATTTTTATTATGCAAGGAATGATACCTGTCAGAAAACATTCAGCTGCTGTCGATGTAAGACCTGCTTCCACTTTTTCTTGAGAGAATTCTCGACTTGGCGCTTGCCTTGGCTAAGTGGACTAAAAATGGCGGAGATCCATAGTGGAGGGAGAAATGATGTGCTACAGAGCTGTGCACAACACTGCAACATGTATGTTCTTCAGTGCACTCATCTTGATGCACATCCAAAGTATGTCAAAGATGAGAAAAAACCCACAACCTTTTGCAGATAAAAGATGCAGCTCAGAGTGACACATGTAAATGGGCAAGAAAGCTTAACAGAACTAAGCTGACTAAAGTTTATAAGGACAGAGGGTTTATTGGAAAGCTGAGATGGCTGGAAAAAGACAAATTTATGTACACAGTAGCCCTTCTTCAGAGCTAGTGTGTATATAACACATCGGATCTGGAACACATTTCTTTGCACATAAAAACCATCAGGAGAGACTTCATGGGGAAAACAGGTATCTCTCTACCTGAGATTATTGCCATTCAGAGGATAAAGCTCACCAGACAGTGGGAGGGATCTGAAGATCTCATCTGATGTATAATTTAAGCCAAGGACTCAAACGTTAGACCCGGGTCCAAGCTTCCAGCTTTTCCAGCTTCCCACTTTAGGGGAACCTCGTAACAGAGTAGCTAAGAGGAAAAAGGCACAAACCTTAGTGTTTGTGAGGTGCTCTCATCTTTGTTACTACAAGCTTAATAACTACCTGTTTAGAAGGACAGGTCCAAACTCTTCTAGTGCAAAGTTATTAGCAAAATTTCTGTCTGCCAGCAGTTTCTCTCCAACCTACAGAATTGTACAGCTCCACTGAAGATAAGCAATCGTTTTCTGCAGTAGGCCATGGCACTAGGCTAAGTCCAATGCTTTGAGGACTCCTCATACAGCAGGAGTAGGAAGATTTTTTTGTTTATATATAGGCAAGAGTGTGTACTCTAACCAGAACCTATAAAGCTTATGATGGAGGCCTTACAGCTTGCTACAGCATCTGTTTTCCTTGGAGTATTCTGAGAGCAATGGGATTGCCAGGTACTGCTCAGCCCTGGTTCGTTTTGTTCGTCTTCTCTTTGAAGTGTCTAGGCTGAGTTGCCCATCACTTCTGCCTCCCTTGTGGCAGGAGATGCTGAGGCTGAGCTGAAAGTAGCCTGGGCTGCTTTGAGTGATTATTAAGGCAGAGCGGGAGCCAGACAAGGCATCAAGTGCTGGAGCCTACTGACATTGCAGGTAAAGACATCCTGGTACAAATGCCTTGAACAAACTCTCTTAAGCATACAACATCTTGGTATTTCCTTCCAGGAGTGCCAACTGTTTAGCTCTAGAGCCTGCAAGGATGGTTGTCCAGCAACACAGTCAACCTGAACCTGGTCCTAGCTGTCATCTCAATATTGTGGTTATGCTGGTTTAGATATGGTCTGTGTGGCTGTGAAGCAGTGAAGCAAGAATTTGGATAAGACAAGGGTATGGAAATCCTGACAGCCTTGGGGACCACTGACAAAGTCTCACTGTGGTCAAAATGTTGCCCATTTTATTTCTACACCTTTTATGGCTCTGTAATTTGGGGCTACATCCATCAGGCAGTTAGGAGAGTTCTAAAATTGGCATGACAGTGGAGGAATTGTACCAGTGGAGGAACAACACTCTGAAATTAATTAAACTTACTGACTTCAGTGACATTTTGTAATATATTCTTCTAATTACTCTGTATACAGCAGACTGTGAATTTTGAAGAGCTAGAAACTGAGTTTAAAATACCAAAATATAAACAGCGATAATATTTGAGTGATATTTTTTGGTAGTGAAATATGTAACCTCTGTGGCTAATGATTTTATTATATTTTTCAGGCTTTGTTGTTAGTAAAAAAAAATGCCCAACTTTTAAAATGCTAATTTTTTTAGTACATTAATGATATAGGTAGACAACTGAGATAGCACCTATATGTATTCATGCTTGTTTTTGGAAAGTATATCCAATCTATTACTATGTATAAGAGAAACAAATGATATAAATACTGAACAGTGTGTCAAAGACCTTTCTTTCTCGTGCAATAATTATCTTTCCACTGTTACCAGAAGTATTAGTTATTAGTAACTCCCAACAAAGCTAGTATTTTCCAAGTTCGTGTATCTAGCAAAGGAAAAGGTTTCTGGATGTGAGTCTAAATTTGTGTTTCAGCTGCAGTAAATGCTCTTAATGGTGTGGTTTTTTCTTTATGCTGTGCTCTGAAGCTTGACTCTGGTTTGCAGAGTTTGAATCTCAACTCTCTGTATAACCATTGCAGTAGGGGTTGAAGGTGAAGAAATAATAATATGGTACTTGAAATAAAGTGGTTTTGCTAACAGACCAGTGAACATTGTCTGTTTATACAGGAATAGTGATTGAACCTCTGCTGAGTTTACTCCATAGCTTTATGAGATAGTTTCTTGCTTGGGAAGGCAATGTGCCCATCTAATCTTTAGGCTGGTCAGCAAGGAGAAGATTTAACTTTCTTTAGTTTAGAGTAGTGCTTTTGGCATTGTCTCTGTGATCCAGTGACACAGTGTTAAATGGCATTATGACCTAGATTCAATAAGGTGGAAAATAGGATGGCAAATAAAGAAGTGAGGCAATTGCCTTGTACTGTAAGAAATACTGAAGATATTTCTTGTGATCTAACCATGCCTTGGCATGACCTTGCTCTTACACCATGACTCAATGACACAACCTTATCCTCAGGAGAAGTAGATTTTTAAAGCCTGTTATTAACTTCCTATGGACCAAACAAATAACTGGAGAAGAAATGGGGTCATTTGTGGTTTTTTCTTTCTTTCTCTTCCTGACACTTCTCTGCCTCCTGATTCTTCCTAGTGCCTGGAGCCCTGCAAAGAGTCCTGGGACCTGAAGAAAAATCATTGCCAAAGCTTCTGTGAGGTATGTCAGCCCAAGGGCACTCTTTATCACTTTGTTCTAGCTGTCTCTCTTTCCTTTAAATATTAGCTTCAGGCAGATAGCTAACAAACACGGGATTTTTGCAGCATTTGCCTTCATTTGAATGGATACACATATAACAATTTAGCCATATTAAGTCTGACTTTAAGAGAAAGTGATTTTTTTTTTCTGACCAAATGATTCATCAAACTTGAAATTTTAAGACTTTATACAGCCACACTTACATAACTTCTCTCAGAAGGTGCTGTTAAATCCCTCCTGTAAGTTGCTGTTTCTACCACATACCCTTCTGTCTTTTCCAGCCATGTGTAAGAAAGAGTACCTTTGTTTAAAAGACAAAATGTCATTGTGTAAAAATCCTTGTGCAAGGTAGCCAGAAAAGATGGCTTTTCTGTATGTGAAGGTCAATCTGATATTTAAAAGAATATGTCTTCAGAAGTAACTGGATTGTGGACTCGTAGTTCAGAAGACTACTATGAAAATACATAATTATTTAAGAACAAGTCTTTGGAGAACTGTTTCTGAATCATGTTTCAGAATAACCTTGTGAATAAGCAAACCTAGATCAGGTAAACTAGCACAAAAAAGGAGATAGTTTTATTGGATTTAGAACATGGCTCTGCTGAGTCTGTAGAAGTCAGTTGTTACAGTTCTTAGTTAGTTCAATACAAAATGGAAGTATCATCTCAATAGAAAGTTGCTTTATTATAACTAAATAAATATAAAAATACAACATCATTCATGTCTATGAATCTGGATGTTTATGATGTGGATGTTTATAAAAAAATAGAAGTGACCTTAATTGATACATCAATCTCACTGATATACTGATTTAACTCACTATGGGCACTCTTTTTCTGGTACAAGAGCATGGCTTATGTTTAAATGATTTTGAGCACCATGAAGATGATTAGGAAAAGCTGTAATGTCAACTAAAAAAAATTTAGATCCAAATATGTGTAAATAGGGATTATGGGATTACTGATTTATGTAGTTACATTAGAAGACAAAGTAAAAATTTCTCATGAAAACCAGTCCTTGAAAGAGTTCTTTAACCCAGATTAATTGCTGCTTCCTCATATAGAAAACTCTAGGGTAGTGTAATAATGCAGTTTTAGTGGATCTAATTTATGCCATTCTCATATATCACTTCTCACTCAGGCTGTGTGTTTCCAGATATGGGTGAAAATACGTATAAAATTGGTTTAAAAGGAAAACATTTGTAGAACACTGTTCTATTGTAGTTAAAAACAGTGAGCATCCCTCTTTGATTAGTGTTTTGTGGTTGAAGCTAAATTTAGAACTTCAAAGGCCTATAATGAAGAGCAACACATTTAGCAGCTAACTGAAAAATGAGCTGTGAAATAGGGTGAGGAGGAGAAGCCTTGAGGACGTATTATGCCTCAGGGAGCTATAAAGTTTTTAATTAAGTAGCTGCAAATTTGTGATGTTTTAGGATTTGAAATTAGCTTCACACACACACAAAAGCACGGGACCACTTTCTCTCAGGCTCCTGAATGCTCTGTAGCCATTGTTTGATTGAATTAAATGAGGCTGTTTTCCTTTGAGATTGTTTTCAATCATTTTGTATTTTGTAAAAAATCTGGAAACAACAATTTAGCTTTGTGTTACTTAAGGTCCCTGCTTGATATGTTACTTCTTATCTACTGAGTAAGTGTGCTGATGTTAAAGGAACCTTATGTGTGAAGAAGAAAAGGAAAAACATTATTTGACTCTTTTTTTTTTTCTTACAAGTTAAGTTTCCTGCTGGTTTAGCTTCTTAACTGGCTAACCATGGGATCAGGTGCCTTCCAGTGTGGGGTAACAGCAGGAATGCATATTCAAGGATCACTGGGATCGAGATGAGAAATGAGGACTGCTCAATTTGGCAGCCTTTGGGCTGGTTAAGCCATAACACCCACATGCGTCCTTAAAAGCCTAACTCAAAAAGTCTAGATTGTTCTGTAGGACAAGATGGTAAATGTGACTTTGGAGAATAAACTGATATGCGAAACACTTGGGCCTCCTTAACAGTGAAGAGTCTTTCTCATTTCACCAGAAATATGAGAAGAGTAAAAATGAGAAAATAAAACATTAAAATATGGAAGGAAGCTGCAGAAGTTAAATGAATAGTTGGATGGACAGTGAGTTACAATTCCTGTGTAGGCTTTGGAATCTGTAAATCAGATCTGCCAGAGTGTAAAGCTTTTGGTTCCTCTGAGATAGAAAGAGAGGCCATAGATAACCCCAGTTAGATGGGTTGTCCATCTACAGACCTACCAGTCACTTGTAGGGAATGGCTTTAGCCATATTTGCACCAAACTAAATAAAGCAACAGATAAAAGAGGAGATGAAATCCCCACATCACACACAGTGTTCTGCCCAGGGTCCTAGATGCTATTTTTAATACAGTTTTAGGTGAACCTTTCAAACCTCTGAGGGGTACACATGCTATAATATGTCTACGCCTTGAAGCAACCTCTCACATATCTAAGACTTGAATTCTCAGAGAAGTAGCATTTACTTTGATCTTTAATCAATATTTTTAAGGCTTACTTTAATCTGTATTTTCTGCTGATCTTTTTATCAGAAATTACTTCCAGTTCCATGAAGAGTTATACAATTACTAATATGCTGGCAAGAACATAAAGATACTGCAAAATCTTCTCTTATCCCACTCACTTCAAAAAGTATACTGAAATAAGATTTCACTTATTTATCTAGAGTGGCATTACATCAGATATTGTGGGTAAAGTATTATGAGGTACAAAGGGAGGAATGTGGGGTAGTCCAAAAAATAGACTGTCTGACCATTGCTTCCCCTTTGTTTTTGGAATGTTTTTAATCTGTCATTGAGCAACTTTGTAGCCAGCCAATGTGAAGAAAACAAGGGAAAGCTGGCAGATATAAACAACTATATTCCATTAAAGATGGTGCTCTTACTTGAGGGAATTCATCATTCTGTACTTGGAATGTTTTTTTAGAAGTGGCTTGAATATGTAAACCTTCAGGGATAGTCTTGCAAAACCCAAAAATCTGAATTTTCCTTCAGGAGGTCTTGGAAAATGTACAGCTTTTTTTTTTAAAAAATATTTTTTTTTAGTTCTGTTCCTGTTGAAAACCTTATATAATTATTTTGATTTTCCTTTAGCCTCTTTTTCCCAAGAAGAATTATGAATGCCTAACTAGCTGTGAATTCCTTAAGTACATCCTGTCTGTGAAGCAAGGGGACTGCCCAGCACCTGAGAAGGCCAGTGGTTTTGCAGCTGCCTGTGTTGAAAGCTGTGAAGCTGATAGTGAATGTTCCGGAGTGAAGAAATGCTGTTCCAATGGATGCGGTCATACGTGCCAGATTCCAAAAAATCTGTACAAAGGTAGACATTATTAATATGTACTCATACTGGGCTAATAACTTCAGGCCACAATAACATCTCCTAGAAAAACAGGACTTTCCTTTCAGAGAAGTTTGTACGGGTGGGAAAAAAAAAAAGAGAGGTACCTATGAAAGGTATAACTGGACACTGAAAGAGTAGAACGCCAGAGAAAAATGTTGCTTGAGTTTCTGTTTTGTTTTGTGTTGTTTTTTCCCCCTTATGAAGCCCATGTCTGGAAATCTGTGGAATGTAAACATGTGGCTATTATGAATCATCTTAAGCAGAACAAACTTGCCGATTTAGATGAAATCTCAATTTGATGCAGATGAGAGAGAATGCAGCAGGATAATATTTAACAATAAATAGTTCGAGTCCTGCTGATTGCAAATAACATTTATGATTATAAGCCAAACAGGTAGAACTACCAAATACGAAGTGTGAGGTCATCTGGTAAAAGAACAAACCAGTGCAGTGTGTTAGGCATTGGTGTTCTTAATGACTTAAGAACAAAATAGTGAAAAGTTATAATATCCACATATATATTATTCATTATTTAAATCTAAGGCAATCTTATTCAAAAGCTTTAATTGAGTCCTGAAATTCTATGAAAAAGGTTCTCCTTGACATCCATTGGCAAGAACATACAGACTAAGAAATTATTTGCGTAGACAAACTCTAGATATTTGTTGGAATTCAAAAGCTTTATACATGGAAATACCCTGAAACTGTGCTCCTAATGCAGAGCAGTGAGCCTTTATGAAAGGCATTTTCTTGTTCCACGGAGCAGAAGTGTTTTTTTAGAAATCCATTCTCCTTATTTCACTGAAAAAAAGTAAATCCTGATCGGTTATGCTTCTGATAGCATGGGCTCTCTGTGGAGAGCCTAATCAGCAGAACTCTGAACTAAAATTCAGGCCTAGGTCCAAATCCAGACTGTTTTCCATCTGTGGATGGAAAAATGGAGAAATATGTGAAGGAGATGGTAATTTTATTTTTAAGTTCATTGCTTTAACTGTAATGTTGATGCATCTTTTTGAATGTCCCTAGTAATGAGAATGTATGTCAGAAATAATGTGGTTTGACTTTAGAATCCTGTCTTTGAGTGTACAGGATGGGCCATCAGGAAGCACTGTCTTATTTTCTTACATAAATGAAGAACATCTGATCTAGAAGTCACAGAGGTTGAGTAAGCATAAAACCGATGAAGATATTTGTCAAAGTATTTTGAAGACCAGGTAGTTCTGTGATCCAGATTTTCAGTGCAGAAGGGAAATTCTCTTCCAATAGACTTCAGATCAGCCCCTTTAAAACTATAAGCAATTAATACACTCTTTTACACAGCACCTTTTAAAATTAAAATAATTAAAATGGATCACTTAGTTATTTCTTTTGTCTTCTTGAGAAAAATGGCCATATTGTTAAACTGCCATTCATATTGCATGTGTAACAATTTACATCGTCAGGCTCAATACCACAACTACAAAGCATTCCAGTAAATGTAGTAACTGGAAAAAATTAAAACAAACAAGCAAACAAAGACATGGAAACAAGATGACATGCTTTTGTAGAGGACACAGGATATGATGGGGTATGATATGATGTATAACTGCACACTGGCAAGTCTAGTACTGTTCACCTAGTTATATAGGAGCAGAACTAACCTTCTCTAACATCTTATCACCTATCTGTAGGAGGTGCTTGCTTGTAAGAGCATATATGTCTTGCAGAGGAAGGGCAAGCCCAATATCGTACTGCCTTCTCAGCTGATGAATTCAGCTAATTAGCCTGTTCAACCTGTCTTTCTGCAACAAAGGACAAATAGAATCAGAGCAGGCTTGCTATTCCTTTCCTCCAGGGGTAAATGACCTTCCTGTCACAAAGGAAGAGTAAACTCTGCAAGCATGGCTAAGATCTATTGAATAAGTTTAGTACTTATTCTTATCATATTGACAGCACTCACAGCTGGAAAATAAACTCAGATTGAATCTAAGAGTCTACAGAAGTTCCTGTAGTTTTACTGTTGATCAGGCTCTGGAGATTAGTTACAACAACAGATATAAAATACCCATCTGATTTGCTGGATGTACAAACTGGATTTGCCCTCTAATATTGAATGCTGAAGCCCAGTCCTAGAATAACATTAATGGCAGTACCCTGCCACCAAAGTCATATATTGCAAGTGTTCTTGGGTTAACTTAAGAAGTCCAGTGATTATCCTGATTGTTTATTGGCTTGCATTCACTGTAATCTTCACACTGTCTATTATCATTGTATTTTTTCATCTTTGTTGGGAGTATTACTATTCAGTTACATAGTCTTCACATTCTTCCTTTACTGGAGGTATTGAATCATCTCTACTACTCTTCTGTCATCTGCCTTATTCACGTCTTTTAGGCCATCTCGACTAGTCAGGATTTCAGAATGTTTCCCTTCTCCATGGCCTAATTTTTTTTTTTCTATGTGAACATCGTGACGTTATAAATAACAGTAAGTGTCTAAAGTAGATTTGGTACTTTATAAATAGAAATGGAAGCAATATTTCTGCTTAGAAATAAAACAGTTTAAAAATGCAGAAGAAAAAGGAGTGAATAGAAGGGGATGGAAAATGTGTGATCAGGTTCACTTGGTCTAAATGCGCGTATACATCCCCAAATAAGGACAAGGACATGTATCTTTTTCTACACGCAACTAGTGACAGCTGAAAAAATTATCCATCACCCTTTTCCTGTTCAGAAGCTAGTGGTCTCTCAGGTGTGATGATACACCTACTTGTGTGAACTTTCCAGGACCTCTTTTTAATAAAGATTTTGGTTTCATGCTTTCTAAACCAGCCTAACTAACTTTGACTGAAATATGTAAGGGAACAATCCATACAGCAGACCAAACTGCAGATCTAGGCAAGATAAATTGTGAAAAGTAGATTATGACATTTAAAGGGTATGTTGGTATGACAATATCATAACAGGATAGCTGGAGCCAGATGGTCACCCACAGTTTAAATGCTCCTTTCATGCTTTCAGAAAAACAGATTTGTATTTAAAAAACAGTGTACGGTTTTAAAAGTACACATTTCTGAGTCTTTGAACAACTGTGTTTACAATTGTACTAATGCCATGAACGTACCCTTTGCTGTCCGAAACCTTTCCATGGAAACTTTTTTAATTCCTGGGGAACTAATATTTAAGATACAGATTCTTGTGATGGCCCAGCATGCATTTATTTTTTGTGGCACAGAGATGCATGTGCTGTTTGAAAGACACCTTTAGAAACATTTTTCCTGGACGCTGGTATTGAACTCATACAGCAATCAGTGATTTGAATTCTTCAGTTAAGCACTGCAGGCTTCAGAGGGCTAATTTGTTCCAGCAAGATGAAAGGGCTGACCATTTACATAATAAAAAGCACATTGAAGAGTAATTGGATCTACACATCTGGATATTAAATTGATGTTGCTCATTCTACAAAAGTATTTTGAAATGCGCTTGTGCTGGGCTCTCGGTGTTTGTGCCGCTGTGCTCCATCTGCACGCAATTCCCTACCAGCGGAGAGGCAGAGATACTCGCAATCAAGTGAATCCAACTGCCCCTAATGCAAAGCAGATGGAAGTTTTCTTAACATGCAAATTCTAGGATTATTGTACATCATAATTAAAGAAGGATTTTTAAATGTGGAAATTCGAACTGACATGTTCTGTGATATTCGTTATATTAGACTGCTGGCTGCTGAAGGTTATCCAGTTTTAAACTGCTGCGATAACCAGATTTACATACTTGATTTTCCTCAGGCTAATTTTAGATTTTGTCAAGGGCTACAATATCAGTTTTTATTTACTTACAGCTAATTGTATATTCAGGTTTAGGAGAAGACCTCTTAAAATACGAAAGCTGTTTGTTCACCTAAGGAAATTTTATTACTCAGTAATCTGTGGCAGACTGAGTAGGAAACAATTTATCAAACCAACACATACAGCTGGACACCCACTGAAATTACAAAATAACTAAAGTGCATGCGATAACTTACTAAGAAGGTTATATGTCAGCACAGAAATCTTATTTGTGACATATCCTGAAGTGACAAAATGCTACACACTCAAATATGTGAGTTCCTAAGGTCTGTCTAGAGAAAAGTATCTAACACTTGGTTAGTTGATTTAATCAAAAGATGCCAAATCTGAAGAGTTGTTTTTTCCTTCAAGCTACTGCAGATATTTTCAAAGAAAGTGTTGTTACCATCAGTAGAAACAACAGAAATAACTGTCCTTCAGTTTCACTGTCTAATGAAAAATTACTGTAAAATTTTAGAAAGACATCTTTGTCTCTGAAATGTAACAATTGGACAGTATACGTGAGATATAACATATGTATTCCAAGATGCCTTGGAGTTACCTTTCTTAGATCTTTAGGGAAGAGTCTGGAGTGACACATCATACCATACAGTTACATGTGAGTCAATAAGATCATGCTGCCATGGAGAAGGGAAACAGTTCCCTTAAATATATCAGACTAATATAAGTTGTTTGAAATAATCCTGCTTCTCTAGTCCGCACTAGTAAGACCTTAGACATGGTCTGAGTCCAGGTTTAGGCTTGATTCTGGAGAAGTGCAGTGGGCCAATGGGAGAGTTTCCAGAGACAACTGTGAAAATGATCAGAGGTCTAGAAACACTGATTTAAAAGGAAAATGCAGTGCACTGTGATTATTAGACTGAAGAAGAAAACATTGAGAGGCATGGGAACAGTCTTGCGGTACATAAAAGGCTTGTCTATAGATGAAAGCAAGAATCTGTGCTCCACAATCCATGAACATCATGGACAAGTATGGAGTTTAAGATGCAGTGGAGGAGACTAAACAAATTAGTGAAAAAGCTTCCTAATCATAGGCATAGAGAAGTAGTGGAGCAGATTACTATGTGATGCTGTGGAAATTCTGTCATTAGATGTGTTTAAGCACAAATTAGGTAAAAACTGCACAACAGGTATAGTTGATACTTCATGGGATCAAAGGAATTTTTCTCCAGATTATCAAAGCATGTTTGGAACGTGTTTTTTGTGAGATCAGTTTTAGCTTACAACTTTCAGATCCCTTAGTTTTTAAATTAAATAAATAAATAATTTTGAAGATTTTTAAAAGCAACTTTAATGTTAGCAGAGAAAGCTCATTTATGTGCACTTCTGAAGCTCCCACACTCATCAGCCTATCCATTTCCCCCTTTACTCCTTCTGTCTGATCAACAATCTCCTTCTTTTAAAATTACTTTTTTATACAGATTCATCTACATATGGTTTAATTGCATCTTTCAGATTACTTACATATTTTCATCTGCATGTTCCTGTTACAGGAGTTCCACTGAAACCCCGGAAAGAATTAAAATTCATGGAACTTCAGTCTGGAGACCTGGAGGTGAAGTGGTCTTCAAAATTCAATATTTCCATTGAGCCTGTGATCTATGTTGTTCAGAGGAGGTGGAATCAAGGAATCCATCCAAGTGAGGATGATGCTACTAACTGGCAAACTGTGGCACAGGTCAGTTCTTTGTAAAGCGACATGGATCCCTAGCTTCCAGACCATGATCTAAATGTCCTCTTCAGATCAAAGAAGAGATAGATCACTTACAGGTGGGGAGGCTCATGCCCTTCATAGGGTCTCTCTCCAGGTCATGACAGAGCTGCAGACAGAATCCAGATCGCCAAGGGCTCACTTCACTGCTCAGTGCATTGTTTTCCAGATTTACTCAAGGGAAATGAACTTAATATTGTCACTTCCAGCTTTTCAGTTATAGCAACATAAAATGCCTTTGGTATGTGTTAAAAATCACTCCATAAAAAATGTGTGAATATATCAGTAAAGAAGGAAGTAATGGTTTCCTTTCCCCCAAAAGAAAAAACTACTCAGAGGTTTCTGTTTTCAAAATGAATTTATTTTGTGGGTTTTCTCTCTATAGATAAAAATCTATAGAACTAGCTGGAGGCTTGATTTTCTTCAGGCCAGTGAGTGGCACTTTCTTGTAAGCACATACTTATGATCTATTCAGATGGGGATTTCAAAGTCTCTAAAAGCCACAATGTCTTGAAAAATGTAGAATTAGATACCAAAATCCATTGAAGGAAGCACATAAGAGACATAGTCCTTTACTGAGCCATCTGGATCCTCACAAGTCTATGGGACCAGATGGGATCCATCCTAGGGTGATGAGGGAGGTAGCAGAAGAACTTGCCAAGCCTCTCTCCATCATCTTCTAACAGTCCTGGCTCACTGGGGAGGTCCCATATGATTGGAAATTGGCCAATGTTACCCCAGTCCACAAAAAGGGCTGCAAAGCTGACCCTGGCAACTACAGGCCTGTCAGCCTGACCTCAGTGCCTGGCAGGGTTATGGAGCAGATCATCCTGAATGGAATCACACAGCACCTTCAGGATGGACAAGGGATCAGACCCAGCCAGCACGGGTTTAGGAGAGGCAGGTCCTGTCTGACCAACCTGATCTCCTTTTATGATCAGGTAACTCACCTGGTGGATGAGGGGAAAGCCGTGGATGTGGTCTATCTGGACTTCAGCAAGGCCTTTGACACTGTCTCCCATAATATACTCCTGCAAAAGCTGGTAGCCCATGGCTTGGACAAGTGTACTCTACGCTGGGTTAAGAACTGGCTGGAGGGCCGGGCCCAGAGAGTGCTGGTGAATGGGGCTGCATCTAGCTGGCGGCCAGTCACTAGTGGTGTTCCCCAGGGGTCAGTGTTGGGTCCAGTCCTATTTAACGTCTTTATTGACGATTTAGATGAGGGGATTGAGACCATCATCAGCAAATTTGCTGATGACACCAAGTTGGGAGGGAGCGTCGACCTGCTGGAAGGCAGGAGGGCTCTGCAGAGGGATCTGGACAGACTGGAAAAATGGGCTGATTCCAATGGGATGAAGTTCAACAATGCCAAGTGCCGGGTGCTGCACTTTGGTCACAACAACCCCCTGCAGCGCTACAGGCTGGGCGCAGAGTGGCTGGGGAGCAGTCAGACAGAAAGGGACCTGGGGGTACTAATTGACAGGAAGCTCAACATGAGCCATCAGTGTGCCCAGGTGGCCAAAAAGGCCAATGGTATCCTGTCCTGTATCAAAAATAGCGTGGTCAGCAGGACAAGGGAGGTGATCCTTCCCCTGTACTCTGCATTGGTGAGGCCACACCTGGAGTATTGTGTTCAGTTCTGGGCCCCTCAGTTCAGGAAAGACATTGAAGTGCTGGAGCGAGTCCAGAGAAGAGCAACAAGACTGGTGAAGGGACTTGAGCATAAGACCTGTGGGGAGAGGCTGAGGGAGCTGGGGTTGTTTAGTCTAGAGAAGAGGAGGCTTAGAGGTGACCTCATCACTCTCTATAACTACCTGAAGGGAAGTTATAGCCAGGTGGGGACTGGTCTCTTCTCCCAGGCAGTTAGCAATAGGACAAGGGGGCATGGGCTTAAACTCTGCCAGGGGAAATTTAGGCTGGATATTAGAAAGAAATTCTTTACAGAGAGAGTGGTCAGGCATTGGAATGGCCTGCCCAGGGAGGTGGTGGACTCGCCGTCCCTGGAGGTTTTTAAACTGAGATTGGACATGGCACTTAGTGCCATGATCTAGTAAACGGACTAGAGTTGGACCAGGGGTTGGACTCGATAATCTCTGAGGTCTTTTCCAACCCAGTCGATTCTGTGATTCTGTGTGATTCTGTGATTCTGAGGTCAGTGGGACTCAGTGCACAGTCTCCAAGGCATGGCTTGGGTCTTATCAAAAAGGTAAGAAATAAAATGGGTGAGAAGACTGTTTATTTTTTAAAAATTAAAACAAAGAGTGAAAAAAGGCTAAAACCTTTATTCTTTGTAAAGCTGTGTTCTTTTCAGGTTACTCTTCAGTTCATAAAAGACTATGATGTCATGCTTTTATCACTCAGTGCAATCCAGACTGAAAATGTAAGATTCATGAGCAAACATTTCTTAATGAGAAGCAGCCAACAGAGCATAAATTTTCACTTAGTTCCTTCCCAGTATCAATCTGTTTTTACCATGCTGACAGTCCACCTGGGTGGCAGAGTTCCAATCGTTTATCTTAACTGCTTCATCCTCATCTCTACTGACAAGAAAAGTAAAAAGCTGATTTTGAAAAGACCTGCGGGATGTCATTATAGCTAGGAAGAAATGGACAGAGAGAATAAATAGAACCATCTACAAAATAAAGTAAGGAGTTCAAATTCTGTAACAATCTGTGCTCATTCTCAATTCAGATTGTGTAGGAAAAACCTACCTTAAAACAATGTCAAGCTTGTGAAATTGAACAGTTATAAGTGAAGTTTTCAGATTCAGTGTGGTGCTACAGGAGGCTGTCACTGTATTAGAGTTTTAACCAGAAAAAGTCACCTGCAACAGTCTGGCATGAAACCCGGTTTGTGCAAGCCGGAGGGAATATGCACACTTCCAAACCTGATAAGGTTTCAGTGACTTATTTATTGTCTCTCGGCTGAGTTGTGGGTTTTCAATCTGCATTATATTAAGGGAATAACCTCTGCCTTTGCTACCAGGAAAGCACCATGTAGCTAAAAAGAGCCAGACCTGAATGACTCCTCACCGTTATCATGCCACGTATATGTGCTAGAGCGTAGAAGGCCAGCTCTTCTGGCTGGTGGATCCAGGCTGCAAAGATCGCACAGTGCTGTGCTTTTTCTCATCCCAGAAACAGACCTCATACACACTTCTGGAAACATGCACTATATATGCTCTGCAGTAGTGGAGAATATATGAACTTCTGCCTTCCTCCAGTGGCTGTACAGGAAAGAGTGTTTCAGAAGTGTGTTCCTGTGCAAGACTGTTAAGAATCCTGACAGCTGCCATTCCTGGGGGTCTGTTACACGTGGACAGAAGGGACTGAATTAATCACTGTGGCAGGAGAAACCTCCTCCAACTGACATCTCAGAATTTCCTTGTCCCTTCTGCATCATAGGAGATGCGTGCATGGTTGCATGATAGAGCCCGCTGGGGATGTCAGTCCAGAACAAGCTTCGGGATGCCTGACTGGCTTTGTGAACTGTGTATACCTTATGGGGCATACAGCCTGGGCTTCCTTCAGGGTTGCTAGTAATCAGAATTTCTGTCTCTACAGACTAATGTACCTCCATGGTGTTTGTAGTTGCAGACATCCCACCAGGCAGTCAAATTTGTTAAGTGTGGCTGCATGCAATAGAACTTATTTTCCAATATCAGCAACAAGGTTGGATAACCAGATTGATTAAAGTGACTGTGTGCACAGCCTCTGGGCTTTTCTTGTCCGTATATCTGAGATTTTTTTCTCATATAATTCCAAAACATTGTGGTATAGACCTTAATTATAGGCAAAGACTGTGAAGAACTCAGCCGTTCAGCTGAGAACTCCTGAGGAATCTCAGTCCAGGGGAGATGATGCTGGCTCTTCCATTACTCTGCAACTTAAGCTAGAAAGCATGTAAAAAGCACTTGAAGTTCAAAAAGGCTGTGGGTGAGAATCTGAATTTCTCTACATCTATGCCCATATGTAATGTAATTATGCAAAGTTTTTGTTAGCATCTTCTTATAAGAAATTTTATGTTTTATCAGAGGTCCTCATCTGAAATTTTGTTTTTATTATCTGTCCAAGAAGAAATTGGGTTATAATTTTCAATAACTTTATTTTAAAGTGTTTATTTTCAATAAAACTGGCTGTTTTCTATTGCCTTTACATGAGTCAATTTGCAAGTAATTTTTCATGTCTCAGATAAATTTTTACTTGGTATTGAAAAAATTATTTTGAAAACATATTTTTCCTTTGTATTCTATTGTTTTATCAGTCTTTCTCGATGTTTTCTTTTTAAGGAAGGCTCACTCTATTAATACATTATTTATTTAAATCTCCAAGTATATAAAGAAAGCAAACATCTTGTAAAATATTTTAGTTATTTTTCACTTCAGGAAGAAGGAATTTTGTTAACTTTAGTTTTCTACTGCATGTTTTTGGGAAAACTTAAGTAACCATTTGACTAATTTCTGTTGGTTAATATAAAAACTATAGGAACTAAGCTACTAGTTAGCCTAGTTAGCCATGATGTACAGTGTCCTAAGTGATTATGCCAAGTTTCTTATACTGCTGTTTTTTTAAGGTTTAACTAGCAGAGCAGGACCTGCTGCACCATCCAATGAGAATACTGTGTATCTTGTGAACAAATTTATAATTCTGTTTGTTGCTATATGCTTTCTAAAAATAATACTATTACTGTTTACATTGGAAACTTAGATATTTAATCGTATGAAGCTAATTAATGAAATTAATTCAAATGTGCCAGGTCAGTTATTTTCAGACAGAATACATCTGTTATGTGTGAATGGATGTCAAATATGTGAGCGTGTGCACATATATACACACACACCCCCCAATTTATATGTACATATACATATGGGCAGACAGTTATGAAGATTACTTACTAGTTTATTCCTTTATTAAAACAAATAAGGAGCAGTATTTACTACTAGCTTGATTGTGACAGACCTTAGTGCTTTACCTTGGAATTGCCAAAACTCTGTGGACAACTCATCACGGTCTACAGCTTCCTCATAAGGGGAGGAGAAGGTGCCGAACTCCTTGGAGTAGTAACACAAGAATCCTGTCTGAATGGCCTAACTGCTCTGCTGCTGGATCATAAGTTCTTGCTTCTTCCTCCCCATCCTAACTAATCCCACCTTCCCCTTACAAGAAGTTTTAGCTTTCAGTCTTCCGTTCTCTGAGGAACAGTTTTGCCCGTGAATGTAGAACATGTCCTAATTCAAAATAGCACACAACATTGAAGATGCTAGGCTGTATTTTCTCCCAGCCTTTCAGGCAAAGGATGGGATTAAAATACTCTGGGTAGGTTGTTTAATCATTAGTCAGTTTTATGAGCAGCAGGAGGAGATTTCTATAGGAATTTTGAAGAGTATAGCAGATAATTCCCCTTTGAAAGGGAATGAAGGAAACACTTTCAGGAGAGGGCTCAAGGTTTAAACAGTGAAGGGCTGCTGGGAGAGGAATAGAACTGTTAGTGCTTGCTAAATGGGGCAGCTTTGGGCAAATCTCAGACAAATTTTCACCTGAAATTTTCTTCTTTCTGGCAACTGGAAGTGACCTGTTGTCCCTCTGACCTGAAATGCACTCTTGAGGAGTGTCAAGCTATTCTCTGTGTTCTCTAGATCATGTTGTTGCGATTGTGTGCTGCTCTTACATAAAGCTGTATCCTGATGTAGTAAATGGGAACTTTCCCATGTCTTCACTGAGCTTTGGATGATGCTGAAGGTGGACATGTTGATCAGTGATTTTTGTCTGAAGACCCATTTGTTATTTTATTCCAAATGAAATGCCTATTAGGATTGAAAGTTGGCTTTGACGCAGTAAATAGGTAATGTGTAGCTAAAATAAATAGCAATGATGATCCCATAATGATCTGAGGGCCAATCTTTTGTCTTTTATTTATGATTCTTAAAAAATATATTATGAATATTATGATCTCAGCTCCAAAGATACTAAAGTAATGAGAACTAACTGAAGCAATTAAACAAAAAATTCAGTTTACCATTAAGGTAGTATAAGATATCTCAATAGTCTTTAACTCTTTCTCAAAATCTATTATATCTATGTAAAGGTTGCTTAGAGGTGCCGAAGTAGTTTAAAATCTATAATTCAGGAGTTACAGATACACCTCCTACGTGCCATTGAGTTTAACAGAAGCTTTGCCAACAAAATTAATAATGAAAGTAACAGGCCCGAGGCATGTTCATAAATTAAAATAATTTTAATGATATGGATTGGCACATTATTTGATCTTACAGTATTTCATGGTTACCACAGAAGACTGAAACAACTGAAATCTTTTCTTTTAATCAGTCCTAGCAGAATAGATAAGCTGATGCAAGATTCCTTAGTTGAGGAATTTAGGGTCAAGTCTATTCAAATTATGCTTGCCTTGTAACTAAATTCAGCAAATCTGTTTTTAAGAACCCACAGTGTTGTAACTAGTTAATTGCAATTAGATATTGGTCCTGACCATGATCTCAGTTACAGCAGTAGCCTGAATACATCTGAGATTTATTTTTCTGTTAATATAGTGAGAGTTGATATTACTCTAGTTCATTGTCATGTCTTATCTGCAAGTTCTTGAGTAGGTGGGACTGCACGCTGGAAAAAAATAGCACATTTGAATGCTCTATGAAATTAAAATAATAGTAAAAGTTGGTTCAGGTAGGTTCTTTCTTCCCTAGGGGAACCCCTTCATTGGACAAGAGAATGTACTCTACAGGTAACATAAAAGCTAAAAAAATAATATGAAGCAGACAGTGAAAGCATAGGGACTTCTGCATGAGCTGAAAAGACAAATACAGGCATCTGAATGGAGAAGGACTCTGAGTAGCAGCAACATGTGAGGGGCTCAAAGTCTGCAACTCTTGCCAGTTTGAGAGCAGTCTGTAGTGCAGTTGAGAAAGGCTCTCTTTTCTTTACATGCAAACACAAGTGAGATACCTGTTCCCTGAATTTTGCTTGTCACTAAATGAAGAGATTAAGTACTGGGTAACATCTACAAATTTTATTGGTCAGGGCTCTAAAAGTACCATTGCTGGAGAGCTGAAGCAACTTCCTCAGGTTCTGTCTGAGTTAAGTCAGCAGTTGCAACTTTTCTACATGGTTTGGAAAGAGCAAAAACCAGAAATGATGCTGTGTCTTTTTTTGAGAAGTACTTGACATCATTGCAAGTAGCATTGAATCCTATACAGGGAAGGTGGATTTTAAAGTTATAGAAAACAGAGCTTGTGAAAATAAATTGATGTGTCTACATTTTTGATGAGCTTGCATGTTTGGTCAGTAATGATAATCAGTGTTGATTGCATAGTAGGCATATACCAGACATTTGGTTCGGGTTCATGTGTTATTTTGGTTAAAGAATTTAATTAAAACACAATAAACATGATATCCTAAGATAAATTGAAAACTGGATAATTGAGAAGTAATTGTAAAAGTAAAATCAGCAACAAGTGGATGAGTTTCTGAAGAGTTCTACAAAAATGCTACATCTTCTGTAATTGCAGTGATTCAGTGGTTACAAGAAGACTGTTCAGTTCTCGTGTTTGTACCTTAGGAAAAATAAGGAACAGTGCAGAAGGTAGCTCATCAAAGATTAAAGGGGAAAAAAAACTAGAGGAAAGCAGGGCTCAGAATAAGAGCACATAAAGCACCTCCTACTTAAAGGGTTCAGAGTGCATCTATGTTTATGCCATATTTCAGTGGTTAAGGCGCTTCTCACAGAAGGTGGATATTGAACTCATGACACAAGCAGTCTCAGTGGGTGTTGTTGGAGAAAAGGTCACCTCCTATGACCTGAGAAAAGTCTGCAGGGAAGAGTTAAGGCTGTGAGTGTCTTTTTGACATAAGTGCCAAAGATCTGAAGAAGGCTTACATTCATTACCTGAGGGGTTTGTGTTTCCTGTGAACCAGAAAAGGCAGCTTCTCACAGCTCTGGATTTTGTGAAACCATTTTGGACCCCTGATTCTCTGTGAATTGAGAACTGGAAAAATGAGTCTTGTGACCTGGGGCAACGAGTTCCCTGAAATGTCAGCATCTGAACAGCTAGGCGCTGTACACTGGTGAAGGTTGTGATAACTGGAGAACTAATTTTGTGAATTTAACACTTCACTGGTTTTCTAAAGGTTACTTTTTCCAGAAGAGACCTGCAATGCACTGTAGAATTGGGTGGTTATATGATTTTGTTCACAGCTGTAAGTGCTTTGTAGTGTAGAATGATGCTCGGAGTCAGGTGAGGTGCTTGCATACATCCTGATGACACTGTGCGTATTAAAAAAGTGCAGCCCCTGCCCTTCAGTCTGACTGACTGGTCTTGCATGAGAGATGATAGCACAAGTAGCCATGTCAGAACAAAGAAAGTAAACATGACATTTACCCCCCAGACTACGGATGAGCGGGTTCGACTGACGGACATCCGAGCAAGCAGGTGGTACCAGTTCCGTGTGGCAGCTGTGAACGTGCACGGGACAAGAGGCTTCACGGCACCCAGCAAGCACTTCCGATCCTCGAAAGGTTAGTTTTTGTTTGCTATATCTGGTGCTCACCTTCCACTCACTCACACGTGGACCGTAACATGATCTTCCTGCTTTTGTGAAATAAGGTTTTTAACAGGTGAGTTTATTGGTGGTTTCACCACCAGCTTTAAAAATGATGTGATATTTGTTTGAAGTCGGCAAAGGAATTAAAGGTTAAAGATGTCATTATTGTTTTATCAGTAAGGGGTCTCAATGAATACACCTCCTTTTAAACATTTTCCGGACAGTTGATATCAAACAACATGACCCTGACCATGAAATATGAAGGAACTGCAGTTTCAGTGTGTTGTTCTAAGAGGTTTCTCTTGTTTGTCTTTTTAGTTATGAGAAATATGTTGCTGCCATATGTTTAGCAGCATACTGAAATATTTTGTTGCCTGTAGCTAAATAATTACATCTAAATAATAGTATCTAAAAATTGTTTTGATGGAACTGTGTGCTCTCTTAATATAAATTTCCCCTTGCTAGCACTAATCATGAGGGCTTAAGAGTAAAAAGGATATAAATGCTAAGTAGCATGTTTCTGTTCATTAGATAGGCATGCTGGACAAACCACAAAGTATTGTAGGAATTTGCATTGCCATTTCTGGTTTTGCAAGAGTTTGGGAAATAAAACAACTTAAGATAAGAAATAAGATTATTTCTGTACCAATAAATGGTATTTGGAGGATGAAGGAGATGGAAACAGATCTCCCATCCTGTGAAACTGCTGCCATTGTCCCTGGTGTACCTTTGACCCATGCAAAGCAAAATTTTCCCAGATGACTCTCAGGCATAATATAGGAATTAGCACAGGCCAGAAATTATTCCTGACAAACAGATGATCTGGATGTGGTTACCCTATCTTAAAGACAATAGATAATGTGGGCATAGGTAAACTATGCTAATTGGCTTTAGTGCCAAAGAATGAGATCTGTCACTCTTCACTATACTAATAGAAGTAGTTTCTAATAGAAAGACTTGTCTTTGTTTTAGTAGTGACAGAATGTTTACACAGGTATAACACATACTTTGAGGAATGCATTTCCTCCTCTTTCTGAAGACACAATTATCTTGCAATATGGGCAGTTCCCATCTACAGGTTCCTGTGCTAGCTTTTAGCTTACTGTTTGGCCATAGTCCATCCTAGAAAAAATCTTACTGTAGATGCAGTTATAGAGGCATGCAAGTGCTTTTGCTGGCATGGATGCTTAATTACTTACGTTAGACTTGATAAGTTTTTAGTTTAACTTGATAAGTTGGCTGGCATAGATAGCCAATTACTGCTGTGACCACAAACGTTTTCAAATATAAAAACAAGTATTTTTTTTAAGAATGTATTATACTTAAGTAGCATACCATTTCAGTCACATCAAAAATACTGTTTCTTCAAGCTCTGTGTTGAGCTTTCTGCAAGGCCTCAGCAGCAGCAGTAGCTTTCTCTTTGCTTTTTGTCATGAGCAGCACTTGAGCAGATACAGCACGTTGTTGCTGAATCTGGCACCAATGTTCTTTTAAACTCAGATCATTGTCAGTTGTTTTACTGACATTTTCCAACTATTCTGCTTGGAACCACTGTAATTGCAATTACATAAAGGTATATCATGGCAACAGTGAGGTTTTGGCTTGATTGTGACATTTTCAGGCAGGATTTGTATTACTTTCCAAAAAATTCATTTGCTACTGAGTGTGCTATCCACAGGAGTATATATTGTTCAAAATACCTACATTGGTAATGGATATAAGAATATCCATGGTAAGTCCTTCTGAAGGTCTCTTTAGCCCAGTATCTGACACCAGCCAACAGTGGGTTTCTGGAGAACAGTGTAAGAGCAAGATAAGCACACAGGGATATTTTTTCAGAATAGTCTCCCAGCTGGCAGTGATTTCTGTTTCAGGAGCTTGTGGTTTTGAAATGATAACATATTAGATACCAGAGTCCTCTTTTTCCAGGATCTCTGCAGCTAGCCCTGAAGCACGTGCTGCTCACAGCTGGCTGGTGGTAGCGGGGAGCACTTTTAGGACTTTGTGACAAGGACAATGGAAGCCAGTAGTACCTCTGCATGCTCTTACTTAATACATGAAAATAACAGCATCTTGATAATGGCAGGAAGTATGCAGCCAGCGTTGTTCAAAAGGCTTTTATAACTCTCAACAATTTTCAAGTCTGAACTCCAGCCCTCGACAGAGAGTGATGAGTTGCCAGACAAACAGCAAGGAGTTCAGTTAGCTATCAGCTTCGTAGCCAAAATCATTCTATGCTGGCAGCTCATTTGACTACTTCAGAGTCTTAGGTATTATCAGTGGTTATTATGAAGGTACCATGTTCACCAGATGAAACATGTAGTTGCTGTAGGTGACACAGATGAAGATGTTGCTAAGTGGTGACTATTGGGAATGTCACTGAGATGCTTCAGTTGCTATCTCTTAGCATCCATGTCCCTGTATAGGCACTCATAGCAGTTAGAGTTGTAGTGTAATATAGACATTTAATAACTAGTCTGGAGCTTGGTGGGAAGCAGCAGCCCCTGCCTGGCAGAGAGGCAAGAAGCTACTGCTCAGATGTGCATAGCTTTTTTGAGTGCCAGCATCTTCTGGCCCCTGCTGAGCTCCTACAGGCACATTTAACCTCCAGTTTGGAAAAGGAAAGCGGACTTTGGCACATCACCTTTGGAAGTTTGCTGACTGTGCTACGTTTTTGTGAAGTGTGGACAGAAATTCACATCAGTTCTTGTACTGTTTCAAT
This sequence comes from Streptopelia decaocto, assembly GCF_964273445.1. Taxonomy (NCBI): domain Eukaryota; kingdom Metazoa; phylum Chordata; class Aves; order Columbiformes; family Columbidae; genus Streptopelia; species Streptopelia decaocto. Next base: position 99,922,780 of record NC_138663.1, on the reverse strand, counting down.
TCATCCTGTTGTGCCAAGACCAAGAGAAGATTATTATCTTCATTAGACTTAACAGAAGTTTTCTTCAAAAATAAGCCCTTTGATCAGGATACATGACAGCAGTTCTTAAGACAGCTTCTCATACAGGGTGCTGAACTTTTACCAATTTATAATGAATAGCAAATTATTTGGGTTTATTTTTTCTTTAAAGGAGGACAAGCATGATATATAATCTGAATCTAGGGAGGACTACGGCACCACAAAGTCTCTGTCATCAAATATTTTAAGCTGTTAAAAAGAATATTTGAAAAACATTGGTGCTGTAATTACTTGGAGAGAAGCATTTTGTCTGGTTACCACAATACTGTTTTATACTATTCTGTGTTTTTTGCAAATGCAAAAAATATGATCTCTAAGTAAACACAACAAAGTAAGGTTTTGTTTTATCCAAAGTAATGTTGAGTCTTCTAAGGTATGTAATTTCCATTAACTTTTGTATCACTAAATAAAGCTCCTTATTATCAACATTTAATCAAAGTTTAATTTCCCAATCAAGAAAGACAAAAACAGGAACAAGAGTATTTTGTCAAGCGTTCTAGCTTACCATTTTTTATCTAGTTGTGTTTTGAGGTTTTCTGTACTGCAACTTCTGATGCTCTTCTACTGTAAATGTTTGAGAAAAAGGCTCATCAGCTGTTTTACGCTGCCTCATGTGTTCATTTATGGCATTGATCTGTAAATAATAAATAATCAAAGTGACACAGCTGAGATAATTTATTAAATATTCAGAGCTTAAGCAGGGAGGGGTTTTTTTATTTTTTTGTAAAGGAAATGAAGTGTTTGCTTGTGCTTGTCTGGCATGGCTCTTCACAGGGCATGAAGTGATTCTTCATTTTGCCAAAATGCAATTCCAAAATTATAAGAAAACAGGTTAGACTATGCCTATGTGGAGCATAGTGGCAACTGAGTGGCAACAATTTGCAATAACAGTAATAAATAAAGCTAACAGAATACCTGGCAGAACATTTTTGATCCTCAAAGGTACAAGTATATTTCTCTTTATATTTTTATTGAATCTTTCCAAGCTTCTTCATTTTCTCTGGTAGCAGGAGAGAATTGTACCTACACTCCACAAACGAGTCTCCTTGGATGAAAAGCTACCTGTGCTTTTCTCTCATTAGCAAGCAGCAGATAGCCTAACCGAGCTTGTCAGAAGCTGCTTGGCATTAGTAATACAATTTCTAATTTTTTGCATTTGGGTAAGTGTTTTCAGGCTGTTTTTTCTAGCTTCTTATGATTTATGATGTGAATGAACTCTTAGTAACAGAGACTGCAGTTAACTAGAGGGATCAGCGTTAGGCATTTCCATCTAATATATTATCTTGCAGGCCTGTAGTTTGCAGTTAGGTACTGTGCTATTTTCCACGGCAAAAAGAGGCTGTAAGATCAACACAATGAGCCCGAACCATCTGATCCCTCTACCTTTGCTAAAGGTTTTTATCTTCAACATGAAGGCAGTCGCTAACATACACAGGATAAGTTGTCAAGCAAAAGGAAGCAGACAACATTGTTTCCACAGCACATAAGTACCACTCTGGATGTGATTTCATGCATACATTACTGAGTGTTAGTAAAACCAGAACAGACACCCACTCCCGGCAATAAAATTCTTTCTGTTGCTCCTCTGGGACCAATTATTTTTTTATACTGTTGCACAGCTGGTTTATGTGTGCCATTTCCATTGGGCAAAGCCAGTCCTCCCGCTTATGTCTTGGAACTGCTTAATGATTGGAAACTTGTCTGTAGAGCAACTTCAGCAGATTTTTACAGTTGGAAGGTGTAATGTTTAAAAGATAGCAATGGGAGATCCATGTTAAATAAATTTTTAAAAAACCTATATAAAAAGGGGTTTAAGTTAAGAGTCAAACTTGCTATCACTTTTACAGCTTAGAATGAGAATTCCAGTTCCAATGTCATTATTTTCTTCTCTGACATATATTACAAATCATTTACTGTTTTCATGACAGTTGCCACATTTAAAGCCGAAGTGGATGCATTGCAGCAGTGTGTGGTGTTATTCTCGTGTACAGCTTGCCCATACCATTTCATTAAGGTTGCAAAGTGCTTCCAGATCTTGTTGATTGAAAGAATTTTGTAAAATATAAATTGTCTATCACTATGTTTACAAATATGAGTGTGGGAAGATGTTTATTTTGAAATGCTGGTGATGTGAGGGTTTTCTTTTTTTCCTTTACTTGCAGCAAGGAATCCTCCCTTCTGGGGACTGGAGACAGAGTTTTGCTTGTGATGGCTGAGTAGCCAGAAAGACAAGAATTTTAAGTCCTTTGGGTATCCTCAAGCCAGATACAATCCAGACAAATGCAGTACTTACTCCATGTGCTGGAACAGCAGCCTCAGCTTTGACCTAATGAAGCCATCATTTCTAGCAGCGAGAAGTGATTTACTTGTCAGGCTGCTGAGACCAGAATTTTTTCGGATTTGAGGACAGCTGTCTCTGCCAAATTCTAGTATATGTGTAATGACTCCTATTTTATTTGAGTTGTAGTATAAACTGCAAAGGAAAAGCTGCAACTAGCATCACTCTTTCTGCAAACCAAAGAATTTGAATTAACACTCAGATAAATTCATGTATATTGAATTTCAGAACTTTACATTTGAAAAACTGGCAGTAGTTTCCATTCCAGTAATTTAATGTTTATGTGTCTGAATTATACGTGGGGACAGTCAATCAAAGGGATCACAGATATTTGAAGACTAACAGTAGAATGACTGTTAGCTTCATGGTCAGCAAAATGACAGTTTAGCTTCATAGTCAGATTAACAAACACCTTAGGTATTATATATAAGCTTTATAATCCAGTAGCAGTAATTAGACCTTGAAGTATTTCAGCACGAGTTGTATAACGCATTTAATGTTTCCATAGACATAAGCATATCAGAGCACCTTGTATAAGCATGGCTTTGCCATTCAATAATGCAATAGTGAAGGCTTTAAAAAAATGGAAAAAACTGTCAGGCATGTGTTATGGAGTTATGTGTGTTATGCTTTTATATTTAACAGATTTTTGTGGTTTCTTTGGTTTTTTTTGGTTGTTTTGTTTGTTTGTTTGTTTGTTTGTGGGTTTTTTTTGAGAGAGGTGGTTTTGGAGAGGTCTGGGTTCTTTTCAGGTTTGTTTATATTTTGACGGTGGGGTTTGTTTGTTGTTTTTTTTTTTTTAATAGCAGAGATCATTATATCTTGCCTTGCTGCTATTCCTTCTCACTTGTTTGTTTTGCTGGTGAAAGTCAATCCTTTGAAATGAAAGAAAATATTAATATTCTTGTGGTTTTTGGCTTACAAAATGATAGTTCTGCCAGTTTTAATAGTGATGAATGTCACAGAAATATGTAGAAATAGATGAATAAGTTATATAAAGGTACTGAAATACTTAATATGGAATGGATCCTCAGCTGGTATAAAATGCTCAGTAAGTGGCTTCATATTTCAGGTGATGCACCACAAATCCAATAAATATTTTACTGTTATGACTCTACAATCAGACAGGATTTTTTCTTTCAGATTATTAAATGCAAAACTGTATTTTTTTTTGTCTCTCACATCATGCATCCTTCTATCTATTTTATTATTTTCTCCAGTTTAGTTTACTGGTTTTATAAAAGCTCTTCTAGAAAATGTGACTCTCTCAAATGTCTTGCCTATTCATGTCTGTCAACTGCAGATCTCTTTCCTTTCTGTCTTCTGCTTCCACCACCACTCTTTCTCCTGTTCAAAGGCATTTTTGTGGATGACATTTGCGAGAATTGCAAATGAGAGACTTTGAAGAAAGGGGACACTCAGGAAAATGTTTCTGCTGTTGCTCTGTTATTTCACATGTGTATTCCTTTTAAGAGGACGTTCTTTCTTTCCTTAACTCTAATTCCCCAATGATTTTCAATACAATGTTTACAATGTGCCATAGCAAAGGAGAAACGGTACTGGATTTTCTTTTAAACATGGGTAAGCGTTCTGTCTGCTGACTGGACTGTTTCTAGTGAAAGCAGAAGAAATGCTACAGATAAAGTCATGTTTTCAACGAACTGTGCAATTATAAAAAGTACAGGGTGAAACGCTGGTGCTATAGAAGTCAGAAGAAATGATCTATTGATTTCTTTATGCACATACTGGTTTTTTTTTTGTTTGCTTATGTTACAGGGAAAAACATGGATGTTTGAAGTTACCTTAACAAAAAAAAAAATATCCTGGGGTTCTGAGACATATAAAAGCTCTGTTCTGGTCAATCACTACTTTATACATGGAAAATTACACATTATCTTGTATTTTTACGGGGACAGAAACATCTGAAAAGGAAGAATGTAAATTAGGTCATTTGCTTTTATACCTTGGAAAAAATGGTGAATCTAACTTCAAAATATTTTTAATCATGTAACACACTTTGTCCAGAAGAGCTATTTCATTTAACTTTTAAATTTTTTTTAGTGACTCTCAGAATCTTTTATAGATGGAGAATGAAGACAAACGTGTTTTATGGTTAGAATTGTTTTTGCTTATATCTGACCATTTGTGAAGACATATTCTCTGAAACACTTTAATTCTATCCCATATGTTGTGTATACATAATACATGATGCATAGGACTTCTGGGAGATAACCTGAATAATTCACCTACAGTAATATGATCATGTTGCACTTCAGGTTATAAATGTTTTATTGCCACAATACATTGTCATATAACATAAAACCCCCCTAACCTTTTATATCAGCGAAGGTGAATACTTAATAAAGATTTTGGATTTATATATCATTATTCAGTTTATATTTATTGTACCTAGATTTCATATCTACTTATTATATGATAGAAGTAAATGAAAAGTTATGTTATAGAACTGTACAAATCATATAACTAAAATAATCTCTTAAATTTATCTTCTCCAATATAAATAGCTTTTTATAGTTTAAAGTGGAGTTGTTGGCAACTTCATAGATAAGGAAATAAGTTTAAGAGCAGTGCTTGTCCAAAATCAGAAAAAAATAAAGGGAACTGGCTTGCAAACTCATTAAAATAATGAGTGAGAAGAAATAAGGTATTGTCATTATTTTGAAAATTAAGTTAAATTTCCAGAATTTTTAAACTGAAATGTGGTTTGTAACTTTTATGGCCAAAAGTTAGGTTGAATTATATGTGTGAGGAAACAGAAGCATCCATTGTCATTTAACAAAGAGTCCTGTTAAATAACAGGAATAAGCCATTATTTCACATCTGCTGATCTTTAAAAAGGAAATGTTGTCTTTATTAATTCTGAATGTGTCAGTTTGTGTGAACTGAATGATGGAATTTTTCAGTGAGAACATTTGTCATAGGGATTATCTGATGAACTTACTATGCCTGGAAAGTTTATTTAACAGCTCATTTACCATTATAAAAAGATGCAGGTGAACCATGCAGTAAATGAATGCCTGGTGTCCCCTCTGCACACCTCCAGTTTTATTTCTGGCAAAGAAGTGGTGGGTCATTTGGCTAAAAAGTTACATGAAAATGTTTTTTTCAGTCAGATTGTTTTTTTCTTGTTTTGGGTTTTTTTTTTTTTTTTCCCTAGAGCTTCATAACATGCCTCAATTACCATGAATTACTATGAATTACTATGAATTTCCTTTATTCTACCTGATATACTTGTATACTTTTAATTTTTTTGAGTCACACTGTTTACTTTCACTTCAATTTTGTTCTTGCAGTTTCCTTATATATTTTCACCAATGTTTGGCTTCCATCACTGTTTAAAAAAAAAAAAAAAAAAAGTAGGTGTTAAAAAGTGTGATTAAAAAGAAACTCAGTTGCAAAATTTCCATGGATTTACATTACTCAGAGCCAGGATAGTGTACAGCACATGTTGGAAAAGGTTCAATATTGGAACCTCTGCCTGTCAGATGATCTTCTTGACTCTAGGGTCATCAAGAAGACAACTGAAGGAATAATAGCTCAGTTGATATTGACTAGAAATTTAGCAGGGATAGGGAAATAAATCACCAGGGGTAGCTAATTACTTCTTGTTGTTCTAAAAAAACTCCTACAGACTTCTGTGACATCATAATCTATCATTACATCTCAATCATATTTATTCTAAGGAAATTTTTATGTTGTATGGTGGTAGATGTCAATACTAGAATTTTGAAGAGAGATTCAAAATATAGAAACATAATTTTATCATCTGAGACTAGTCTGGCAACACTGAAAAAATAGGAAGTGTTTCCACCATACAATTCTGTGATGACTATACAAGGCCATTTGCAGAACGTGTTTTATGCTCGCTATGTAGTTATAGTGGTGAATGACAAGAGCAAAACTGATAGTCTAGTACGTTTTGATAAAGTTTCATAATATTTATGAACTATCAACAACACAGAATAATGACAAAACCAGATGGCCATAGTGTTTGTTTCAGTAGAGCTTGACTTTCTAGAATTTACAAGAAGCCAAATCATTGATGGGGAAATTCTTGCCTGAATTTTCTTCAGTATGCGGAGAGTGTTTAATCCAGCTTGTGTATGCCTGGTAAATACACAAGATGAAGATGATCTTTACCTTATTGAAGATGATCTTTGCTTTAGAATCTTTTTGTTTGTTTTGAATTCCAGATCCATCTGCTCCACCAGCTCCATCTAATATCAGAATTGCCAATATTAGTGCAAACAATGATGGGAGTGTAAATGTAATGATTACTTGGGATCTTCCAGAAGAGCCTGATATCCCAGTGCACCACTACAAAGTCTTCTGGAGCTGGACATACAGCAAATATGTAATCCCAGCCAAAAAAAAGAGAAGGAAGATTACTGATGGGGTAAGAAAGAAAATAGTAAATGAAACACATACAAAATAGAGTGTAAGTATAAACTGTGTGATAAACTTCTGCAGCTGCTAAAATAGTGGTCTTAATTTTTAATATCGCCAACCCCACAGACAATTTTGATCTCTCAGTCTCTCTCTTTCATTGAACTCAGGGACAGAAGTATACTTCTGCCTTAAAATGCAAGTAAATACTGTAAGATTTTGGAAGAGAGTTGAATAGAAAGTTAAATGCTGTTTATCTGCTAAATTCAGACTTCTTTTATTAGTGCTTCTTAAAGGTACAGTACTTGTTTTATTTAAAAAGCCCAGCATCATCTGTGACGTTGTTCTTTCACTGTGCAAGTAAATCTTGTGACACTATTATATAGAATAACTATTAAATAGTCAGTATAGATCCAAGGAAAATCAACCCCAAAACTCTTTAAATAAGCTGCTGTACAAAAGATCTCATGCATTTCCATAGCAGCAAATTCCTGTGAGTTTCCTGAATGATGTATCAAATATTGCTTTAGTAGAAAAAGATCTGTTGCAATATCCTTAAGCATATTGCATTTTATTTTAAAGTAGCTAACAGAAAGAGAAATCAATTACAGGTAACAGGCTGAACTTAACTCTCAGTGCTCTTAATCAATGCTTTGTGAGATTTTGGTCCTATGTTTGTGTTAACACTGTGTTTTGGCTCTGGCTGCCCACTTGCGCTGTGAACGACAGCCAGAGAGTCATAGTTCCTTCTCTGTCCTTCAGTCACCAAACCATGAGAGAAATACAGGCAATGAAGGCTGAGTGCTGAGTTCATCTACTGCAGATTGGAAACAGCAGAGTTGCCACCGTGGGAGCATGTTGGACCCATCCTTTCTGATGGGAATTGACGGGTCATCAGGGTCCAGAGGCTACAGAGCCACCACCACCAGCTCTGTGCTTGATAGGCAGGAAAGTGAAATTTCCCACAAATTTCCCAAAATTTCGCCACAAATTTAGACAACACAGAATAATTTCAGGGACTCAGATAAATTGGTTCTTTTTTTTTCTACTCCAGTTTAATACTTTTTTCCCTTTCTTTTTTTTCCTAAAGGAGTAAATATCCAAAGAAAAGAAACATCTTTCTAGCGCTTCTGAAAAATCAATTTGGCAAGATAGGAGTTGGGTTGGACTGTACCAGGCAGAAATGTTTTGCTTCTCAGGAAAGCTGCCATTGGCTAGAGATCTTCGTGGCAGAGGCTACAGCCTACAAGTACAGGAGAACTTTCTCTGCACAAGCTGGTCCTTAAATCACAAAACCCAGAGGATTTTAAAATAGAGCTGGGTCCCTAATGTTGCATTGGCAGTTTGTGTAAGGTACATTGTCCAAGCAGCCAGGCATCAGGTTAGGAAAGCTAAAGTCCAAAGCCCAACATGAGAGGGACATGAACCTGTTGGAAGAAATCCAGAGGAGGCCACAAAAATGATCAGAGGGCTGGAGCACCTCTCATATGAAGATAGGCTGAGATAGCTGGGGTTGTTCAGCCTGGAGAAGAGAAGCCTCCAGGGAGACCTTACTGCGGCCTTCCAGTACCCAAAGGGGACCTACAGGAAAGGTGAAGAGGGACTTTTTGCAAGGGCCTGTGGTGACAGGACAAGGAGTAATGGTTTTAACCTGAAAGAGCATAGATTTAGATTAGATAGAAGGAAGAAATTCTTCACCGTGAAGGTGGTGAGGCACTGGAACAGGCTGCCCAGAGAAGCTGTGGATGCCCCATCCCTGTGAGTTTTCAAGACCAGGTTGGATGCAGCTCTGAGCAAACTGACCTAGTGGAAGGTGTCACTACCCATGACAGGGGGGTTGGAACCAAATGATCTTTAAGGTCCCTTCCAACCCAAAACACTCTATGATTCTATGTTTTTATGATATTTCAGAGAAAAAGAAGGCTCTTACAATATCTTTCATATTGCTTCTGTCTCATTGTACATTTTCTTTTGCAGCATTTCATGAAACCATACAGCTGTGTCAGTAAGATTCAGACTTCCCCACAGGGCACTCCTGAGGCTGTTGCTAATCAATGGTTCTTTGAATATTATAGCAAGTCTTCTGTCTAAGAACTGAAACTGCAGAAAACTTAAAAAAATAAATTAAAGGTTGAAAAATCTTATTTTTTAAAGATCATTGAAGATTGTTTTTACCTGGTTTTTACCTTTAGATGTAGTCTAGTCCAAATAATTTTATAATGAGTTCCATATGAATTAATTCCAGGTAGACATTAAAATAATTTGATTGCGATATTAACACTGTTAATTGAGCATTATAGTCAATGTTATAAATATCTCAGCACAAAGCAAGTTTAAGTAATTGATATGAAATGCTTTTGACAGTCCCTGAAGTGTTAAATATGGCATTATATGGTTATCTTGTTCACTCCGGATTGACTGTCAGACTTCAGAGGCACAAAGTAGTCTAAAGAAAACATGTAGTAATGTCTTCTGTCTGAGATAAGGGCAAGAAGGGCATTTTCATAAACATTTTAAAAATGTAGAAGTGTAAGAATATTAAGAATATTTGCAATATCATGGGACTTGCCTTAATTTATGGATTATTTACCAAAGAATGATAATCTTACTCTGGTGTTTCCCCATTTAAGATACTTCCATGACAATGGAAACCCTTTTTTTTTCTTTTCTGTTTTCCATTCTATAACAGAAGAAAATTTTTACCAATGGGTGCCTTTTTGGTTGTGTTTTGGTTTTGTTTTTTTCATTTTTGTTTTCAACAGTTGAAACAAATACAAAATATAAAAAAATTTACTGAATGTTGGATTTTAGCTGTCTTCAGACAGTCTCTAAAAAAAATTTTCAATTGCTTTGCTAACACAGAAATTAGAGAATGGTAAGTTCATTTTTTTTGGCTAAAATGATTTTGACATAAGAATAAAACTTGTTACATGTGAAAAAAAAAACCCTTAATTGTGACCTAAACAATAGGTGCTTGTATTTGCCAAGTGTTTGCCAAAATGATGTAAACATCAGGAAGGTTAGTATTTTTAAAATGACACCGAAAAACATAGTCCAATAAAATATATTTTTTAAAGAAATGTATTTTTGCTCTGTTGAAATTTATACATGAGTTTTCTAATTTCAAAAGAGTAGTGTGCCTAAAATAACATGCCTGCTTTTAATAAGGGCCTGTGTTTCAGTAATACTATAACTACTTTGTTTATTTATTCTCCTCTATTATAGGCCCAAAATTATGTGGTCCTGGAGGGACTCCAACCCAACAGCAACTACAATGTAGAACTGCAGGCAGTAACGCGTTGGGGTCAGATACGCCTGAAAAGTGCTAAGGTTTCTCTTCATTTTAGCACGACTCAGGACACCAGGAATAATAGTGAGTAATTATATTCAAACACCTGAATGCTTTATCTCTTATTTATTTGGAATTTTAATGTTTTATATAATGATTTCTCAAATCTAAAAGAATAATTTTCATAATGCTTTGTGTTGTATGTCATTGTGATCCTGTATTGGTGAAGTTGAGTAACCTTTTAACATTATATTTCTTATCTAAAAATTGGTGATAGTTTTCACCTAATTGTCTGAGATCCTATTCACCTGAAATAAGCAAAGGCCGTGAAAATGGAAGTGTTTGTATGACTATGGTGTTAATATTTTTCAAATGCAATTGCAGCCAGTGACTGGAATAAAAGCGTTTCTGTGTCTTTGTCTTAACTGGACAGTTTTAGCTTGCAATGCTTTTCAAAATCCTGACTATATTGAGCAGCAAATTAATTTGGATTCTTGGACCACACAAATATGTATCTGCTATGAACTGATATAAAACATCAACTCTTCTGTTAGGGAATCTAAAATGCTCCATGCCTGACAAGCAGTGATTTCTCAAGAAATTATTGCACAAATAGGACCCACATTCAAATTAGAGTCTTCAGATCTTTAGATGTCAGGTTATTTCTTGTTAAAATCTTCTTTAAAGCTTCTCATGCTAAGTAACATAATTGAAAAGCAAATCTGAAAGTAAACCATGATTCGTAGTCTGGATATACATAAAATATTTTAAAGTAATTGTTAGTTGTAAGAGACCTTTATATCTACAGTTGCTTCCCATGTTAACACACCAAGAAGAAAAAGCAGGCCTAAAGATCCTTCTCTTTCCTATGTTAAGCTCATTTTTACTACTTTTTTGTGCCATGTTAAGAGGCAGCAAAGGCCCATATTTTCATCTCTTCAATACACTGGGTCTTTGCTTGAAATCCGTACCACAATATGAGCTTGAATCTCCAGGCTGTGTATGTAAGGCAAGTTTGGATTGAATCAGCAGTGAAGTACAATGTAAGTGAATATAAGAGTTCTGCCCTTTCCATACTGGCCCTCCAAGATTGTACCTGTGCTTTTTGCCATTCCCTAGAACAGTGACCTTGTTTGCAGGATTGTGCATGGTATCAAAAGCTTCTTTGAGTTATCACGTTTAGTTTTCCTTTCTTTTCTATATGTTCACAGGAGATGTAATAGAAGAAAAACTATGGTGGGAACTGGGTATTTAATTCCAGTACACTCAGCCACTAGGCTCAACTAGAAGCATATAATTGGTGTTTAGGAGATGTTCTCATTTTTCTGGGTGTTTTCCTAAGAATTCTTGTCAGTCTGTGTTTTAGTTAGTTAGTTTGTTTGTTTGTTTTCCGGCAAAGCACATTTTATTGGATAAACAAGCAAAAATGCCATTCCCCTCACCCAGCCCTGACCTTTTTGTCTCTTCTGATTAGAAGTTTCACTGAAGTTCTAGATCTCAATGCTAAACTTCAACGTCTTTATTTTTCAGTCCAGTCATCTCAATTGGCATTTCACCAGATGACATCACAGGTCTGAGAAGGAACATATAACCAAGTTTACTTTCCATCAGGTCACAGGAGAATGCTGGTGCTTGGATTTCGCCCAAGTCTGAGACTGGGCTGTGTCCTGGTAACTGGGAGGAAATTCTAGGTGCCATTACACACATCTAGCCCAAGTGACACTGGGCAAACTGTTGAATTTCTTTCCCTGATTTTACTATGAGAATGAATTTTCTCCTCTTGCAACTAGGGATAATTAATCAACCGATGTTTGTCAGGCTAGTACTGACATTAGGTCAGATCATCATAGTCTTTATAACATAATAGTAAATAAAGCATTTCTATGCAATGGAATTCCTCTAAACTGAAGCTGAGTAATTGAGATTGGACTGTGTCGATTTTGGTACCATTCTATACTTACTTACTGTGACAAACCCTTTTGCTGGTAGTGCTGTTATCAACTCACCATGGTCTCATGATGGACTGTCTCTCATGGTCTATATCACCAATGGGAGAGGAAGATTTTTGTTTTACTTCTCCCTCTCCCTCTTCCTCTCCAAAAAATCGTGGTTTTTAGAATGTAATGCACATCACTTCTGAATTATTAGTTACAAATCCTCTACTAAACAGAGTTAATTTACCCTATACCTCATATGTGACTTTTGTGGTTTCATTATTTTCTGTCCACTCTGGTGGCATCTCTTTCCTGTCATTATCACAGCTAGATTTAAATTCCTTCCAAAATTTTTCTCGGACAATCTGTTCTCTTCTTGATTGTTTTACTTCAAAAAGGAATCCATCAGTAGTTTATGTGAAAGTCTGCAATGTACTGATGTCTAATTAGTATAGACTTTGTCATACCTTGTGCTTTATTTCACTTCATTGTGGTGACCTTTTTGGAGTACAAAGTTCATTAATTGCTTTATTGCTTTTTAAACCAGAGTAATACTACACTAATAGCAATATTTTTGTTTTCACGTATACTTCTGGTATTTGACTGCTATGTTCAAATTATGAACATCCATTTAGTTAACAAGCAGTATTTTCTTTTTAACTGGAAATCAGTCCATGCGAGAACTACAACACGTATTTGTTTTAATAGTAGAGTAATTCAATAATAAGTTTATAGACAAATCTAGGCGTCCTTTCTTTGAGCCTAAACCACTTGTATTACACATTTTAGTATATTCAGACCTTTTTGGACATTTTTTAAATGTGACTAAGTTATAGCTTACACAGAAAAGCAAATAAAAACTGCTCCTGGAGAAGATGCAAATTTGTCTTCTGAATCTCACTTAAGTTAGTCAGGTATAGAGCCAGTCCTGGTTGAGGTAGTTTTGAGAATACTCAGAAGCAGATGGAGAAATATGAAAAGGAAAAAAAAAATATTGCCTGAAATATTATCTAGGACATGACATTCACACCCCCTCTTAATCTGGGGACTTCCATGCCCTTTAGCAAGTACTTCCAGAAACAACATGCCAATTTTGCTGAAGTCCCACTATTAGTTGCTCAACTTTGTGTGGAATTAAGGGGTTTTTTTTAAGTGTCTGTTCCTATTTTCACAATAGAGAGCAGTCCATAACCCGCTGAAGTAATTTAGTTCTACAGACCTCTGTGAGCTTTGACCCTCACCCTCTAGCATTATATTTCCCCACACTCAAAAAACTCTTACCTCACTATATTTGTGTGCTTCACTTCTGGGAAATGCAGCAAGACTCTCGCTCTTGATCTTTATATAGAAATATTCTAAATTGATGTCCTAGTTTTTCTGGAAATGGAGCAGACAGAGAACAGCAAAGTGGAGATTTAGTAAAATTAAAATACTTTAAGTTGATGTATACCTAATAGATTTAACTTTTTACGTCTCTCTGGCACTTTTAGATTTCCTTTTAAGTAACATGAATATTATGGTTAGCTTGAGAAAGAATTTGTTTGAGTTTGATAGTTTTACTTTAATTTAAAACGAAGAAAACTTAAAATTGTATCAGGTTAAGCAAAGGATTGAGGAAGTAAAATAGCCAAAAAGCAAATGGTTTTCAGCAGAAGATACCTGTAGGACACAATATTACAGTTTACATGGCATTCATGTTAATTATTGAAACCTGAGTCTTTCTCTCAAGTATGTAGCTAATAATTTGCCACTTCCTAAGTATTAGAATATTTTCATTTAGGTATATTATTGAATTAAATGCAGCTTTTTTGTTAATTTGATGCAAATACCATTCTCTTAATCAGAACTGGTCCATTTGCAAGTGTGTAATGAAAATGCAGTTTGGATTGGCACTGCTGCCTTTTCAGCTGAAAATATCTAGAAATACTGGTAAATGTTGATGAACTGTTGCCAAGGGAAATGCTACATGAAGAACATCCCCTTGCCATTGCTTGTTGGAAACTGGGCACATAACACCAAGGGAATTGCTCGAAGTTAATTCTTCTCTTTCAGTGTTTTCATAAGCATTCACTCTTCACTGTTGGAAACAGGAAAGTGGGCAAGAAAGATCTTTAATCTGACCACAGTGTTCTTGCATAGCTTACCAAAGAACTATATTTACTTTGATGTAATAACCACATGCGGCACTCTGTGGGTTACACTCAATGCCGTCCTTGGGTTTTGTGTTCATTCAAACACTGCACAAATATAAAGACCGTGAGTGATTATACAGGACTACTGCTAGATACTATGCCTGTTTAAAAAGTCCAAGCGTTAACATTTCTTGTTCTTGAGGGCTATAAATACACTCCCTTTCCGTAGTATTCTTCTGAAAATTTACAGAGCATTTTCATAGTAAAATACCTTTATTTTTTTCTCTCTCTGCCCAAAATATTTTTTTTGACTGAATTTCAAAAAAATTATATGGTTTTTAACCATTATGAAGAGTTTGTTCTTTATATTAATTTCATTTAGGTAAGGTGCTGAAATAAGAAAATTTGGATTAAAGTATTATTTTCTGAATTTCAACACTGTTAACATAGTCATTATACTGCACTGTACTTAAATAGTTCCTGATTGTTCTGTGTATTGCAGAGGAACAGACATCTTCTGCTGGGAAATCCCAGAAAGGACTTATAGATCCTTACCCAACATTTCAAAGAAGAAAACCCACTCGTTTTCTTAAAATTGGAACTCCTTTCTATCAGGACAATCAACTCCAGGTCAAAGTCTACTGGAAGAAAACAGGTTTGTCAAATTTTTGTTTCTTTTTTCTTTTTTTTTCTAATGAACTCTTATCAACTGCCTCAGAGTTGTAGAACTTATTGATATATTACAATGAACCTCATATAGTCAATCAAAGTTAAATCCTACACCCGTCCTTCCTTCCCTTCACCTTCACAGTAGAATGAAATGTTTCCTCTCCTCTTTGTGTTATGGATGTGTAAATATATGGCAGAGGGAAATGATGTGAATCAACTATCAAAAAATTATAGTCACCCAAGCTGGAACATTGGATCCTCCCAGAGGTAATTTCTAGTTAAGTGGAAATTGCTTCCGTAGTTTTAAATAGGGAAGCAGAATTTGGCCTTATGTTCAATGGAGCTTTTGTGGCTGTGAATGTTGTGCCCCTGGAGTATTGTTGGAGGGTCTCAAGCACACACGGTTCTGGGCAGATTTTCTGTTGATGGCACTGCAGTAGCACTTGTGGGACTTTGTCAGATGAATTAAGGAATAAATATATGTAAAAATCATACAGTGGTGTCACAAAAACTAAACCACAAAATTTCAAAGTATAGTGGCTTATGTTAGAGCCACAATAGGCTTCATGCCAAACTTTATCAGTCACCTTGAATTAGAACAGGATGGATAGTTGGCCACAACCACTGGAAAAATCTTTTAAGTTGGTTTACTGCTATGTTGTGTGCACCTTTCTGTTTTTCAGAAATATGTAACAACAATTTTATGTTAAGTCTTCCACTCTAAAGGAAAATGCCATAATTTTAAGTGTCTAATCAGATTCAGAAATTAAAAAAGGAGTTTTCCTTTCTTGCCCTCTGGGAGCATATAGTTGTTACACATTGCTGCAGCTTAGCCGTAACAGGTTCATATGCTGTTATTTGAAAATGTGCTAGCGCTATTAATGTTTTAACTTGGAGCAATCTACATGTGTAGCAGTAGCACATGTATAAAAACCATTCAATTTTTGTATTTGAAATAAAGGGCAACAAAATGGATAATCATATTTTCTTCTGGATTTTTTCGAAGAATTTTAGAAATATTTGAGTTCTTTTGGGTTTAGGTGTATGCCGCACCATTCTGATCAAAGAAAGGCTGTATAACCATTCAGTTATGCTGTGTAGCATAAGAATATATTGCACTTGATGGTGTGAATTGTGAGAGCTATCCTTTGCTTCCTAAAAAGTGCCCGCCTTTTTGAGTGTTTACCTTTCTACTTTCAAATCAAATGCTTATTCCTCCACAAAATCTGTAAGCTTTGGCTCAGTCTGACTACATACATTTTTTAAATGTTTGTCCCTATCTTGCCTATGCTAGTTTTCTTTTTTCTAGCTTTTCCCATAATATTTAATTTTTGCCTAACTTCATGGAAAGTTGGAATAATTTAAAATTTAAATAAAAGTTAAGACATTTTAAATTGTGAATACTACGTTTACTTAAACATATGGGTTTGGTTATGCAAAGTGAGATTTATGTATTCTGAGCTTGGGACTGATCACCTTAAGCTTTAGCCTTCTGAAGTGAGATGTCAGCTCATTGTCAAAGCTCCTTTTATGGTCAAAAAAGGAAAGCAGGTGACTTCTGAAGCAAGTCATCCCACACGGCAGCAGAATTGTTCTCTGGAGATGGCTCTCTTTCTTACGGAGTGCAGAAGGGAGCCCAGATGACTAGGTCGGACTAGACAACTCATTTGTAGAAGGCTTAGAGATGCCTTATGTCTCTCTGTGAGCTGAGGTTCAATTCTCAGCAGTCTGAACTAAAAAAAGTTGAGGGACAGGATTCAAAGATGAGGAAACCATGATGTCTGCCACAGGCCTAAGGCAGGGTTGTGCCACTCACAGTCTGCAGGCACGATTCAGCCCAGTGGAACAATCAATCCAACTGCAGCCATTTTTCTGCCAGCCTGTTTCCAGAAGAAAGATCATGTGTCCTGTGACCAAAATGACAACACCCCTAGTGAATTTCATCTTACAGATAATTTTCCAAAGTCACTGTTAGACTTAATGGAAGAAAAATCATGACCAGTACAGCAATATTCTTCCAAAGTAGATGTCTTGAACTAGGTGTTCACTAATTATAATGGTGGTTTAGATATCAAGCTTAAAAGTAGATGTTGCATCATAGGTACCTAAATATTCACATTGAAGTCTGGAGATGAATTCCACCCCGTGTTACATACCTGGAAGTAATATTTGTATTAAATGTTATAAATGCCTGTAAAAGGAAATAAAGTAATTGGGCTTCTCATAGTCGCTCATAGTTTGGAAGTAACAGTGTTTGGAAGTGGTTTAATCTCCAAAATCTTCGAAGACAGATATGGCACAGACCTGTTAGAAATGACATGGATTTACATGCCGTCACCTTGGGCCAGAGGTGGACTAGTTGAGTTCCTAAATTTCTAACTGTACAGCTGACTCATCTTGTATGACTCCATGACATCCAGTTGTTAATGGGGGACACTCAGAGGTCCATTTTGGGCACATGTTGGGAGCAAGCTGTGTCGCATGCACTAAGATATTTTGGTATATGCCCCAGCCACGCAGTGGAAGATGCCTTCATTATTCTCACAAAATGAACAGTGACAGCAAAGATGTTTGAGAAGGGGCAAAATATGGCTGGTTTTCTTTTCTTTTTTTAAAAGAAAGTATCTGTGTTCTGAGTGACAGCATACACAGTAACCTAGCAGGAGGCACTGCCTTATGTAGAACTGAATTATAACCAGTTACCTTCTCCTGAGGAGCTAGCAGCTTCTATGAGCTCTTCTTACAGGAGTTTGGAGGTTATGTAGTACATAGATGAGGTTCTGACTCTAAATTTACTAGTGACAGTTTACTTCAGAGCAGATCTGTTCCATCATGCAGGGAACACAGCAGGAGAAGCATATGGGCTGTGTCTTATTTTTACGGAAGACAGCAGTTAGTGGAGCCAGATGCATTGGGCATTGTACCCACATGTCTTTCTTCTTTATGAACTGCACTGTCTCGAGTCATGTTTAAGAGGTTGTAGGAGGTGTAAGAGTGCAACAACTATAATAGAAAATACCGAGAGAGAATTTACCTCAGCCTGCTCTATGGCCTGTTGTCTAGGTTATTGCCATTGCAGATAGGCAATCAGAGGTCAAACCCTTCCTGACAGGGAGTTAACCTCTGTGTCTCCCACATGGTGGGTGAAAACAAGAGTCACTATTGATTGCTCTGATCTCATTATTTTTGTCGTTTGCTCCTAAATCAATAGGCTTTTTTTTTGAAACAGGAACACAGCCATTCTATAGTCCTAAATCACAGAATCATGGAGTAGTTTGGGTTTGAGGGGACCTTTAGAGGTCATCTAGTCCAATCCCCCTGCAATGAGCAGGGACATCTTCAACTAGATCAGGTTGCTCAGAGCCCTGTCCAGGCTGACCTGGAATGTCCCCAGGGATGGGGCATCTACCACCTCTCTGGGCAACCTGGGCCAGTGGTTCAGCACCCTCATCACAAAAAAATTCTTCCTTATATCTAGTCTAGATCTCTCCTCTTTTAGTTTAAAACCATTACCCCTTGTCCTGTCGCAACAGGCCCTGCTAAAAAGTCTGTCCCCATCTTTCTTATAAACCCCCCTGAAGTACTGAAAGGCCGCAGTAAGGTCTCCCTGAAGCTTCTCTTCTGCAGGCTGAACAACCCCAACTCTCTCAGCCTGTCCTCACAGGAGAGGTGTTCCAGCCCTCTGTTCATTTTTGTGGCCTCCTCTGGACCTTCTCCAACAGGTTCATGTCTCTCCTGTACTGAGGGCTCCAGACTGTGCCTGTAAAACAAAAAGAAATTAAGAAAATATCACAAAATCGTGTGAAATAAGTATACTGATAATGGTGAGAGTTCTCATGATATAAAAAATAATTCAAGAAATATGAGTCTCAAGCTTGAACATATTGGACATTTGTATATTAAGCAAAATTTCAGGTGGTTGTAGGAATCTTCACTTTTTCTGGTTTGATAGTCAAGATTTTTTGTACTTTTTGTTCTGGACTTCATGGTCCTAACCAGAGATGGTTGTAGTGGTAGTGAATTAAATATGTTATTTAGATTTTAGATTTTTTTTTTTAACATGAAGAAATTTAAACCAGTATGTTGATATATAGTGTCTTTTAACTGTAATGAAAACTTTAACAACAATTAAAACAGAAGGGTCTCACTTTGTAGGAATGTTACTCATTTTCTATAGTAATAGCTGCTCAGAATTTTTTGTTGTGTTCCTGAATTCAGTGACCCTACCATTCTACTTAGACCTGAGAATTTTTTTTTTTTTAATTCTATCCAAAACCAAGATAGCTCTATAGAAGAGTTTTATACTGTCTCCCAATACTGTAGCATCACAGGACACTATGGATTACAGAAACAGAAGGAAAGACTTGTGTGGATTTCTTGCAGTCTCAGACCACTTAAGAAACACAAATGTGTTCTGAAGGTTGTTTTAGATTATTACTTTATTTTCATTGGTCCTTTTGTTAGCTGATAAATTGTTTTGGTTTTGAATTTGAAACATTTTACTTTGTCTGAAAAAGACAAAATAGAACAGAATTGTAGAATAATTTAAATGGTTTGGAAGGGATCTCTGTAGTTCAGCTGATCCAACCATCTGGTCAAAGTAGAACTAACTCTGAAGTTAAATCAAGCTGTTCAGTCCTATCCATAAGCCCTCTAACAGATCTTGCTGTTGTTTTCTGAATAACAGGAATTTGTCCTTTATGAATACCAGGCTGCAGAGGCTACCTAACGGTTTATTGCATTGTACCTTGGGATTTCCACAAGGTATGATGATGTCTCTTGATATTCAAAGTTAGTTCTTCAATTACTACAAAGAAGATGTATTCCGCAGTGTCATTTGCAGATGTGCCTCATGAAAGCCAGTGAAGGAACACAAGGATGACATCAGGGTTGAAGGTCTTGTTTTTATATCATCCCTCTGAATAGAACTCACCAGACCTCGGTCCTGTGCATCAGCTTCAATAGAAGTGGTGTTGGAAGCAATCACTGGACTGTCTTTATTGTACACTAAAGAAGTGATTGCTTAGCAGTACTTGGAAACTGAACACAGTGTTTGAGTTGAAGTCTGAGTAAGTGGATGGAAGATCCTATTGTCCCAAACAAAGGGTTCTGTCACCTGGTGTGCAAAAAAGCCAAATTTAGCATACAGAGATGAGATATTGTTTATTGCAGAGTTGCACAAGCTTGGATGCTGGAATGAAGCCAGCATACCAGAAAGTAACAGCCATTATATGCAAAATCTTATCTACTCACGGCAGTCCTACAGAGCCAACTGGTTACACGTTTGCATACTGGTTACATAATGATTTTAGCGTACAACTAGCAACGTTCATCTAAAGGACACTTTATCCAACAGTCTTCAGATATGTCCTAAAGCAAGACTCAACTGTTTGTGCAGGCTTCAAAATATCTAAAGCTGCAAGGTCAGTCTCTCTGATTAGGGTGTTTTGGAAATCACTCTTACCTTTGTCAGACTGACCTAAAACTGAAGGGATTTACATATCTTTAGGTTAGAAATTGCAGGCGGGATTCATTCTTTTAAGTGATAATGACAACAATCCTATTTCCATATATACGCATCATAATGTGCTGCAGTTTGGTAGCAGGAAAGACTGATCTAGGCCTGTTCTTTAAGCATCATTTCTTAAGTCCCATTAGCTTCAGTAAGCATATGGCATGAAAGGAATGTAGGATCTGGAATTTACATTAAAATAAATCTCTGAAATAATTTTTCAGTTTGAATGCTTTGGTATGATGGCAATAATAACTTTGCTTCAGGATGTATGCTAGCAAAAATAACTCCACACTTCAAGCAGTACAAGGTGCTTAGCAAATGCACATAATTTTGCTAGACAGAGTCATCACAAAAGCAGATTGTAATTATATGAATACAACAGCTTCTTTCTGAAAGAAGAAAATTTCTTTCACTTGCTGCCTTTGACTTAGGCTTGGGATTAGAGAAACACAGTACATTCCTTCAACAGCATGAATCCCACTTTTGTAAACGAAACTAAGAACTTGCTTGTGGCCAGATTTTTTGGCCATCTTGACTGTGTGAAATTAGAAATTATGTGCTATTTATGTCAAATAGTGGAATCAACTTAAACAAATCACTTTTAACTCCTTGGTGCTGGAGTCACAGAGTACCATCCATTACCAAGAACGGATGCCGTCTGAACCCCCTACTTAAAAGGATTAGCTACTTAGGATAATTCAGATCCTTAGTATCTCATGTGGTAATCAAGACTGAAAGTGTGAAAATAAAAAGTTCCTTATATTTACTCTGTTCCCTAGTGATTTGACAACTAGAGAGCTGAGTTTTGGGACTTCAGCTGAGCAGCCTTCAAGTTGCTGCAAATTTGTGTATGAAAATGAGATATTTCCCATAGACAGAAGGAAAAAAAAAATATGATCTCATTGCATCAATTCTCATCACTTACTGCAATAATTATAATACATGAAAATATTAGAATGTAATTTAGTATGATAATTCCTTTTCAAAGCAACATGACACAATAATATTTTTGAACCCATTGCTCTGCCTTCACTACCATTTCCTTAGCGGCTCTTACTTGAGTACAATGTAACTCTCTTTGCACAGGTAAAGCTTTAGTTTCCTTCACTTTTCTTTGAATGAAGTCTATGTGCATTTATATCCCCCTGTTTAAATTAAACACTTAAAGTACTCCTAGATATTTAAAATCAATATATCTGCCCCTTGGTTTTGCTTAAAAAGACAAATATTTAAAATGCATTAAGACTTGGCTTCAGGCTTCTTTCTTTGTGTTTCTGGTAAATGCTAAAGCAGAAAGGCAGGGAGAGGCAAAGAATCTTCCATTGTCTGATAAATCAACCAAACAAGAATAATGAATTAAATTACAGGGAAGAATAAAATGCAAGGCAAGGCAAAGCAAACAGAAAACTACCATGCATGCTTTTAAAACCAGGTCTTAGGAAAACAAAATTAACTTTCACTTAGTTCAGGGAGATAAATGAAGTGGCCATACATGCTGACTCTGTTTGCAATAAGGTATTTCATATGGCAAGTTTTAAAATAATTGAAAGCTTTCCCTCTGTTATCCAATGAACCTTTTTCACAGAACTAGAGCCATTGAAGCTGACAAAACCCTTCAATACCAGGGGAATTTCTAGCTGTTATTGTAAAGAATTCAGTAGTTGCTTAACACTAAGGAATTATTTAGTTTAGTACTAACTGTTGCACTAGGAAGATCAGTGTTTGAGCAGCTGGCTATTTTCTAATCATCAATATTTAAGCAGTAAAATATTTGTGCTTGAAGGTGTCACTGTGTCCAGATGGTTCTTTCAACAAGACCTCACTGTTTATTATAGTGACATATACACCAATATATTGCTCTCATACTTCCATGCGAATACAGAGACATTGGCTCAGGAGAAGTTGATTGTGTCGGTATGCATAATGTACATTTGCATTTAGGGATTTAATTAGTAAAGCTGGCCCCAAGCACAGGAATCTTCAACTAGATCTCCTCTTTAGACCAGTAGACATTGCATAACTTGCTTTTCCATGTGTGCTACAGCTGACTCAGCTGCCTGTATCCTATGGGCTTCCCCAGCATCCTTCCTGGGGAGACGAGTAATGCTGTCAGCTTTAACTGCTGTGGGAAATTATTCCAGAGTTAAAAGAATATCCTGTCAGAATGTCAGGATACCTCTGTGTGGTTCCTACTCCTCCGTAACTTTGCCTTACGTAAATGTAATGTAGTTCCAGGAAAAATGTCTTCGCTGTTTTTCTGCCTACAGAGCATGAAAAGGAAAGCTTCTGACCCTCTCCAGTTATGTTTGTTGTACTTCATAAACTTACTACAGGACTTGAACTATTTGATTTGCTTTTGGCTTATGTCCAAATGTGAAGTGCTAACAATACTTAAAATATTGCTGGTGAGAGTCATGAAAAACATCAACAACAAATAATAAAGTCTGGTAGAGCAAACAGTGTGCAACTTCTCAAATAGTCTGCAATTGATTAGTGGGACAAATAGTAAAGTTTTAAAATCACATTTACGATAGCGGCAGCCTCTGTGGCATCTCCACTGCAGATGAGACAATATTGGGGAGTCTTTTCAATGGCACATTTTACTGCACTTCTTCATGTTTCCACAGGCAACAAAAAAACATCACTGGTTGCCTTTGACTTGTTTCCAAACCTCCATACCTTTCAGGGTAGGTGGTTAAAGCTCTTGGTATGAGAAACTTAGGGGCAATTCTGTCCAACGATTAGTCCCAGGAATGTAATTGGAACTGATTCAAAGTCTGCCAGGAAATTAAATATCAGAAGCCAAATCAGAACTTACACACTGTTGTCCCAGAGCTCAGACAACACAGAGACTGATTTTGCTTAGCAGGAGCCCACTGGTGTCTGCTGAAGGCAGTTTGTGGCTGTATGAGACTGGTTTTGTCCAGAATATTCACCAGACTATAATAGTTCTACACTTCGTATGGCTGATCCACTTATTGCTTCATTTTAAAATGTACATAGGGTATGCTGTTCCCAAGCCCTCAGTATGACCTGAATCATACACCAGAACACCTGTAATAATTGTGAAAATGTATTTAATTTGACTTAATCTATGCATTTAAAATAAGTTGTCTTTTTATTCTTAAACTTAATAACCAAGTACAAATTTGAGCTTGATTTCTTTTGAACTTACATTAAAAGATCAAATAGAAATGTAATTGCGAATTACCTAGTTCATGAGTGCAATCCAAAGATAGACCATCATTATGTGGGATGAGTGCCTGCAGCCTGCAGAGGCACTTTCAATGTCTCCTTGGGAAATAATTTATCAAGACTTAACTCACTTCAAGGCATTGAAAAAATTAACTGACCAGCTAATATGTTGAAAAAATTAACTGAGCAGCTAATAAATAGACTCTAACCTGATTTTTAATTCTTCAGGAAAAAATATGTTTTCAAACCCAGCATTTTTATGTTCCTTCAGTAAAATTTGTCTACCCAGGACACAGCTTTCTGCATTTGTTAGTTCTTGAATATGACCACAACCTATGGAGTTAATTATTAACAACAAATACAGAATTTTATATATATGCACATATATATCATGTCTCTAAGATTGTTAATGGCAATGTCTGTTGTTAGGCAGGCTGAATCACTGAGGGATACCATGAGAAGCTTCTTACCACCCAGTTCTTCCTCTCCTTTCCCCAGACTGTATCACTAGGTCACAATCAATCAAAGCTTTGTCTTAAATGCTTACACTACTATACCTGGAGCAGTCCTACCATTTAAACTGTCAGTAAAAAGATACTGAGGTACTGCAGTTTAGCAAGATACTTTTCATCACTTCCTGGCCAATAACAGCTCATGAGTGCTCTCTTAGCCTGACCAAGTTCTGAAGTAAAATATTTAGCTTATGATCTAGAGGAGGTTAAACTATCAGCAGAGAATCATCATGCTCATGGTGAAGGTTGTTTAAACTAACAAGTGGCCTCTTGTAAATTGGGTCAATTTTCCTCCAGATGCCTATTTTTAACCTGTATTGTTTAATTAGCCTAGTTTATTTGATGACCATAAAACCAGTTGCATAAATACTACAGACAGGGAAGGAAACTGGACTCTTTGAAAAAGTAGCTAGAGTTGGCAGGAAAGACACTAAAAAAGGCTATCTGACACTGAAATTATAATCTAAATTTAAAGATGTCACATGTATGCAGTTGATGAATTATGACTTCTTAAACATCGGTCACTTTTACTCCTATGACCATTAACCTAATATAAAAATTTCCGTAGTAGTCTAGACCAAGGGTCCATCCAAACAGGTTTTCTGTTCTTGTCCGTGGCTAAAACAAAATCCAAAGGTACATAAGAAGAGAGCAAGCATGTAGCTTGTGCAGATTATTGTCCCAACTTCAGACAATTTATAAGTCATGTGATTTCCTGAGCCCAATGTGATTTTATTATATTTATTCACTTATGATACATTTCTCTTCCACTATAATACCCAGTGTCCCATCAGGGTCACATAAATTTAGGGCATCTGAAATACCCCGGGTTATGGTGTTCCAGAGTTTTAAATGCTTGTTCTATGAAAAAACACGTATTTTAATTTGCTTTGAAGCCACTTGTTCCAGCTTCATTTGGATACTTAGTCTTACATTGGAGATGCAGAAGAGAGTGAAGCTCTGTTCGCCCTGTCTATATGCACATGATTTTGTAGATATTTAACCTGGTTTTACTCTGTTCTTTTTCCCATAGACTCAATGGTCTTAAACTGCAGATTTAGAAACTGCATATTCATGCCATTAACTTTATGAGTAACAGTTCAGCAAAGCAACATCCTGATATGGCATGCCAGGATGCATGCCATGAAAGTCCAGCTTTGGAACTTGGTGGAGCATTGGCCATGTGTGCAAACCCACCTGTATGGCTTTTGCCTAGGGTATGAGACAGAAGGGAGCAAGCGCATCTCTGCGTCATTCCCCGTGTGGAGTTAGGGGTAAGCTGGGTCTGTACCTTGACTGTGGAACTGGGAGGGACTCTCAGATTACCTACCCTCAGTGTAGCCTCCCCACCTAAATTAATGTCCAGACCTATTAAAGTTACACAGATGGCTAATGATACAATACCTAGTGACGGTTTCAATAGATGTATAACCATAGTGAGCCTTGGACTTGTTTGTTTGTTCATTTTTCATGGAATTCAGGTTTTGGGATGCTTAGATTCCTTTGAAAATCTGGCTATGAGGGAGTAATGTAGGAAGCTTCTATTCAGGCTACAAGCAGCTATTGTGAGACTTGGAGCCTACAAGAGACAGATTTCCATGTAACAGAAAACCAGAATGATACACTGTTGAACTCACTTTGTATAGGATGTTGTGTGTGGGAAAAGGAGTGAGGGTAGAGGTAATCTGCCTTAGACATGATCCCAAACTTAAATCCCTCAACATAAACATCTTTAAACTTTGAGGCTTCCTAGATCTAGATATGGACACGAATAATGTGGCACAGGCCTGTCTTTAAATTACACAGTAATTGTTAATATCATTTTTGGAAAGGCTTGTCATTGCATTATACAAAGAATGTGTTCTATAGAAAGAAAGTTTGTTTTAAATGGCATGATGTGAGAAACAAAATCTTTGTGATTTAAACAATAACTGCTTATATTGCATCTAAGAGCAGGAAACAGTATAGTTTGCCTTGTTAGGAAGTGTTTATTGAATTAAGTTTAAATGTCAACTGAGGCTTTCAGTGTTTATTTTAGTCATACTACTTGAATAGGTGATTATTAAAAAGTTAATTTTCTCAGATGTGTCATTAATACCCTCAATTTCATAACCAAATATTTTTGGGTTTTTTTTCTTCTTGCCTTTTTTTTATACCACTGGGTGAATCAGTGCACAGGCAGCTAAAGAGCCAGAGCTGGTTTAATGTCATTTTTTTAAGAGAACCTACCTAAAATGACTGAGACAGAACACATTGACAACATAGTCATTACAGAGAAAAGAGGAGTGCAGAGAGGCTTGCTATGCATTAGCTCATCGGTGCAGCATTTTATCATTAATTGAGGATAAATTGTGTTTACCTTTGTATCCTAAGGCTGATAACTCATTTTGCATTTGCTCAACCACCATGAGTAAAATAACACTTGTTATTCTATCATTTCTTGTCCTATCACATTGGCAAGAAATGCCATGATTCAGAGAGGCATGGAATGGCATGTGAATCAATAGGTGAATAAATAGATGTTATGATCAAGTACTGACTGAGATAAAGTTCTGTATCTCTTCAGTACACTGAAGTATTCCTTCCCAAACTGTTCTTCAGTCATGCTGATATTACAATGCAACAAATGACATGCAGATCACTTCATACTAATTGTGTCTTCAAAACTGAAGCAACTAGTAGTAAATAACACTGCTTCATTTATTCACTTGGATTTTGCCCATATTTAAGCCTCCCCTGCATTTTTGTCACAACCTCTCCAGCAACTGAGTTTTAGCAGAAAATGTGTTTATGGAAACATGAGTATCGTAGAACTCTCTGTTGACATGGAGAATAACTGTGGCCTGATAAACAGATGAGCACAATCACGAGAGAGCAGAGAACACTTCATTATATTGTATCTCAACTATTTGCATAATAGTTCTTGGTGTGGAAATACAGGCGGGTTATGCTGCAGAGCAAACACTGCAGCTCATCCTGCCAGAACAGTGGGTTGGAAGCAGCGCTGTGTTGCATTAGATCTGCAGCAGTAAAGGTGAATCAGGGGCTGCATACTGGGAGAAGATAGGGCAGGAACATTACAGGAAGCCTTTGACTTGTACACATCTTCGGGCACTTATGAAACAGTAAAATATTTTTCTTCATGCAAGACATCATACAATCATACATTTCACCATTTACCATAGTTACTGTTACATTCACCATAGCATGGCTATGAGAAAAATCATTTTTGTCCTGGATAGTGTGCTGTTTGATGCACAATTTATACAGAGCTCCCCAAAATCATACTATAACTTGGCTGTAGAAACAATTAATGAAGCTTGTAGATACTGAGACATGACCTTCATGTGCCCTGAGCTGATTCTGCTCTGTGCTGTGATATTAAATATAAAATCTTTACCCCTTTCTATAGCCTATTTTTAGAGCAGTAATGCTGCGAGACACATGATCCAGAAAGGAAATTACTTAATTTTGCTGTATTTCCTTCTTCCTATTAGTGTAAGACAATCAAAGACATATTCAAGACCATCTTTTAACTATAGCTTATACGGTCATTAGTGTCTTGATCTTTGTGAGTACTAAAATTTCTGGCCTGATGCATTAGCTACTCTTAACTATAGAAGTCAACACGACTGTTCATATGTTTAAGTACATTGTTGAATCAGGGCCAGAGTGCTCTGAAGCTTGTAAGATCAACCTTGCAATATGAGAAGAAAAACAAAAACCATGTGGCCAATCACAAATAATTATTGCATTTTGCTGTATGAAATATCAGGTTAACGATATATAATTATTTCAAAGGCTTAGCTACATGCAGAACAAATAGTTTCAGTAATTTTCTTACTGAATAACTTCACAGTCTCCTTATGGCATTCTGTTTGAAGAAAGGTTAGGTTTGAATGAGGACAACAGGTTTACGTATGGCTAATTATCTTCCAAACTTTGATAACACCTTTTGACATACAGCTAGCATATTAATTATATGTATCTATTTTGGAGTGAATCAGTTTGCTGAGGTAACTTGGCAAAAACTACAGAACACCATTCACATACTCGTTTGACATATGCTTGTTATTTATATTAAATTGATACTATTGTACTGCCAGGTAAAGGTTTTCATATAAATATGTGTTATTTTATAATCTTTACTTTTTTACCACATTTTATTCTGATAGAAAAATCTATCAGATGCTGCTTGTTAATTACTTCAAATCCTGTCATGATACAGAAATCAGCTTGATGTTACTTACTGTTTTGATGCAACCATTTTTATTGTAATTAAACCTTAATTTGAGCTGCTTTTGTTGAACAAGTCTGCTCTGAAATCTTGTTTTCCAGCAAATACCGTCTGATTTTTCTTCCTAATGAGTTCTTGTAATATGGTTGCCTGCATAACAGTTTTGTCGCAGCCAGCATTAATCGGCATTTTTATACCGAATTGTAGACATCTATCATCCAACAACCATCCATCAAACAATAATATAAGACTATAGAGCTGAAATATTTTTACAGGGTGGACCATTATCATTATCACCACTCAACAGGGGTGGGACAGAGATAAGGAGACATGAAGTGCTTTGCCTGAAGACCTTCAGCAAACCAGGGAGAGAACTAGACCCATTACTCAGAACAGTCTGCTGTAATTTATGTGCTGTGGATCATAGGAATGCAAAGAAATACATACGTCTTAAATCTGTTTACCTGGTCTCATGTAGTAATAGTAGGTTGTTGTCGTTCGTTAGCATTGGGTTGTGTGAACAAACTTCACTGCTGTTCCTGCCCATGCTGTGCCAGGTTTGTAGCTACAAAGCAGACTTCATTTCCTCATGGTTGTCAAGTTGGCACCCTTTTGCAACAATAAATGTGATATAAAGCAGAAAAAAGTATTTGAAGGAAAGAAAGATGCTGTCTGCAGTTACATGGTAGAAAAAAAGAAACCACATTAGATTAAACTATTCACATGGCTGGCAGTAATGGAAATGTACAGCAGAACAGAAATGTGGAAAAAGTTGGCAAAGGTGAGGAAAAGATATTACTTTTTTATTTAGCTTATTAGTTTATTTTCAATAAACTGAAGAACTATTTAAATCAGAAACTCCAGCTATGAAAAGTTGCACAGTTACCTGGCTTTGTACTGGGTGATTTTTCTGAATGGGTCTCGAGTTTCAAATTCTGTGGGGAGATTATGAGATTTAGCAAATGTAGAATGTGGGTCTAGGGTATTCCTATTAACCGTCATGCAGCTATGACTTCACATATGTTGCAGTATTTTAAACAAAACTTTTCAATCTAAGATGCTTCAATTGTGCATATGAACCTGAACTTTCCGAAGTGGCAAGCAGATATATTTGACATTGGCATTAATGGGATTCTGAGCTGCTTTTACAGCTTAAAGCTACAGAACGAATGTGCATTTCCCCCTTAAAAAGTCTGGAATATATTTACTTATTTTAATTGAAATGGAACTAAAGAGTTTAGGTTGGGGAGGCGGAGAAAGAAGATAAATCTGGCCAAGAACACCTTCATAAACACAACAGATAGATATCTTTGTGGAGATACTCATATGGAATTAAAGGCTTTTTTGGGTGAAACATTGAAAGGAGGGAATCAAAACAGAAATCTTTTCAACACACTTCAGAGCATGCCCTGATCAATATATTTCTAGTTAGAGCTTTAAGATTTCCGTCCAACATACCCTTGCATAGCCTTCTCCAGTAAAACAGCTAAGCATATATGGAATTTTAAGAACATGCTCATGTGATGTCTGTGATAGGAATATTTTCTTAAGACTAGGAACTCATTTTATACTTCAGAAAATGTAGTCTAAAATTCATAACCAAAATAATTACCATTAGGTTTCAGTTTATTTGGGAGGATTATTTTTCTGCAACTGTCTGAAACATCAAGAAATCTTTAGCTTGAGCACCTGAAGGTCGTATCTATGACAGTTACTTTACAGCGATTTTTTAAGTAATAAGTATTTTTTTCTGGTTTGCTTTTTTTTGCTTTTTTTTTTTCTTCTTTTTAAATAAGCTTAGGAATAAAAGTAATTGTTTGAATAAGCTGTCTGCTGTAACAGTCCTTTAAGGAGTTTACTTAAATGATTATTATGTTGACTAATTTCACAAGCTTAGAGCTGCTCAATTGAGTGCTAGTGCTTGGCATCTCCTTCAAGTTCAGTGTTTCTATGCAAATATTTTGAGTTCTGGGAAGGATGAATGCTTACTGTTTGTGCAAGAATCAGTCTTTTTAGTGTTAAATGGTATACATTCTAAACATGAGAACAATGAAGTTTAAAGCTTTATAAAGAGTTATAATTCGAAGTACAGAATCAGGAATACTCCAAGCTATTAAGGTGGAGATTACCACACAGTATCACAGTGTTTGGGATTGGAAGGGACCTCAAAAGATCATCTAGTCCAATCCCCCTGCTGGAGCAGAAACACCTAGATGAGGTTACACAGGAACATGTCCAGGCGGGTTTTGAATGTCTCCAGAGAAGGAGACTCCACAACCCCCCTGGGCAGCCTGTTCCAGTGCTCTGTCACCCTTACTGAGAAGAAGTTTTTTCTCAAATTTAAGTGGAACCTCTTGTGGTCCAGCTTGATCCCATTACCCTTTGTCTTATCATTGTTTGCCACCGAGAAGAGCCTGGCTCCATCCTCGTGGCACTCACCCTTTATATATTTATAAACATTAATAAGGTCACCCCTCAGTCTCCTCTTCTCCAAACTAAAGAGACCCAGCTCCCTCAGCCTCTCCTCATCAGGGAGATGCTCCACTCCCTTAATCATCTTTGTTGCCCTACGCTGGACCCTCTCCAGCAGTTCCCTGTCCTTCTTGAACTGAGGGGCCCAGAACTGGACACAATATTCTAGATGGGGTCTCACCAGGGCGGAGAAGAGGGGAAGGAGGACCTCTCTCGATCTACTAACCACCCCCCTTCTAATACACCGGAGGATGCCATTGGCCTTCTTGGCCACAAGGGCACAGTGCAGGCTCATGGTCATCCTGTTGTCCACCAGGACCCCCAGGTCCCTTTCCCCTACACTGCTTTCTAATATGTAATTTCTCAACCTATACTGGAACCTGGGGTTGTTCCTGCCCAGATGCAGGACTCTACACTTGCCCTTGTTAAATTTCATTAGGTTATTCCCCGCCCAACTCTCCAGCCTGTCCAGGTCCTGCTGGATGGCAGCACAGCCTTCTGGCGTGTCAGCCACTCCTCCCAGCTTAGTGTCATCAGCAAACTTGCTGATAGTACACTCTATTCCCTCATCCAAATCTTTAATGAATATATTGAATAGTATTGGCCCCAGTACTGACCCCTGAGGCACTCCACTAGATACTGGCTTTCAACTGGACTCCGCACCATTGACTACCACTCTCTGGCTTCTCTCCCTAAGCCAGTTTGCAACCCACCTCACTACTCTATTGTCTAGACCACACCTCCTCAACTTAGCTGTGAGGATGCTGTGGGAGACTGTGTCAAAGGCTTTACTGAAGTCAAGGTAGACCACATCCACTGCTCTGCCATCATCCATCCACCTTTTTACATTCTCATAAAAGGCTATGAGGTTGGTCAAGCATGACTTACCCTTGGTAAAGCCATGCTGACTGCCCCTAATAACCCTCTTATCCTTGATATGCCTTGAGATGGCACCAAGGATAAGCTGTTCCATTACTTTCCCAGGGACAGAGGTGAGGCTGACCGGTCTATAATCACCCGGGTCCTCCTTCTTGCCCTTTTTGAAGACTGGAGTGACATATGCTTTCCTCCAGTCCTCAGGCACCTCTCCCATTTCCCAAGACTTGGCAAAGATGATGGAGAGCGGTCTAGCAATGACCTCAGCCAGCTCCCTCAGCACCCGCGGATGCATCCCATCTGGACCCATGGATTTATGAATGTCCAGACTATTTAATTGCTCCCTAACCCAGTCCTCATCGACTAAATCAAACTCCTCCATTGACCTGGCTTCATCCGGGGTCTCAGGGGTACAGGGCTCCCCAGGACAGCCTCCGGCAGAGTAGACAGAGACAAAGAAGGCATTCAGTAATTCTGCCTTCTCTGTATCTTCTGCCACCAGGGCACCCACCCCATTCATCAGTGGGCCTACATTGCCTCTGGTATTAGTTTTATCTGCTATGTATTTGAAAAAGTTCTTTTTGCTGTCCTTGACCCCTCTCGCCAGCTGTAATTCTAAGGAGGCCTTGGCTATCCTAGCTGCCTTCCTACATCCTCTAACAGCAGCCTTATATTCCTCCCCATTTCTTTATTTTTAAATGAGAGGGAACAATCACAAGGCAGCAAATGATTTCTTTACAGATTTATTTTGGGAAAAAAAAAAAAAAGTATGTCCAGAGAAATCACACAAATATTTAGCATACATGTTGTTATGAAGATAGCTGCTGCAAAAAATCTATTTCAAGGAGCTTCTAATCAGTCTTTTTACCAGAATACTGTTCAAGCTAGTTTCAGACACTACTTATTTTCTCTTTAGTTAACAATCCTTCCCTTCTACATCCAAATTGCTCATAGCAGTCTAATGTCCGATCAGCCCTTAAGGCATCAAAGTTGTTTTCCCTCCTGACACCCACAGTCAGGCACTTGGCATTAGTGCCTATGTCATACGAAGCTAATTAATACTAACAGATGTAATTTTGCATCCGCTGTATAATGATAGAGAACTAAATCCAGCAAAAATGACAGGATGTATGTGCACTACCTGATGAGTTTTTCTTCTTTTGTCTAATTCTATATTGCCCTTTGGTTTGCTTCCTAATGCAATCAGTATTAGACAAGAAGCTAGAAGAGCTGGAAATTGGTTGAAAGCTTTTACTATTGACACCGCGGCAAGTTTTGTCATTGCTTTAAGTGGGAGCAAACTCAAGCCTTTTGTATTACTCCTAAGAGTCAAGACTATAATTTTATTTGCACGGATACTGAACAGGTCTTATGATATATTCTGAAAGGAGAAAGCTCAGGGATTTACAGTCATTTTCACACGTCTTCAGGCACAGATTTCTCAGGCGGTGCCAAGCAGCAGTATTGCATTGCTCTGACAACATAAGCAGTCACAGGCAGTTGGCACAAAGTCATTTGCAGGATGTTTAGAAGTAGCACCCTTGAGGGTTTTTTTAAATGCTCAATTTAAATGCTTGATTTTTTTTAATGTAAGCAGTATATGCTTACAAATCTGAAAATGCAACTTCACTATTTCTAAAGTCATCTCCGTCATCTGATATGAGGTTTAAATTATGTGAGTGTAAAATATTTTCTCCATTCTGTCAAAGGGTGCTTAGGAACAATTGAGGAACTACCAGCTCTACAATACTTAAAACTCCTTCTATTTTTATCCAGAGAAACCAGAAAAGTTGCAATGGTGAAAGCATAATTATAATGTATGTCTTTTCCTCTCTTTTTATGTCGTTTAGATACCAGCATAAATCAATTCCAAGTCCACTGGTTACTGGAGTCCTGTGCACACAATGACACCAAAGGACTTGGGAAAGTAACTGAGCTGACTTATGTAAGTCTCCATTCAGCCTTCTCCTTGACTCCGAATAGCTTCTAAGCAGCAAGAGAAAGAATGGTTCTGTAGCATAATACAGTATGTTTTATACCATGTTTCATAGATAAGTGTTTCTTTTTTATGTTCCTCTTCAGCAAAAGATAAAAATGAAGCATTTGGAGTGGTTTGGGATTTCATATCATGTATTCTTTTTTGTCAGTGTTATTCAGAAAACAAGAGCAGGCAAACTTCTTAGCTATGTACTTATACATTTCTACAGCATATAGAATAGGGATCTTTATCTCTAATTAGCCCTGTAGGACTCTAGCACACTGCAGATAATGAAAAATAGCAATAGTCATTAATAAACTAGGTTTTCTTTTAGACAGGCAGGTGGGTTTCACAACCCTGAGGAGAGCAATAGAATGAGAAAGGACCATAGGTGAAAAATACTAGACATAGACGTACTGAAAGTTGGACAGATATCAAAGAAGGAGAAAAGCTCTATGTAAGTCTATGTCAGCTCAAATAAAATTGTAGTGGCAGTTCTTCGTACTCAATTCGTTGGCAATCTAGTGTCATCCATTTCTGTAACACGTTATTTGAACAACACAGTAATGTGATTGGTGCATCACAATTGATTTAGTGGGTTAGGGAGAATGGAAGAAATTGCAATTCACCTTTCCTTTTTCCCCTGACCTATACTACTGGATCAATTCAGTGGAGTAAATGGCATGTAAAAGTAGAGTAAATCAAAAGACATCATTTCTTATACAGAAGGCTGTTAACTTGTAAGAGTTACTGCTTCATAGGGTCGACAAAGCAAATGTTAGAGGTGAATAAAAAAAATGGTTGTGACATAATTTTATGATCAGCCCCAGTATTTCAAGTTATGCACATTGAAGACAGGAGAAAGTTAACATTTAAGAAGATTATTTCCACTAGATGTCAGGAAAGACTCTTTGTAGCTCTGCCCAAACGCATTGTGGGATTAGTTCATTTATTTCCTCTCAGTCATCTTATGGTAATTGGTCCAATCTACTTTGGGAAACTGTTTCTTTTGAGGAAGAAAATAATTACAAGCAAACAGAAGAAGGTTGATGCTACAAAAGGTTTGGTACTGGATATAAGTCAAGGTGGATAAAGGCCTTACGTTTCCAGTGTTGAGTATTTATGCCCTCTCACGATAAATAAAAGTACTCCTATCACAGTTTTAAGCAGGAGTCAAGCCTTTTAGAGCACTCTCCCAGCAGGTGAAAGGCAAGGACTCAAGTCCATTCTCAGCCGTCGATAATGGTCTTCCAGATGAAGGTTAGACTAATCCAGTTTGGGATCAGAAAAAAGAGGGAATTATGCAGAAGAGCACTGGAAATTAGTGATTCTGAAGGGAAGTGCAGATCTAAAGGCAGTGAGAGACTTTTAACCTTAGCCATTAAGGTATTACTGGACATTTTCCTAGGGGGAAAAAAAAATCTCATGTGTGATTTGTGCAAAAGCTTTCAGGCTGTGATTTTCGAAAGCACTGTAGACAACAGTAAGAATTTAGCAGGACACTTACATCTGTATAGTTTTCTTCTCTGGTCATTGTCTTTAAACAGATAATTGTGTTTTTTAGTTCATCCGTGGAGCTTTTCTTCCTAATAAGAAGGTATAAGTAGTTAATGTAATAAAGCAGAAAAAATGGAACCATAATGCCATGCTGGACTTTGAACGTGCTTTTAAAAAGTTAAATGTAGATAAAGCCTGTCATTTGCAGCAGCTTAACTCAGCTTTCTTACATTTATTTAATTCGATTAGCATTTACATCCTCACATTGCTGCCCCCATTGCCATCATGTCAGAGAGACTGTTCTAAATGTTAGGACCCAGTTGCTTTGATGCAGCGTGGTGAAGGAGCTCTGCAGAACTGAAGGATGTATCCAAATACCATGCCAATGTATTTTGCTACTGAAAATAATCATAACATAGGCAGCGTTTGCTTTGTTGTCTGAGTAACAGCCATGTCAGCATGTGTTAAGCATATCAGGAAAATATTTTATTGGAGAAAACTTTTCATCTTCTGCCCACCTTCTTTTTCTTTTTTTTTTTTTTCTTTCTAGAGGTTTATTTGCAGCATGAGATCTGTTTGTTTGTTTGTTTTCTAGGAAAACTACATGATTCTGAAGGACCTGTCATTTTCATGCAAATACAAAGTAACAGTTTTGCCTGCAAAATCTAAAAGCCGTTTTAAGGCTGAGAGTATTTTCTTTGTTACCCCACCTTGCTCTGCATTTAAAGAAAAAAGCCACAAGCACATTAACTGTCCTGCTGAAGGAGGTAAGGCGTGATCTGGAGAAACAGCCAAATAGATCAAATGCATTTATAGTCACCAAAATGGTCTTTAATAGTAATTCTAAAATGGGAAATGAAAGATGCCAAACAAATAAAAATATGACTAATGCTTATGTGAAAAATCTGCTAAAATACAGAGCAGTGTAGATTTTGGATACCACATTACTGTTCTGTCAATTAGGTGATCATTTCAGTGGACTGTTTATAAACATATGATGACATTTGTTATTACACAGTTATTTTTGTAAAGAGGAGCAGTTTGCCAGTTATATTTGTTATAATGACAGATGATAACCGTAAACATAATTGCGCTGGCATGACCCATCTTCTGACTGTTCTGGTACTGGTGAAAGTTGCATTTTCAGTTTGATTTTTTTTAGGTTAATTCTGCTCCCAAGTAAAGGCACTCTTATACCTTTTAGTGTTGCCCTGATGGTAGGTATAGCTGGAGGCTTATAGGAGATTGCAGAATGTTGGAGGTATTGGCTGGTGAGGACCTCTGGGGTCAGCTAGGCCAGCCGCCTATTTGGAACAGGGCTGCTGTCAGCACTAGGTGAGGTCAGCCATGGCTTTGCACAGCCATGTCTGGAAATCTCTCTCTTCAGCTAGAGAGTGGCCCTTTCACTTTGAGTCCCTACTGTCCCCAAGGGTACTCGTGTGCTTTGTGGGTCACCTCAGAGTCCTGCTGGCCACCATTGCCACTTCCTGACTGCCCCTCCTGGCAGTTCCCAGCATTACAACCATATTCCTGGGAAACGGCAACGCAGTCGTGTTTCCCCTAATTGGAGTGTCCCTGTTAACTTGCACTACAGTTTTAGAGCATGAATTTTACCTTTTACCTGCATCATGGGGTTCTGTGCTCTCCTGTGGGTTTTCTTGTGGTCCCAAAATTGAAAAGCGGAGCTCAGGTGTTATGAGACACAGAGCACCAGCAGAATGGTTGCCAGTGAATGAGACACTTATGCCTTTACGTGCCATAGTCTTTACTTTCTGTCACCTACAGCTGACAGGATTTTATTTGAAGTTTAAATTTGGCACAAAATTCTCTTGGAATATATCAAAGGTAGGCTTTGGCTAACACTGCAAATGTGGTGGCAGAAAGCTGGCAGGATCCTGGGTAACACCAGAAAGAGAGCTCTGTCTGACCTTGATTTGTGGAACTAAATGAACGTTATTGAACGTTATCTCTCAAAGTTTAGCTTCTCTTTTTGCTTTCCGAATTTGTAGTGCCAGTTCTACCCAAAGTGTTGGCCAAACCCGAGAATCTCTCTGCGTCTTTCATTGTCCAGGAAGGTAACATCACTGGTCATTTTTCCTGGAAGATATCTAAGGCAGACCTTCACCAGCCCATGACAGGGTTTCAAGTCACTTGGGCAGAAGTAACCACAGAGAGCCGGCAGAACAGCTTACCCAACAGCATCATTTCACAGTCGCAGATACTGCCAGCAGTAAGTTGTTTGGTACTTTTTTTTTTCACTAGCAGCTTCATAATTCTGTGCGTATGTGGCCTATTTTTAATGTTTAGTGATGATGCAGATGTCACACATAGCGTTCTCTAGCTCTGCAGGCAAGTTGGAGGAGAAAGTGCTTAATTTTTCCTGCTTGCTGGAGAAACAGAGCACAGCTACTCTTCCTGATGACACATCAAACATTTTAATGTTCACGATCGTCAGATTAGCAACCACAATCTGAGAAGTGCCTGAAGGAAGGAAAAGATCATCTGTGTGACAATAGATAGTTTTTATTTTCTTTTTGTTTTCTTCATTTTGGTGGTTACTATAGCTTTGCTAATATTTTGTGTTCAAGTTGATGGATTTAAGAGAATTTTCTCTTCCTTTGGGTTACTCATTGCTTTAAGAAGAGTAAAAATCACTTCCTGCTTTGCCAGTACCCAAGGTTTTCTGACAGATATGTAATTTAAAGAAGAACTAGACTTCATTGTTTATTGAAAGTGTGAGAATTAACAATTTGAATTCTTCACCCGTTTTGCTTTAAGATAGATAGCCTTTGGTATTTCAGTTCGTCCTCTGGCAGAGGCAAGTGAAGAGCACTTCATTCAGACTCTCTTGCCAGATCCACCAAAGTCAATAAAAAGGCTTAAGCAGCTGGCCATGATCCAAAGTCAGCTAACAACTGGGAGTATTGCCATTCACTTCAGGGAAGTCAATCAAGGAGACTGTGTCTAGAGCAGAGTTGGCTGAAAATCTTTTCTCAACATTTGTTTCATCAAAGAATGTATAAAATATTGTGTGGCATGTATCTTACATTGAATGCATTTTCCATAAATCCAAGGCAAGGTTCTCGACATTCTATCTTAATTCCTAACAGACTGGCATAAGCCCAGGGCACTCGTGTTTCCAAGCCTGTTATTCTGGGGGAGGGCAACAAAGTTCACCATGGATGCTCTGAAACTATGGGGCAAGCTACCATGCAGTGTGCGAAGCTGTTTAGTTATAGCTTAATACAAACTTGATGTGATCTGCGCCAGTTCACTCAAAGCTTGACCCAGAGTCTGGAGCAGAAACACAATGCGGATTCAGCCTTGGTCTCTTCAGCAAGTCATGTTGCAAGATTACCTGAAGTTGTTACTCAGGCACAGACCTCTGGCTGCAAACAGCCACCTTAGCACAGTGATAAGCAAAGTTACAGACCATGAGGTGTTACTTTTCCTTTCAGTTTTCATTTCTTTTTTAGGAACAGGCATATGTTTTGTTCAGAATTTCTATTCCTTCTTTTAAGCTTTTGGTCCAGTTAGGTCTGAAAAAAAATATATATTTAAAACACTCCTTTTCATTGTGTTATGTTTTAATTTTTTTATCTTTGTTTTCCTTCTTTTTTCACTATTGTAGAGCCTGGAGATTCCTTTTATTTAATTGTCTATCGCTGTATATGTTTCACCGTCTATTTGTGGCAAGAAAACTTTGGTTTGAGCTGAAACAGTATCTCCTACCTCTCAGAAACCACCAGAATGTAGGGTATTTTATGGTGATGATCCTTAACTCATTCTCGTTGGTAGCCTCTGATAAAAATTCAGTATTTACACAATGGGGTCTGAAACCCCGAGGTCCCAACTGCTGTAGGAGCACATGAATGGGCAGAGTGAACGTATGAGTGCGATGTGTACTCACTCCTCTCTGGCTCCTACCAGCAATGTCTATTAACAGCAGCCTCATCTTGAATATGTGCTAATTTGGCAGTAAAATTACACATTTCCTCCCACCTTTTCTCTCTCTTTTCCCATTTACTGTCAGCTCTGGCAGTAACAGCAAATTATCAGTTATCCCCACAGCCCACTTAGGTTCCCCCCTATGGCGCTGGGTGCAGTGCCAGCCAGCGCAATTGCCCTGCAAATAAATTCCTGGCTGGCCCAGCCTGTCAGGTCACAGGAGCAAACTGTGCCCGCACTGCCCTGCTGTGCCCTTCCCAGGACTGGTCCTTTTCAACTTGAAATAAGGTGAACTGGGGCTTTTGATTCCTTAATGCTCCTCCATCTTTAGTCAGATATATTGCCATTTGGAAGCATTTTTAAACTTACTCCGTAATTATTTTACATAGGCGTAAGTGACCATGCAAGCTATGGAGCAGTGAAAATTGAGGCCATCCTGCCAAAAATGGGATTAAGAACAGAAGGGCAGATTCTCATGGTGTAATTGGGACAAATATGCCAAAATCTGTGTACCCACACTTCTTTTCACTAGCTGCAGCAGGGGGCCAGACCTGCAAATTGCCCTGAATTAATTTACCAATTAGTGGAATTCACAACAGGTCCAAAATAAAAACAAGTTATATAATGAACATTTGTTAAAAACAGTGACTAAGAAGTTGAAATTTTATTATTTTTTTTTGGTGATGAGCACATCATCTATTTTCAAGAACACTAAGGAACAACTTGGACCTTTTACACATGAAACCATAACATGGTGAAAATGTATGCTCAAAGACAGTGGCCAATAAAAAATCAAAACTAACCCTCTAAACAAAGTGACACACATTAAATGGTTTTAACAAAATTCTGAAGAAATAATTTGTGGATGCTGAGAGTGACAGAACTTGTTTAAACCACCACTTTGTGTGGGTAGATCAGCTATGTTTTATTTTTAGATCTTCTGAGAATTAACACGATTTATTTATTTTTAGGATCATTATGTACTCACCGTGCCAAATCTGAGGCCATCAATGCTTTACCGCTTGGAAGTTCAAGTGCTGACGACTGGTGGGGAAGGACCAGCCACAATAAAATCATTCCGAACACCCGACCTTCCTCCATTTTCACCCCACAGTAAGTAGTATGCTGTTTTGACTTACGGTTACATGTTGCAGGAGTTAAGTCCTCCACATGTAAACAGTTAGCTTGAGTTTTAGAGTCTTTATTGTTTCCAGTAGCATTCCATGAATTTAAGATGCTTGAAAATATTGGGTTTTTTCCCCCTATAACTGACCGTCAGCAATGATGGAAGCAGATGCAGTCTTTATCTCACTCAGTTTCTGTGGTCTGACATTTGCCACGCATTCCACCACAGCTCTTTGGCTTACGCCTGTAGCATCTGAGATTCAAAGATGGTCTGTTCTCCACGTATTACCTCATCCTGGGATTGCTCAGCTTTCGAGATTAGATTTTTCTGGGTGTGTTCAGTCCAGCATGGCTAGAGCCTGATCATATTTCTAAAGCAGCGCAGACTTCTTGATGACCATTTCAAGCATTTCATATGTTTCTGAAAAGTATGGCATAGTGTTGCAATGCTCAACCAGAAATACAATGAATTAGTCCAAGATTCATCTGCTCAAATCCATTTGTCACTAAAGTTGTCTGGACTGAACATGCACATAGTTGTCAGCACAGGCAGTTCACTTACAAGCTGATGGCCTCATGAAGACTTTTTAGTAGGAATAAAAATGGTGTTACATGTTCAGGTTTTGATATGTGCATATTTTCCTCTTCTTTGTTTAGGATCTCATCTGAAGCAACATCATCCACATCACTACAAGCCACCCCCAGAGAAATATTAGACTGTTTCCAGTGATTATACAAATAACTGAGAGAAAAACTGAGCTCCCAAATGGAGGCTAGAAAAAGGCACATCTGTAGGAGCAATGAACGTAGTTTTGCAGTGGAGGTTACCATCCGGTATGATCTGTACCTACGCCTCTGTAGTTTAGCCATGACAAATTGTATTTGCACCAAGACCACGATACAGTAAGTATGATTTCGATACCACCGTTATTCGATAAACTGAAGATCACACCCAACTCCACACCTGTGAGAAGATCAGAAGTGTGCTCATTATAATGTTTTTGTATTTCTGTGTTTATAGTAGATTGAAATGGTGCAGTGTATACAGCTTTTTCTCTTAGTGACTTCAATGTTAATATTTGCAAGGTTGTCCTGAGATATATACATACTTTTGAACACTGTAGGCCATGTTTTCATCAGCAAGTTTAAATGATCTATTTTACTTAAAGCTCTGCCTGTCACCAGTTTAAACCCTAATGTATTTTGCTATTAAAGAAGATATCCGTATGTCTGAAATAAAGACATAAGTAAATAAATACCAGTAGCAGAAATTATAAAACAGTCAGTATTTAATAATTGCAGTATCGCCGCAGAGGAGAATGCTGATACATTTGTATCAACCATCCATTCTGAAATGGTGATGTTTTAGCATGTACATCATCTATTAGCGTAGTTAATAGCTTAAAAATATACGGGCTAGATGTACCATTGTAAAGAAACAACAGACAATTAATTGAACTGTTGAAAATCTATGGAAATTAATACAATTAATTTATAGGGCCTGGAAGAATTAATTTTAAAACCCCACTTATAATTTTTTGGAGTATAATATTTCAAGGTATACTAATATCTTGAAGCACTGATTTTCTAGTTAAAAATCTGATAGTTAACATGAACATTTTAGAAAATCCAATTCTGTGGCACATTTATTATTCAAGTAGCTGTAGAGCTACTTTTTGGCTTAGGCTCTTGGTGCACATATCTCTTTTCGCTGTGGATCGTTTGAACAGAAGGATGGATGTATTGGCTCCATGCTATTTTGCTTACAGAAAGAACGATGTGACAATATTCTGGCATCTGGAAAACATTGGCTTATAATTCATTTGAATGCATTTTTAAGATTTAGACAGAGGTTGCCCTTTTTTAACCATAAGGGAATTCATATTGCCTTATTGCGCAATATAAACTGTCTACAGTAATTTGCTACACAGAGAGACATCCTTTGATAGTAAACAGAAACTGCTTGGATTTATTATGAGGAAAGTAGAAAGTATCTGACAATAAGCACCCCTACAAATACTCATAATCAGCTTCTAATGTTCAGAATATTCAATGTGCTCCTGAATTTTTTGGCACCGTTTCCATTGCTCCCTGAACCATCACATCATGAGGCTAATGTACCTCGAGAGTCCAACTTGACAAGGTGGCCACTTTTTCTACCAGCAGATGCTACAGACTCACCTGTACTTCATATTTGCCTGGGATATTCAGTGAGAGGAGCTCAGACATTAGTGATATTTCCTTCTCTTGATGACAACCTGTTTTGTGGAAAAGCAAATATGAAGACAAAAAACACAAACCTGAAACTGAGGATCAGAGTTACGTTTATCAGAGTAGAGCATTCACAAAATATTACAATATAGTTTGTCTGTTTTGAAGTTTATAGCTTTTTGTTTCACATGGGTTGATACCACAGGGGGTGAAGGAAACTGAGTTAATTTCCCTGCATTTCTACCTTTGCTATTAAAGGGCTCTTTTTTCCATTCTGTTTCTACTTTGATTGTTGTCTTTTTTGATATGCACTCAGTGACCAAGAACTTTTCCAGAAAGTTTCTATTGTTACATGGTTTGGGCCTTTAACACCAGTTTTAAAAAATATTAAAGGCTATGGTGCTTTTAATTCCTTCCTCTATCATTCTGTCATCTCCCCTTTTCCAGAATACATGGGCAAATAAACAGATGAACTCTTCTTCATAAAATCTTTAATATAAAAATCTTTAATATAAAGGTTTTCAATTTGGCAGAAGGCCAGAATCTCAGAGGTTTTTGTCAGGATGGAAATGTTTTGTGTGTACAAGTCTTTACAAAAAACCCAAAATTTGAATTGGACCAGTGTGCAGCACTACTTCAACATTTAGAT
Source organism: Streptopelia decaocto (assembly GCF_964273445.1). NCBI lineage: Eukaryota > Metazoa > Chordata > Aves > Columbiformes > Columbidae > Streptopelia > Streptopelia decaocto. The sequence goes on along the minus strand of NC_138663.1, from coordinate 99,879,718 downwards.
TGCACAGGGCATAGGTGAGACTATAGTAGCAATCTCTCTGCTGTTTCTGAGAGTAGGAGTCAGTGGGATCAGGGAAAGTAATTACCTCAGGCTGCTCTGAAAAATTCTGTCCAAACCTTTCAATCACAGTCTATTCTAGTTATGCTGGAGCAAATCAGTAGTGACTTGATTAATGTTAATGAAATTATGTTTCATTCATAGTGACATGGTAAAGCATAGAACATGGATGCCGGTCTTTATTACAGTGATGCCAAAGCTAGATAGATAAACTGGAAGTTAGCAGCCCTGAGTGATCATACCCTTAGAACTGGTTGCTGAAATCAATCAAAATAGTTACTGGTTACTGATAGAAGTCTCTTTGAAGCATCCAACTTTTAAAATTAGCAGTGTACTTTTGAAAAGCATGGAGGGCTCTTCCCTTTTCAAGTAGATTCTGGCAATCAAAAAATAAGATTTTAAAGTAGAATTGTATTGAACAAGTGTATTATACAGGGTCCACTAAGATGTAAATTATTTTTCCTTCTACAAATCAGCCTGCCAACCCACCTTTCAAGTCACCCTCCAAATCAAAGACTAAATATACAAGTTTAATAAAGCTCTTGCATGGATGTTAAATTCCCAGCTATGGGTGATTTCCTGATTACTCTTTGAATTTAGTAGTACAGATTTGAAGTTGTTAGTGCCTAATTTATAAAGCCTTGTTTGCTGAATTGTACAGGGTATTGTCCTAATTTACTTGCCTACGTCACGTTAAACATTTAATGCAGCAATAGAGTTGTAATTCACTACTCAATTCACTAGTTAAAGATTTATTTTCTCTAATGATCTTGTGTAATACAGATTTAATATAGATATTGGGATGTTTTTAGATAATCTGCACCTTTACACTAATGTATGATTTGCTATGTACGATTCTGATGGATTTATCAGTTGACTTCAGGATGCTTTTTGTTTATCTCTTACAGGAGAATTATAAGATTATGCCATTTTTTTGCTAACTGCTTTGTGAAGTGATTTTTTTGTCATTGTTCATTGGTGATTTTTGTTTAAGAAGAAAATGGTTCGTTCTTGCTAAATTTTTTTTTACCATTTTTGAGTTGTTTATAAAGCAGGAGAAATTCAAGTAAGACAGAGCTTGTGCTGTATCACCTTGAGTATTCATTAATAACATAGCACATAGACATAGAGATCTCAATTCTGAAATGCTGAACATCCTCAACTTAGTGGCTTCAGAAGGAGCTGAGGACGTGGTATGGAAGTTCTAACACTGACATTAATGTTTTGCATGGTCACACAAGGTCAAAGGAATACTCATTGCTAATGCGAATGGGAATGTGCTGTTGATATTAGCAGAACTGCATAGAAACCTTAACAGTGAGTCAATTTATTCCACAATACTTTCATCTCCATGCTCCCAGCTGGAGGCAGGGAGAGTTTCAGATAAGCAGGCCCTGATTCAGGAAGGTGTGCAGAAGAAGAAACTTCCATATGCACAAAGTCAGTGGGATGGAATAAACCTGTGCAGTTAAGAATGAGCTTTAGTGATATCTCAAATAAAGCATGGATGTCAAAATTTGCCTGAATGCTATCTCAAATCAGGGCCTTATAGGATAAAGTGTGGGATGCAGACAGTTCTAAATTCTGTGTACACCACCATATATTTTTTAATTTTTGTCTTGTGTATATGTAAATGTAGTTGTGATATTGACTTATTTATTAATTCATTTTCTTATACTATGTGCCAAGTATATTCCTACCCTTTTTGAGCAGTACCTGTGAACATCAATTACTAAAAATATTGTTATGCAAACTTGTGCATTGTAACCGGGAATATGATGCTAATAAGCTGTTGCATGTAGTTTAAAATAATGAAGAAAACCCTTTATTTAAAAAATGTAAATGAATATCTGCAGATGTTGATGACTATATAAGGTTTTGCATGCCAAAACTCATTGTTCAGTTGTGGGCATGAAATGTAACGACTGTATTACCTCTGCTGAATATATTCGTAAGGTACAATCTGCAACGTAATTATCAGAGCTCTATATGTAAAATTTTCCTTTTTACTTAATTATATTGTAGTAGAGGTATCAGAACTGCTTCTCTGTTACCCAAATTGGCTGTAGAAATTATGTTCCTATAACACTCATTTAAAGTCAATATTTATTTATGTATGTAATACAAAAAGATTGGTCTTATGTGTCTGTCCTGTTATTTAGAGAAAAAAATACACTTCTTGTAAAAAATAATTTGTAAAAAAATGTAAATGTAAATATAGTCTGATTTCTTTTACTCATTCTTTTCATGTTTAGAATTTGTAAATACTGTTTAGGTAATAAACTATCCTACATCAAAATCTTGATACATTCTTTCCTCCATGCAGAATTTATAGTTTTGTTTTTCTTAAGTTGAAGACATAGAGTCATCTTAAAAAAAAGTAGTGTCACGCCGAGTAGCTTTGCAACATCTACATTTCATTGTGTGGAATTGTTCACAGTGAAGATTTATTCACCCTTTGTAATGCTAACTTGAAAAAGTTAACATGTCGCTGGATCTCTGTGAGTGACCCAGTCCTGCAAGTCAAGATTTTAATGATTGAAAATCATAGTGAAATCTATGTGTACACCAGATTTGGAGTGTTTTCTATCTTAAAGTGCTATATCCCATAACTTAAATTATATAGTGTTAATATATATCATTCTCAGATGCAATATCTTTAGTTTAGGGATGCACCTTTGACTTACTCTTGATTTACCTAATAAACATTTAGATTTTGTTAACTTGAAGATAAACTCCAAAATCTGATGGTTTTACTTTCTCATTAGAATAGCTACTTACATTTTTGGTTTTGGTTTTCGTTTCATATCAATGGATAATATTTAGAAAAGCCCAGGTGGTTAAATTTCTCTACAAGTTAGACTATTTCAATGGTATTTGCCATTATGGTTCAGTAAATCCAGACAAGGATGATATACCACTGTGGATAGGCAAGTTTTGTAGTTCAAAATATCCATTAATTTTTTTCCTTCCATAACTTCAAATAAATGTTTTACTCAGCATTGAATAAAAAGAGACAATGACTGGGTGATATGAGTCATAGGAAATTAAGCAAATTTGCTATTGAATGTTTCGGTTTGGGGTTTTGTGGCTTGTGCTTCTGTACCACTTGGCTTTTGTTCATCTGAAATTGGAATGCACTCAAAAGATTCCATTTTAAAAATGTAAGAAAATGAAAGGTCTTTTACAGTTAACAAGGGAAAAAAAGAAAAAGAAAGAAAGAAAGCAAGCTCTATACTTGTGTTTTCTGATTGCGGGTGTTGCATTGTCATCGTCTGGACATCCGCCAGCCTCCTTGGTGGAGGCCTTGAGCGAAAGCCCTGGCCATGTAGCACCTGGAAGGGCAGAGAAGTCCCTGGGGAGAGCACTGAGACCATAACTTTTGAAACAGCAAACACGCAAGACTCCTGCAGGTTGGAAAGGGATGTCGCTCAGCAGAAGCGAGCTGCTCTGTCCTCCTTTGGAAGGAGCTTAGTAGCCTCCCTGCTCCTACTGAAGGTGCTGGTAGGAGCTTAGATTAGTATTTAACACATTCTTTGCTATAAGTGTTTCCTGAGGGTGCTGTGTAACACAGAAACTAAAGAATTTGTGAATGCGTGTTGTACCCAGTTCCTCACCTGTGATGCTGATCTATTATTCATGTTACTTAATAACAAGCTACATTCAGGAGGCCTGTTTCTTCTCAAAGAAAGATCAACTTTAGAAATAATAGGTTCTAATTTTTCAGGAGAGTTAGGCAAATATGCCACACAAAAATATCCCTTTATATTTCTGTGCAAATATATTTGTACACCAAATGGAGCTTTCTTGTCTTTTTCACAAGCTGTACAGTAATAAATATGTGCAATAGGTTCAAAATTGTCAGTCTTTAAAAGTAGCTCTGGGTTTCCTAATTAGTACTGATTGGCCAACGTATTTTTCATGTTTTTATAATTTTATTTAGAAAATATTGCCTGATATAAATCTTTCAGACTGCTTATTTATTAGTAGATGCAGAGTGACAGGTTGTAATTTACACTGTGTGATGTCTATGTAAGTGAAAGGTAGAGGAGGCAGATTAGGGACAGAAGACTGTAGGTGGCACAAAAAAGAATCATCTGATGTGTTTGTTTAGTAGTTATCTGCAAACATCAAAATAATATTTTAATTTTTTTTTTCTGAGATGTGCTGCAATACGTGCTTGAAATATAAATATTTCAGACTTTCAGTAAACATACCTGAAAGACAAAATCAATCAGCCCATAACTCAAAAAACAGGATTATACAAGGAAAAAAAGAAGCCAGTGGATGCTAATGGTTCTCTCAGGGCATTTAGGGACAGTGGTTCTTTTTGCTTAGTACTTATTGAATCATACCGAAGACAAAGAAAATCCATATGCATTTTTCTTGCTTTGAGTGAAATGCTTCTTATCACGAAGGATCCCATTTAATTGGCTAAAGATGCATCATCAATGGCTGAGTTACCAGGGGTATGTGGTAGCTTAACACCATAATGATGCACTAATGAATGAACCATGTATTTTTTTTGTTTATCTGAAGATTTTCTTAATTTGTCTCATCTTTTTGCCTCAACTTCTTTGATCTTTTTTGTTTGGTTGATTTTATAATGGATCACTATTCATTGCTTTTCTTGTATGTTCCATCTGAGAACTTGTCTCATTTAGTACTCTTAGCCATACATGTATACTCAAAGCATGTTTCTCTTCGCTGCCCATTGCCATAAAGATTTAGGTTTATGCTACTTTTCCAGTAAAAAGTAAAGCCATTAAAATAATATATATACTTTCATGTATATAGGAAATGTTACTGTGTTTTTTAAACAACAGCTGTGCTAGCCTCAGGAAATTGTAGCAAGCACACAGAAACATATTAAACTGAGAGAGGTATCACTCAGGTTCAGGTTAGCTAAATACATCATTTAGACTGAGCAAAACTAACTCCAATTCATCTGCAAAAAAAGGGTTGTGGATGAATACCAGAAGTTTGGAGAAAGATGTAACAGGAACAATACGGACTTCTGTGCCTGAATAATATCAAAAAACAAAAAGCTGACACAGCTTCAATGATCTTAGTAAGTTTTCTTTCCAATCACTAAGAGAGAATACTCAATACTTTAATAAAATCATAAGATGATCTCACATTGATTTCGTAGGCAATTTTGCAACTTTTGAGAGTAACTTTACAAAATACATGAAACAAATAGCAAGAAATTAATCCTCTTATTTCACTATATTTCATTTAATAATTAATAGTTACCTGATATTTTTATCAGAGTCACTTGGCAGAAAAAATGCATAGAACAGTGTAATTCTTTTTCTCCCCCTGAAATGCAACATTTGACTAAAAAAATCTTCCAGTTTTTAAAAATTATATACACAGTTACTGGCAAACTAAGAGTTGAATAGTGTAGTTAGTGGTTTTGGTAGCTGTTGTCAGACTTTATCTAGGAAACTTGTTCTCTTATCTCAGCTAACCTTGAAATCTCTAGAATAGTTTATCACATGCTATCATTCGTAGATGATAGGCTGCTCAGGGCCTTGGTCTTTCATGTTTTGGAGATAAATCAGGATGAGGATTCCACTTCCTCTCTTACTAATTACTTGTGAAACAATAGCAAGGCAAATAGTGACATCTTAACCATCAAGGAAATTGTATGAGAAAAAAGCAGGTGGTGTAAACAACTTCAGTTGCATAATGGACCTATCTAATTACAAAGAAATTGTAAAGTATTCTCTGGAAGCACAAATTTACAGGTTCTTTTATTCTCAGCCAGTTTGTGATTAAACCCTTCTTACACTGGCCCTGGTAATTCAAAGCTAGCAGAAAATGAAACCTGTGGCTTCTCAATATATTTTTATTTTGTCAGATATTAGTTACCTCACGAGCCTTGCAAAATGGGAAGTTGATCATCCATATTTCTAGGAATTCATAATGCTTGCTTAGCTTGCAAAACTGAATGAATGAGGATGAGTGATGGTTTAGCATATTAACATATTCAACAAATTATTGAATATTAAATTGACAATGGCAGTGGCCCATTTGCTTTGCCTCTCTTATATGTCATGAGTCGTTGATTTATGTAGCTACAGCTACCAAAATTCTCAGTCCTACTTGGTCAGGTAACACATGGGCTTAAACTCTGCTAGGGGAAATTTAGGCTGGATATTAGAAAGAAATTCTTTACAGAGAGAGTGGTCAGGCATTGGAATGGCCTGCCCAGGGAGGTGGTGGACTCGCCGTCCCTGGAGGTTTTTAAACTGAGATTGGACATGGCACTTAGTGCCATGATCTAATAAACGGACTAGAGTTGGACCAAGGGTTGGACTCGATGATCTCTGAGGTCTTTTCCAACCCAGTCGATTCTGTGATTCTGTGATTAGTCTTAACAGGGTATGAGCTTCTGAGGAGACCGCCTGGGAGACCTGAGGTGAGCTGAGCAGGTCAGTTGCTGTGACTACGGCAGAGTGTGCCTGGAACACAGCTGGTGCTGCTGGTGCTGCAAATGTTGGACTCTCTGTGGTTGGGGATGGCAGGGGGAGAGGGGGGTGGCTACCTGAGAGTGTAAAGAATCATAGAACCACAGAATAGTTTGGGTTGGAAGGTACCTTAAAAGGACATCTTAGTCCAAACCCCCTCCAGTGAGCAGGGACATCTTCAGCTAGATCAGGTTGCTAAGAGCCCCGTCCAGCCTGGCCTGGAATGTCTCCAGGGATGGGGTGTCTACCACCTCTCTGGGCAGCCTATTCCAGTATTTTACCACCCTCACTGTAAAAAGTTTCTTGCTCATGTTTAGCGTGAATCTCCCCTCCTTTACTTTAAAACCATTACCCCTTGTCCTGTTGTAACAGGCCCTGCTAAAAAGTATGCCCCCAAGAAAGGGTGCCTTCAGTGAAAATGCTGTGGAAAGGCCTCTTGTCCCACTGCAGAACTGTAGGGTGAGTAGAGAAGAAAGACTCAGCACAGAGGTGTCCACTGCTCCGAGCTGGGAGAGAAGTGCAACTGATTGCATGAGCAAAGCCTTGATAAAAGGAGGAGCAAATGGGGCATAGAGAGACATGGCAGTCAGGGGGACAGGCCTCTGCTCTTGAAGCAGAATGGTCCTGAGCTCCAGTGTCCACAGCAAGGGGAGAGAGGAGGACCTCACACCTTCAGTATGCTGCCTTTCTGAGGGAACTAGGTAGGAGTGGGGAGGGTGGGCAAGATGCAAAGAAGAATGGCACAAAGACAGTTGTGCTGGAATCCACGTTTTCTACTTCAATTGAACTTTGGTTTGCAGAAAATGCACAGAAATACCTTGATTTGCTGTTAGCCCAGATGTTCGCAGATGCAGAGCTGAAACTCTGGGACCTCAGCGTGAAGTACTGGGCTACTGGCTGGCACTGACACTGCTTGGTGCTCTGACAGAGTTTTGTGTCTACTGCTAGCACTATGTAGGGAGCTCAGCTCATCCAAGATGGAGAGTATTTGAGGAAAACTTTGAGATGTGGGATTTAGACCTGTGTGAGAGCACACTTCTAGGCTCCACTAGCCTTCACTGTTTCAGCACTGTGGTGAACACCTGTGTTGCTGTCCCTTCTCTTCCTTTTTTCCCTTGGGTTGCCATGTGCCCCAGGAAATTCACACCAACCAGAAACCCAGAAGACTAAGCAAATCTTCCCCTGCACATGGTCCTCACATCCCTGGGTTTGTGGTCTACCTTGTCGCAGGTGGTCACCCAAATATCACCTGGTGTCAGAGCAATAGCGGAGTGAATTTCATCACTGTCAAACACTTGCTGAAAAGAAAGGGACTCTGTGTTGGATCATAAGAAAAGCTGAGTAAATTAAGGCCCTACAAGCTAGAAAGGGTAAAGCCTGGCACTGCATGCAAACAGGCTGTACCTCTTGAGCTGGGTAGATGAACGGAATCTCAAAGGAGGAAACCACCAGCAGGATTCCCCTTGTGTTGTTTCAGCAGTGATTGTAAATGAGTGAGCTCTGCTTTTATGTACTATGAGACCACCTACAGTAATGAGGTCCTGATTTGCCAAAATCAGAAGCTGCACTGAGTGTCAGTTGAAAGAAAATAATGTTCCTCCTAAAGGCAGGGTTTGAGCCCACCTGGAGGCTCACCACACATCGTAATTGAAATCCAGAGTCTCACATGCTCAGTCCTTCTGTCAAGGCATTAGGTCTCAAGCAAAAGTTTTTCTCTCTCTGTAGAAATCCTGCTATAGACAGACTAGTGGCAGTCAAATATTAAAAAGAAGCAATTTGCATAGTAGAGAAGGCAGTCAATGAAGAGACCTGGAGACACTATGCTAATTCCTCATCTGCCCTTTCTATGGGGAAACTGACACAAGCAAAGCATCTCTGCATAATCATCAGTCTTTAGTTTTGTCTATTGAACCAGTTAACTTCAGATGAAAGAAAGTGGTGCTGCTCCAGTTTTTAGCAACTTATTGTGAGGCTTTAGCAACAGTTATTCTGAAGCTTAGACTTCTGAAATCAATAGGTTTCCTTTATAGTCGAAAGACAAGTCTAAATGCATGACTTGCTGCATTACAAATGAAAGAAAGCCATTTCCAGGCATTACGAAGCATATGTTACCGTCATATTGAATGTGGAAATACTGAAATGCTTATAGATCAATAAAGTGTTTCTCTTCCTCCTTAGATAATTCATCATGACTCAGAAACAAGAAAAAGGGTCACCCTTTAGATGAACACACAGCCACAGATAAGAAAATAAAACTTAAGGAATTTCTTAAGGACTTCTGAAGGAGAGGATAAAGATCAGCAAGTATAGCCCACCAGAGGTTTGGATCCAGAAAAAAAGGAGGCCAGATGTGAATACTGGTCTCCCTGCACGTCTCTTTGCTGTTCCTCTTGGCTGCTTGACGGCTCCAGGTATAGTCAGTCTGCCAGCAAATTCAATAGCTGTGCCACTGCCGTGGAGCCAGCACACTGTAAAGAATAACAAAGAAAGCTGCTTCTGGTCTTGACAGGCTGCTGTTGTTATCTTAGTATACTTTCCCATAGTAGGAACTTAGCTTTCCCTTAAATGAACAGAGCCATAGCTTTAAAAAAGATTATTTGATAGGGCACTGTGGGAAGAAAACTAACAATAAAAAGGACTTAGAGGGGAACAAGAAAGATCTTAATGTGGTGAAGAGTTTTTAAAAAATATTAATAAATATCTTTCAAAAATCCTTATTTTCCTCTTGAATATCATCTAGACATTCTTATAAATTATAGAAAAACACAAAAAATGAAGTGAGTATGTCAGTCACAAACTTCTGGTGAGAACGTTTCTATAGCATTAATCCATTAAATATGGTTCTAAAGTGTCATGGGAATAAAAAAAATCACAAAACAACCATGCAATGTTGGGAAGCTTTAGTTGCAGCATTCTGGTGACGCTGGACATCTCAGAATAATACATTAAGTTATTAAAGTTGTATTACTCTTAACACATGTTAATGTTGCTAATAAACGTATGTGTGGATTAGCTAAGGAATGACTAGCATCAGCACCGTAAGGACACACCACATTGTCAGTGTAATTATGACTGCCACTTTGTTTTCTGCCATGTTCTTTAGTCTTCCTGCCGTATAAGCAGCAAGAATGACAAAAACGTGTATGCAAAAGGCATGAAACAGGCTCTCCTGTTTCAGTAAATTCTACACTGATTTTAGGCCGTTACTGCCAAATTTATGCCAAGCTTCTTCCAACTGCTTTTCATCTCCTCAGTTACTGTGATTTTGTTAGGACTTTTAGTGTTCAAAATCCCATCAATGCTGAGTTTGTTGAACGCATAGGCCTTCCCTGTGTCACTCAGGTAGACTTGGCACTAAACAAGGCAACTTATATGTCCCCAGGGCTATTGAGCACTATTCACAACTGCTCCATCTGGTTCCAGGGATCATCTCTTTTAAAGGCTCTTTACAAATCAGTCACCTCTGCCCTTAAATTCGTTTTAAATTTAATAGTAATAGTGCCAGACTTGGGATTAGCAAACCCAACCTGCTCATCTTTGCTGACATTGAAAACAGATCCTAGTTGACATTGAAGCACTTACCCTTGATTACGTGGTTTCTCTAATTCTTCCTTTTTGACAGACAATCCTTTTGACTTTTTCTTTACACATCCTGGACATACTTCTGTTGTCTGAGTCTCTCTCCTCTCTGCTGTGTTCTGCCTTGCCCCTAACAGCCATAATCCTGCCACAGGGAATCCACCCTATTAAAAAGCATTTTTGTGGGCTTCCTTGTTTCTCTAGGGATTTAGCATTTGCTTGTTCTTGACCACTGCCCCCCAGTTTTTCACTGGATATCTTGAATTTTGCCTGAGTTGACAGTGATGTTTCTCCATCTCTCATTTAAGAGGAAATCCAATTCTTAGCTACAAGAGGTTTTTTTATTATTGCAATTACTAAACACTCTGTTATGTGTTCCTCAGTCTCAAAATTGCACTTCTTGTTTACAAAAACTTTACAAAGTTTTTATCTTCTCTTGATCGCTGACTATTTTTTGACAAAATACTTGCCTGTTTGGGCATAATATGTATTTTAGGTTGCTTGCTTGTTTTAAAAAGTAACATCAGTGTTTTATAGAGATGATCTAGTAATCTTATCACATTCCTCCTTGCATACATTATGAGGTGTTTGGTGCTTCACAGATTTGTATGAAGTTTCCTTTTTCCGATGTTTAGTGTCTTGTTCTTTCCTCCCAGGTGATTCAAAAAGTGAGCTATGAGGCATCTTTTAAGAGGCTAGATTGCAGCTGATTGTCTTTTTTATTTAATTTTCTTCAAAATGAGTCTGTTGCTTCCATAAAGGGTTAGAAGGTGACAAAAAAAGCACCCTAAATGCTTCTCATGATAAACTTTCTTTCTTTTACCTCAGTGAGTCCCTCCTTGGACCAGGAAATATTTCTACTTTTGTTTTCATTTCAGACATTTTTCCTAAAATTTTCTTATCCCCACCTACTTTCTTGTTATAAATTTAGAGAAGGGAAAGGATACATCCACACAGCAGCTAGTCATTATGACATAAAAAGATTGATTTGATATTGTATTAGGTGTCCATTAAAATGTTTTGAAAGTATGACTGTCTATGTCACTGCATTTCAAGAATGCAGCCAGAGGTTTAGCTAAGGTGAAAGCTTATTCCTGAAGACATTTATCTTTCCTCCAACCACGTACCCTGAAGGAAGCATGAGTTCATATTTTGTTCTACTGTACTTTTAATTGTGTTTAGCAAAATAATCTCTGGAATTACCAAACTCATATATGCCTGAAAAATCATAGGCATCTCTAAAGAGAAAAAATTTGTGGTTTTGTTTTGTTTCATTTCAATTTACATTCTGGTTTCTTGCCAGTCAGGGCTTATGTTTCTGAGCTTTTATCTGTAAATAGAGAAATTATAATTTTACAAGAATGTCAATAACAGAGGGGAGGGAGGTTGGAAGAGGAGAATGTGAAATTCTCATGAAGTTAGGAATTTAGTTGCATGAAAAACATCAAGTAACACCAAGATTATAAGCTTTGTCAATGACAGTGGTGATGAGAGTGACAGTGGGACCCATCTGTTGACAAGACTTGAAATTCTGGGAGGCATGCTCCCTCCCAGGAACACAAATCCTTGGTGTTACTGAAATGTTGCCAAGGCTCCTCCAAAACCCACTGAATGCTACCCCATGCACATGTTCCATGAGGGTGTTAATAGCACTGCTGGGAATGAGTTTGTACAGATTGAAAGCTACTGTAAAGCTCTGGGAACAGGGAGGTGAGGGGGTCAGGAGCCCAGGTGGCTTTTTTGTCAATTCTGCTGATCAAAGGTCAAGGCTTAGTGACAGATGTGACACTGAGATAAATATGTGAGTGAGCAGGTGGTGCTGCCAGCAGAAAGTCTGCTGCCTTGACCATGTAATAATGTTCCTTAAAGCCCATGGCATGAGGGACAACTGCACTTCTCTCTCACACCAACTTACTGATTTATTGAGACAGGTTCACAAAGCCCACCAGATCAGTGTGAACTATTCCACCCTTAACAAAAATCTAAATATTGACAAGAACAGAGGTATTTACCATAAGGTGAAAGGAGAGACAAAAAGGAAAATGGTGGGTTGGTCCACCAAACATATTAGATAATGCTGAGATTAAGTAAAAGGAACTGGAGGTTTTGTTACATGACCAACATTTTGCTGTAAATGACATTTGCTTGCATAAAAATTTGTCAGATGATTCACATGTATCACAGCATTAATATTGAAGGATATAGCTTGCTCAGGAAAGACAAGCAGAAGACTAATGAAGAAGGCAAGAAAATACTCTTTAAATATTTAGGGTGCTTACATCTGCTCTGAGATTACAGATTACAGAGAAGCACAAATTTCCCATAGGTGTTCAGAACCTTCTTTATAGTGCTTGGAATTAAAGAAGAAAAGAAGTTCGACACTATCATGGTGATGGTCCCGGAGATGAAAATCTGAATAAACCAAGCACAGGACTTGTTAGTAATCTCATAATCACTTGGTAGTCATTAGTCCCTACTCAGCCATAATCCATGGAAAGAATACAGCAAGACACGGAGGTATGAACTCTCCCATCTGAGTGTAGACTTCTACAGAGAGGACATCTGTATTTGTTCTGTCTACTCTCTAGTCGATATTGGCACTTAAAAAGTCGTCATTTCTGAGTAATGATGCATTAAAAAGGTCTATTTTTTTTACATTGTCAAAAAGAACTTTGAATGAAAAGCTAAGATACATATGTCTATTCAGAAGATACTTAAAGTAGGATAATATGAATCCCACACAGACAGTTCCACAAGTTTTGGAATATGGTGGTGTTACCAACTGATAGAATCAGGAGGCAAAACTCTGCAGAAGAGGATATTATGGAGAAGGTGGAGTCCGTTAGAGAAACAATACCAAGCTGCACTTACAACTTGACTAACTTGCAAGGTACTGATATCATATACCAGACATCATACTGCCTGTGGACAGGTCAGTAACGATGGACATGGGAACAAGAATCAATAACCAATGGTGGAAAGAAAGTACATCTAGTAAAGGATGGAAAGAAATAACAAGACTCAGCCTGTAAGAACTTAGAACACAATATTGGTGAGCAGATAATGTCCAACATGAATTGAAAGACTAAATTGTTACAACAGCATAATTTCTTCATATAACATATCAACAAGCCTTCAAGATGGAAGAGCATTTCTGCATAGCTTGATTCTAGCAGAGCTTTTGACTTCGTCTCCTGCTTACAGGATTGAATTACAAAAAAGTTATTCAGACAAAAATATTACAGTATATTCAGACTTCATTTTAAAAAAATGTTTAAACAGTAATGACTAATGGTACATGTCAATTTTGAAGAATGCATCCACTAAAGTACTACAGGGACTCCTCCTCTGTCCAGTGTTGTGTATTCTTTTCACTGGCATTTTGGAGGATAAAATAGGGAGTACTTATCAAATTAAAAATCTATGATTCTAAAAGACTTGATAAAGGAAGTACATCTTAGAGAGAGATTAGTACTTGAAGTAATCTCAAGTTAATGGTATGGTTTATTTTAAAACACTAGTTATAATAACAATAAGCAAAAAGTACTTAGCCAGAGCTAGAACACTACAGGTTGGGAAACAATTAGCAAAGCAGTCATCTGACAGACAAGAATTCATGGGCTGAAGCAAAACTGTCCATAAACCAACAATATGACTTTGCTGTAAAATAAAATAAAGACAAATTATTCCGAGTTATTTAGACAGGAATGTGACATTCAACATCAAAATAATTTTTCCTTCTACTTGGCACTACTATGGCTTCCAAGGGAGTATTACTCTGTGAATGAACCTCGTTCTAAGAAAGGCCGTGGAAAAATTACAGAGCAAAGAGAAAGATCAGAGTTCAGAAAACATGGCCTGTGGTAAAAAAAAAAAAAAAAAAAAAAAAAATCCGGATTTTGGTAATTTAGAAAATAGAAAGAGCAAAGAAGTGTTACTTTCAACTATGTAGAAATGTGCTGCAGTGAGAACCAGGATGATTAATATCCAGTGGCCTCAAATTTAAGTATTTGGAAAATATTTTGTATTACTGAGGACAACAAAGTACTAGAGAACCTTGCCTGAAGAGATTTTTATGTGTTTTGCATGGTTTAAGAGCCACTGAGATAGACTTCTGTCCTAAGCACAGACACTTTGCTCTCAGACACTTGCATGTTTAAAGGTCTCATCCAGTTTTGAATACGTGAGGACCAGGCTCCTATTTCATTCCTGAAGGAGAAAGCCTTGTCTTCATAAGAGCTGGATATCTGGGTAAGTGCAACACAAGCATGGTGGACAGTGAGAAAAATCCCCAAGAAGTGCTACCAGGCATCTGAGCTCACTGGTAGAAGAATGAGATTCCAAAGAGAGCTCGCTCTCCTCCCATCCTAGTTCCTGAAGTGATGATGGTAGAATTTGTGTTGAGGAACAGGGATGTGGACAGTCTCCCATTGTAGGTACAATGCCTTGTAAGGCCATCCTGTGCAAAACTTTAACAAATAATCATTCCTAGACTTTTTCTGAGACTTACTGTAGTTTTAGAGGTTTTTATTTGTATGTGACAGCCTTTGAAAGTTAGGAAGTTATGTTGTTTAATTTCCTTTTAATTATTTAAAGTTCATGGAGGTTATATTCATGGTTTTTGTTTTGTATTTGAAAAAAAACTGTGTCCTACTAACAATTAATAAAATGCTTTAAAACATTAAAATGTATTTAAAACATTAAACAAAAAAGGAAAATTTACATAAGAAAAAGCATAAAGTATCACAAGTTTCAAAAGAAGGAAATTCAAATTTTACATCTTTCTATGTTTTTATAGCCTACAAAATGATGGATTGTTCTAATAAAGAAGTAATTCTCTCTCAGTGGAAGTTTTTTTAAGATGTTCTATGATATGTGCCGTAGTTACAGAATCATTAGCTGATGTCATATTTAATGAGATTAAATAAGTGTGTGTAAAATATTATTACTATAGAGTTACCATTTAATTTCAATTTAATAGGTCTGTGTGCATTGTATGTTATAATACAGGACTGGGTTAATTATTAGAAAGATCGTAAAAGAAGGATGTGAGTGGTATCTCAGCCAGTATGAACAGCCGTACTGGCAGTTTATGTCAGCTTCTTCAGTAAGGGTAATAGATGTCCAGAAAGTGCTGGAGGAAGAGCACTGAAATGAGACAAGGCTTGGTCTGAGCAAACAGCTGGAATAACTAACTTGGACGTGAACTAGCAGGCAGGCATCATGTCACATCAGTTCATTTACAAATCTGTCACTGGTCCTCTAATATTAATGCAGTGGTCACTCTATGTTGCCATTCCAAAAAGCTCCTGGAAAGATGAAAATTTTATATTAATAGTTTAATCTTCTCTATTGTTTTTTTCTTTACTCTTTCTGCAATGACTTTCATTCTACACACAGTTTTGCTTTTCATTGTGAAGTGGCAAAGTTATCAGTTGCACACATTGTATGGTTGCAATGCATGCACTTGCCATGTCCTGTCCATGACACATCACTCTTCATTCAATCATTGTGCCGCATGTTTAAAACTTTAAGAGAAAATATTTTTCTCTCTCATTGTTAAGTGTCTTTGAAGAGTGTTCCTAGAACTGTTCTGGTTCCCAGTTGAAGCCTGTGTGTCTTATTTACTACAACTAGTCTAGAATATTGGAGATCAAGGAAAGTTTCAGTGTGAATTATCTACTTAAATGGCTGCTGTGTCCCTAGGAAATCAGGTGGGTAAGCTCAGTATATGTGTAGTCAAACCTCAACAAATGCCTCTGAAACAGTTTTGGAGGAAGATGGCCCAGAGCAAGATGCCACAGAGCAGGGCAGGTGCTTTAATTAGGGACACCAGCAGCTGATGTCCCAGGGCAGTGGAGCACCATTTCTCCACTCAGTGATCAAGTAAATCACTGTGTCAGCTTCATTCAGGAGATAAAGCTAACACAGCTTAACACTGTGCATGCAAGGAGCTTTCCCAGTTGTTCTTATTAATGCTTGTCTATCTTTTCTGCAATGTTTCAGTGCTTCCTTCAAGAAACTGGGAAGTTATCCTCATTGGATCCCAAATGACCTGATAGGGAAGTGGTGGGATGGAAAGTATAATTTGTCTAATTTGGAGTAATAAAAATCACTTGATGGAAAATGGTAACTTTATACTGAATTTAACATCGGCAGGACTGGACCATAATGTAAGACCATTTTGGAAAATTGCCATTTTTATGATGAATACCAAATGCTTTGGAACCAGCACTGGAAAAGATATAAGTCATATGGAATTCTAAACCGGAAGAAGATAATTGCAGTATTGGCCCTTCTTTAAGGAGTGAAATAAATAACTATCTTCACTTTTCCAACTTTATTTATTACTTTTTACTCGGTTAATAATTAAAACAAAGAAGCTGTTACTTCCAAAATAAGTTGCTTATATTTTTGTTCTATGTCAAACTTGAAATCCCAGCTCTGCATACACTATTATACTTATCTGGAAAATAAGTGAAGCAGTATACCATTCAAACAATACTGTATTGCTAATACAGGAATGCTTCTAATTACTTTTCTAGAGTCTTTTTTTCCTAGAGAGGGCTGCTGTTAAAATGGAAAAGAGATAATAGTATCACATTACTCATAAAAGCATTTTCTTCAACTTCAGTGATTACACTTATATAAAAAGGATTCATAGTATGAAATGGAGATCTTAAGAATAATCTGTCGTATGTATGATAGCTTTTTTAATGGAGTTTTGTCTGCATTATTAATGGATTGGTGTTATACATGTGCAATAGTACAAGGCTAAAGGATCGTTTGACATTTCTATAAGTTCCAAAGATCATTTCTACATATATAAACCTAATGTGTAGGCATATTTCTTGTATCCATAAGTTATTCTCAACAGTGACAGATACCTTTATCACTTATAAGAATCTTGTTGAAAAGAGACTTTTTAGTTGTCATCTGAAAGTGAATAAAAAGAAATATATTTTTCTTATATTTTAGTTATTTAGGATTTCTTGTTCCAGGATATACATCTACTGTGGAGGAAAACAACCAACCAACCAACAACAACAGCAACAAACAAACAAACAAACAAAAAACACAAAACCAAAACCAACCTCTGGAGCTCTCAGTACAGGCGAGACATGGACCCGTTGGAAAGGGGCCACAGGAGAGTCACCAAGATGACCAGAGGGCTGGAACAGCTCTGCTGTGAGGACAGGCTGAGAGAGCTGGGGTTGTTCAGCCTGGAGAAGAAAAGGCTCCAGGGAGACCTTATTGTGGCCTTTCAGTACTTAAAAGGGGCCTATAAGAAAGATGGGGACAGACTTTTTAGCAGGGTCTGTTGTGATAGGACAAGGGGTAATGGTTTTAAACTAAAAGAGGGGAGATTCAGGCTAGCCTTGGATTACCAAAGGCTGCCTGGACCTGCAGAGCAGCAGGGAACTGCAGGATGCTATGAAAAGGTTCCCAGTCTTGCAGGCAGGACCAAGAAAACACTACAGGATGTCACCCTTCCTGTAAATTCAGCACAAGCACTGAGTTTGCCAGTCACACACAACCCACCACTACACTCCTACAGTAAGAAAATAAACATGTTTTTTCTATATCATTTCCAGTTTTAAAATGTGAGCCATTTCTATAGAAAATCTTCCTTTCAAATTAGAACATGGATTGTAAACATGGTGTGTCCCCTGTTAATTTAATAGGATTAGACATCTTACTGCAGTGGAGTTGTCCATCAGTTCAAGAGTACTTTTAGGAAAGTTTTTAGTTCATGAGATAAAAAGTGCAGCATTAAACACATGCAGCTGGTGCAAATATGTAATGTGATTTACTTGGATTCATGGCCAAAATTGTCATTAAACTTTTGCGCAACTGGAAAATCATTCAATGACAGTTCTGTTCTCCTGCCCTTAGTTGACTCTAACTTATACCATACTCATGCAGAAATGACATCAGAGCTGGTCATAGTATATTCTAACTGTTTTTGAAGAACATTGTGTGATGAAAGGTACCAGGTGTCTTTTAAAATATGTTTGTCAACTCATGATGTAAAAACTGCCATTGCAGAAGGTCATACAATAACATTTGCTTTCAATAAAGAAAGGTATTGAAATTTGTAATCAAATAAGAAAAGCTTTGAAAAAAAATGTTCACTTGCTATCATTCTGATATATTCTAGTAGAAAAATACAGTGGAGGAAGAATAAATATTGGCTGAATAGACAAAAACTACATAAAAAGTCAAAGATTTAGAAAGGTATATATGCACTGAGTGTACGTCTGCAATTAATCATCACCTAGAAATATTGCCACTTGAGTAAAGGTCAGTATCGACTAGAAGTTTCCACTATTACTAAATAATTCTCCATGCTTCATCAATTTTGTGCAATTTATTTCTGTCAGCTCTGCATATGACATTCTCCTTAATTCTGTTTAGCATGTGTGGAAAAGGAATGACCAAGTGGCTGCACATTGCATCATGTTTCAGGGTATATTCACAGAAATGCATACAGTCAAAGGAGCTTGAGTCCTGACATAGTCCAGCATAGTCTTATTGCAGAGGTCTAACCAGAAATGCTGCTAGAAACCCATCCTGTCAGTGGAGAAAACTAACCTATTTCTCGGTTACAAGACAGAAGAAATGGGGCTGAATTCAAAGCATCACAATTTGCTCCATAAACTTTGGCAAATCGCTGAATTCTGCTATTTCCTGATTTTTGTCCTACTGAAATACAGATAAAAGCAATTTCTTGGTTATCTATTTAGGTAATAAATACTTATGGCTAGAGATTTTTTTTTTTACCTAATCCTATACTGCGTAGAGAAAGACATTCTCAAGCTTCTAGGTGTTTCTCTGGTAGAAAATAAAGACCAGTGATTTCAAAAGAAAAATACTCACTCTGTAGTATAGATTTTCTGACTTTATTGGGAAAACAACCAACCAACCAACCAACAAACATGGCCCACCCCCGCCCCAACCAACCAAGCAAATATCAACAAACAAAAATCCTACAAACAAAACAAAGCAAAACAAATTTATTTAGTGTAATTGGTTAATTACAGCCTGCTGCTAGGACAAGTTACAAGATATTGCAAGATAAATGATTCACTTCTGGTCTCCTTTTCTCTCTTTTTTGCTTGCTGCCTCCTCTTCCAACTTCCATTCACCAATATTACTGTTATGGATACAGTACAGCTGGTGTCCTCGCACAAATGTTACTGTCCAGTTGTGTACTTTCAGGAGGAGAAAGAAGAAGTTAGATGTATTGACAAGATTTTAAGTGTGTGAAGTAAATGTGGAATCCAAAGCTGCTTTCTCTGAACAGGCAACAGCTAGAAAATCAATACAGAGACAACATGGCATGTATGAGGATGTCGGATTGACTAGCTTTTTATGTAGCATAACTGTATTTGAAACAAGAAAGTAAGAATGAGGGCATCATTGTTTATTCAAAACTTTATAGACATATGTCTAGTCTGCAAAATTTTTATCTGAGTCTTGATTTAACTTTTGCATGATGTCACAGATATTTGCCATTCTGTCCGTTCTGCTGCTCCATATGGAAGTCCAACATCTGGGATATTGTTAATCTCCTCACAGCTACTACAGCGTCTCAGAATCTGTGTAGACTAAGTGTTTCTTTTAATGATGTTCAATATTCACTTTCACCTACAGTAATGTTATTAAGATAGCATTGTATTTTATATCAGAGTTTTACACAAACTGGGTTGTTTCTGTACAACCAAAGAGGAATACAAGTATATTTGGGCTGAACATCTAAAACTATAGTTAAACTGACTGCTAAAGGCAGAAAAGGACATATCCTTCTTTCCCAGACCTGGTCAGTAAAGAGTTTGTACTCTTGTTAGAAATAAGAAAGGCAAGAGAAATATTGAGCCATGTAAGGGTGACAACATTTCTCGTGACAGTTATCCCTCAAGGTCAAGAATAAATTAGTAGATTTCTCTTTCATTCCATATGGCAGGAACACTGATGTTGAAATCCTTAAAGTTGAGCTTGCAATCTGAGAAAATACAGTACAGTTTCCTTTTGGTCAGTAGCATCAAAGATGCAATCAATAAATTCTCCCTGTAGCAACGTCACTATACTGACAAAATGTCTTGAGGGAAATAATGTTACTTCAGTCCTCCTTGAGCTGGAGTTCTTTGAAGATAAAAGTCTGCATTCTCAGCAACTATAAATCAACACAACTATTTTGACTTTAAGGTGTTACCAATTAAAATGTACTTTTCCAAGGCTCTGTTATCTCCTTACTCAATAGTGACTTTAATAACGGTTTATTTAGTCTGTACCAGTTTATGCTATCTAGTCACACCATAAACAGTGAGGCAGTTCTTTTCCTCCTAGGTCTTAATTTCCTTGGTGAAGGTCTTCAGCCACAAATTAATTTTATTGTAAGATTGTCTTATAGGAATTGATTCTCACAAATTGTTACTAGGATTACACTGTTATGCTGCTGTTATATCATTTCAGTCTTAGCAGGGTGATTTTGCAGTTGGCTCTGTCTTGCTGACTGCATTGCCTTAATTGGTAAACATTCTTAGTTTTTCTTTTTCCATGCTGAAAGAACTGGCATAAAACCACATTCCTTGCAAACCAAACTTTTCCACAGCACACAGTTTCTCTGAATATATTTTAAAATCTTTTCTCAGACTGAAATCAACATAATTAGAAGGAATGTGTAGGAGGTTAATAAAGGTTCATTAAACAAGAACCTTTGACTACCTCATGTTCTTCTTTCATTTCAGTTCTCTCAGTGTTCCGGGGTAGCTCAGTTTCATTAGATCATACAGACTACTTAGTTGGTCAAAGGAAAAAAAATGAGTGAAAGCTGCTGACAGATGTTTAGATCAAAAATAGCAATTCAGAATTTCCCCATTTTTCTTCATAGTCAACGTACACATCATGCAAAAGAATTAACTTCTTGTGTATATTTTTGTAGAAGTCTGAATTATTTCCACATTACAGGTTCTTGGAATAAATGGACTGTTCCCTGGGTGAGACCCAAATAGATAACACCTGACTTTCATCTTTAAAAAAAAAATAAATAAACTTTTCAGAAGAGTTTAAATTAAGGAAAAACTTACAATATTGGACTTGAAGGTGTATATTAGTTTATAATATACATATTATGAAAGTGTGATCATATAGAATTCAAATTTTTCAGCTAAAAGTTGTGTACACATATCATTACAAGATGTCAATAGTAACAGAAAATAGTTTCGGTATTGAAGACTCCACATATTCTAAGATATCTAATAGTCTAATAATTCTTATGTGTTGTGTTGAAGGTATCACATATTTTAAGACATCTAATATTCTAATACATCTACAAAATACACAGTAGAACTAATTTTCATTCATAAAATGATTATAAAAAGCTCTTATATTTCCCAAGTTATGATAGAAGTCTCTTTGCAAAGAGAATTAATTAATTTCTAGGTTGAGTTTTACTAATGTAAATTCAAAGGCAAATGAATGAAATCAGAGAGCATAAGCAGTGCTATTTTTGAGTTCTATGTATATAACCATGACTAAAATCTGCTGTGATGATAATTCTTTATTTGACTTGTAGTTTTATTGGCTTTGTTCATTCAATTGATTTAAGAGGTATGCAAATATTACTAGCATTTGCTGTAATCTTAGCATTATAAATTTATCCCAGAGCTGCAACAGATCAACTTCTAACTCAGATACTGCAGTTGATAACAAGAAAGCCTAATTTCAAAGCAAAGTAAGGAACTGAGGAAACCTTTTACAGTTGTTGCTCCTAAATATATTTATCTGTGTCAGTTAATAAATACATATGCAAAAGTTGTTTAACACCAACATCATACTTGATTCTACATTTCTACGCAAGCCTAATTTACATTTCCCACCCTGCAAAATCGAGACTGAGAGGAAGTAATCACTTCAGATAATTTTTTCCTTTTTCTTTGATAGTAAAGTAACTTATGAACAAATTGACAAAGAGAGCTCTCCATCTGCAAACCATGTGAACATAGACAAGTTTTTAAGTGAGGTCTAAATGTGCAGCAAGCAGATGGCAACAGCAAATACATGGCAGTAGTTGGAAAAAAGGGCTGAAGAAAAGCAATATATAGAGAGCTGGCACTGCCAACAGTGCAAACAGTTGAAGGGGATGGTGATGGGTTAAGTTCAAGGCACAAATCAGGGTAATGCTGAGCAAACAAAACTAAAAGCAAAAAAAAAGTGTTAACTTCCAATGATTAGGAATTAACTAGAGGAAGCAGCTCTGAGGAAACTTACTGAGAAGAGAGGTAAAGGTAGCACGAGCAGGGACATACATTTTAGATAAACTGAAATGGAGATGATTATGATGTATATGACTTATGCATGAAAGAGTCTTCTACCATAACACATGCAAATTTATAATAAATGTCAACATTAAGTGAGAGACAAATTAAGCACCTTTATTGACCTTGCCTCGAGGTAGATGATCTAATGGCATGAGAAGAGTCAGTATCGTCATTATAGAGCAAAAGAAGTAACAAAGATATATCTAAAGAACACATGTTCTCTTATCTTCAAAGAAATGGAAACCTTGCTTGCACAAAACAGCAGTAACGTGAAAGGAAAAGACTGCTTTTCACTTAATGCCAAATATTCAAAAAGGTGTGCAAAAAAAAAAGAAAAACTCAACAAAAAGCTCTGACTACTGTCAGTCTCACGTTGCTGGGAAAGTAGTATTCTGATGTTATCATGAAATGAGAACAGCAGGTGTGTAACTATGATCACATCATTTGTTACAAACAAAGGGTGATGAAAGATGGGAGCAGGACAGCACTAGAAGCAGGACCGAGGAGCTGGGGAATTCAAACAGCAATGGGTAAACAGGATATTGAGAAGGGAGAACACAAAAAGAAACATGAACCATAAAAGCAGACAATTTAATCTCTGATGTACAAAAACTCTGCTTTTCAAATCTGTGAATATTCAACCAACCAAGCAACAAGCAGACCTTTTTAAAAAGTAATCCAATTACTCCGTTAGTATGCACACATACATGGGTGAAGCAAATGCACAACTTCGACAATCATAATCCTTGTGTTGGGTAATAATCCTTGTCTTTTGGGTAGAACCTGCCAAAAAGCTTTTTTTCACCCACCAAAGAAAATAGATGCCAGGACCTTAGTGGTGTTCCAACACTGCCTTCACTGTAGCGTAGAGAAAATGATGAGCTGTTCCTAACAGAGAGCTTCAGTTCTTAACACAGCTATGTAGTGCATAGCACTGGCTTTTTTGTCTGTGTGAGGGGGAATTCAGAAGCTTTGCAATCCTGAGAAACCAAATATTTCCCATAGTACAGTTAGACCTCCCAAGAATTTCCAGAAAAATTAGCATAGGCCCAAAACATTAACTTCCCTCATTTCTGAAATGCAGCTCTTACTTCCCCAGCATGTGTTTACATTATCCTACCGAGTTGCTTCTTTCCTGTTGTAAACTTCTGTGGTTGACAATGATACTGAGAGCTTGGTCCTATGTGCTTAAAAAGCCTAGCCTGAGCTTGTATCATCACAAAATATTTTCCTTTTTGCCCCAAGCACAGGCAGAGCTTTCACCCTTCTAGAGTTCTTAAGTTGTATGTGTGAAATGGAGGAATCTGCAGTAAGGGCAAACAGGGCCTTGGAATTTGAGAAACCCCAGTGATAATTTAATGCTTATGGAAAGACCAAAGAATTTGGCTCCCCTCTGATCTTTCCATTCTAGTTGGAGGGAAAGTATCTAGTTGAATGTCTACACTTCATGGGGGTATAATTAATTAAGATGGTTAAATTGTTTGGTTTGTTACACACACACCAACCTTTGTGAAAACCCAGTGAGCAAAACTTCTGCAACCACGCATGACTCCAGGTACCTCAGACTTCCCTTGCAAATTGTAGCATTAATGTTAGTATTAATTACCATATAAGTATTACATGCATTTCAAGGTGACTGCATATTGATCCTGTTCCAGCTGTAATGGCTGCTACCTCCACAAGTATTGCATGTCAGCCCTGTCAAATTGTTGGATAAAGAGATTCTCCATCTCTGCTAGGTCTTTCAAAAAGTTTCTTCTGAAGAGTTGGTTTCATACTGTATATATCTCTATAGCTGAAAGAAAACCCACGTGGGACCCTGAACACAAAGGTCTTTTTGCTTAAGGTGATCTTGGTGAGTGTACCCTTTTTCCTTAGCTCTTGGTCGCTAACTGTCACCTCCTGACCAAAATCATGGTTTGGTATGGTTAGGATGTTTTCTAGCTGTGACTGGGCATGGTGTATGAGCTGTCTAAATCCATGGTTTTCCTTTCCTCCTGAAGGAATGAAGATTATTTTTTACCCTGAAGGTTCTAGTAGCAGCTTACATATAATTTATTTTTCACCACTCTTCTGTCTTATGTCCTTAGTTCCTTTATATTTGTCAGATAAGAAACTCCATCAACAAAAATCTCCTTCTTTCTGTTGTCCCTCTCACACATATCTGAGGAGCCAACACACACTGACAGTCTGCTACTGTTAATTGGGGCAACATGGGTCACTGTAGATATGTCAGGTTTGAGAATATAAGGTTTATAATTATTGACAAAGTCACTGTAGTCTAGAACCTTGGAATTGTTAAAATATCTTTTTTTTTTTGTAATAACTTGATTTCCACTCATTTTTCTCGTCCTGTTTCTAATAACTCTTTCACCCACCTCAGAACAATTTGGAAAATTAGTACCAGTAACATTGGTGTAAACTACTTTCTATTGGTGAGGGCATGGCTCTTCCTGTAAAATCTAAAGAGAAATCTGAAGTATTTTTCATAGCAAAATAGGGACCACAAAATTCTTCAATGTCTGTATCTAAGATAATTCAGTGGGTGGTTTAATGAATTCTTACTTCTGCTGAAGTGATTCTGTTATCAATAATATAAAGTAAGCCTAAAGCAATACATTCCTTGCAATTAATAAAAACATGTACAGAACAAGCCTAGAGATAAATACACTTGGCTTTGGCTTTGAATGCAAGACTTTATGTCTGCCAAACTCATCTCCACAGTCTTTAATGGCAAAAAAATTAGGGCTTTGATGTAAATGCTTTGAACTACTCCTATCTGCAGTAAGCATCCAGGCACACGGGACTACTCCCTCTTAAGGCTAAGCGTGCATACTGAATGATTTTGGTGGACTTAAGACTGACCGAATTTGCTTAAAAATACACGCCACAGCATATAAATGCTGTACTCCTCACAGCTAACAGGAAGCTTCCCTTCAGTAGACAAATTAACTGTAGATGTGAGAAACAGCCCCTTGTATTGCTAAGTGTATATTCGGCAAAAGCTAAGCAAAAGTTGTATGTTCTGAATGCTAAAGGTGTTTGATTAGGCCAAACTAATGAGGCTGGAAGTCAGTCTTGCTATTATAAAGGTGGTATTCAGATGGTTGCAAAAATTGATAGAGGTGTTTGGAGAGCTGCAGATGCTATCTTTGAGCAGTATCACTGCCACTGTTCACAAACCAGCATTTTAACAGTAAAAAATCATTCTTGAATGACATGGTATTTAGTGCAGTAGCATTTCAGTATGTTCCTATAGCATAATTGGTTAAGCATGTATAAATGTTATTACTATACTTTATAAGCTCTTTTACAGGATACTACCAAAGGGTGAGCAGCGACATTCATTCCATAATGGATTAATATATTAAACATATAATGAAACATTTATGAAAATTGTTGCAAATACATCAGAAGAAATCTGAAACATAACTACTTCTGGGTGTTAATGATATGATGGTACTTTGGAGCTATTGTGCTTGATGATCTGTATAATTTCCAGAGTAGTTTAATCTAGTTTCTGTCATGATTTGTTTTGCATAAACCAAGAGAGGGACAAAGGGAAAACAAACCTAGAAAGCACTAATCCATGATTGTTCTCCACTGAATCCTTGAAGTGTCCTCTAAATTGCATCAGCCTGTGGTGGAATCCAGAGATTTTGTAATGCAAGGGAAAATTTTTGGAGTGATCTGGGAGCCAGGCATGTTTTCTTCCTAAATATTTCCTAGGTCATTCATAAAGAGTCCTCTACACTGGAAAGACTGTCTAACATTGAGGTTTTGTAAAACAGGGCCATATAAAGGTTAGAATTTAATGCTCTGAATGGTATTGAAAGAGCTTAAGAGTTCTGATAAAATGGTGATATTATTGCACTAGTTAATATATTCAGAAAAAAAACAAAAACAAAAATAAAAGAAGGTGCAAGATTTTTTTATTATTATTATAAGGATAAATTCTTACCGTTACTATTCTAGCATTTTTGCTTAAATACCTGGGGAGAATAGACTAAGTTTCTGAATGAGACTGATGAAAATTTTATCACACTAAAGGTGGATGCCCAAATATGAAGAGCATGAAGGCTCAACTAATAGCTGAGAGGTTTAATAGAAGGTTTTTGTGGAGATTTGAGTTCATATCTGAAGTGAAAGATAAACCTTCTTGGTGTTCATGAAGTACTCCCTACACTACAGTGACTACATTGCCAAATCTGTTTCCAACAGATATAAAATATTAAGAAGCTTTTGAAAAGGCCGCCAAGGGTCTTTTAGCTCCAGGGTCACTTAAGAAACAAATAAACAAGGGTGTTGTTGATGCTTCAGTGTTCTTTTGAGGAGTTTGTCTGTTGTGTTTTATAGTAGGAAAAAGAAGTGTCCAACTTCAGAGTAATAAAATAATGAAATAGGATTTTGCAGGAAAACACACCAAAAATCAGTTAATGATAAACCCCCGAAAGTTACTTGTATCTTATTATGAGATCTACATTATATACTCAGGATCAGAGTTTGTGCAACATGAATACAACTTCAAAAAAATTCCTGTAAATTTCTATTTCTATGTATTTCTATCTAGAGAAAGGCATTGGTAGTGAATCCACCAGAAATTCACTGCAAGTCATGATCTCTGGATTCGAACAGCAGCATGCTAACATATTAGCATTAATCAGCCCAGAGCAATAGGTGCACTGTACTTTGTAATTACTAAGTTTGCATGCCTTGGTTCTTGGTGTTTCAGTAAAAAAATCTAAACAGCATTAGATGTGCACACCTGAACCTCTAGCACAGAAAAATCAAGTTAACTTTAAAAGAAACCACTTTGATTAGTTTAGTTTCTCAAATGCATATCTTTTCCCCTCCCTTTTTTCCTACATATTTATTACTCTAAGGACCAAACATGCAGTGCTTTGGAATACTTCTTGAAGAAATGGATTTATCACATTCTAGAATAATTCATTAACATTAGCCAAATCTTATTACATTATAGTTCATGGAAAAGAAGATATATTTCGTTTTTGAAAGGCAACCAAGATTAAGAAGATACTGAGTGATTCAATTAATGCTAATTCAAGATACACTAAACAGCTTGGTTTAGAGAAGAGCTAGATGCTTTTCCAAAATTGACTCCTTCTTATCAGCTAGCCAAATATTTGATTTGAAAAACGTTTTGGTCAAGCGCTACAGTATACAGTATCTTCTATCTCACTTTACATCTGAAAGACTTTTTTTTCTATTTTTTGGCCTGGAAAACCTGCACAGGTGGGAGTATTATCCTTTCTTCACCTCTTTCCCTCAGCTGTTTATCTCCCAAGTGCCATTTAGGAGTGATTAGCATTTACTTTTATTCCAGAAGTGGGTAGATTGACATAAAATCTCAGAAGCACCTGAGACTTGGTCTGTTTCACACTAAAATATGTGATGGATTTTTATTATGCCTTTGTAAAACAGTTAACTTTATTAGTGCCATGTACATCCTTCACTACAGATGAGAAAGCTTTAACTACTAACTATATTGTTCTTCACAGGCCTTGGTAGCTCTGATGTTATCAGCACTGTAATGAAAGCAGAAAATATGTGGTTTCTGACATCTTGGAATTCCTCAAGTGCAGCTGAGACTTGTGTTGGTACTACTCTTAGAACAAAACACCACCAGGACTACAAGTAACTGGAAGACTTATCACAACTTATAATTCACTTAGTCAGGGCTCAGTGAGCCAATGGGACTGGAATGGCAGTTTTTCTACCAATGCAGCCCACATTCTGTCACTTCTGGGTTTCATAAAATTCTGTCTCTGAGACTGTAAAGACAACATATTTACATACAAACATTAACATTAGGATGAATGGAATATTAAACTGTAATATTATTAAAAAAGGTGGGATTTTGGGGGTTTTTTTTGGTTTTTTTTTTGAAGACCAGCAAAACTGAAGCACTGCAGTACTGCTTCTCTGGCTTTAAAAAAGGTGCAAAAATAACGGTGATTGAATGTCAATAAAGTCAATGTTTGTGTAAGAACTGAACAGGGAGAAATATTTCCTTGTGACATGCTCCTAGAAGAAGAAAAATAAAAAGGAAAAGCTTTGAAGCAGAAATTGCTGTATCTTCCCAAAATAATTCTGATCTTTTAAAGTACGTGGAAATGCTGATTCTATCTCAGTTAAAATGTAAGTACACACACTATGTGCAAAGAGAAATATGAATCTTTTTAATGATGCTAATTTATTAGGTGCTTTCAGCCTTTCATTCTGTCATTAACTTTGTGCTTTCTGTCACTAAAGCCAACACCTAAAACAAGAAGCCGGGGCGTCAAAGGAAAGAGGATATTGTGTTTCTAAAGATCTACAACTTATAATAATGTGTACTCTTTTCATTTTGAATGTTTAACAAAAAATATACTTCAATGATACTTGCCTTTACAATTTGTGTGAAACTTGTGAGGATTCCAAGGGAGAAATAACAACCATTTATTCTTTTCTCTAGCTGATAGGAAGAAAAATACTTTTTTTATTTTTTTCATAATAGAAAGTTTTTAAAAAATGCTATTTGTAAACATCTTTTACAATTATAAAGCTCAGAATTCATAGTGCCACCAGCTGTGTTCAGAATATTTATTTTCTCCCTTCTTCTAAAAATTACTCCCATTCATGAGGAAAAATGCATGAAGCAAATGGTGTTTTTTAAAGATGTAGTTAACCAAGGTCAAAAGGTCAAAAGAGGTCAATAATCCTGCTGCGTTAGTCTTTGCAATAAAGCATTGCAAGGGCTGTTATAAGCTACTTTGTCTCTCTCCCCATGTTTTGGAAAGGAGATTATTTTTTACTTCAGTGTAGCTAGTAACACGCAGCACAAACTGAAGATCCCACAGGGAACGTGTTGCCTCTCTCCTTGTTCTGAGAGCCTCCATACTTTATCCTAAATGGGAATAAACCTGTCCATGGAAAAGCAGACATCCAGCCTATTAAAAGTAAAATTTTATTTTTCAAGCATCTCCTTGCAATGGTGGAGACCTAGCTGCAAGTATTTTCTGTGAAACAGTCCTTTGTGTTTCTCCTCCTCTTATTGGCAATTGTATCCTGGTTTTGATAAACTTTTTCTTCCTAGATACATAGACATTCAAAGATTTTTATGTAGATTAACTGCTATTTTCAGGTGCAGAACTGTTGGGAAAAGTGTCTTTTTATGCAAAGTATATTCCCTAAATTTCCATTGAGAGTGGCTTGCTGAGGTACAGGAGAAAGAAAAAGAAAACTCAAAATGGAGTGGATATGGAGGTGTTTTGTGAGGTTTTTTAAATGGTTCTGCTTTAGCTTTTCTTGTGTGCTAAATATTTGCAAATAGATGAGAAATTGAGTGAGAACTAAGCCAAGCACAAGCTTTTGTTGTGCTCTAGAAGAACAAGTCTTGCAATCTAATTTGTTGTACTATAAAAATCCAAAGTCTAAAGCCTGCTCTAATTGAGGTATAGAGTCTCCCTCTTTTGAACATCACAATACTCATTCTTGTGGACACAGTTGCTAAGGGATGTGAACGTCATGGATGTAACATCAGTCACTTTAGTAAACTGATGAAGAACTATATTCTCTTTTCCAAAGCAGCAGCAGCAGCTTCTCTTGTGAACCCTTACTGTGACCAGTGCCCTGTGCTACTTAGAGGGACAGAACTTCTCCAAAGCTTTAGAAAGCTTTTGATTTCAGATTTCTTTCAGGTACCTACATACAACCACTCTTCTTCTCTTGCATCAAAGGCATCGCCTATTCACCTGCTCTTAACTTTCTCTTCTCACTTTTCATTTTCCAGGCCTTAAGCCATGTGGAGAGTTTTTGGGCCGTATGCTGTGAACAAGCCAGGGCTTGGGGTGACTGAGGTGCACTAGGACCGCATGGAAGTAAACAGAAGCTGGTCTGCCCTCGACCTAGGCTGCAGGAGGGGCACTGCCATCCTTGCTGCGCATACAGTGCCCTGCAGCTAATCACCATCGTGGGGGGGGAAGAATGACTGCAAGTGTAACCAACCGTAGCCTGTGCTTGCCACATGGCCTTTCGGTATAGAGTATATAAGGGATGGAAAAACGTGGTCTCGCGGACATTGATATTCAGTGTTGTTAGGAGTTCATTAAAGGGTATTGATGTTAAATTCATATTGAATTAGACTCATTACTCTCGCTGTCCCGCCTGTCGTGCTCAAAGAGGTCCTGCCGGCAATTTTGCATTCTCCATGTCGTCTCACGACAAAGCCATAAGTCGTTTATCATTATTGAAGCACAGAACAATCAGTAGAGTACTTTTGCTTGTAGCCAGGGTTCTTCTTCATGTATCTTGCCCTGTGAAAGAAGGAAGCATACTTCCAACTGTTATCTCACACCACAGCTGGTCTTTCTTCCATCAGACAGATCCTGGACCAGGAATCAGCTCACTGGGAAAGATGATCTCCAGGCTGCCTTGATCCTGAGCAGAGGCAGGGGCAGCTGCCAAGACTAAAGACTACCATTCAAGGGTCATTATGTCTTGACACAGGGAGAAAGCCTGTGTAGAAAGGTGATCTTCTTGTAGTAATCTGTGCATCTAAATATACAGACTTACGAATTTTGTTGCAGTGATTCTGTAGCTTTGTGATTTCAGAACTTAATATTGAAGCCAGGATAACACAGATATCCTTGTAGCTTAAACTGTAGTTGCTAATTTTCTGTTCAATTCAGGTCAGAATTAGAAGTTGTGTCCCTGAATGTTTGGCAGCTTTGATGCTGTGTGTATTCAGCTACAGTCCACCTAAAGTCCAAAAGTGCTCTATGGTATTAAGAGCCAATTCAACACTCAAAGGCCATTTGTCAGCCTAAGTGCAACATGATAATTGAGAAGAGGCAAATCTTTCAAAACATTCCTGCTTTTCCAGTTCTCATGCCTCTTTTTTTATTTTTTTTTTATGTGTGTGGTTTTGTTTGTTTGTTTGTTTTTTCCCCTTTTTACATAGGATGGAGATGAAATTTTCTTAACCAATGTGTAGTAGTGGAGAAAGGAGTAAAGCAAATCTTTTGAGCCCTAGTTCAGTGGAAAACCCTTCGTGGTCCACTTGCTCAGAAATATTTATAGATTTTGGAATTCTGAACATGTATCTACTCTTCAAAGTGAAACTGAGATGCTGGTGAATGTTGGAAAGGTAGATGGATTAATCATAAAAAATACTTATGGTGCCAGATTGAATAAATTTATAATTCACACTTCAATAATATGCATTTCTTTAAAGTTTATTGTCTGATAATGATTTTAAAGACTACCCATATTTTTCTTATCAGTTAACATTCTTTTCATTCATTGACTTCAATGCTTTTTGGAGAAGAGCCTGTAGCTACTCCTGTAATGAAATGGTAGCATGCTTACCTCTCATTCTAAAGCTTTGAAGAGAGATTCATCCCAGTAATAACAGTATTTTAGCCATCATGCTAATTTATTGCTTAGACACTGAAATTTATGTAATTGAAAGTATTTGTAAGTATCAGTATTTACCATCTTACAGGTAACAGACTGTAGTGGTATACTGTAAGTCTCACTCATAACTACTTCAATGTCTAAATGGTAATAGACACACAATTAATCCACCCTGGCACATCTAAAACAGTAATTACATAATGTCATTCATTTGGTGTGGGGTTAATTGAAAGAGGTCTTGACCTTCATGACCTATCAGTTTTGCCTCATCAGCTTGACCCAGGTCAGAGATTCTCCCTGATAACTTTTGCTTATCAATAAAGCCCACTGTGTCTAGAAATAACGTGTATATATGTGCATGCATATCGTAAGGATAAGTATGTATATGCAGAATAGTAACTAAATAATAGAAATAAGAAATATTTGTGACATTGATTTTTATATTTTATTTTTCTTTTCAAGTAAAATAGGAATTAATGTAAATTGTAAAGGGAAGACTATTATGTTTTGGTTTATAACTTAAACATGATACCAAAGCTGTATTTCCAGATGAGACCAGAACAAATGTGTTGTTGCTTATGTTATCACAAATGCTTTTGAGAAGAGAATTTGACTGACACAAAGTTTTCAAATGCTAAAATATATTAAAATAAGTCCTCTTTAATTTAAAGGTACAATTAGTCAAACACAGTTCTTAGTGTCTGATGCGTCTAACTCTACTAGGTGGGTGTAAAAGCTGCAATACTGTTTGAATTTTATGCTGCGCTATAACTGGAGGGAAATGTGTATTCCATTACATCCCCCAAAGTTACTACAGTATTTTTAAATAGAGAAGTTGAGTACTTGAAAATTAGGAAATACCAGAGTTAAAGTTACTTCTGGAGTTATAACAAGAAGTCAGTTATTCCATCCTGAACCTCATGCTGTGTCTTTAATTCATTATCACAGAAGAGATCCCTACCTCTGCTTCTCCCTTCCTAAGCTCAAAGCCACTGTAGGTACAAATGTGTTCCAACACCTGAAGGGTGAGTGTAAAGAAAATAGTGCCAGACTCTTTTCAGTGGTGCCCAGTGACAGGACCAGAGGCAATGGACGCAAACTAAAACACAGGAGGTTCCCCCTGAAAATCAGGAAGCATTTTTTCACCACGAAGGTGACTGAGCACTGGCACATGTTGCCCAGGTAGGTTGTGGAGTCTCCATCTTTGGAGATATTTAAAAGATGCCGGGAAATGGTCTGGGCAAATGTCTCTAGTTTGCCCTAGGGTTTAGTGACCTTATTGCAGCCTTCCAGTACCTAGAGGGGACATACAAGAAAGACGGAGATGGACTTTTTACTAAGGTCTATAGCAATAGAGCAAGAGGTAATGGCTTTAAACTGAAAGAGGGTAGATTTAGTTTAGATATAAGGAAAAATTCTTCATCATGAGCATGGTAAGGCGCTGGAACAGGCTGCCCAGAGAAGCTGTGGATGTCCCATCCCTGGGAGTGTTCAAGGACAGATTGGATGGGGCTTTGAGTAACCTGGTCTAACAGAAGGACTCCCTGCCCATGACAGGGGAATTGGAACTAGATGATCTTTAAGGTCCCTTCCAACCCAAATCATTCTATGATTCTATGACCAGATAACCTCCAAAGATCCCTTCCAAACTCGACCACGAGCGAGTCTCTGTGAAAGAGGCCCAGGTAACAAGCTTCAGTACCAGATGCCTGACCAGTCACATTGTTTAATTGGTCATTTGTGTCATGCCCATGAGTTTGGATAAGTTTCTCTTGGCACTACCTTCTAGAGGCAGTGTGGAAAAGACAGAACCAGGATATCCTATTAAACCACACTGTTTATGCCCCTCTGCCTGATAACACTAACATTCCCTCATGTGTTATCTCAGGCAGTGTCACTTATTCCCCAGTATAATTTTATAGTAAAACCACTCTAGTGGGCTACAGCACAATCCTCTTATTATTCCAGAGGGTTTAGTGCAAAACCCACATGGTAGTAATGACACGAGAATCAGAGGGAACAAGTGTCATGACAGTCCTTCGGCAGCATTCTCATGAGCCGGCCACCCAGGATGGGGGGAGCTCTGGGGGCCTGGTCGTGCCCTCTGGTCTCACAGACAGCCAGTGGGATCACCCCAACTGATCAATCACTCCCAGGCCACGTGGGACTGTAGTCTCATCAAAGTAATCAAGTCCTCCATTAGCTTACTGCATCTAATTCTCTATTAATCACACTTTAAAGATGCAGCTCTCAATAAGAAATGTATAGTGCCTCTAAGAAGAACCATAAAGCAAGCAGAGTTAATAATGCATTTTTGGTGATTTGCTAGTAGGTTACTCTGCCTTCAGAGCAGATCCAGCAAACTGACCCAGCAGAGACCCCATGCATACTTAACCTACAGTTCTTTATGCATGACATGCACTGTAATCTTGTTTTCTTTGACATTTCTCAGATGCACTAAGCCTTTCATCCTGCAAGATCAAATCTGAACCCTCATTGATTTTATGTTAAGGTAACCCATGGGCCCCTAGACAGTAGCTTCTATATCCTGCCCATAATATTTGAGTTGTGTTTTCCGTCTATTGCCTCCATGTAAAAGTACATTTTTCTAGTTTTCTAGTTAGGTCACCTACTCAGACATGCTGATTTACATCTATTTCAATCTATTGCCCTGTGTGTACTTATTCTGAACGTATTAAACTAAGTCATGTAACTAAAGGGATATACTTTCTCCCAATAAAATGCTAAAGGGAAGATTGTGCTGCCAATCCTGTCACCAGGTGGTATACCCGCATAAATACCTTGTGAACTAGACAAGAAAACAACAGACTGTTGTCAATAATGCTAGTGTGTTGTGGCTGCCTATCACCCATGAAGACAAAGTATCTTCAAGTTCCAACAAGGGCTGAGATTCTTCATAGGCTGAACGAATTAAAGAGCAAAAGAGACTTCATAGTCTACAGGAACATATCAACTGTTGACAAGGTATTAAATAACAAAATCTTTCTAATCAGATACAACTGATACAGTCTTTTTTTTTTTCTTTTTATACAGCAATTTTCCCTAGTTCACTCTGTTAAGTGGGATGGAAAAGCTTTAGAAGAAGGTAGAATGTGTGTGCAGTTTTCTAAATTGATTATTAGGGAGTTTTCGGGAAGCAAGTTCCTGCCAGTAATATTTATGAAATGAGTTGTTTTGGAATTGATTCTGTTGAGTTTCCTGAAATGGTACAACACTTAATCCTGTGAGTGGTCCCAGGAAAGTGGATTATGTTTCTGAGACATCCTGGTTTTAATTTCTAATGGATATTATTGGGCTGTGTGAATTTATTTTATAATAACTGCATATTACATGGAATTTGTAGAAATAGAATATTTTGTTACTGATGTCTGCTTGATATCTCCAGCTGCTCTGATAATCTGTCACAGAAAACTAGTCTTTTGTCTTCTGTTTGGCTTTTTTCTGCAGTTTTCACTTCTCATTTCACCACAGCCCTCTCTTTTTCTCACACACATGTTTTATCTCCATGGTGTTTTTGTGCTATGATGCATTAGATATAAAAATGATCTGAAACTGTCAGCAGCTGAAATAAAATATCTTATGAATATAAGAATATGATGCTTGTTGGTGTAGATTTATAGTCAATGTGCTACACGTGTCCTTGGTGTTTGGGTACTTTCTGAACATGTAGTAACTATTATTCCTGGCACGTGCGTGACTGATTGTTTCCAGAATGAACAAAACATAAGGCAGCATCGTTATGCCTGGTAGATGCAGGCCACACTCTCAACAGTGGTCTTACTTTTATGAATTAGTTAAATGGTTTCCAGACAATGATGTGCTGAACTATTTGGGGCACATTTCTTTCAAGCAAATGATGAAAGGATTTGCAAGTAGTTCCAAATGGTCCCTATTTGCTTTGTTTAAGAGTCAGGCATAGTAGTCACCTGGAAAGTATCTATAAAAGATTGAGGTTGTGACAGAGTTGTTTACTTTTATTTCATTTTTACTTTGATTCTAAGCCCAACATTTATACTGAATGGGACGTTACCATATTAATGAGAAGTTAATATCAAATAATGGATATAGTAACTTTGTTTCTGATTTAAATCTGTATGGGTTGTTGCTTTACATATATTTGCATTTTAAAAAAACTGCATTGCCTAATGTTGGCAGATAAAATTGTTACCTCATTCTAACACAAAAGACAGGATTTTTTGGTAAAATGTTAAACCTCAGACTTGTCTTCATCCTAGTAAAAAGTAAAGTTCTCTCAGGAATGTTAACTTTTTGGTGTAATTAGGTGCTGATGGTATAAATTAGCTAACAGAAGATATCTAATTGCTTTATTTTCCATCAGCTTATGAAAAAAATACGAACAAATTGATTAAGAAATATTACAAAATTATCAAGG
Organism: Streptopelia decaocto; assembly: GCF_964273445.1. NCBI lineage: Eukaryota > Metazoa > Chordata > Aves > Columbiformes > Columbidae > Streptopelia > Streptopelia decaocto. Next base: position 99,843,452 of record NC_138663.1, on the reverse strand, counting down.
TTCCCAAGTTTCCCTAAGGAAACATATAATATAGAGAAGAAAACATAGCCCTTGTTTTCATTTTTTGTTTTGTAACCTGGAAATAATTTATTTGTAAGATACCGTCAGAATAGATGTTTCTTGTCCCAAAGGAAACAGGTTTTCATTACATCCGTAGTATCTGAGATCTATAATTATTTCTGATAAATATTATGGTCCTTATTGGAATCTGAAGAATAAACTGAAGAGAGATTTCTGTAAGCAGCATGACTTACTTTGTGTTTTAGCAGAACAGTTTTGTTTTTTTTTTAAAGCTACAAACAACACAGTTCTCTGTGATTTAAACTTCTCATTAATGCTCTTGAAAGAAAAACTTATTTCTGCCTTGTTGGTCTATCCTATCTTCTTCCCATCCCATTCCCTCACAGTAGTATAGCTGATAGCAATATTTAAATAACAGTAAATATTTTCAAAGGAAAGTACAGCTAAAAGTTCTTTCCAAAGCATTCTGCCCTGCATAAAAAGAGAATTTATTGCAAATATTTTGAATGGTTCCCAGACTTTAGAGGCTTTCCTTTGAGGATTTTGCAACATGATAATCACCTTGTCTTAAATTGAGCTTACAGATTTCTCTGCTGGTGAGGTTCATTTCATGATAATATGTTAGCTGAGGCTCTGGAGATCATTTTCATTCAGGTCAGGATCTGCTTAAATCCTGTATAACTCACTGGAACTGAAGATGGCAGCAAAAGTTGAGCAACATTCATCTATACATTAATACCAATGTATTTTTGGAAATCTAAGTTGTGGCATCATTTGTGCCTCTAGGAAGTTGTATGATTTCCTGTAGAAGAAAACATGAATACTCTGAAAATCATCTTTTTGCTTTAATCTGACTGGATGGAATGAGGCAATGACAAATTTCTTTTCTATGTCTAGTCTCTAGTTTCTGATGATGTTAGTATTTCATATTAATGTAGTGATTCCCTAGTATTCCCTAAATCTGCAGTGAATATACAGCAATATATCTCCAGTCAGTTAGTGTATCACATCTAAATTCAGTAATTGCTTTATGTAAGCTTCATTTCTATTCTTTTCAATATGTATTTGTGCTTAGACAGCTGCATAACATGTTAACAGAAAAAACAGAAAACAAGGAAAAAGTTTCTGATTCTGAGTGTGATTCACTTACATTGTCCTCACAAACTCTTTCACAAATGTTAATGGCTATTCCCCTTATAAAACCGATACCTGGTAACTCAGACCTTGTGCTCTGAGAGGCTTGTGGATTGCCAAACATTTCTCATATATCTAATCTAACAAATAAAAAAAAATTACAAATTCCATTTTCAATGAAGAGAGGAAGAAGTCAACAGTTCATTCAATGTGCAAAGAGAAAACATAACATGAGAAAATCAGGAAATGGATTGAAACACATCTCCAGGAATCAACACAGTCTTTGAAACTCCCTTTCAAGAGAAAATTGCCAGATTTCTCAGAGCTACATTTTGAGCCAGTTTTGGGTTTGTTTTGTTCTATTTCTTTTGCAAAGGAAAAGATTCAGTTGTTTCCCAATATCACAGATGAGATAGCTGTTGTTCAAAGTCGTATTTTCAGGTAAAAACTCAGCATGAAGCATATCTAGCATTTAGTATTACCAGAGATAGACTCCTTTTGTTGCTCTTGCCACCAATATGGATATTTTTTTATAAATGTGCTGCAGAAAGTAAACATTTTTAAAAATATTAATCCAATAGCCTTTCATTATAATCACCCTTTAAAAAATACAACACTGAAATAATAATGATCAGCAATGCCAAAGGCTGACTTAAACTCCAAACAGTGCCAGAATCTTTCAGAACAGCTCAATGTGTTAATTTCTTCATACACTTTTCACAATATAGTCTTTCATTTCTGATTTTTTTTTTCAGTAAAATCTGATCATTGTTGTTTGCTATGACTATTTTTTTCTGCTTTATGTGGTATAATTTTAAAAGAACTGAAGAACTTGCAAGTTGAGAAAAGTAAAATTGTTGAAATTAAACCTATGGAGTGTTTTGCTTTGCTTTGTTCTATCACACCAGTAATTGTTAAGGAAAAACAGTCTTTTCCACCAGTAAATGTCTTTTTTAACCTGCACATTTTCTAAAGGAGAATAAAATAATTAAATGAGAAGTTCAAGTTTCAAAAACAACTTTTGTTTTTATAATAAAGTCAAAAGGAAACAGCACTTCATTTGTCATACGGGAAGGGTTACTTTGCTGATGACTGAGGATCAAGTATCTGATACAAAACTTGCAGGTACTGCCAGAATGGTCTTGGGTATCACACATATTTATTCCATCTAAGAATAGATGCTAGTTTTCTTATTTCCCTATCATCCACCCTGAATCCAGGTGGATAAAGTGGCAACTTGTCACAGAATATGACTCCATCTGACCAGCCATGCTTCCTGTAGCCAGAGAAATTATGCACAGAGAAATGGCATGCTTCTTAAAACTGCTGAATTAGTGCTCAGTACTGAGACCAGAAAGACATCTTGGCCATCTGTCCCACGCAGCCTGTAAGACAGATCACAGAACTGATATCCAATTTTAACAGAAAGTGCTGGATTACTCAGAATCACACAAAATAGATGAGGTTGAATTGTCTAGTCTCTTGAGATTTCCTAGTCCAGCTTCCCTGCTCAAGCAGGGTCAACTACAGCAAAATGCCCAGAGCATATCCAGTCAGGTTTCTGTCTCCAAGGACAGAGACTGCACAGCCTCCCTGGGTAACCTTTTCTAGTGCTGTCACCCTCACAGTATAAGAAGCATTTCTTGATGTTCATAGTTTTATGTGTATCAATTTGTGCTTTTGTCCTGTCAGTGGACACAACTGAGAAGTGTCTACCTCAGTCTTCTTTACTCTCCCATTCATGTATTCACACTGATGCTTAAGTTCCCCCCCTGGAACCTTCTCCAAGGCGAACAGTCCCAGCTCTCATCATGTTGAAGAAGAACAAGTCACTTAATCAACTTTGTGGCCCTTTGCAGCCCTTTGCTGCACTCCTTCTCTGTCAAGCTGCTTTCCAGACAGTTAATCCCCAGCCTGTATAGATACATGGTCTTGTTCCTCACGAGGTGCAGGACTTGTTTTTCCCTTTGCTAAACTTTGTGCATTCCTCTCTGCCCTTTCTCCGGCCTTTTAAGGTTCCTCTGAATGGTGACACAACCATCTGACATACCAAGCACTCCGCCCAGTTCTGTATCATCTGCAAAATTGCTAAGGCAAAATTGCTCTGTCCCATCATCCACGTCATTAATGAAGATGTTGAACAGTACAGGAGCCAGCAACAATCCCTGGGGTACACAACTAATGACAGGAGTTTTCAATTCTAGACAATAGATGGTTATTCCACTTAAAAAAAAAAAAAAATCCTTTCCCTTTTTTTTTGGATCCAATATTAACAGGGACGATGATGGTTGTGCAATTTTGAGCTATTTGTGTTTATTTGTAGTGAATACATGTCTCACAGATCTTAATTCTTTACTCTTGTAGATGCTTATGAGACTAGAAATTTATTTGAGAAAGGGTAGTCTTTATGTTGTTTTTCTAGGGATTTTTATCAGATAAAATTCACTTTGCACCGGAATCGGAAGTGGGAAAGAGGGTCATTAACAGACAACTGTCTGGAATGGAATTAGCTGAGAACCTGTAAATTTGTCTTTTCTTAGGTTTTTCTGTCCCTACACACTCACAACTTTTCCATCAGACAAAAGGAATATCGTAATTAGGTTAAAAACATTCCCACAACAGAATGGTAGGAAGAAAACTTCAGGGACATTTAAAATAAACTGTTCCTGTTTGGTACATTAAACACTGAGCTGGAAAACAACTTTAATAGGAGATTATGCAGCTAAAGAAATATTTTTAACAGATTTTCCTACTTTCCTGACATTGAGTTGTTCAATACTCAAAACAAACTTCTCTAATTTTCAAATGAAATTGAGCAAGGTATCTTGAGCATTTGCAAGCAATTCTCAGACCTAGTGGTCTTTTGTCATACCAAGACAATGTAATATGTTAAAATGAACCTGTGTTCTCATACTCCCATGCCCTAGATTAATTAGAAGGAGATTTAGGAGTTAAAGACAAAGGGAACTTCAGTATGTTCAGCAGATCTCCTGGTGTGAGACTGTCAGGGTACCAGCATCACAGGTGCCACTATCGACCATGACTGGATAAATCCGAGTTTTTAAGAGATGTAGGAAAAAACTTTATCTGAGGAAATAAGGCCGGGCACTCAAGTTATGCTCTGCAGCATTGCAATTTGCAGTACATAAATACATCTGGGAACCCAGCTTCCAAGCACTAAGGCTAACAAAGGGCAAGCTCTCCTCATTTATGGTCCTGGGGACCTCAGAGGTTTATCAGCCTTATTAGAGTGGAAAGGATGGACTATGTTGTGAACTTTTTGCAACAAAAAGAAGCAAAGAAGAAGTTGCTGCCAAATAGGAAAGATAAGCTTAGCAATGATCAGATAAGTGGGAAGAGCTAATGACTCAATTAGGATGCTCTAGATAACTAAGTAAGATTTGTATTTGGCAAAGTCTCAGCAAGAAAACTGTTTTACAAGTTTTTCAGCTGAAGAAGAATTATACTGCATTTATAGCAAGGACACATAGGACCTGATCTCAAGTAGTCCTTTTTGCTTACCAGTGTTGCTCTTTGCTTTCAGTGTGAGCACAGGTCTTCAGCAAGTCAGAAATATTAACTTCAGCAGGAGATGCACTACTCAGAATATGGCACATATTAAAATTTTGAGAAGTTCAAACAGTTGAAAATGCCAAATTAACTCAAGACATATAATTTTTATAATGTATGCCGCACGGGGGGGGAAAAAAAGAAAAAAAGAATTGTTTAGGTGGAAAAAAAAGCTTTAAGATCACAGAGTTCAACTGTAAACATAACACTGCCAAGCCCACTACTAAATCATGTCTTTAAGTATTCCACCTACACATCTTTTAAACACCTCAAGAGATGGTGACTCAGCCATTTCCCTGGGCAGCCTGTTCCAATGCCTGACAACCCCTTCAGTGAATACATTTTTCCTAATAACCAATCTAAACCTCCCCTGGTGCAACTTGATGCCATTTCCTCTTGTCTTATCACTTGTTACTTGGGAGAAGAGACCAACACCCTCCATGCTACAACCTCCTTTCAGGTAGTTGTAGAGAGCGATAATGTCTACCCTTAGCCTCCTTTTCTCCAGGCTAAGCAACCTCAGTTACTATACTATTAAAAAGAGCTTATATCTGACTAGATTTTCATGAAGTATAGCCAGGTGGTGTAGAGCTAAGAGAACAAGTGCTACTTACTTCATCATATGCACACATACAGACCCGGTAGGTAGACAGAAGTGACCCACAAGGGTGTCAAAAAAGCTTTGTGTGCTCCCACAGTAGAACACTTTCCCAAGCTGACTATGCTTCTGAAACAACCAAAACAGGTTGACATACTGTTTTCCCTTCAGGAGTCATCCCTGTCTCCAAACAACCTAAGAAAACAAACAAACAAACAAAACACCCAAGGGTGGAAATATTAAGTTACTCACAGTAGAGTCCCAAGAAAGCTTGAGAAACAAGACAGATCTGTAGGACCTTGTCAAGATACTATGGGGACTTAAATAGGTCATAGGTCATCCTTACAGTGACCTGGATTATGCAAACTCTAAGAAAAAATTGGTTGTATTCAGGGATCTCAAATAATTATATAAGCAGATATAAACATTGCTGTTACAAATGGAGAAATGGCAAACCAGAGCTTTTCTCTTGAAGACGTCACAGTGGGGCTTCACTCCAATGGGTATTCCAAATGTGTGCAAGTCCATCAGTAAAAGGGAGCATAAAACCAGTAAGCACATAAAGCATTAACATGTGACAGGCAAGCGGGCTGGTGTTTTTAACAGGCTACATCAACTTGAAGTATGAGGCTTGATCATACTACGGCTGTAAAAGGTCAACATTTTAGTATTATAAATCATACTATCCTGAGTACTTTTAGTCTTGGCTTCCTTTAGAGGGGCTATGAGCAGGCCAGTTCATTAAATTGCTGACTCTGCTGCTTGCAGATGTTTGAGGCAGGTGTTCTGTACAGACCAGGGAGTTTGCTTTCTTCTGCTGCATGTTGCACTGGAGGTCAGAGGTTACACCTCAATGGCAAGGTCTCAACTGCATGGCAAGTCTCAGAGGTCTTTGTTAAGGGAGAAAAAGAATTCAGTCTCCTTAAAATTTATGTACTGCAAAAGATAACTGCACCTGCAGACTGCTGCTTTTATTGAAAACACATGGTGGCTGTTGGAAGAAATATAAAATGCTACTCTGTAGTTCCTGTTGAGAATATGCAGGGACTCAAAGTGATCAGTATTAGACCAGAGTTATTGGAATGATTCATGTTTCAATAGTACGCAGTTCTGGTACAAAGTGTACGTTTTTAGTGACTCGTGTAAATCCAAAGTCAATTTAAAAATTGACTTTGGGCATGTTGCATTGCCATCAAACAGTTGCCCTGCATAATTTAATGTATGCCAGCAGACATTCCCAATGACCCAGCTAGTTCATAACTGGAAAAGGTTAGTCCAGTCTTTCCTGGCCACCTGCGTGTTGGCTTTTTAATTTCTCAAAGGCAAACATAGATTCCTCTAGATATAGGTAACCCTATAAATAGACCACGATTCCTAGAGAATCTGCTGTCTTTAAAAGCACACTGTATGTTTACAGGACAAAAACCTACTTGCTCCCCCCCGCCCCCGAAATAACCTGCAGAAAACAATGCTTTTGACAGTTCGTATTACATTAGTCAGGTATTAATGATGCACTTATTGAAGGGGATGGAAATATCTTTGTGTTCTTAACTTCTACTGACATCCATGGCTATGGTACTGTTGAAAGAGCTTTCAGCGATGACTGTTGGGGCTGTAATGCTAATAATTGCTGAAAGATCATAAAAAAATTAAGACAAATAATAGAACAGCATCACTTACTGGAATCTCTAAGGCTGAGGCTTTCATTACCATTTGTTCATCAGAAGGAGCTGTTACAGATTAATTTCTCACTATTACCATGTAGGAAATACATCCTATGTTCATATAATGCTCAGGGTGTTTTTAATGAAAATTTTGTGTGAAATACTCATGCAGAGTTTTGTTATGCCATTGTATTGCTTATGCCCTATACAATATACACAATTGCATAATCTATGTACAGTAAAAGGTAAAAAATATGTGTGAGGGGAATCCAAATATATTTTTTAACACTGAAAAAAATCTGTCCGTATCAAAAACATTTATATGTAGTTCCCTAACATTTAAATTTTTCATCTAAAAGAGCAGCAATATGATATAAAATGTTTAATTTCATCATTTGAAGTATTTCTAAACTTCTAACAATGTAAGAGGTTTGCTGTTAATTTTAGAGCTGCAGCATTTTCATCTATTTTCTGTTTTCCTTTCTTTGTCTCCTGAATACTGAACCTACATAGTCACATTCAGAAATCCGTTTTAAGTATTAGTGATGAGATAACTGTTTTGAACCAGAGATGAATCTAGCTAATGTTGCAGGCTGGAACGTTTTGCAATGAAAACCAAAGAGAGACAGAGACAGAGACAGAGAGATAGAGAGAGATAGAGATAGACATATAGAGATAGAGACAGAAATGATAGAGATAGAGATAGAGATAGAGAGAGAGAGAGAGAGAGAGAGAGGGAGAGAGATGGTAGAGATAGATATATAGAGATAGAGATAGAGATAGAGATAGAGATAGAGATAGAGATAGAGATAGAGATAGAGATAGAGATAGAGATAGAGATAGATAGAGATAGAGATAGAGATAGAGATAGAGATAGAGATAGATAGAGATAGAGATAGAGATAGAGATAGAGATAGAGATAGAGATAGAGATAGAGATAGAGATAGAGATAGAGATAGAGATAGAGATAGAGATAGAGATGGAGATGATGGAAATGGAGATGGAGATGGAGATGGAGATGGAGATGGAGATGGAGATAGAGATAGAGAGAGATAGAGATAGAGATAGAGATAGAGATAGAGATAGAGATAGAGATAGAGATAGAGATAGAGATAGAGATGATAGAGATAGAGATAGAGAAAATTTGAATGGTGTTTTTCAGAACACTTAATATTTGCTTCAGCTGCAATCTGCTCACAGAAGTTATGACTTACTGCCAACATCTAGGCCCTGATGGGGAAATGACACTGAATAGCATTTCAGTCATATTTTGATAAAACATTTATATGCATGTCATACAGTGTACTGTTGAATGTTATCAAGACTTCTATAGTCATATTTACTAAAAAAAAAAAATATTTCCCTATAATAATCTTTAGGTTATGAAACATACATTCAGTAGAGGCAAGAAGGATCTCTAGGTTACCTTCAAAGGCTCTGATGGAGGATAAAATCCTGCCCAGATGTTGTATTTGCTTAAAGTATGAGGGTGATTCAGTGCAGAACTGGATTCAGAGCTGACAGTCAGCATGCTGAGGAGCCATTGACAGCAAACCTTGACAATAAGGTTTGTTTCTTAACTCTATTTCTTTCCATAACTTCTGCTTTGAATTCGTAGAAATGAACCTTCTTTGTGGGAGATTTGAGAGATTTTATTGAAGTTAATGGACATTGTATGGAACTGAACTGAACAGGCCTCTGAGGCCTACGTGTTCAGCAAGAGAGCAAGATAGCAAGAGTCGAACAGCCTACGTGTCTCCTCGAGCAGCCTACGTGATTCATGTGACTTTGTAGAACCCTGAATAAAATGAAAGAAAGACTGTCTAGTGAAGAAAAGACTCAGCAAGTTAGCTATCATATAGATACATTTTAAAACAAGGTGCTTCATAAATCTCAGTAATTTCAAAGGCCGTGATATAATTTTTGGCCATTCTTCTACTCCTCTGGTGAACATCTCTCTCCACTCTGTTAGCAGTAGTGAAAGTACCAAGTTTTGACAAAACAGCATTTTCTGTGGAAATTCTGTTTTAGGTAAGCAATTATATCCACCTGTTTCCCCAAGTCCCTTGTAACATATAAGTCTGATATGGAAGCTGAGAAGACTGGAAAAATCACTTTTATGTTAACAATCTTAAAACAGTGACAACGGATAAACAGGACAAGACAGAGACAAAACAGCATGTTCTGCCTCTAAGGTGAGACAACTAATGCACTCTTAGAGCACATTTGCATTGTTTGCTTTAAAAACTAATGTAATAACTCATCCTCATACTCTAGCATAAATCTGTCGCCACTTGCAGTATGCATCTGAATGTTTAAAAGTTTTTTATGTCTCAGTTGTTTTAATTTGAATTGGGCTACGTAGCATTTTAAGCATCAAGAAACTTTTTGTTTTTCTAAGTTCCTGATGTATTGAAGTATCATTCAGTGGTTTTAGTACATTACATTAATATCGTGGTGTTTCTTCCTATTCTAAAAGAAAATGCGGTTGTACAATGTAACAATAGAAAACATTTTCAATGTTATTGTATTGTTTTAATCACACCTTCTGCAGGTGGCTTTGAGTAATCTACACTTCTAAACAGGATGAGAGATTTCCTTATGGATGAGATTTGATGTTAAAGTAGGGTTTTCTTGCTGTTAAATAAATGCAAAGGAAAAAATAAAATGGCTTTTTTTTTAACTTAAAAAAATGTTCAAGGAGCAGAAAAATTTGAATTATAATCTCTATGAGAAAAGACAATTTAAGTGACTTCTGTCACACAGTCTGGTGAATCAAGTCCTTGGCTATTCTGAAAATGAAAGTGTGATTGGTACTTTTCAGTTTTCTTTCTCAGGACACAACTGCTTCTTTATAAACTGCACAAAATACATGAAGAAGAAACTGTGTTGTTCCTTTATGCTGCAAATAACAAGGTGTGTATAAAGTATCCCATCCTCCAGATTAATTCTGATGTGTGCAGAGCCAAATTTCCATGAATTTCTCCTTCTAAGATACTACGGAAGACGTCTAGGCCAGTCAGTCAACAAGCTGCCTTTTAATTCTGGCAGTACTCTTGAATAATTAGTTGCTTTTTAAACATCTCTGGATATCTGGGCAGCCCTGGACCCACAGGATGAACTTGCATTCTGCCAATACAGTTCTCCTTCACTCTGTGCCTCATTTGTGCATCATACTTGTCATCAGTTCTTTATGCATAAAAGATGTTGCATGTATGACTGCTGTTTTTACTTCTTTCCCTGACACCACAAAATAATAGCATCACCGAGCAGACATAGCAAAGAGGAATACCCATCAGGTGCTGATGAAAATCTAGCCACATCTTAGATTTTCTGATCAAGGCCATGGCATTTAACAAACTACAGTCACCTTCGCAGAACTTGCATTAGAAGAGACAGATTGTTCATCCTCTGCCACAGGCTACTGCAAGCTAGCGGGATCCTAGATGTGGTAAACTGTGAGTACCACACTCTACTAGCACCAAGAGAGGTGTATCTGGCCACCGAATGGAGCTACCCAGGATGGAGTAGAGCCAGGGGAAAACAGACCCACATCAGGTATTTCCCTCAGTTCTAAGACTGCATAGAAATTTCTCACACTCTCTTCTCCCAATTACTCAGTGGCAGAGACCACAGAAAAGGCTTACGTGTCTAGTCATCTAGATTTACACTAATTCATTTTCTGTGTTGGAAGTTAACGTCAGGAAGAAAATGGACACACACAGGAAGTGTCCATATGGACACATTTCCACACATTTCCACACTAAGACAAATGTAATTTGTAATACTTTTTGCTGGCATGGCTTGGACCTCTTCTTATCTAATGCCCAGGGAATATTCATGCTCTGTGGTAGCCCCTATTCTTTCTGTCTCCAAAATATCACAAGAGAGCCTGGTCTACTGGGTCACATCTGAGTTGGTTCACTGCACATGCAAAGCTATTCAAAGCCATGCTTAGGCATGCTTTTTCCAACAAAGCTGCAAAATGTAAGCTGGAACAAAATGATAATCTCCAGATTTCCAGCCTACATGGAGTTGCTTGTACATTGGTGCAGACTTCACACTCAGTCAAAAGGCAGAGTAGATTCTGTGGAGATATTTTATCATAGAGCTATCCCCAAAATGTTCTTTTCAGGCTACAAAGGGTGGGAAGAGTCATGAGAAGGACCCAGATGGGAAGCTGTTCATACTGACAGCTTAATAGCAGTGCATATTTGCTTTCTGATTGGCTTTAAGGAAAGATTGGTAATACTTTTTTATTGATGAGACATCAGATCTGACAGTAGTTGGCACAGTTGGTAGATGGTGGGAGTAAGGTTGTGGCTCAAAAGCAAACTTTGAAAAGACCTTAGAAAAAAGACACCACAGGCACCTGAGAGACTCAGGGATCAGCTATGTGGCACAACCTGATGACTGAGTGCTATCTCCTTATCTGAGATCAGCTGCTCACTTTCTGAAGCAGCAGGTGATGACTGGGCTGCCAGAGCCAACCACCTGATTTTTTAAGGCAAAAAACCCCAAAGGAAATATGAAGGAAGGACCACAGACCTACTTTTTAAATAATGTTTTTTATCTGCTTTTCTGACAATAATAGTAGCAGGAGCAGCACAAAAGTATTTTCCCAGTAGAGTAAAAATTGGTCAAAATCAGTTTTGAGCCCCCAAAATTAGTATTTTTTTTGTCACCACCTTTGCACTATCATGTATGTGCTGAAGAAATGTCTGTCTGTATTGTTTTAATCACACCTTCTGCAGGTGTCTTTGAGTAATCTGCACTTCTAAACAGGATGAGAGATTTCCTTATGGATGAGATTTGATGTTAAAGTAGGGTTTTCTTGCTGTTAAATAAATGCAAAGTGAGAGCATTTGTCCAGGAATTGACACTGCAGCGACTATTTCTTGCTTTCTTTTTTACCTCTAGGGTAAAAAAAAAAAACAAACCATGAAGTAAAACAGGGCAGCTTAGGTATTCTGAGGGACATTTTCAGTGTGCCTCCAGTTTCTCTAACTGGAGATATGCCATCACATTACTCAATAAATGTGCTGACTCATTGATTAATCATATCACTGGCTTTAGCAGCTCATTTTGCACCTCATTGTCTGCATACTAGGTCTTATTCTCTTTAGCTTGGTCTCTGCCAGTTTTCAAATATTCATCTGTTATTGTATACATTGCCTGGCCATTATCCCTAGCCTAACTTCTGGGCAACAAATTGGTTACTAATTCACTTGGAACATGATCTATTTTCCATTTAAATCAATCATAGTTTGGGAAGGTTATTGATGAGAAAAATAAACTACAGATGAGAACATTTTAGGTATTGTTTGTTTGTTTTTTATAAAAACCTCTTTTTAAATTATTTCAAGATAGGATAGGTTTCAGCACCAAGTGAGCCAATCGTCTGGACCAAAATAAATGAACACAAACACCACCAGGTGACATCTACTTGAACCTCTGAGCTGTTTGGATTCTCTGAGCTGTTTGGATTCTCTGAGCTGTTTGCAGCTGAAGGGCAGAATTCAGTTTTGATACATTAGAAACTGTTATTTTAGTTCACATGGTAGTCCAATGATCATCAAGAGTAAAGGTTTCTGAATACTGTTCAGAACAGCCTGCATTTGATTTGCCAGAATAAGGTTCTAGAAAGGTGATAAGAATGGACATCAGCACTTTAAGAAACTTAGAGTCATAGACAGTTGCTTGTCAAAAAAAAAGTAGTCCTTATATAGAAATAAAACCTGCAAATGAAAGATAAATAAAAGCATGATTAAGGCTTATTCAGATCAGGTATCACAATATTTGCCAGGATAGCCTCCTAACTGCCCTACTATTCAGCTCTACAGAGCATTATAGCACAAAGCATCTATTATTGACATTAACATTTTATCCCGAATAATGACAGGATTTCCAATGTACCCAACTTCCCAGCAGCAACCATTAGGGAAAGTGACCTACAATTAATTTCAACAATATGTCAATCTGTGATAAAAGAAAGTGAGCCCTTGAACCCAAGAAACGTATACATTATGACTGAGTATGTGTGTAAGACCTGCTGAGGCATATGATTTAAAAGAGCTGATACATGGGTGACCCAGCCAACCAGGATCTGCAGTGTAGGAGATCTTTCTGAGAGCTTTCAGTAATTGTTGTTGTAATAGAGTAATGCTGCCTTGTGGGGCTTGGAAAAAGCTTAGCGTATCTTTGCAGAGTGAACACAATGATAAGATGAATGAGGTACATCTGAATCTCAAGAAAGAAATCTTTCTCATGTTTGTTTCATAACTTAGGAAGGGTGTGATGGGATATTTCTGCAGCAAGCTTTAGGTTAGAGGTCAAATGTGTAAGATGCTAACAAAAGAAAAAAAGACCTTCTGGAAATGGGCTAAAGTTTTGCTTGCATGCTTAGGGCCACAGGAAGTCCCAGTCTGTATGAGCTGCATGTACCCATTTTGGTATTTCTATTCATGAGCAAAATATGTAACTTCAGTAACTCTGAAATCTGAAACTCCAGTAACTCTGAAAATACATACATGCAGCAAATACATTAATATTTAGATGCATTGCTACACTTATATGATGTACGTGCTTTACTAAATGAGCTCTGGACATCATAAACCTGTTTTCCTAGTTTGTCAGCTTTTTCTTCACAAAATAAAACTATTTCCTCTGCTCCGTTCTCATTTTGCCCTCACCCTCTGTTTATTCTTGTTTTGTGGTAGCCTGACCACTTGATTACCAATGCAAAAGAGGGAGATGGATAAGGGAACTTGCATCCCCATCACTGCTGCCTAACAAGAATCGTGATAATACATAAAGGGAAATGAGAAACTAATTCAGCTTGCTTTTATTAAAGTGGTTGTGTGCCACTATGTCTTAAAAATACTTCTTAAAAATTCAGATGTAAAAATAAAAATTTACAAACCTGAAAATGTTCCAGTAATCTGAGCTCTGGATTTCTGGACATAACATCTTTACTTACACATAGAAGCTTTCTGTCACTGGCTTCACCCCATGTACATATGTATTGTTCTGACCGTTAAAGCTTATTACAGAAGGATTGAAACTGACCTCAGCTACAGCCTTGCTTCCTGCTGTAGCTAGAATCTTTCTTTGTCATCTTAAATGCTTTGAAAAATCAGTTATACTGGATTTGGCTAAACAGAGACACTGCTGATCAAACTTCAGTATTCTTTCTGTAAGGGGACATTTGTCTTGCAGATCTGAAATGGAGTAATTGTTCTGTCTTGATTGAGAGCAGAAACATTCACCTAAGGAACATTTTGAACTTCCTTGTCTCTTACATCTGCTGCTTTGCTAGAATTCCAAAACTATTAATAATTGCATATGTTCTCTGATTTGATCTTGACTGAATACCAGACATTTCAGTATCTGTTACTTTGAGGCAGCATGTGTAAATTTACTATTTGTGTGCTGAATTTAGGCAGCTTGATTAATCAGTATTTCTTTATATTTCTTGGGAACTTTTGTTTTCTTTGGAAAGTTTGGCTTTCTCACTATATCTGACCTTAAACTTCTCTGATTATCTTCCTTCCAGAAGGAACTGTAGTTTCTATCTGATCAGCTGGACTGAAGCAAATTGCTGTGCCTCTGCAGATTGAGACTGTGGGGTAGATAAGCCATGTTTATGCCTTTTTGACTCAGCGCCTTGAAAAAATAAAACACTTCTGTGAAGGTTACTGCCTGTAACATTACATATCGTATTCCAGGATCCTTAACAGCCTCCTAAATAGCTTATCCATCCAACTAGGCAAGAAAAACACACATCCAGTGATGTGACTGATGCTTCATATTTTATATCCTGACATATAAACTTTCATTTGGATACTTTATGAGCAACTTCTGAAGTATGTATACACACTGCTATTTTTACTAGATTCCTGGCATGTGAAATCCAAAGCAATGAGAATATTTAGCTCTTGATTCCCTTAGCAGCAATTTTTTGGTAACACTTGGCTACCAAGCACATTACTATTATCTGCATTATATAATGGTGTCTTTGACCATTGTTGATAGACATATTTAAAGTCAACATTATATCCTAAATGACTGGTATACTTCTGCCAATGTACAAGTTATCTTATACAAGACAATAAATTAAGGAAAATTAATGTCATCACCCACATATCATAACCACAAAACCTCTCTCCTTGTGTTAGAGAAATATGTTTTATTTAAACTACCATAATTACATGTATCATTTTCCAGCAATTGTTCAAGAATAATATCTCATTTTTTTTTCAGAGCCACTGTTACCATTATGTCATTCTGAATTGCAAGAATTTATCTCAGCCTTCTTTCACTCATTTTGAAGTATCATAAACATGTTATCCTGCCTACAAACAAACTAATCAGTTAAATGAAGTGATAGCTGACTTCTCCATTTACTGAGATATTTTCAGTTTATTTAAGACACCACCTTGCAGTTCAAGTGCTTGCTTAACAAGGTGATATATACCGTTTAGTGCATGCACTAAAAATCCTTGTTTTCTTGTTCTACTTTTTATTTTCTGAGAGTGTTTTTTTTTTCTTAGAAATGTATCAGCTACTCCTTGGTATACTCACCACTCTTCAAACTATCTTTCCTGTTATAATCAGATCAAGAGGATGTTTTCTATCTGTACATAGTAAAAAATAATATGTACAAAGGAACACAGAGAATGGTTTTATTTTCATTGTCAAGCATAACAAAAAATAAAGGTGTCTGAGAATTTCTAACAGGTTCAGGTAGCTAATATAAGATTATTGGAAATATCTTGAAGGAAACTATGTTGCATCTCATTAAGACATCCAGAGGAAGTTGATCTACTTGTTTTGGAGTTATTTTCCTTCTCATTGTTTAGCTGTGTTTTAAGAGATTCACGTCACTACAAGAATATGAAAATTCTTTCTGTCCTTCAGTTGGTCATTATCCATTTGATAAGACTAAACTGGGCCTAAAAATTGCACCCAACATTCAATGAACTAAAAGATCTGTCTCCTGTCATGATCTGATTTAGGCCTATGGGAGACAGTCAAGAATAAGACAGAAAGAATAAAAACAAATTCTGAACTTGATAATTCTATAAAACTTCTCATTTCAGGTTTTGGTTATGTAACCCCATGGAATAAAGAAAGCACTACTTAAAACCTAAAATGGTTGTTTTCAAAGTCCTCTTCTCTGCAAGGTTTTCAGGAGCTTTATCAAACCAGAGGCAGGCTAACCTATTTTAGCTGTAGAAAGACAGAGAGGCTAAGAAATCTGTGTATAGAGTTAAAAAGATTTCACAACCTTTGCAACAGAAGAGAGACCATGAATAGAAAAAAATAGCGGAAGAATAGACATGTGATCTCTAACAAGGCACCTCGCAAAGGGACCTTAATTTTTTGAGCTATTTCCCAACCATGGAGGCTGAAGTTCCATCTATATTGCTAAATAAAAGCCCAGGGACTGACTTTTTACTGAAAGCCTGAGTGCTGCCAGCTGGCTCTGGTCCTCAGCCTTTAGGGCTAACGGCCTCTGTAAGAAATTTGTATTGGAAAGAGCAAGCTGGAGTCTTCCCAAAAAAAGAGCCATGAAGTGCTGTTAACAATTAGGCAGTAAGGATGCTGTGGTCCAGTGCTGACCTCAGTCTCTGGCCCTTTTTTTAATACAGTACAGAGGTGCCCAGAGAGATCTTTAGCCTGGCCTTATCCACTGTTAGGGAACACGTTATCCTTAACACCACTGTGAGCCCTCTGACCTTTTAAGCAAAGATCAGTATCAGCAGTACATAACTACCTCTAGTTTAAGAGTCTGTGTTCGAGCTACATTAATTAGCATAAAAATGAAACTTGTGTATTCTTTTGGTTTTAACTTAATCTCAGAAATGTTTCTTATGCCCTTCTTGATTTACAATGTTGTGTTTTTCTGTGTTCTTACGGTTTTCACTGTTATAACAGATAATAGTGAAAGCTTTTAGCTGACTCCATTCTTAGGCATATGTTTGATTTTTATTTCTTCTGCTGGATGTAATGAGAATATTAAGAAATATTAAGAGCTTTGATGTATTGGGGCCAAGATTAACATTGCTAGATAGACTAAGCTATATTTTACATAAGCTTTAACTGAATGTTAATAGTCTTTCTCTAAAATGTTAAAAATGGACTAGATTAAGAGAAAAAACAGAACGACAAGTATCCAGAAATTAGACCCTGCTAAGTAGACTACAGATATCACACAGTGTACTGCAGCAGTAAGGGTAAGTTGAAAGCTGTCAGTTTGCCTAATGCTGAATAAAAACAAAAGACTGCTCCTAAATGTTTGAAATAATAGGAACATCATGGATCTCAAATCCAGTTTAATCCTCTTTGACAGCATAATACCTTCCTAAAGCCATATAATTAAAGGGTGGGGAAGAAAATGATCAGGTTTAACATAGAGTCTAGAATCTGGACCTATATGAAATCCATGCAATTAATACATAATTTAACAGCTGCATTTTCCTTTTACATATTCCTATATATAAGAAAATGTACTATTTATTTAGGATTTTTCTTTGGTGATTCAGTCATTTTCCTATCTTCTCTGGTTTTTAATTTGTTCACAGACCACCTTCTTTTACTAACACTTTTCTCCTGATGAATGCTTTCCAGCATTTCTCCTGAATGGCTGAGTTTTACAGTATTAACTATGTCTGGCTGATTGGAGGCATATATTGCAAAACTAGGACTTTTAAAAGGAGGATTTTATTGCCCAGTGTTGAAAAATATACATTTGGTAAGTTTTTATTAAGGGTCACAATTTTCATTATTAGTTCCTGGTGACTTGTGAACAAACAGGAATGGGCTCACATTTAATTAGGTTCTATAGTGCCTTCTCTAACCTTATTGCAGTCCAAATAAACAGGAGAAGAAGGACCAAAAGAACAAAAGCAAAATGCACTGGAAAATTCATACTGTGGTAGACAACACCATGCTGAGGGTATAATTTCATTAAGTGAAATTGTAGGAAATTATTAGTTAAGAGCTTAAATAAAGTAAAACTATAAGAAGGGTGTGCAAAATAATGAAGAAATTAGTAAGGGAAAGAAATAGGCCAGAAAGGGACTACTGCAGTCAAGCCAAAACAAAGTATTATAAGAAGAGAGGTCACGGGGAGCTGGACTGAAGTGCCTAAGCTCAGAGAGGAGCAGTCTTTACAAGACCCACAGTCCTTAAATCTCTGCTTTAGCTGATCTAGTGCTCCTTCTCCTAGTTCAAAGTGAGAAGGAAGTACTTCTTTAACTATTCAGCTTTTGAATCTCCTGTGTGCGAAATCTTATTTTCAAATGTCTTTATGTTAGAATGGAGATCATTGAAGTCACTATTCCATAATACTAAATAACTTTTTTTTGTTTAGCCATCAACAGTTCCAGTATAGAAAAACACTATGTTTGCCGTGACTATGTCGACTTGGTTCATTTGTAGAGTTCCAGATTAAGGACACCGTTAACACAGTTCCTGCTGTAGTTTATTTTGTCGTGGTTCTGCATGAGTAAAGTCACCGTAAGCATGAACTGATATGATCATTAATAATGATTGTACACTTTGTAAATGATCCATGGGTAAAGACAATTTATCATGTATTTTGATTTGATCACAGAGTCTAGAAAGTGGTGGTAATAAATTTCATATAACAAATACATAAATTTCATTTAAATGTTTCTGGGCTTTCAATCATGTCATACCATAGAAAAATAATAACAAAATCTGCATGAAAGAAAGTTAATTTCAAGACGTGTAATTTATAGCTTCACAAGAAGTATTCAGTATGTATCCCTCTTTTCATAATATTTGTTCAAGTCTTGCAAGAATTTGGAAATGGCTGTTTGCTTGCTTATCTTCATAATCTAAATTATTATTGTCATCAAAGGAAATTAATTTGAAATCTTTTTGTATAAATTGATTGTGATGAATCTGGTAGGAGCAAAATACGCACAGACACATATAGCTGCATTATATACAATGTAGAATTTAATGGCCATTTTGACTTCTGGTGGGAAATACTTCTTAGGTGAGTTAGCTATTTTTGAAAGTGGGTTGTATTTCCCTGAGGAATTTCAGGACTTTTGAAAACTCTAGTCAATAAAATAAGGACCCCAGCAAACCAATCTCATTTAAGTCACAATTTCAAAAAAATAATGAAGTTTCATATAAAATTCACACATGACACAAATCCTGTCTCTGCAGATCTACTTGCTAGAGATAGAGATGTTGTAAATCAGTCTTTATGGAGGGCTGTTCAGATCCTCTTCAGCTGCTTTCAGTAGTGTTGCTTATGGAGTTCAAGAGTTTTGGCAGGAGTTTTTCTTATGCCTCCTCTCACACATTTACCAGATGCAATTCATGTATTGATTGAATGTGTCCGTTAAGTGACTGCACAAAGCTCTATTGCTTATCTCATGTAACATGATTCTCATGTCATCTTTCTATAGTGGTCTTTTTTGGGATTCAAATTATGTGAATTGCTCTCATAAAATAAATGGAAAATTCATCCATCTGATCCATGATGCTAATTTAAGAAATAATATGGGGTTTTTTTAAGATGAAATTATCCTTACCTGTGTGCATAGCTCAGCATGGATTTTGAATTGGAACATGAATCATAAAATCATGAAATAATTGATATTGGAAGTGACCTCTAGAGGTCATTTATTCCTATTGTCTTCTTGAAGCAGATCAGGCTGTTCGGTTGTGTCAAATCTTGAAGAAATCCGAGGAGGTAGACCCCACATCCTCTCTGAGCAACCTGTGCTAATGTTTGACCATTGTTATAGTAAAAAGTTTTTCATTTGTTTAATTAGAATCTACCTGCTGCAAGGTGCGTCTGTTGCAAAGTCTGTTTCCATATTGGACATTAATGTGTTGGGGACTGTTTTCTAGTGCTGAGGACAGCTGATGTGGAACAGACCACATTCATAACATGAAACAATCTTGTAGTGCAAAAGTGGAGACTCCTTTTAAACCTTGTTGTGAATGGCTTCTAGCTCGTGTCAACTCTTGTCTAGTTCTGGGAAGTTTGGAAGCAAAATGTGAAGGCCCAAAATGTACAAAGAACATATCAGGGCTTCTACTTATTTAACAGCAGAGATCAAGTTCCAGTGCTTGGAAGTAGCAATGCTTAATTTAAGTAGCTGTTCCCTAGATACATTTAATTTAATGATGTAGACATGACCTATAATTCTGTAACGAATATGAGATTGTAGTGTGTAGCCGATACAATGTGTCACATCTACTGATAGGTGTTATTTCTCATCTATTATAGCACAGATCTGGCTTTTGTCACTCCGCACAATGAAATGACAGTCTTTCAGTGGTGTAATCAACAGATATGGTCACACACTAAACTCTGAGAGTGTGTGAAACATGGCTAGAACAAGGGAACAGAATGTTGATTCTTTGTCCTTATTGTCATTTGTTGTGTCACATCTTTAGCACCATTTGGTAGAACATATTACAGTTTCTCTGGCTTGGAGACTGGGTCTTCACAGAGCAAACTCAAGATCTGGGGAGTAAGAGCATGCTCTCTTTCAGGCTCCTTCTTCTCGGCTACTGCTGACTTGCCCCTGTACTTTGATCAGATTTTTCTAGGTTTCACATAGGCAGCTGCTGCAGTTGGGCTATGTTTTCAGTGTTTGCACAGCTTTACCTGTATCTTCTGTCAGACACTGTTATCACGTAGATGTACGTTTACAAAACTATCCCCATACTATGGTGTCTTCAGGACCAGATGTGTGCACCAGAGAAATTTTGAGAAATTTCATGGACTGCCTCTTAGCACTTACCAAAATGTTTATTGCAAATGCAGCTCTTTGAGTATTGTCAGCCATTAGTACCATTAGATAGCTGGCCAGTCAACCAGACAAGAATTATTCTTTTTCAGAAATCAGCCAAATTGATGTAACATATTTTCATGTAGTGGTAAATATGGCAGATTTAGATGAAGCCTGGTTTTAAAGTCAGAGGAATCATCATGAGGAAAGAGTGATTAAGGTATATATTGCTATTTTCAATTCCTAGGGGACTAGTCAGTCGTTCAGATCTCAACAAAATGAGTAGGTGGTTAAAAGTCATTACAGTCCATAGCTTTTCAATGACTGTTGTTACTGAATTGAACTGATGGAAATTATCTGTTTCCTAGTAAGTTCATGGTAGGAGACCAATACCAATTAACTCTTTCATTAGCAGTTTTGTGAGAGACAGGCTTGAAGTGGAGCTTCTATTTTAAAACCAAACTCATCTCAATTCCATCTACTTGAAAGACAAATTTTTAGGTTTTGTCTTTCAATAATTTGCCCTGTAGATCCTATTAATATGTGATTCTAATGCTTACAGTAAAACACCTGTCTTAGTAGTCCAGAATAGGTTATACTGCAGAATTACCTTTTAAGTAGTTTAAGTTAGGCAGAAGAAATTCCATGCTTCATTCCTACAAGTAAGTCATTCAAACTAGGATTTATGGAGAAAAAAAATGAAAATATTTCCTGGCTTTCCAGCATGTTGAGTCAGTTTCCAGAGTGGAAATCAGTCAATTTGCCTTTATACAGCTCTGAAGTTAATGAGGGTTTAATTTTCATGATGGAAAACCAGAATTAATTTAACTGTAACTTGTCATTCTTTATAATTATCTTTTTTTTCAAGTGAAAACACACACGCAAAACCTAGAAAGATTTTTCTCTGAGTCTAAAATCAGAGCTCAGCATAGAGATGAAGTGATTGTCATTAATAGTTTATTATTTGTATTTTATTTTAATGTGAACAACTGTTTTGGTGAGGTACTTCATATTGCTTTCCATTTGATGAAATGTAATGTCAGTCTTGTGCTCTTTTGAGAAAGGAGCCTCCTGAAAGGAGGTTGTAGCATGAAGGGGGCTGGTCTCTTCTTCCGAGTAGCAAGTGATAAGACAAGAGGAAATGGCTTCAGGTTGATCCAGGGGAGGTTTAGATTGGATATTAGGAAAAAATTATTCACAGAAAGGGTTGCCAAGGCATTGGAACAGGCTGCCCAGGGAAATGGTTGAGTCACCATCCTTGAAGGTATTTAAATGACATGTAGATGTGGTGCTTAGGGACATGGTTTATTGGTGGACTCAGCAGTGAAAGGTTAACAGTTTGACTTGATGATCTTAATGTCTTTTCCAACATAAACAATTCCATGACTTTATGATATTTTATTTTCTCCAGAAGAGCATATGTTATGAAAATAATATTAATGTGTGTCTTATGTTCATTTGGTATTTTGAGCTTTTTAAACTTCCCAGAAGTTTAATATGTGTCTCTTCCATTTTCATAACAAACTTGTTGTTATAATAATTCTAAGTGCTTTAAGCAATACAAATACTACAGCAGAGATGTTAAAGTTTTACTTTTTAGAAAGTATAACATGTCTGAACTTGAAGCTGTTGCTGCAATGAAGAAATTACTAGGAAGGTTCTGATGGCTATCCTATGCAAGATGTCATATTCAGCTGTTATATTGTGTCTCCAAAGTTTAAAATCTGTATACCTGTGGATCATTTGAAAGAGTAGAGCTCAAGTGCTGTTTATTTTAGCTTTTCCATGGAATTACATTCAGTTCCATGTTCCAATTTTGTCCATAGCATGTATATGTTTTTTGGATCTAGAACTGATCCAGAGTCTGTACTAAAGGAACCTGTACAAAAGCAGGAGGATTTAAACGGGTGACTTAACCTAATTTATTTTTTTCTGTTAGTAATCTATTTAATACAATTGACTCTATGTACACGTGTATGCCCTTCTCTCTGTGTGACTTCATTATCCATACCACTAAGTTTTAATTTCTGATTACATTCTTCCATGTGTTATCTATGCATCTCACCAAGCAAAATTATATACCATTTGAATGACAAGCACACTTACTCCAGATCTATGTGTTGCAGAGACTATCTATTGCTTTTCTCTCAAATGCTCTCACATCTGAGGACTGAACACTCAGAGCATCTGTAAACCCTTGAAATTTAATGAATGTTTTGTTAAAACAGAAGTTCTTTTTTCCAGTATGATGGAATGTGTTTTAATTTTGTAATTGATGCATTAATAATAACAACAACTGCTGCAATATGTTCAGTAAGTATGCTTAAAATGTTAGTTCCTCTTTTAGAGTATTCTGCCTTTTTTGAAGTTTGGCATATATAATTTAGTGTGCAAATCAGTAGTAACTTTAACCCATAATGACCTTTGTATATGCTTCTTGTACATAATATATGGGTAGATAAACCAATATCTACATATTTAAATATAAGTCCCAATATCCACTCTCTGGAGTGTTTGGTAAACTTTTGTGTTTTAACATACACAAGACATATGACTGAAAACAAGAAGTTCTTCATCTTTGCTCTTTTCCTTAACATTATTTGTGCTCTGAGTGTACCCATTTGACCTGTAGGTTTTATTTTCTTAAGAGCACCTTTGATCCTCAGCTGTTTAGCTTCCTCAAAAGGAATCCCAAACAGTTGGCCGTCAAGAAGCCTGTAAAAAAATTCTATCCACCAGTATGTGTGTGTGTGTGTGTATATCCAAATACATATACATATTTATGTATATATCTGCTTACATATTTTTATCTCCAAATGTACATATATTCAGAGATAGATATGTTCCATCCGTGTGTGTGTGTATGTGTCTCTAAAAAGTTGTATTTGTACATTAAAAATCTATGCATTAGGCTGATATAATTGACACAGGAAGCCATAATATTAGGGATGTTGGAGAGAGGAACTTAAAAATTCCACCATATGGTAAATTTTACCCCTCATCAGTGCTTCAAGATTTAAAAGACTTCAGTCTTGTGTGAGAGATACAGACACTAGATAAAAGAAGGGTGGTTTATTATTTTTCTGGTTAAAATGCCACATGAGTCTAAAGGATAATGCACCGTTTGCTTTAACTAGTGTAAGCTAATTATTAGTTAAAAAAATAAAACTCTTTAGTGTGTGTGTGATTTCAAAAGTTCAGTAATGTCTATCTTACCCCATTTAAAGCCAGATATTTTTTGCAATATATTTCGGGAAGAAGAGAGATCTTATATTTTTATGATTTACAATGTACAGCAAAACTATTGTTACTGATGCAATACTGTGTCATTCCTTACACAGGTGAATACTAAAGAATCGCCTCACAACACAGAGATATTGCAGATAAAACTGAACTGGAATAGTGGTTCTACCAAAATATCTAATGGAGTTGTTATAGTCTTTTAGGCATTGTATTTTGAGCTTACCGTGGTTAAAAGATTACTTTGAATACCTGTGTTTTTCTCTGTTCAATCTGTTTGTTTAGTCACAGTGTCAGGATCATTAATTTGATTCTTAAAGTTATTTTCAAAGAACTGAGCTGTAGGAAACTTGGGAAATTTTGAGCGAACGTTTAACATTTTGGCACAAACTCAGATAAGTAGAGGAGGATTAAAGTAAGAGTTAGGTGGTAAACTTTTACTACGAGTATTATCATTCCTAGCATACAGCCTGAAATACCATGATCAGCTGCTGCCTGACCTTGTTTTTTCAGGTGTGCATGTTTCACTTAAAAAAATTGTGAGTTGTTCAGTCATGTCTTACAGCACCCAACAAAGGGAGCTGGAACCCACATGAGTATGTTGTTACCAATAAGCCACACTTATGCTTTCACTTGTGTTCATCCCTCTGGCCTAATGAAAATTTTATTTTTTCCTTCAAAATGGAACAATTCAGCATGAATACTTTGGTGAGCCCACCCATTTTAGATTACTTCAGAACTGGCTTCCTGAGTTACTAGTGATTCCCTAGGCTACTAGTTTGTAAGATGGCTCCTTATTATATGTACACTACATACGCACTTCAGACTAAATTCATAATAGATGTATATGTGCTCATACTGCCCACATGTATTTGCATTTATAATTATATGTGTTACTTTCTGCATTTTATGAAAATGGACTAACTAGACGACATTGATCAGAACTGTGCACTGCAGCTGGAGGTACATCATTGCATAACCAAAGAGCTGTAAAAGAGAAGAGTGAAAACTAAAGGCATCTTGGTTTGTATCAGTGCATTCTTCTAATATTCCAGCTGTTCCCTGCTCAGCACTGTTACTGTGGATCCTCTTTCTCTCTCTCTCTCTCCATGCACTTAAAAGTTGTTGTCTAAAAGTTAGACCTTCAGTATTCATTTTTGTGTGTCCTCTTGCACCTATCTCACATCAGCAAAACTAATTTCACTTCATCAGGTTACTTTTGATTTATACTGGAGTAAACAGAAGTCTGAAGATTTTTTAATCTATTCATCTGCTTGAAAAAACAGGTTACATTAACAGAGACATAAGGAAAGCCAATACCTCAGTTACTACATGATATACTTACTAGACTCCAGTTGCCATATTATGAACTATATTAACTCCTACCTCATATTGATTTGGATAATCCAATCTGGAACATACATCTCTATAAATTATAATGAAAAAATAGGCAAATTATTATTTTCTCTTAGGAAGTTCTGTAAACTGGCCTGAATATGAATATTAACCTAGGCTTTGCAGTAGAACTGTGTGGATGACTTCAAGGAAGAGGTGGGTCTGTCAGGGCAAAAAAAGGGAATGGGTGCAGAATTGAACACAGAAAGGACAGAAGATGTAGTAGGTGAAGATGGTTTCTTGCTGCTTTATCATACATACTGGTGTGCTGGGGGAAAGAATGGGGGGGGAAAACTTTGCTCTCTGTATGTAACTTGTTTAGACCTGTTACTGCTCTACAAAGATGTCCTGGGTAACAACTGTGCCCATCGTTGTTTTATAAGAGGTTCAGTTTTGGAAAGTCAAATCAATTACTCCTGGAGCTACAATAGTCCTCATTGTGAATCCTCTCAAAACCTTTGGAGTGAATGTACCAAGATTAAAATATTTGTCTGTGTTTCATGATGTTGATGAATGATTGATTTGGAATAATTTTCAGTTAGAAATAATTTTCAGTTAGAGATAAACATGATTCATATGGTTTTTGTACTAGACATAATACATAGTTAGATTTCAGTCCTGTGAGGAAGAAAAAAAATACCCAGAAGGAGAAAGCACACTGTGGGTTTTAAATGAGTTTACGATTTTTTTAATGAGTTTATTGTTTCTCAAATGTAATGTGATATACCATTTAGTAAACATTAAGACAACGTCTAAAACAATGCTTCATATGAAGAGTCATATTATCTTTGAATATACTTCTATCTGTATTTAAGCTAACTACCTTTGTTATGCTGCAGGCTGGGCATCAACACATGGACAGCCTCTTCAACAGGATGTTTTTCTCTCTACTGGAACATTAAATTGCAGACAAGATCATGTATCTTCATTCTCTCTCTCTCTTGGTCTATTACTAATTCATATTAGCATAATTTTATTTATCATTTTGGCTACTTTCATTACAGTTCTGTCACATGCTTTTTCATTATTTGTAGCTCAATTTATAGGTACATGGTAAACTTCCTCTTTTACTTTTTTTTCTGTTATTATTCTGGGAAGAAAATATAATCTATTCCACAATTTGCACACTTTTATTCTGATAGAAATCTTAAACCAATAATTTTTTCTTCAGTTTATAATTTCAAGGAAATTTGTAACAAATGTTACCTGAGGTTTTTAAACACATTACTTTCATGTATTTAAATGGATTGGCTGATGGTGAGGCTTGACTGGGACATGGGCTCATAGCCAGGCAGAACAGGGCTGTGAGGAACTGGAGACTGGTCCTGCTGCAGAGTCCCTGGGGCAGGGGCTGAGGTGGGGTCCTGGGCCCTGGGGAGGGTGGGGCAGCCCTGAGGTGACTGGGCAGTGATAACGAAGGCTGGTGGTGCTCTTGGGGTCCAGGAAAAATGTGTGGCTTGACGTGTTAAGAAAAAACACTAAATTAATGTCATTTTTAAAATTATATATATTTACTTACTCATACTATTGTATTCACCTTGAATTTTGCTGTTGTCATGTTGGATCAGATGAGGCTGCAGTAATATGATACTTTTAGAAAAGTTTTGGAATATTCCATATTTGCTGTATATTTTGCCCCTTGTCAACTGAAGCTTGCCTTCCCTTTCTCCTAAATCAGTCAATGAAAAAAATAGTGATTAGGTCAGTAGGAGCAGAATTTCAATAATAATTAGAGCAAGTATGGACATGCTTTGTATCTGTGACTATGAATGTGCATGACATTAAATTTACTGTATCATAAAATTAGAATGATATTTTATTTGTGTTGCCGATTTTGAAGCAGAATCCTAGCTGAGGTGCTGATCAGACAGCATTATTTGCAGCTTTGGCAACAAAAATACACAAGGAAGTCTAGACACGGTCTATTTTGGTAATTTAGGTTTTTCTTTTCCCATGACGGAAAATCTTCCATTTTTGTTATTACATTAAAAAAACAGAGTTGGCACATTCATCAGAGCTATTAACCAGGAATTCCATTTGACTGATTATCATATGGAAAGATCTGACATAAGAACAAAGTATTGAAATGAGAGAATGTTTATAAATTAAATGAGCTGAAGGCTCATGGTTGGAAAGTGAATGTAAGGCCACTCTGATAGAGTCAGAGATTCACACAGAACTCAGTATAATGCTTTGCAGAACCTCAGAAAACAGATGTCTCCACATTCCTCTGAGGAGGAAAGACAGCTCTGCTCAAACACCACACAGAATGACAGGAGGGATAAATGGAACTTGTTGAAAAACGGTAAGGAAGTCAGAGGGACGGCATTTAATGGCAAGACTACAGTAGATGTGCTAATTATGAGGTTTTAAGACAATAGGAATGTTTTCTTTTCCTCCTAATTTTCACTTTCCATATATAATGCTAAGAATCTGACTGTTTGCTGTGCATATGGGGCACTGAAACCAAAGCCACCAATTGTATTTTAAAGGAATTAATAAGTACCTAGGAAAAACTAATAGTCTTGAGCTTGTTTGGAGGCTTAATTTGAAGATTTGTCTTTGTCTATATCGTGATGCCCCTGACATGTAAGTCACATCATATTTGTCTGTAACTGTCATTTTAGAGAATTAATGTCCAGTAATTTTAGCATTTGCACATGAATTGCCAGGCTTCTATTTAGTTTACAATATCCTTTGTGCCAGTTTCCCCATGAATAGCCACAAGAAAAAAGCTAAAAAGATGTTTAGAATATATGAAGGTTGATACACTGAACCACTACAGAATATTGATTAACGGTCTTTCCTGCAACTATATTAGATCTTGGGGCTTTCTTAAATGCAAGCTAACAAATTAGGCTAATACATATTTATTTTCTACTATGATGTAGAGTAATTTGAATGTTCTTAAAACCTCAATTTCTTATACATAGAATTTTTTGCATTTAAAAACATGGTATTTTAAAGATATATAAATATATATATAACTTGTCTCTTTACATAAAGACACATAGTTCTTTAAAGACATAGATGCTATTGATCTAAAAATTGGCCTAGTAAGATTTATTTTGAACACCTTGGGGGATAAGAATGCAGAATCCAGTCAAGTGGAAAGTGAAAAAAGATATGTTGTCTTCCTTCTATTTGCTCATATCAAACAAATTTTACAAGATTAACAGTCATCTAGCCACTCAAAACTTGTTTAAAAGGGGTATGATGTATCAAGAAAACAAACAATGCAGAAAGGCATAGAAGCTACATGTATTTCAGTAGGTTTCATCTGATCAGGCAAAAGTGTAGTTTACCTCTACATTTGAACTTGCCATCTGTAATCTCTTCATACCCAGTAAAGAGCAGTAAAGAGATGTATTTAGACAGACACAAGTCTATGGGGCTGGATGCTATCCACTCAAGGGTGTTGAGGGACCTGACAGAAGTGCTCACCAAGCCTTTTATCAGCAGCCCTGGCTAACTGGGGAGGTCCTGGTTCACTGGAGGTTAGCAAATGTGACACCATTCTAGATCTGGGGAGCTACAGGCCCGTCAGTCTGAATTCAGTGCCAGAGAAAGTCATGCAGCAGATCATCTTGAATGCCATCACTTACAGGACAACAAGTTGATCAGGCCCAGTCAGCAAGGCTTTATGAAAGTCTTGCTTGACTAACCTGATCTCTTTCTGTGACAAGGTGACCCACTTAGTGGATGAGGGAAGTCTGTGGATGTTGTTTACCTGGACTTTAGTAAAGCCTTTGACACTGTTTCCCATAGCATTCTTGTGGAGAAACTGGCTGCTCAAGGCTTGGACAGGCACAGTTTTTGCTGGGTAAAAAAAAATGACTGGGTGGCCAGGCACAAAGAGTTGTGTTGAATGGTGTCAAATGCCGTTGGCAGCCAGTCATGAGCAGTGTTCCCCAGGGCTCAGTATTCAGCCCGGTTCTGTTTAATCTCTTTATCAATGATCTGGATGAGGGGATCGAGTGCACCTTCAGCAAGTTTGCAGATGACACCAAGTTGGGTGGGAGTGTTGATCTGCTTGATGGTAGGAAGACTCTAGAGAGGGATCCAGACATGCTGGATCGATGGACCAAAGCCAATTGTATGAGGTTCAACAAGGCTAAGTGCTGGGTCCTGCCCTTGGGTGGCAATAACCCTATGGAATGCTACAGGCTTGGGGAAGAGTGGCTGGAAGGCTGCCTGGCAGAAAAGGACTTGGGGGTATTGGTTGACAGCTGGCTGAATACTAGCCAGCAGTGTGGCCAGGTGGCCAAGAAGGCCAAGGACATTCTGACTTGTATTAGAAACAGTGTGGCCAGCAGTACTAGGGAAGTGATTGCCCCCTGTACCTCAAGTGATTGCCCCCTGTACCCTGTACTGAGACTGCACCTCAAATACCTTGTTCAGTTATGGGCTCTTCACTACAAGGAAGACATCGAGGTGCTGGAGTGAGTTCAGAGAAGGGCAACAAAGCTGGTGAAGGGTCTGGGGCACAAGTTTCAGGAGGACCAGCTGAGGGAATTGGTGTAGTTTAGCCTTGAGAAAAGGAGTATGAGGGGGGACCTTATTGCTCTCTACAACTACCTGAAAGGAGGTTGTAGTGAGGTGGGTGTCAGTCTCTTCCTCCAAGTAACGAGTGATAGGATGAGAGGAAATGGCTTCAAGTTTACACCAGGAAAGGTTTAGATTGGATATTACGAAAAAATTCTTCCTGGAAAGGGTTGTCAGGCATTGGAACAGGCTGCCCAGAGAAGTGGTTGAATCATCATCCCTGGTGGTGTTTAAAAGATGTGTAAATGTGTCGTTCAAGGACATGGTTCAATGGTGGACTTGACAGTGTTAGGTTTACGGTTGGACTCAATAATCTTAAGGGTCTTTTCCAGCTCATTTGATTCTATGATTCTAGATGTACTGTTGTCTAAAACAGGTCAGAAGAATCAAACTGTGTAGCTCCTTCCTTTACTTTTTTGTCTGTACAGGAAGATAAATGTTACTAGTGCAGATATAGATACTGTGTGAGGGGCAAAGATAAGTTGTGCTAGAAGATTAAGTTTGTTTCAACAATAATTGCAAAACTTCTGAAGTGTTTAATGTCTTTCAATGGTGATTTGTTTGTTAGTTTTTTTTTTTTTTTCTTTAACAGTAGAGATTTTGTTTGTAGAACTCGTTTCATTTGAACTTTTCAAAGAACACCATGAGCTATGAAAAAGATACAAGGAGGAAAGTTAGATGTTTGAAAAGAGAGTATCTAAAAATTACAAACCTGACCCCAGCAAAGTGACTCAAGGAAATTTAGTCAAACAGCTAATCGAAAGAAGAGAGAGTTTGGTCCTTAGATAGGTAGCATCTAAAAAGCCAGATCCTGAGTAGGGAGCCATTACAGTTGGTAGGGAACATCAAACCCAAAAATGTGTTTGCTGCTTTGGCCACCTCTAAGATACCAGAAGAAATAAAAGGTCTGTAATGGAGGAAATAAACACAAACCCAACTCTTTCTCACTTCCATGATTCGGCACTCAGTTAAACATGGAGGCTTGTGTTTTCAGTTAACTTTCACCAATTTTGGCTTTATGTTTTGTGACTGGAATTTAAAAATGGAAAGTCCTTTGTGAGTTTAGGACATGGAGTCCTACCAGACAACAGGCCTGCCACTGCCAGCCATACTCTCCGAGTCCTACTAGCCCTGAGTTCTTGGCTGATGGTTTACCAGGTTGACATCTGGTCCTCTCCAGGTATTTTGTAAGTAGGTAATTAAAGCATTCTCCTGATAAATGAGCCGCATGTATTTCAATATTCTTAGACTGTTTGCAGTCCAGGATCTAGATGTGCTTTTTTCTGAATACTTTTCTGCCCTCCATCACAATCATCTGTATTCACACTTGCTCTGCCCTGTAAGCAGGAATGCAGAAATGTTTTTCAGTGTTTCTTTTTGAAATCAAAATAATCTAAGTGACCTGTTTTACATTGTGGCCTCATAAATATTTGTACTAAGGACAGCGAACAAAGGATTAGTGTGAGAATGAACACTAGAATAGGGAGGGAGGATTAAGACATCTGTAGCTAACTTCTATACCAGAGAGAATATGTTGTGTGACTGCACAGTTTGTTACAGTAAATGAAGACTTACCAAGCCAAAGATTCAAAATATTTGGCTAATAATTGAATTGATTATCTGTCTAAAATAATTAGCTGATGATAGATATAGCAGGATTATTTTACAGGAGTTATAATGCCTAGAATTGTAGAATTCCCTACCAGATGTGTTTTTGACGCTATGGGATCTATTTAGACCAGACTAACACACCGTTTATGGTCAATCAAATTAATAAAACATGTAAATAGGAAATACCTTGTGGGGTTTGATTACCCATTTCAGTTGTATAATAGTGCGTACTAGCAGAACTTTATTTCTCTATTTATTACTTTACAACACAAAGCTCTAAAACAGGACTAGACCATGCAAACTGCTTTAAGTGAATGATTTATTCAGAATGTTTAACATTGTTAGAATTTACGAAATATCCACATGCGAGCCCTATAAATTTGTTCATGATAGACTGGATGTTTGTCATGAATATCGTTTAAAATACATGCCAACAATTTCCAACAAAAAACAACGGACAGCTTTCAACAGGAAAAAAAATTGCTTGTAATTATTATTATTCCTTCCTTGGTTAGCTAAAAGATTTGAAATCAGGAGGGAAGTTAAAGTGAGCTCAAGGTGGCTGATGCCAGTGGAGCTGCAACACTTGATTCAGTTATTATGTTATTGATAAAATTATTCTGTTAGAGTTCTCATAAATAATATCAACAAAACATGCACACAAAATCTTATTCACATACATACATATATGTCTATATTCACATCACTGGTCACAGAAAGTGAAAAACGGGTTATAGATACCATAGAAGTAAATTCACCCTAGCTGTTTTAACCAATGTTGACAAATGTTCTCATATGTAGCCACATGATAAGAGCTACAAAAAAAAGAACTAAGGAAATGAAACCCAGATTATTCCTTAATAGCTGACTGCAAATGAGCAGCAATCTGCAGGGACTCCAGAAAAATCCTTTTTTACAAAACTGATCACAATATCAGAGCTTTCTCCAAGCAACTAATCAATTTGCACAACAAATACGAAATGTTAAACATGCCAGCATCCCACTGAGCTTTACAGGCAGAGCAATTGCTGCATATAGGTAAGCAGAGTACTTATTCAAAGTGGCCTGTGCAGTGAATTTGATATGTGATCCTAAAAGCTTTACCTACATTAACTTGTTTTTCTTTTGTGAACATTTCTATTAAAGGTGAAAACTACCGATTTTAAGGGAAACCCATTGCTGATTAGGCTGGTTCACGGAACTGTAAAGTTTCTTTAATGTGGTAGTTTACATATATGTTTTGCTTGGGCATAAATGACAGATCTGGAATTTAATCTGCTACCTTCCAGTGTCCCTGTTACTGCTGCACTGAGGGAGAGATATCCTTAAATTTATTCCAAAGTCACATTTATTTCTCCAGTTAGATAGACTTTTAAGATCCACATGTGACAGTGCAGCTGTTGGCCTTTTGCACATGTTGTCTCCTCCTTGGAGAATCAAGAATTAATTTTCTCCTTTTTGCAAAAAAGATACAAATAACTTTCTTCAGGGACTAGTTTGTGTTAGGCTCTTCAGCACACTCATCTTGATGGAAAGGCAATTCTCAGAACACTTTTCTATCCCTGTGCAAGGTTCAGTCACTGCTCCCTGGATTAACTTCTAAAGAGGGAAAGCACCACAAAAGGTCAAAGCCACAACTGTCCTTTCCCATAATTGTGGTGTAGGCCAGATGCATTGAAGGGTGGAAGAGTAGAAAATAGTTTACATAGTCACCTGCACATAGGGAACTGTGTATTTATGTTGTGAATCTGAAGTTCATTTTGCAGACCATACTGCATTAAAATACTACTACAAGTATTCATGGTCACACAGAAAAATGTGTTCATATATGCCATTTTTTGTGTCAAGCCTTCTTGTATATGTGCTTGATCCTTTAGGTTTCTTCACTTTCAAATATATGGTGACCCGTGTGCATGTGGGAGGCTCAAGGAGCTAATTGTCACAATGAGTCACTGGAAAAATGAAAATATGAGGGAAAGTAAATTACAGTAATTCCTCCATTTAAATGTTTTAAAGTAGCAAAATAATATAAATGATGATTACACCTTTTTTCAACTTATTGATAATACACAGTAATACTTTTCTATCAGAATTTTTTTTAACAGTGCAGTTTGAGGGTGAAATTTTTTACTGCCCTTAATACTGTTCTATAATATTTCTTTGTGTTTCAGTGTGCATACCAGGACATTTTTGGAATTAGGAATAGATGATTTCAACACCCTAAGAGAACTAATGAAGATTAGCATAAGTAGTTCCATGAGGCATGAAAAATAGTGAGATTTTGGAGAGAAGACGACAAATCAAGGTTAAATTTTGCCTCCATGAAAGAATGAGGATTTTAGTCAGATTATTTAGCAAGGGCTGTAGAATCCTTTTTGGGAAAAAAAAAAAAAAAAAAAAAGAAAGAAAAAAGAAGAAAGAAAAAGCTTCTTCATTACATTCCTATGATTTGTTCTAGTCCTGCTGACACAGGCTATTAAAAACCTTGTTTATGTTTTAGAGACTTTTTTAAAGAGCACTTTGGGGCTTTATAGTGTTTGTAGAATGTTCTTTGTAGTTAAAATTACATGCTGAGATGGCAGGCTGCTGAGCTAATATATTGTTACACTGATTAAATTGATTAAAAGCTTCATTTTTGACAGGCAAATTGTAGAGGCTGAGGTCTCTTTATTGCACATTTCAGTAATTCAGCTCATGTCTTGTCCTATCTAATAATCACTTCTCTGCCTCCCTGTTTAAGAATCATCTGAGCAGCGGGTACATTTTCAAACAGCATATTAACTTCAGATCTGAATTACATGAGTCACAGTGCATTGCCATTACAAAAGCCTTATTCAAGGTAATGGCTTATTCAGCGAAACACTTGAAATATATTCTTTTTCTTTTTCTTTTTATGTTTTTTCTCTTTTTTTTTTTTTTTTTTTTTTTTGTCTTGCTGTACTGTGAACAAAGAAAGACACCCTTGATTTTTACATTAGAAAATAAGAGATTGCTCTCACTATGCCTGTGTATTGACAGGAGAGGTCAGAAGCATTTTGTGTCCTACTCAGAACAACACATGCTTACTTACAAATGTGTGACAAAGCAGAGCATAACACCTTACAATAAATCAGTTAGTATATAACAGGCAGATAAAGGAAAGGATTCAGCAACTTAAATCAGCAGTAGAAGAGATATTTTGAAATAAATGTGGATATTAGGTGAGTTTTCTTCAAAAAACTGAGGAAATCTAAATTGCTTTAAATAAATTGAGATGCCTACAGACACTTCTGATGGCTGTGCAAAGTACAGAGTGTTCACAGCTTGCCAAGGGAGAGACTGCAGGCAGCTCAGAAATGGGAGTTGGTTGATAGTGCTACACAGATATGGGTAGTCAGTGCCAGATACAAACTGCACCCTGCACTGCACATTCCCGATATGAGACAGGAATTAAGCATTTT
The DNA here is from genome assembly GCF_964273445.1 of Streptopelia decaocto. NCBI lineage: Eukaryota > Metazoa > Chordata > Aves > Columbiformes > Columbidae > Streptopelia > Streptopelia decaocto. Next base: position 99,808,444 of record NC_138663.1, on the reverse strand, counting down.
TTGGGGTGAAAGCAGACTAGTTTAGCCAGCCCTATTAAATGAAGAACATACTATTTGCCTACTTTATAGCATGAAAGGTAAGAAGATAAAGTGTGTCTACCTGGTTCAGACTGAAGCTCCATTACCTCAGTAACCTGAACTGCTCATTTAGCTCAATGAATCATACAACCTAGGTTCTGGCTATTAGAAGTTTAAAAACTTCTGGAGTAGTGCTGATGTTCTGCCCACTCTATTTGGATCCCACTGATGAAGCTTATCTTTGGATTTTACTTTTTGAATCTATTTACAGTATTGACCACAGAGTATCCTGTGACAGTCAATTCAGTAACTGAATTATGTTCCATTTTTAACCTGTTATTTCATTTGTTTTTCTTTTATTATGAGGAGTGATAATTAACCACTTCACTTCCTACTTTCTTCCTACTATCCATTATGTCAGAGACCTCTGGTTATCTCCTTACCTTATGCTGGTAAAGCACCCCAGATACAGAAGTGTTTCCAAAACTGCTCTGACAATACTGGCAACTGACAGAGAACTTAGTGAATGTGTAAAGACAGGTTAAATGCCAGCATCCTTCTCTATTCAAACAGGAATCTTAAAGGGGACGTGTACAGGAAAAGTAAATAGGATGGGCTTGACTTGCAAAGAAGTAAGGGAAGCATTACAGGCATATAGGACTCTCAGGCACATAAGAATCTGGGAGACTGCATCTCTCAGCAGCTACAAGCTGACATACTTTGGTCATCCTTTGCCTTTTCTTTATGGCACTCATAATTCAGGAAGGTTGTTTGAAACAACTGTACATGTAATGGTTTAAATGATTTAATGAGAAAGTGTATTGAAATACACTAACTTCACTATCATTTTCAATAAGAAGCTGAAGGTTATGGTAATTCAAATATACTGTTGTTGGAAGTAAAAATAGAAACTTATGATATCCAAGTTTTAAACATACTAAGGGAAGGTTTGTTTTCTTTCCTGCAAGGTGCCATTTTATTTAAAGTTTTGCTATTTATTGATTAGTTTCTAATTTGCATTCAAGAAAACGTGGTCACACAACTTCTGGTGATTTCTGAAGTGAGAGCTGACTGCCTCACTTTTGAGGAGAATGCTGCTCTCTGCTGTGTCATCATGACATGATCTGGATAGGTGCAACACTGCAGTTACCCTTGAGCTGTGTGTGACAGTAACATGGCATCTGACACTTAAAGATGCAATGAAACAGGAGCCAGCCAGCACTTGTCTGACTTACCTGCAAACAGTGACTATGGAGAAAGCTGTTTTGGAGTCAGGTGGTATAACAGAGCATTAAAAGGATTTAAGCTCCTTGAAGTGTGGCAGATATCTGGAATAAACTTTCTAGATTGTGTTGCCTTGGGGAAAAACTCTGGGGTAAGAATTTCCTAAAATATAAATTCAGGTGACTGAGAATAAGAAAAGACTCAAATTCATTGGATTTTTCTGAGATCTTAAAGAGTGAATGAGATAAGCCATAAGCCATTCTCTGGCTGTGAGGCTAACTGGCCATGATTCACATGATTCACATCCACACTCTTAAAATCTCTCCCAAAACATGACAGAAACATTTGAATTATAAATCCAGAAAAAAACCCCTGAATGTACCAGCATTGTCTGGGACATAGTTAGTTGCCAGAGAGGCCAGAAATATACCAGAAAGCTAATCTAAAGTCAGGGTAAGAGGTAGTATGCTAGAATCCTTCTAGGGTAAGCTGATTGCATGAAGATTGTTCCTGGCTGACATCAAAGAAATAAAACCTCTGCAGAGATTACTCTTGAGAAAAACCTTTAACTTTGTACCATCTATTCCTTCTCTAAATGAGGAACAAATCTTTTAAGTCTGAAAATACTCAACTTTGTTTTTACCTTAGCCTGATCCTGCAAACAAAGCATAGTGACAGAAGAAGTGAATCCAGACTTGCAGTGGCTTCAGATTTCTTACATTCTTTTCTTGCTAAGTTTATGCCATTTTTCATTTTTGTAGCTTGCCCTTATGCATTATGTCATAATTCATTCATAAATATCCCTTGCAATTAAACATCAAAGGGTACTTTAGGCTAAAGAATGTGTATTTAATGGATCATATATTTAGATCCAGCTGCAGTTATTGGGAAGATCATGGTTCAAAACAGCAGAATAACCTTCTGCTTTGGTTTGTAGACCGGTATATTTTCCATTCCAACAATGAGACATAGATTCACAGCCTCAAGACAGGCTGTGATGTTGTACCCTACTACGGAGTCACTCCAGTCTTCAAAAAGGGCAAGAAGGAGGACCTGGGTAACTATAGGCCGGTCAGCCTCACCTCTATCCCTGGGAAAGTGATGGAACAACTTATTCTTGGTGTCATCTCAAAGCATATCAAGGGTAAGAGGGTCATTAGGGACAGTCAACATGGCTTCACCAAGGGGAAGTTGTGCTTGAACAACGTCATTAACTTTTATGAGGACATAACGAGGTGGATAGGTGATGGTAGAGCGGTGGTTGTGGTCTACCTTGACTTCAGTAAAGCATTTGACACAGTCTCCCACAGCATCCTTACAGCTAAACTGAGGGAGTGCGGTCTGGACAATTGGGTAGTGAGGTGGACTGGGAACTGGCTGAAGGGAAGAAGCCAGAGTCGTGGTCAATGGGGCGGAGTCTAGCTGGAGGCTTGTATCTAGTGGAGTGCCTCAAGGGTCGGTGCTGGGGCCAGAACTGTTCCATATATTCATCAATGACTTGGATGAGGGAATAGAGTGTACTATCAGCAAGTTTGCTGATGACACCAAGCTGGGAGGAGTGGCTGACACGCCAGAAGGCTGTGCTGCCATCCAGTGAGACTTGGACAGGCTGGAGAGTTGGGCTGGGGAAAATTTAATGAAATATAACAAGGGCAAGTGTAGAGTATTGCATCTGGGTAGGAACAACCCCAGGTTCCAGTATAAGTTGGGGAATGACCTATTAGAGAGCAGTGTAGGGGAAAGGGACCGGGGGTCCTGGTGGACAACAGGATGACCATGAGCCAGCACTGTGCCCTTGTGGCCAGGAAGGCCAATGGCATCCTGGGGTGTATTAGAAGGGGGGTGATTAGTAGGTCGAGAGAGGTTCTCCTCCCCTCTACTCTGCCCTGGTGAGACCACACCTGGAATATTGTGTCCAGTTCTGGGCCCCTCAGTTCAAGAAGGACAAGAAACTGCTGGAGAGAGTCCAGCGCCGAGCCACAAAGATGATTAAGGGAGTGGAGCATCTCCCTTATGAGGAAAGGCTGAGGGAGCTGGGTCTCTTTAGCTTGGAGAAGAGGAGACTGAGAGGTGACCTTATTAATGTTTACAAATATGTAAAGGGTGAGTGTCACGAGGATGGAGCCAGGCTCTGCTTGGTGACAACCAATGGTAGGACAAGGGGTAATGGGTTCAAACTGGAACACAAGAGGTTCCACTTAAGTTTGAGAAGAAACTTCTTCTCAGTAAGGGTATCAGAGCACTGGAACAGGCTGCCCAGGGAGGTTGTGGAGTCTCCTCTGGAGACATTCAAAACCCGCCTGGACAGATTCCTGTGTAGCCTCATCTAGGTGTTCCTGTCTGGCAGGGAGATTGGACTGGATGGTCTTTTGAGGTCCCTTCCAATCCCTAACATTCTGTGATTCTGTAATTCTGTGAATAGTTGCTCATTAACTCTCCCAGCAGCAGAATGACATTGAATGGGTGGAACATGAGAGAAGGACTATGATACAGTCTAAGGCAGATAATTCTGTGTGGGACTGGAAAAGATTGAACTTGGGACATATTTATGTGTTTAGACCAAGAAAATAACTAGTAATTCTCTACAAGAAAAAGTCAAAACTGCAATTGCAATTGTTGTGTTTGAAATACCAAGGGTGTTTTAAGAAAGTTTATTTTCATCCAGGTCATTTAGCTATTGAAAACAGTTTGGAGCAAGGCTGTTTTAATACCTGAATGAGTATAAATAGCAGATGTTGGAAGGAAATGTTGTCTCAGTTGATCAATGCTTTTATTTTATTTAGTTTAGTTTGGTTTCTCACAGTATGTCATTCAAGGTGCTATTCAGGTATAATCTTTGGGTACATTCCTACTCCTGTCAGCAGGGAAGAAGAAAGCAAGATCTCCTCTGTACCAGCCAGGGTGGTTATTGGTAGAGTGTCACCCAGTTGCTATGCTCCCACTTCTAAAAGGTGGGAGGCAAGGCTTTCATGAATCAGACAGTGATAAACCACACTGGAAGAAAAGAAAGAGTAGAAAGACAGAATAAATGAACTACAGGGAAAAGGAAAAGAAAATTTATGAAACTTCTACAAAAAGTCTCTGGCTCAGAATTGTTTGCAAATGGGAGTTCAGGGGACAAGGAATCATCCTCTCTAAGCTGCTGGGAAGCACACAGATCTCTCAGAGGAAAACAAGTTACAAAGCTGGGAAATGTCACTAACAATATATCGGTCTGTTTTCCTTCTCTCACAATTTCTTTGCATTTCCAGTGATTTAAAGTGAGCTGTGATTAGCATGGTGACCCTGGCAGGTGTTTTCCATGAAAAGAAAGTAAACTATAAATATAGCATTTGATATAAGCGTGAGCCAAGCCTCACCATTTTATGGCTGGAGAAAGAAACACAAGAGACTTATGATTTCACTTTAACGGTTTTGCTAACAGCCAGATTGGCTGGTATCAGAGTGTGCCTGAGACAGGCCTCAGCATTTTTCTGGTGTAAAGGAAGAAATCACAAGAGACGTTCTTTTCCTCTGTCATAACCAGGTGTTTGTTACTTGATCTCTGTAGTGGATAGAATTGTGTATACTCTATTTTCCTCTCTTGCACATATTGAGCGTTTGATCTCTCTCTACTGAACTGTGTTCTTTGAGTATTTTTCTGGTGTCCATTGAAAGCTGGAAGAGAACAAAAAGACTTTTAGTTGAATACCAGCTATACTGGATAAGTTGTATTGTTGTGCTCCACAAAAATTAATTGCCAATTGTCCTCAACATACTTTTGAATTATGAAAAATTAAGAGAAGGCCCTAGTAGGTCTGGCTTCAGATCCATATTGTCTAGTATTTTGTCTCTGGGAGTGGGCAGAAGTTAATTAAAATAGTGTTTTTACATAAAATTTAAATGTGTGATTCCCTGCTCTGTTGCCAATATAACATCAGTTTTGGCAGAGGAAATACATGGCATCTGTTAATATGCAAGCAAAAGCAACTTTATGGAGGAAACTAAAATAATTTGTCTTTGTCTTTGTTTTTGTAAAGTAATTCATGGCTAATTGTATGCAGATACTACATTTAAATACTGGATTATGTCCTAAACTGATGAAGATCTTGTAACTCCATTGCTATCAGCAGGGCTGTTGTGAGCAACATATGCTGCAGGTGTAATACATAGTCAGAAAGACCAATTGCAATAACAGGAATTACAATTCAGAGCTAACTTTTCTTCACTTTTTCTCTCTTTTGAAGTCTATTTTAATGTCCTTTTCTTTCTCAATTCAAAAAGTTATACTTCATTTGAATTTATAAAGTAAGCTAAAGAGATGCTTAATCTCAGCCTGATTCTCTGCTGTCCTGTACCCTTTGTAGCCACTGCAGAATAAAAGTGGAAGGTTTCCACTCACATTTATTGACATATGGTATTCATTTCATCCAAATATAAATGACAAAAATGATAGAGGGCAACATGTGATAGAAGTACAAAGCCCCAGTAGAACCGAAGGAAAGCAGTGGCTGTTTGTGATTTTTTGATGGTAATAGATTTCTTAGAAAAAATAGATATGTGTTTTGTGAAAAAGAGGTGCAGAGTATGTTCCATGCTATGTCAGAATGCTTACAACAGATAACCAAAAGAGGCATAAAACTATCAGCCTTGCATGTAAAAAGCCAGTGCTAATTACATGTAAATTAGAATATACTCCCATTCAAATTATGCATCCAAAAGTCAGACTGGCTTCAAAATCCAGATAAGTGGAGTTATTCACAGTATAGCCTCAATTGCTTTAATACATTTAACAATAACTTTCGCAATATTTATCATACATTACATCTGACTTTAAAGATATTTTCTATCAATGCCATACAGAAAACTCCACCAGAAGATGAGGTACAAATATTAATATAGATAAGACGCAAAATTTACTTTTGATTTCTTGGTGTTTTAAGCAGATTATGGTTTTTTAACAAGGCTGAGGTTTTCTAGCAAAATAAGCTATTTATCTGCTGTCAGCTTTCAAACTATAATTTTTTATTTCTTATTGAATGGTGTACCAAACATATCAGATATTACACCACATGCTAACATTACGAATTGGTTATTTCAAAACTATTAAGATATCTATACTTTGGCAAAGGAGGAGAAAACACCGCTAGTAAAAGACTCAGCAAATATGGAGAATATTTTTCATAAATTCTGAAGAAAAGTTAGTTAACAAATCATATGAGAGTAAATAGGAAAGAAAAAAGATGTTGTGCTGGCATTAAGGCAGCAGACTGAATAAAAGCAATCATATGTGCATTTCAAAGAAGAAATAAAAGCAATATCTTTTCACACAGAAAGCACCTCTGAGTCTGATACAATGACTCTGGTAATAATATCTTAGTGGCATATGATCAAGTACAAACCAGTGCTAGGCTTTTGCATGGAAAAGTATGATCTGGTGAAACTTTCCCTCAGTTCCCCTTGTGCCTGCAGCTCAACTCAATGCACATTACCAGGGGTACCTGACCTCAAAAGCTGGTTTCATAGCATTCACCTAATTCTGGCTAAATCTAAATCAAAACCTCCAATTAAAAATCAATCTGGTCACTTGAACAAACATTGTCTATATCTGTGACATCATGACCTGGAATTGAAAGCTTACAAAAAAAAAGAGAAAAAGAAAAAAAAAAGGTTATTCTCAGCAGATTACAAAAGAGACTGGAATATGTGTCATTGCATAGCTAATACTAGTGAGCTGCTGCACGGGGATCAGTGTGGAGGGTTTGTGATGCCCCATTCAGTTAGAACAATATCACCAGAGCTGGGGCATCTATAGCCTTGTTATGATGTTCAGCTCAGGTAGAAGGGTGCTTGAGACTGGTTCATGCTGCCAAGGTTGTGAGGGTTTTGTTGTGGTTGTTGTTTGTGTGTGTGTGTGTGTGGTGTTTTGGGTTTTTTTTTAATTAATGCAATGTGTAATTCAGAGAAAAAGTAGGGAGCTGGGAGATGGAGGATCTGAGTATCCTTAGGCTAAATCAGGAACTAAACCCAGATTTTTTACAATAATAAGGTTTTTTGGTTTTGTTTTGTTTTGGTTTTTTTGTTTGTTTGTTTGTTTTTTATTTTTGGTTTTTGTTTTTGTTTTTGTTTTTTACAGTCCTTGAAATGCCTGTTCTGAGGAGTAACTTGAACCCTTAGACAAGGCTTCTCACACGTGGCTAGGAGCCCAACAACCTTTGATGGTTAATTTCCACTAAGTCCTTAAATAATTTTGTACTTTTGAGGGCTAAAGGCTGAAGATCCCAGATCCTATTAAAAGTCAGTACAATGTAGCTTCCTAAATATGCATCAATTCAGTAGAAGGGCTTGCTGTTCCCTGTCAGAGGCACTGAAGCCTTCCACATGTTCGTTCCTTACAAGTGACAAGTGAATTTCAGCACAAAGATTCACCTGGAAACACAGACAGCATTTGCAGTATTATATTACGGCAATTACTGAAAAGACTTAACGTATACCACCAACTAAACCTATAGAAACTCCATAAAGCATATATTTTACCTGATTCCATTATGAGTAGCCAGAGCAGCATCTAGCAATTGTAATCGAAATCAGGTCTTGTTTGTATGCAGCAATGTGCAAACATGTAAGAAGAGATGGTTCTGACCTCAAAATAAATGATAGAAGGAACTATGTATCAACATTATTGCTGTGTATTACAATGTCTTACACAAACTTTCCTAGGGCCTCCCTGAAATTTGAGGAAAGACAGAAGAGGGTACTTTAGACTTTTTAAAACTATTCCATCCTATGTCAAACCTTAGCTGAGGTGTAATTAAATAAGTTCTACTCCATAATTTTGATGAGTTAAGTGCAAAGTTTAATGTTAATATTCTCTGGCACATTCACACAAGGTAAAAATGTTAATTTGCAGCTGTGTCTATGAAATATATAAGTCAGATCTCCTTTTGGAGCTTGAAATTCTCTCAGAGACAGTGCACTGAAAAAGTGTATTTGGTACAGTGGTTGACAACCCATTTGATGTAATATGAAACACCTTTATGTGAATGTTTACAGTCAGCAGCTAATATGTTCCAAATCTTCAGGAACTATTAGGAAAACTTCAGGTTTGCTTCCTGGAAACATGTCTACAGGAGAAACTCATCTAATGTTGAAACAAAAAAAACAGGTCAGGTTAATTTTTAAGTTTAAAGACACATAGAATATTTTGCAGTTCCAGATCAGCTCTGAAATTCTGTTGCAAAGTGCCCCAAAACTTTGATATAGGGAAGATTTCTCTTGGTGTGGTTTGGAAAGAAAATGAAAATTCCTGGTGTGTGCTTCTTTCCACCTAATTCAATCATGCATGTTAGAAAGAAATAAGCATTTGGTACTGCAGGATCAAAGATGAGACAGAAAATACATTAATGTTTAAACTACATATTGAGGGAGCATAAGGGAAGAAAGTTTTGAAAAAACAGGGCAGATACTCACTTTGGGAACTTCTGAGAGTGTTGCTTGGTCAATGTCTCAACAACAGGTGGAGGGCTAGTTGGGAAGGTCTGTAGAAAGGCCAGAGCAGAATCCATTCCTGCCCAGAGTGATTGCTGCAGGAGGAGGTATCACATCATGTGGATGGAGGGCTCAAGCCACATCCTGTGCTCCTGGGTGCAGCACCATGCCCGGGGCATCAACCCAGCATGGCCCAGGGGGAGTGAGAAAACACTTTTCATTAGACCAGCAAGGCATTACACTTCTCATCCAGCCCACATCCAGAGACTGCAAGAGGCAGAGCCCAAGCTACTGGTAAACTGGGAACAGAAGCAGATGTTTTTGCAATTCATGTCCCAGTCAGGTTTTGCTAAACTGCGGCATGGGGAAACACTGTGCTGTACAGCTGGCATTCAAAGAAGTGTATAGTCCATGTATGTAAAGAGCACGGACAAAGCACAGCAAGGGTTGCAGCAAGATTACAAATGCAAACCCCTCACTAGCATTGCTCCGTGCTCTTCTGAAGTGTCTGCTCAGCTGTTCTTTTTGTCCAGTTCCAGTGTTAAAATATCACATGCTGCAGCAACAGGAAGGGGACAGGCAACCTGAAAGCCACATAATTGGGAACAATCTGATGATCCTGAGTCTCTGTGTTTCTCCCATCATCTTGGCATCTCTTAGATCTCAGAGGTTAAAGAGGCATATGGATGCCACTGTGTCTTCTTGATCCTGAGGTGCAGCTTTCACAGCAGAACAGAGCTCAGAGGGGAAGAATTTATCCTGCTGAAGTGGATTTTTCAGTTTAGGTTGAACACCAGCTGACTACTCTCTAATTTGAAGTTTTAAACAATCTGGTTTGAGTAGATATGCACTTTGCTATTGTACACCACCTGGGAGGGTGATTTGGGAAGCCAACAGTGTGTCACAGTTATGTAATTCTGAATTATTTTTACTCAATTTAGGTAAATGTTGATCTAATTCTTCTGCATGTCGTAAGTATTTAAAAATGCTGAATGGCACATAAAAACTGTTTTTAAGGCCCAATTACCGATAAGACTTTCACCTCATTTAAAGATCAAAATTGAAACACATAATTAATCTTAAATTAAATTTTTTTATGTACGGTTGGCTTGCTGAATAGGTGTCTAAATGACTTGGCTGAGGAGTCAGGCAATTAATTCCTTCAGATTCTGCAACATAACTTAGGCTGACAGCAGTGCTGCTCCTCTTTTGTTGAAGGCAGAAGGCAAGATCAATACCTCAGGTATCAATACGGCATCATTTCAAGATAAGCAGCAGAAACACAGCCTAGGAGTGCTCTGGATACCAATGCCAAGGAGCATCAAATGGAGACAGAACACTTTGATCTTGTCACATTGAAGAGTCACTTCCCAGAGTAATAACACAGTATCCAACTTGGCAGAACAAATAAAGAGTAAAATCACTTTGGAGACAATGAATTCACGGGGAATTGTAGTCCAGCAGCTCTCTAAGAAATTATTTCTGTTCAGGGTATCCTGAAGGAACTACAATCTCATGCGGAATTTTTGGACTCAGTGGTGAATAGTGTGATGGCTATTGATCGTATTGGGCTCTGTCTGAGAACCTAAGCATAGTATTTGCTCAGAATAAGCAAAAAGGACTTAAAACAATAATAGGAGAAGAATAAACAAGAAAATAATTCCAAAATTTCCATACCGCTCTCTCTAAAGTATCGTATTTTTTGTCTTGAAAAGTCAGCCTTTTCTACATATACTAAAATGTTGAATAGCAAGAAATTCAACACAGAAATATAAATGGGAAGTCAGTTGATGCTAGATTATCAATCATGACAGAATTTTTGGTCAACAATGACAGCTCCACCAGGGCCATAAAGTTAAATCTTTATTTAAGATTCTAAGTTTAAACAGAAAAAAAACCAAAACAACATGACAAAATCCAATCAAACAATTTTGCTAAATAATATTTATTATAAAACCAAAATGTCAGGGTAAGTAGTGCAACTTCACAGAGACTTTTTTATTATTAGTTTTCTTTCTTCCATAATATTAATATGTTGCTAGCACTTATTGCTTTTCCAGACCCATGTGTATTACTGGTATGCTGTGTTAAGCCTTATTTGTATTGTATTTTCTCATAAAGCTTAAGTAAAATTGAGAAATGAAGACTGCAGACAAATCTATAAATTGTTGTCCACTGCTGATTTTCTTGGAACTATGACCTAAATAGTGGCCAGCTACAACAATTAGAATTGCTCTTTTTATTAGCTCTGCTATTCTCATTTTGCACCTACGGCACTGCCAGGCCTTCCATATTGTCAGGAAATTGAGGGAACAATGCACATTGGAGTCAATTAAAGGTTTTGGCACATGTTTCTACAATACATGTACTTCTTAATCTGAGATTTTGGTTATTTCTCAGGCAAATAAATACCTAAAAGGAAAAAGAAAATAATTGAACCTCTGTAGAAGAGGCAGGAATATTCAGTGAGAATAACTCAAAAGGTGAGTGAGAAAAGTAGGATACAAAAAAAAAAAAAAAAAAGATGTGGAAGCTCACAATTAAAGACATTTGAATACAACTGCAATGCATTAGCAGGGGGAGTGTGTTAACATCAACACTCAGTCCCTCAGCAGCTCAGTAACTGTGAAGCTTATAGGAGATCTCTATGAGTTCATTCCTTCAACTATGTGCTGTGTAACCTTGGTGGTTTATTTTCCATGAGTGCCAAGACAAACATGAATAACAACAGCAGTTTGAAAGCCCATCTGGTCAGAAGATAAAAAAGATGTGTTATGTCAAGTGTTAGTGTATACTAACCTATTCAGAGAAGGTGTGTATTGTTATTGCTCTGTGCTTACATACTTGTTCCTTGTTATGGTTATAGCCAAGCTTTTTCTAGGAAAGACAGCTTTATGCCACACTTAACACTTCAAATTTACTCAGAACTGAGTAGCAGGTATCTCACAGCAGATGCATACGCAAGTTTGCTGGTAACTTTCCTCCACTGTAGCCACCTATATATTGGTGCATAAATTTGATTCTCATTTATTAACTGCTCAGTTTCCATAGCAACTTTTAATAAAGGTCTTATAAATGACTTTTTGGCACTCAAGTAGGTTATATCAACTGTGTTTTCTTTGTAAGAACTAATGTGGACCTCCTTGAAGAATGACAATAGATTTTTGACCTAGAACTGTCATAAACATATAAGAACAACTGTGCTCATGATAGCCAAGGAAATTATATTTTTCTGTGTCCATGATTTCTAATTATAGTAGAAAATTTCATATTTGTCAGAAGTTTATTTGAACTGGAACTTGCTAAACTTCTTAATAATCTTTTTTATTAATATTATTTAATATTGCTCCTGTTTAGTAATTGTCCAGTAAAAATTGAGTTCTACATTTCAATTGTAATGTGGGCAAATATATTTTAGGATAAATTTCCATGTTTTTCCTTCCATGTATTTAATTTCCATAATAGGCTCATCCCGCTATGTTTTATTGAAGAACCATGTGAGTAGTGTAACTTCAAATTCTATTGTGTTTTTTCCTACAATAGAAAATTTGTTCTGAACCTAAATAAAATATTGCTTGTAAAACTGAAGTAAGATCATTTGACAAACTTGCCATCATTATTTCTGTTGATGAATCTGAGGTTTGTAATTCCTATTAACATCACACCAATTTAAACAAAGTACAGCTAAAGCCTAAAGACTGCAAAATGACTATGTGCTATAATTTAACCTAAGGTTTACTATTAATACTTGTGGAATGTGTGATGTGCAATGACCCATTAATTGCTAATCGTTATTTTTTCCTTCAACACTTTAGTTAACATTTTTTTTCTAGATTTTTTTTCCCACTTTTTTTTTTTTTTCCCCCAACATTTTTATATTCCACATAATATATAGTGATAGTTTCATAGAATATTTTGAAACTGCTATTGATGTTTTTAGGTCATTGGCATAGGGATGTTCCATGTTTTCAAATACTTGATTATGCTATCAATGATGTTAGTATTGTGATATTTGTGTATTTTGGTACGGTGTTACCTTAACATATAGGAGCAAGATGTTTTTTCCTCTCTCTGCCCTCCATCTTTAAAAAGAATGATGTGTGTCCACTTTTGGATATCATTGTTTTATCTCAATTTTTTCTTTTTCATGAACGTATCTTGAAGAGATAAAGATCTATCAGATTCTTTATAAACACCAATTTTTTATATCATACAATTCCATTAAGAATAGATCTAACAAAAGCAGACTTGATGGTGGGCCCACCAACAGCCAACTTCCTTTTCATGAAAATGAGATCTGAGATTTCAATACATTTTTTGGAAACAGTGAAAGCGTAAATCTAGACAGTCCTATACTGCACTATGAATACAACGGCAATGCATTTACCGTGGTGTATCTCCTCATGGCTTGTCTGAAAACACGCTTAAATATTTACAAATGTGTTAATCAAATTGTTTCTTGAAATTACCTTTCAACCCATGGACTGTTTGAAAACCCTTTACTACAATAACTAGTGCCAATATTTCATTATCTCAGTCTATCCTGAAGCTTATTCTTGAAGTCTGACGAAGTGACATCTTCTATCAGGATGGCCCTGAAACCCTTTGTATCAGTGACACATGTCAGTCTCTATGTGAATTCTGAAATCATAAAGCGACTCCCAGGTTGCTGGCAGTGTGATAACCACAGGAGGAATGGTATGCCTTCAGATTATCCTAAACTGGAGAAGAGGAACAAGGCAGATAATCCCTCAAAAACTTATTCTGGTTTTCATTTTGTGATTATAAGGAGCTATCTGTGCAAACAGTATGCCTAAATACATATTCACACAAATATCACTAAAAAAAAAAAAAAAGTATAAACAGGGAGAAAAAGTCAAACAAATATTTTTCAGCCTCATAAAACATAAATAATATTTTGTGCATATTACAGATTCATTCATATTGTAGTTAAACAAATTAACTTCTTAAAATAGAAAATGGAAATTTAGCTCTGTTTATTTCCTTCCAAAATTTGTTAAGACTTCACCACTCTCTCTGCTTGCCGTCTTTTGAGCTGTGATTAGCTGTTTTATGGCATTCTCTGTTGGCAAATGCAATATTATAGAAATTCTCCTTAGACTCATCCAAAACAGCTTTTCAGAACCTCAAAGTCTGAAAAGCATGTGTCATAAAACACTACATTTGAACATTATTAAACATTAACTTCAATTAAAATTTACTTGGAAGTGTGGGATTGTGTTGGTGTACTGCTTTGAAGAACACAATAATTGTTTTTGAAAAATATGTCACAAGCAACAGGATAACTTGGTCATTACAAGCAATTCTAAAAAGATACGTTTTAATGAAAGCATTTCTCTTGTTCCCTTCACCTACTAAATTGTAATATTTAAAAGTGCAATAAATGTGCCATTAGAAAACGTTGTGAAGAAACAGAAGAACCATGGTTGAAATTCCAGGCTACTTTAAGCCAGCAAGAAATCAACCCCTGACTTCGACAGAGCGGTTCTTATAATTGATGGAGCAGTTTCATAATTTATTACATGGACTTTTTTGCAGGTGTCTATTTATATAAGTCCTAAGAAGAATTTTAAGTGTGGTTTTTTTTGATTGATTGTTGTTTTTTGTTTGTTTTTTTCTTTTGTTTTTGTTTGAGTTTTGTTTGTTTGTATTTGGTTTTGTTTTCTTTCCAGAAAAGAGACCTAATCTAAGGTAGCTTCACAGGCTCCATCACTTTGAATGGAAACAACATCAATGATAGCTGTCATAGGTATTACACGAATTAACCTATTGCAAATCTGGAAAGGTTCTGTGAGCATTTGAAAGGAATAGAAAGGACTATATTTTTTTTTTTCCTGACACTAATCCAATGCTCAGAAATTTAATTGAATTTATATACAAGATTTTGCCTGGACAGGCTGGAGAGTTGATTGGAGAGGAACCTAATAAACTTTAACCAAGGCAAGTGTAGGATCCTGCAGCCGGGGAGAAATAACCCCAGGTACCAGTACTGGTAGGTGTTTGACCTGCTGGCAAACAGCTCTGCAGAGAAGGACCTGGAAGTCCTAGTGGACAACAAACCAGCCATGCCCTTGTGGACAAGAAGGCAAATGGTATCCTGAGTTGCATTAGGAAAAGTGTGGCCAGCAGGTTGAATGAGGTTATCCTCCCCCTCTACTCTTCGCTGGTGAGGCTGCATCTGGAGTACTGTTTCTAGTTCTGGTCTCCCCAGTTCAAGAAAGAACTACTGGAGAGAGTCTAGCAGAGGTCTACAAAGATGATTAGGGGATTGGAGTATCTTACAAGGAAAGGCTGAGAGATCTGCGTCTGTTCAGCCTGGAGAAGGCTGAGGGGGGATTTTATCAATGCTCATAAATATCTCAAGGGCGGGTGTCAAGAGGATGGGGCCAGACTCTTTTCAGTGGTGCCCAATGACAACATAAGGGTCAATAAGGCACAATTTGAAACACAGAAAGCTCCATCTGAATATGAGGAGAAACTTTTTTACTTTGAGGTGACAGAACACTGGAACAGGCTACCCAGGGAGGCTGTGGAGTCTCCTTCTCTGCAGACATTCAAACCCCACCTGGATGCATTCCTGTGCAACCTGCTATAGGTGTACCTTCTTTTTCAGAGGCTTGGACTACTGGGCTCTCCAAAGATCGGCCTAAGGATGGAAAGCCTGAATTAAGAGTGAAATCAGCAGCCCACTTGAAGTGCATGTACACTAATGCACGCAGTATGGGCAACAAACAAGAGGAGCTGGAAGCCATTGTGCAGCAGGAAAGCTATGACATAGTTGCCATCACAGAAACATGGTGGGATGACTCATATGACTGGAGTGCTGCTATGTGTGGCTACAAGCTCTTCAGAAAAGATACACAGGGTAGGATAGGTGGAGAGGTGGCTTTATATGTTAGAGAGTCACTCGACTCTGTTGAACTTGAGGTCAGCAGTGACAAGGTTGAGTGCCTGTGGACCAGAATCAGAGGGAATTCCAACAAGGCTGACATCCTCGTGGGTGTCTGTTATAGACCGCCCAACCAGGATGATGAAGGAGATGAATTATTCTACAAGCAGCTGGCAGATGTCTCAAAATCGACGGCCCTTGTTCTTGTGGGTGACTTTAACCTGCTGGATATCTGCTGGGAGCTCAATACTGCACAGAAGAGGCAGTCTAGGAAGTTTCTAGAGTGTATAGAGGACAATTTCCTTCATCAGCTGGTAAATGAGCCTACCAGAGGCAAGACCCCGCTAGACCTACTGTTTACAAACAGAGAAGGGCTGGTGGGAGATGTAGTGGTTGGAGACCGCCTGGGGCATAGTGACCATGAAATAACAGAATTTTCAATACTCAGAGATGCAGGGAGAACCATTAACAAAACCTCTACGCTGGACTTCCGGAGGGCAGATTTTTGCCTATTCAGAAGTCTAGTTCAGAGCATACCCTGGGAAACAATGCTTAAAAACAAGGGGGCCCAGGAGCGTTGGACATGCTTCAAGCAGGAGGTTTTGAGTGCGCAGGAACAGGCTATACCAGTGTGCCGAAAGGGCAGCCGGCGGGGAAGACAGCCGGCTTGGCTAAACAGGGAGATTCTGAGTGAAATCAGAAATAAAAAGAGACTTTACTGACTGTGGAAAAAAGGGCTGGCTACTTATGAAGAATTTGTGGAAATAGCTAGATCATGCAGAAAAAAAATCAGGGAAACAAAAGTGCAATTTGAAGTTAATTTGGCCAATTCTGTCAGGGATAATAAAAAGTCCTTCTTCAAATATGTTAATAGCAAAAGGAGGGGCAAGGAAAACCTCCATTCTCTGTTGGACTTTGAGGGAAATATAGTTAACAAAGATGAGGAGAAAGCTGAGGTACTCAATACCTACTTTGCCTCAGTTTTTACCAGTAAGACAGGTGGCCCTCAGGACAACTCATCTCTGGAGGTCGTCGACAGAGATAGGAAGCCAAATAGGCCCCTTGTATTCCAGGAGGAAATAGTTGGTGATTTACTGAGCCATCTGGATCCTCACAAGTCTATGGGACCAGATGGGATCCATCCTAGGGTGATGAGGGAGTTAGCAGAAGCAGTTGCCAAGCCGCTCTCCATCATCTTCCAACAGTCCTGGCTCACTGGGGAGGTCCCATATGATTGGAAATTGGCCGATGTTACCCCAGTCCACAAAAAGGGCTGCAAAGCTGACCCTGGCAACTACAGGCCTGTCAGCCTGACCTCAGTGCCTGGCAGGGTTATGGAGCAGATCATCCTGAATGGAATCACACAGCACCTTCAGGATGGACAAGGGATCAGACCCAGCCAGCATGGGTTTAGGAGAGGCAGGTCCTGTCTGACCAACCTGATCTCCTTTTATGATCAGGTGACTCACCTGGTGGATGAGGGGAAAGCCATGGATGTGGTCTATCTGGACTTCAGCAAGGCCTTTGACACTCTCTCCCATAATATACTCCTGCAAAAGCTGGTAGCCCATGGCTTGGACAAGTGTACTCTACGCTGGGTTAAGAACTGGCTGGAGGGCTGGGCCCAGAGAGTGCTGGTGAATGGGACTGCATCTAGCTGGCAGCCAGTCACTAGTGGTGTTCCCCAGGGGTCAGTGTTGGGTCCAGCCCTGTTTAATGTCTTTGTTGATGATTTAGATGAGGGGATTGAGACCATCATCAGCAAATTTGCTGATGACACCAAGTTGGGAGGGAGTGTCGACCTGCTGGAAGGCAGGAGGGCTCTGCAGAGGGATATGGATAGACTGGAAAAATGGGCTGATTCCAATGGGATGAAGTTCAGTAAGGCCAAGTGCCGGGTGCTGCTCTTTGGTCACAACAACCCCCTGCAGCGCTACAGGCTGGGCACAGAGTGGCTGGAGAGCAGTCAGACAGAAAGGGACCTGGGGGTACTAATTGACAGGAAGCTCAACATGAGCCATCAGTGTGCCCAGGTGGCCAAAAAGGCCAATGGTATCCTGTCCTGTATCAAAAATAGCGTGGTCAGCAGGACAAGGGAAATGATCCTTCCCCTGTACTCTGCATTGGTGAGGCCACACCTGGAGTACTGTGTTCAGTTCTGGGCCCCTCAGTTCAGGAAAGACATTGAAGTGCTGAAGCGGGTCCAGAGAAGAGCAACATGACTGGTGGAGGGACTTGAACATAAGACCTATGGGGAGAGGCTGAGGGAGCTGGGGTTGTTTAGTCTAGAGAAGAGGAGGCTTAGAGGTGACCTCATCACTCTCTATAACTACCTGAAGGGAAGTTATAGCCAGGTGGGGATTGGTCTCTTCTCCCAGGCAGTTAGCAATAGGACAAGGGGGCATGGGCTTAAACTCTGCCAGGGGAAATTTAGGCTGGATATTAGAAATAAATTCTTTACAGAGAGAGTGGTCAGGCATTGGAATGGCCTGCCCAGGGAGGTGGTGGACTCGCCGTCCCTGGAGGTTTTTAAACTGAGATTGGACATGGCACTTAGTGCCATGATCTAGTAAACGGACTAGAGTTGGACCAAGGGTTGGACTCGATGATCTCTGAGGTGTTTTCCAACCCAGTCGATTCTGTGATTCTGTGATTTCCCGATGTCCCTTCTAATGCCAACAATTCTGTGATTCTGTGAAATACATTCAGAGCAGACCAAAAAGACACAAGGTTGTCCATAGATCCCCTAATGTTTCCATGTTCAGCGATTATGTCAGGGACAAAAAAATGGTGCCTTAGTCCCCTTCCAACATGTATTTGCTAACTTGTCTGGAAGGAGAATCAAAGACACACAACAAGCAATACCCTAGTCTGCTGAGTTCAATGCAACACTGCAGTACAGAGCTGCAGGTCCTTTGTGGAAAAGATACTCCTGCTCATGGCACAGCATCAAATCCTGTGACCTTCATTCTTGTAAACGTTTCCATTAACACCAGTGCACTCTGACCTGTGGTAATAAATCAGTGTTAGTCTTTGCCCTGCAAAATCATTATTGCTTGCATATGTATGCCCCTGCAAAAAAAGACAGCTAGATGGATCAATATATACCCAACCACAGGAATTCTTCTGAATTCAGACAGCAAACAACATATTTTTGCTTTAATTTCCTGCTAGCAGTAGTAATTGAAAAATTACATTCAAAGATGAGAAAGGATTTTCCTGTGCTGATAAGAGTCACCATTCACTTTATTTAACTATTTTTATTGTTACATGAATTTTCAATTTTTCTTAGGTGAAATTTCTATTCTCGGTCCTTAAATATATTCCATAGTTATATGTTACCATATAGCTCCCCAGGGACTGAATTCATACATACAAGTGGCACTGATTGCACCATCCAGGGTCTTTCTCATTTTAACTGTATCCCACTAGTGTTGACGTTGTGTCAGCATTTTCACAGTTAGCTCAATTATCAGCTATTTATAACCGAGTAGCAAAAATTCTCTGAAGATTCAGAACTGAAGGGTAGAGTTAACTTCAGGGTAGAGTTAACTGTGAGAAGTACCAATGAAATAATGTAGCATCTTAAACTGTTTTGAGGGAATGTGCATATATGTGTGTAATTTGCAGCTGCAACCATTTTATGATGTAGTTTTGTGACTGGAATGGGATGAATGCAGTTTTGAAGTTTATGGTTGTTTATAAGGTAAACCTACAGTTTAAAGATTTTGCATATTTTAGTTGAGTATTTAAACATTCTATGTACACCTACAGTCTCTTGACTTTGAATGACCTAAGTGAATGAAACTGGACTCCCAGAAACTTAGATAGTTTCTGAAAGGATTTTCTAAAGATCGCTATTTAGGGAAAGCAAATGTTCAGCTTTCTCAAGGGAACTTTTTAGATCAACCTAAATTATGTGGTTTAGAGGAAGACCCCCAAGGCAGTGGGGCTGGAGCGCTTCCCTGTGAGGAGAGGATAGGGGAGCTGACCTGGGTCATCTTAGGGAAATGGTGTCTTCAGGGGTACCTAACAGCCCCCCAGCACCTACAAGGGACCATTAAGGAGACAGTGCACAGTGCACAGTGATGCACGGTAAGAGACAACAGGTACAAGTTGCAGAAGGTTGAGGCTGGCTATAAGGAGAAACTCTTTGTCTCCATAAGAGGAGACAGTGGAGCAGGTTGGCCTGTGAGGCTGGCCTTCTCCATCCTTTGAGGCTTTCAAGCCCCGACTGGTCCAAGCCCTGAATAGCCTGGTCCGACCCCAGACCTGGCCCTGCTTTGGGCAGGGGGTTGGACTAGAGACCTCCCGACATCCCTTCTAACCTGAATGGTTCTGTGATCCTTTGTGATCCTTCAAGACAACCAACGAGCTCGTCTGTGGACAGTTATTTGAAAACTTCTGTGAATGTTTCCCCACACCATATTGGCAAGTTCAAAGTGGGGTAAAGAACATGAAATGAAAGCTTAAAAAGACAATACAGGTGTTAGAAAAACCCCGCATATATAACAGTCTTTTCAGGATAATAACTTAATATTTTGTCATCCAGTAATAATAGAAAAGATTTTAAATGAAGTAAATAGCTGTAGTGCTATTTAAATTCTTAAAACCATGACTATTCATGCAGGTAGAAGATTACCTGAGATTTATCTAGGACTTACGTGTGACTAGTTCAGCACCAATAGCAACATTGCATGGAAAAAGCCACAAAAATTCCGTGACAGGATTTTTTACGACTCAGATATATTAAAAAATTTTATGATTAAAAAGATACAAAATACTGCCTTGATAACTTTTTCTGTTTTTTTTCCCAAATATTTTTTTTCTTCGGTTACATTTCTGATAGTGTATCTATGCATTCATTCAGAGTGAGCAGTATCTTTTCACTGTTTGTCTGTCATTTATACAAAGTCTGCTTCAGAGCCATTTGAACGGAAAGGTGTTATAACTGAAACAAAGGTTTATTGAAGCAAATGTGAATACACTTGAATAATTCAATGCTGCTGAAATGAAATCTTGACTGTTAAAGTGAATGGCCAAATGGAAGTTGAACCTAGTCAGACCAGCAGAAGCCCCTTGTACTATGTATCACTTGATCTGAGAAATTAAATGCAGTGAGTATTTGTACTGGTCCTGTGATATATATATTTGTCAGTCTTCTGTCCTGTGAGAAGGATATATGATTCTTGTTTTGATGTTCATGATTCTGTCCTGAGGAACAGACCACATTTTCAAAAACCTGGGAGTTCCTAGCGTACCCTCAACCAATTTGTTCACCTGTATTTCACCTAGAGCTGAAGAGTGCAGAGGCATCAGCCATACAGTGTTCTAATGGAAAAATTGGCAAAAAATGAAATTATTTATACATTTAGTAAGGAAAAATTTCAGAGTTTTTTCACCTTAATACTAGATTGTAAGGATAGGGTGTGTGTGCATCTAGTATATGTACCTAGATAAACGTATGTAATCTCTTAAGTGTGTTTCAAGTTTTGTGTGAATTACCTAGACCTAGTGAAATTTCTGAATTTTATTTTTCATTTACTTGGATACAATTTCTAAATTTTAGGAGCATTTGAATTGCATGACACAAGACCCTGTCCCAGCTCTAAGCCACTGAAATGAGAATCAAAACTTCATGGGGATATTTTTCTTTTCTCTCAAGATTCTCAGGTTATCTATTTAATATTAATAATGCCTTTTAAGTTTTGCAGTCAGGAAAAAATATCCAATATAAAAACTGTAAGCAATGTAATGCACACAATGTCCCAGTTACTGCTAGTTGGTTTGGCTTCTCAGCCCTGGCAAAGCTGCACTTGTTATCATTTGACTGGTTCATCTAGGCACTGCTAGAATGATTATCAGGAAAAGCAAAGAAAGAGCAGAGCAGTTTAATTCTTCCAGGATTTGAGATATGCTAGCTGCCACTGCAAAAAATAGCAAATCACTGTCAATCCTTGTAGAATGCCATGACAGTCAGCTCTTAACATTTTTTCTCATCCTTTTATTCTTCAGGGGCTGGTACATGGATACGAAGGAGGGGGAGCTTTTCCCAAACACATGCATAGGTCCACAGGTCCTGACCCCTAATCCTCAGGGACACACCCATGAAAAATACAGCAATATTACCTTGATTTTAAGGGACTTTGCATCAGTCCTAGGACAAATTGGAGATTTATTCCTTATCCCATTTTATGCTAAGGCAAATGAGGGGAAAAAATATTCAAAACATTCTCATATTGGACAGCAATCTTGCTTTTTGCTTTCCCTTTTCTTCTTGTTCTAACTGTGATGCTTGAATGACATTGTTGGTCAATACTGCATTTTCCAAATATTTCTGTGTGACAGTGCTATCAAGTTATTATGGTAAACCACTTCCCTTAAGAAATCTGTCCTGACTGGCCTGTGACATACATCCTTGTTCAGGGACAGCATAATCATTGCTTAATTTATCTTATTAGGAAGAGGGGTGAAACTCGAGTGCCACGAGGAGGGAGCCAGGCAAACAACGATAGGACAAGGGGTAATGGGATCAAGCTGGAACACAAGAGGTTCCACTTAAATTTGAGAAAAAACTGCTTCTCAGTGAGGGTGACAGAGCACTGGAACAGGCTGCCCAGGGAGGTTGTGGAGTCTCCTTCTCTGGAGACATTCAAAACCCGCCTGGACATGTTCCTGTGTGACCTCACCTAGGCGTTCCTGCTCCAGCAGGGGGATTGGACTAGATGATCTTTTGAGGTCCCTTCCAATCCCAAACATACTGTGATACTGTGAAGGCTCAGTTTGAAAACTACTGTGATACTGTGTGATAAAAATAACTAAATTCCTCATGTGAGGTAAGAAACATTTCTGCCACCACTGTGTGTCATTCTGCTAACAGGACCAGTAGGAAGACATAATTATTGAAACATCAATGGGTAATACAAATGCCTCTGTATGTGCTTTTCTTATTTGTAACTGATAGAGCAAATAAAAATAAGCTCTCTCCTAAGACAGCTTCAGGATCTCTGTTCAACAGTGTTGCTTCTAGCACTGCCAGCGAGAGATTTGGATGACGGGGGAAGTTTAAAACTATCTGAACATGACCCACACTGAGAAAAACTGGAATAAAGATTGTCCCCAAAGTTGTTTTACACTGTCAGAAACACAGAGGGTGGAATAGCATTTTAAAGGCTGGTTTTGCATAGCAAAAAGAGATGTAGATAATTTCTTTGTGATGATGAGTTTTTATTTTGTGAAACTTTATTTGATCTTTCTCAGAAAACTTCTGCAGAATAATAGCCACATATGACAACTGTAATTCTTGATGAATGAGCTTGCAACTGATGTTTTTGGCCACATAAAGTAGCATTTATCTCACCTAAACCTAGGTCTAAATTTTAATCAGTCATCAAAGAAACCTGCAATAGAGGGAAGCTCTCAGGAGACAATATGTTTAAGCTCAGTGTTTACTTGAAGAGTTTGTTTTTTGATACTTTGGGGGAGTTGTTTACTTGAATCATGTCCTGAAACTTTTTTTTTCCCTGCATCAGTTATGAAGAAGTTCTGAAGGCATTAGCTTAGATCATTAGATGAGTATCAGCAGCACAGTCTTTTCAGGGGAAAAAAAAATCACATATTTCCATTTCCATTTATTTTTATCTGCAACTCCGATGTGTTGAATTCTGCCTTTTTTCTGATGGGCTTCTTAATGTCTCAAAGGACTGTAGGATGTCCCTAAGTACTACATAATGTAGAATGGTTCTAATGCCACAGAATTACATATAGCTGCCATTTGGAGTCTGATCTCAAACACTGAGTAATTTTTACATCATCTGCTGATGAGTACTTTGTGTCATTCTCACAGTTTGTACAGGCAAAATCTTGCTGTCTTCTGCTTGGTGGCTGCAAGCTACATTTAAATAGCTTGAAAACTGCTCACCTGTTTTGAAATTAATACTTTCAAATATCTATACTGTGTGAAAATGTGCAGACCATTTCCTACAACATTCTGAGAAACACCTGCTGTAAATATGAATTTGTATTTTTCCATGTGGATGGAACTATAGACATATTCCATTCCACTTTTTTGAAGATTAAAGAGACCAGAAAAATTCATTTAATAAGATGTGAAATTTGCACGCTTACTTCCAACAAAAATATGGTTTGTTTGTCCTTTTAAGAAACCACTGAATAAGCACATTTCGCCTTTTGCTCTGCTGTGATTGAATTATTTTTTTCATGGTCTTTTTAGCTCATGCCCAGATTGCATCAGCTTGGGAACATAGCTGTAATGAAATACAGTATTGTGAAAGTGTTCTACATAGCTGTCTGTAATACATTTCCTAAATAAATACAAATCAGAATCATAAGAGTAGACTGTGCATCAAAAGCCTTCTTTCTCAGTTCTTGGCATCTGTGGGACTTGGCCAGTATTCTGTTTTGCCAGTCGAACCAAGTAAGAGTTGGTATAATGATCCTACTCAGTCTGATGAACATCTTTTTTGTATCCTTGGAGGTTTTTCTCATTGCTTATGATTTACAGTTAAACAGGGAAGAATTTTACTCTTTGCAGCCCTCAGACACTGTGCAACACAGTGCTTGCATGAATAGTTCTCTTTAATAAAAAAGATCAGTGCATTTTTTTATTCATATTCATATCTCCCACATGAAAGCAAGAACTCACACTGTAACTTAACACTGTTTCCGAGTGTAAGAACTCCTCTCACTGATCAAAAGATCTATCTTATTTATTCTTCCCTACAAACACAACTTGTTGATGAGAAAGTTAAGGTTGTCATCATGTAAAACCTAATTCACATTGCAGGAATTAAACAAGTAGCTAGCTAGTCGAATGTTGCCCACAGGCTATAAACATCCAAATTAATGGTCTTCAACAGTTTTTTAAAGAAAAACTTTAATGGCTAAGTGATAACTACTTTGTCTAAGTAGCCCCATGAAATACAAACTTACAGATATGATTAATCAGCTCAGATCACAACAATTTGAAAGTATCCCCACTCTCTCTTTTTTTTTTTTTTTTTCCCCCAACAATTAATTTCCTCTGTTCTTGAATAGAATTGAGGAAATTTTGCTTTATTATTAACCGTGGCAGTGCATTACACACTTGAACTGTGCACGTGGCTGAGGGACTCAGTACCATATCCCTTCCTGAGACGAGGCAAACTTGTGCTGATCTTGTTCTAATGTCCTGATGGGCTAAATTTTCCTTTTCTGGATTCTGGAGGTAAATATAAGATTTCTTTAACTGACACTGGCATTGTTTTAACAAGACAGCACGAGTTCATGAAGAATTTTCTGTAAAGCGTGAATATTAAGGAAGGAGGCTGAAATGGGTCAAATTTCAGTAAAGGGGGAAGATAGAAATGGAGATAATATCTAAGCAGAGCAAGGGATGAGGCGAGAAATAGTGCCTTTTTGGAAGTATTTCTTCTGAGTCTGACAATCTGAGAATCATGAGGATAATTTTTATAAGTTCTGTGAATTATGGTTGGATTTGCATTGGAATTCTGTTAATATTATGGGGTTTAGGGGTGTAATGTATAAGCTGAATCTGTAAGTCTGTGTAAGTTAACGGAGGCTACAGCATAAGAAATGGACCACTCTTGCATCTTATAGAAGAGCACGCTATCTCACCTGTGCTACCCTAGATGCAAAAAGTAAAAAAAAGAAAGAAAGTTAGAACAAATATGAAGAACTGTCACTAGGACAAAAAATGTTTGGAACAGGATCAGAGTGTGCTGAACTAATTTTTAAGATGGGCTATTCAAGAAATCAATTCAGAATGGCAAAGAAGGAATTAAACAGAGACTCAGTTTTTTAAATTACTAAAATCAAATGGAGTATGATACTTTTATGAAGAACAGCCGATGATGAGCGCTTTCAAATAAAACAGACAACTTTTACAAAAAATAGCTTCTTAAAAATATGTTGATCAATATACCTGTCAAGGAAGAAAACATCATATAAAAGTGAAGACAGCTCCAAGTTGGTTGGATGTTATAGTTTCTATGGGCTTGGCTCAGGAGCACAGTTAAACTAGATGAGTAGATAAATCTAGTCTAGCTCAATAACAGCATGCAACTTTGTACATGACATAGTACTTAACAAGTGACCTGATGTCAAGTGTATCCTTGCACTGGAAGGTTGGGAGTTCAATCCCTAGCTGGGGTTAAGACTCAGCCTTGGCCCCTAACATGAATTTAACTGAAAACTGCACTGTCTTCAAGGAGCTAAAATAGGCTTGTCAGTTCAAGCAAATAAGGGAAGATCAAAGCTAGCTACCTTTCTGTACTGAGGTTGTGGGGGAAGACTGAGCATCATTTAGCATTATCTGACTTTTAGGCTGGATTTTAATACACAGTCTGACATAATTTTGGATCAAAGGACATTTTAAATCCCTTCACTTAATAGCAAGTTTGAACTGTAAAATGCAATGCAATGCATTTTACAGGTATTTTACATGATATTTAAGTATTTTTGTACCTTTCCTGGAAAAATTCCTCCCTCCTCCCCTTCCTAGCTTACTAAATTTTTTTTTTTTTTAATTGCAGCAAACATGCTATTTCTGTAATTCAAAGCTGTGTTCTGGAAAACATTTTTTTTTCATTATCATTGTGCAGTAAAAAATGCCTCTTCCAACTTCCATCTGAATCTTTGAAGCTTGAGAAAAGTTTTGATTCACTGATAAGACACATATTTTAATGGGTGAGGATTCAGAAAAATACTTAACAATTTTTTAATTTCACAGAGAGATTAAAAGACTTTGCTATGCAACATTCCCATCCAAAACAATGGAAACAAATCTGGACCAAGTCACAGAATACTCTTTCTTCTTTTTTTTTTTTCTTTTTTTTCCTCCTCTTTGCCCACACCAAGTTTCATGCTACAGCTCAGCAGTGCATCTGAGAAGTCACATCTAATTTAGACAGGTT
This sequence comes from Streptopelia decaocto, assembly GCF_964273445.1. Lineage (NCBI taxonomy): Eukaryota > Metazoa > Chordata > Aves > Columbiformes > Columbidae > Streptopelia > Streptopelia decaocto. Next base: position 99,781,891 of record NC_138663.1, on the reverse strand, counting down.
CTACAGTTTCCTTTTTATTTCAAGCAGACTTGTGGTTGAGGCACTCACGGTCACATCTGGAATGTGAGTTATCCTGTTTACTGAGTGCAAGACAGCACCTTGTCAACATATTAATGTTAAAATAGTGCAGGTCCTCTGGTCTTGCACAGCATAACAGACTTCACAGTGCAGTGGTTAATGCAATTAATTTAGCATAGCTCTGAGTCCTAATCTTGGCTTCTAGCACAGTTCAAATATTTTGAATTTAAAAAGTACAACTGTTGGGTTGCTAAGTGCACTAAGTTCCACATGCTTCTATCTTATTTTCCATCCACACAATGAATCTTTCATTTGTTTCTGCACAATGCTTGACTTGAGAACTTTCTTGAGATGCCTTTCTTCTAGCATCAGGTGAGGTAAGAGCTTAAATCAACATAAGCAAGGAATTTAGTGCAACTCTGCTGTTTCCCATGAGTGGTAGGAAGGATCTTTATCTGCAACATCAACTCTTACTCTAGGTGTATTGTTGAAGTGTGAGCTGTGATCAGTTTAAATTAAACAACTACCTTGCTGAAGTGATGAGCAGGACGTGTGTGTCAAGTCGATGACAGTGCTTCCCAGCTGCTCTGCATGAGGGAGGAGAGCAGGAGGGAGCCTGGGACCAGCATGCACCCCACTGAACTACAAATTCTGGTCCTGGCCTTTTCACTCTTAGTACTCTGAGCACCATAAGCTATTTACTTGCTCAGTGTTGATATCCTTGAAGACTTTAGTAATTACTTGTCACTTCTTCTACTATCTTGCAAACTGCAATGATTTTGTTGATGTTGTTGTTTTTACCCAGTGCCTCTCATTTTAAAAACTTTACACTGCTTCCCAACCGAGTGCCTTTCCAAGCTAGCTGAATCTCATATCTTCCCTTCATCACCTAGCTTATGACTCCACAGAGAGCTCTCCTTGGCTGCCACATATTGAATAGTTTCATGTGCAACAGCACATTCATGTGCAACATTGCTCATATTCTCAACAATGTTTAATGAACGCTGTTAAATGAAGTGGCCTATGTACACCCTGCTAGGTTTCTGGAGAAAGGGAAAGCAAATAAGTGAAATAACTTGGAAAATAAAATCTCCAAAGCACAGATAATGGAAGCCAGCTCCAATATATTCAATAGCAAAACACTTGGTTTCACACTGAATCTGCCCAGCCAAAAACTTTGTTTATGAGCATGCCTGTAGCACTTCAGGGTTTGTGACCTGGAGTTAGGTCTGAACTCTGTGGTGAGAAAAAAAACAATATAAAAACCCTAAAGAAAAACATTTTTTTTCTCCTTTTCATTATTTTTACATTTTAAAGCTGTCAGGTAGTTGAAAAATGCATCTTACTCTTTCAGCATAAAAAAGCAAGAAAATACACACTCAAAACAAGGTGGAAGTTTCTGTACTGCAAAGTATATGTGTACCATATAACACCTTTGATCAAGCTAAATTATGTAATTATTTTAAAGTCTATATTTAATGTAACATATTGAATAATAGAGCACATTTTATAATTTCTGATTATTTTTATTTTCTGTTTCTAAAAAGATAGTTCAAAAATCTTGAAAGGAAAACTCATCATTCCTTGGTCTTGCTTGTTCTGGCTTGCTATTACAGGATTATATAAAATAAACAAGTATGTTCTAAAAACTTATCCCAATTTCCCTTTCTTTCCTCAAAAAAACCCCACTCTTGTAGTTTAATGAGAATAAAATTAGATCCATTCTGCAAAAATCATATACACATACTTAATGTTCTGCACATGACTAGTTTCAATGAAGTTAATGGATTTTAGTTGTTATCGGAGGTAAGTGAGAATTCATTATATGAGAAGGCTCCCTCTATTTAGAGGAAATAAAATTTAAACTACACAGTCTAGAAGTAATGAGCTTACTATAAATCAGCTATTTTATTGTAATGCTATGGTTGAACAATTAAATTAGGACTAAGATCCAGAATCTGCAGGAAATCAAAGTTGATGAATCAGATATTCAACTAGTGAAAACTCAAATGGATTAAAGGAAGTAAAAAATGCAGTGTTTGAACCATATGACACTTTAGTGTAATGTTTCTATAGTAAAACAAACTAACCTTTCCAGTTTCTTGAATGTTTTACAATTAGTACATAGTTGCATGACTGTGATATCCCATTATTTATGCCGAGTTTTTACATCCAGATGATAATCAGTAGAATTACTTGATCTGGTGCTCATGCATGCCTTGAGTATTTCTCTTGCATGCCATTTACTAATCTTTCCCCAAAGAGATTATTCTATTATGCAAAATTCTAAGTGGCTCCAAATAGCTGCAGTCATTTTGAAGTCATTTCTTCACATTAGAACTTTATTAATTTCTCAACAGAATAAATCTGATCTTAAAGCTGCAGAGATTTTAAATTAATGAACAGTCGACAAATATGGCCTTCAAAGCTTTTGAACTACCTAGAAAGATATAGTTCCATGAAAAATTTTCCTTCCTACCTGTCAATGAACCCATCCTGTGTCTCACCAAATCCACATGCTTGAGGGCTGCTTATTATGAGTTGTTTAGTGGACTCATATCCCCATCTAATTTCTATGAAAATCCTTTTTTTTGTCCAAAAATACAAAAACAGGTCAGTAAGTTTGACCATGTACAAATAATTCTTGGTAACAATACAGACTGGTAACAATCCTGCATTTTTGAAAACAAAACCTTATAAGCATTTTACTAAGAAAAGGTACTTATAGAATAGAATCATAGAATAGTTTGGGTTGGAAGGGACCTTCAAGGGCCATTCAATCCAATCCCCCTGCAAGGACCAGGGACATCTTCAACGAGATCAGGTTGTTCAGAGCCCCATCCAGCCTGGCCTGGAATGTCTCCAGGGATGGAGCATCTACCACCGCTCTGGGCAACCTGCACCACTGTCTCACTACCCTCATAGTAAAAAATTTCTTCCTCAAGTCTAGCCTAAATCTCCCCTCCTTTAGTTTAAAACCATTACACCTTGTTCTATCACAACAGGCCCTGCTAAAACGTGTTTCCCCATCTTTCTTACTTGTCTCATTCTGATAATCTGTAGTGATTTTAGGATAAAATACAAACATTATTTTAAAAACAATGATGGCTTTTAACATCATAAATTAAGGTAAAAGCTCATAGCATGGAGTTATACTATAGACAGAGGGTTAACAGAAATATTTGGCTTTGAAGTATATCGTGTGGCTATCACCTCTGAAACTGAGGTGTATATGGTATGGGTATATACGTCTGTAAGCACACACAGTTATGTGTAGACTGCAAATCTCAGCCAGATACTGTTATTGTTGGTTACGGAGAATGCTTGTGAATTAAACACTTAGAGCAAATACTCTTTCTGAGGTTGACCACAGCATAAAATGGAAAAATTGATTTCCAGAGTATTAACGCTTCTTTAGAGAAAAGCTGCAGTGCATGGGAGAAGTAAAATGGTTTCTAAAGACTGTGTGTATTTAGTCAGTTTGGACATTTCCAAAGATTAGGGATCTTTGGCAGCTGTTGTTTGCTGAGGTATTGATGAGAAACTGAAGTAAGGTCTGCCAGAGGAATGGCAGCCAACACGCAATACAAACCCTGTGTGGCACTAAGAGTACTCCACTGTTATGGCTTCTTGAGGAGAAAAGGAAGGAAAGAATGTGCCTCATCCAGATGATAACATGTTAAATTTTCTGCATCCCTCAAATGAGTATTTATGGAAAAGAGGGACATTTCCCTCTGTCTGTCTCCCTGAAATCACAATCATACCCAGGGAAGTGTAGAGCAACCAGTGGGACTTATTGCTCCTAAAAGTAGCAAGGGTTGTCCATATGAACAGATCCACTAAGCACACCTAATGTCTTCACTGATGCGATGGTGAGTAGACAGAGTAGGTCACAGAAAGCTACCTCTAGAGTGGTACAGTTGGAAGCTTCATGTTCTAGTGAACATGTAGCAAAAGAGGGTGCTTTCATAGATGTATTATTTCTTTGGTTGTCATTTCAAGGCTTTAGTAATTTTTTAGTACTCTCAATAAATATAAATGACATAATACCTGTCCTGGTAATTTAGAATAGTGTTGCATGGTTAGAGAGGTTCTATAATTCAAACACTGCAGCAAACCTCATGAAGGCATGAGGGAAAGACCTCAAATGGATCAATCATTGCTCTGTGCCCCATCTAGCCATTAATTAAAAAAATCCACATAATTAGTAATAGGAATAAAAATAACACTATCAAGTATTTTATTTTACTTGTTAATTACACAAGAAAAGTTTTATGTTTATGCAAATGAAATAAAGTGAACAGAGTACCTAATAGTTAGTACCTTATGTATACAGCTAAGCTATGTCTTTATAGTCATATTTATACCTTTTGTAAGTGGAAAAGTCTTTCTTCACTTTCATTACTGAACACCACTCTAATTATTTCTCCAGCATTCTTTCCTTCACTTCCAAACCTAAAGATTTGTTCTGACCATATAGAAAAGAAGTTTGGATAAACATACTGCTTGATTTATTCCAGAGAAATCACCAGGTGCAGGCCACACAGGACCTTCTAACAGAGGCATCAAAGTGTTGAAACTGTCTTCATGCTGCACTGTTTGTCTTTTTCACCTTCTCCCACCTCAAAAAGACACTGGGAACTTTCTCACAGAAAAATAAGAGGCCCATCCTCGTTAGACTTTTGTCATATCCTTTTTGTGTTAGTTAGGAGGTACCTAGTGTTTATGCTCAACAGCTGCCTTTGAAGACCTTTCTTGACCTATGTTCCAGTGAACACAACCTTTACTTGGATATCACAGAATGGTTACTTAAAATCTGTGGATTTCATGTCTGTGGGGATTCATTTAAAACTTATATTCAGCACTGTGACTCATTTGATGTTACTGTTTGCTATCCATTTCTCTCCTCACTTTATCTGTTGTAGCATTGTTGAAGGGCTCATGAAGTAGCAGGAAAAAAAAATCGCTTACTTGACAGACTTCACATCCTATATCCATGCTACGTATGCTCTGGGCATACAGAAGATTTTGGGGATTTTCCAGAGCAGTGGCTTAAGCCTGCATCACCAGTGAGGTCCGTCAGATACCCAGGAAGACAGGCAGGCCGGCACCTGGTGCTGGAGCCATCTCGGCTGGCTTCCAAGTGAGGCTGAGCAGGGGGAGACAAAACATGAATGTTTAACCTATGAGCACAGATTATATCATCACATTTTTAAATGTAATGCCACAGTGGTGATCACTAAAATACCATGCCATTTAGAGTTATTAACTTTTTAATGACTTATTGCTTACAAAAAATTGTAAGAAAGTTTGGTCTCACACTTCTGCCTTAATTTGAATTGATTTTTCTTTGCCTTTGCAAAAATTACCACTTGAAAAGGCCTCTGTCAGGAGAGTGGAATGCATGTCAGTTTAGTGGAAACCGAAGGAAATAAAACCCAAGTCTATCTGCATGTTGTAGGAGTTTGGCACTGAACACAATAGTATCACTCCTGAGTGGTTAGTCACAAGGGTATCCAGCTGTAAAAAAAAAAAATCAGATTTGGCTTCAAGTCAGGGCCTACTGTTTTGCAGCAGGACTGGAAATGTACAAAGCATAAAATGTGTTTGATGGTGCCAGAAAGGGTTTAATTTACACAGAACTCAGCACTAAGGCTATCCCACCCCCCTGTCCAAGTTTTGAGATGCAGTTGTGCAGACTAACAGTCTCAATGTTTGCAAAAGTTAAAAAAACAAGTAATGGGCTTCAAAAACCAATTGGAATGCTCCTATTTTTATTTTACGTTATTCATTTAGCATGAAATGAGAATATGCTTGAATAAAGCACATTAGAAGCAATATTCTCACCATGAATGAGGTTTTTATTGTGAAGTAGGAAAAATTTTCCCTGAAGCAGGGAAAAATCCACATTTTTTCATGCTTTTTTTCATGTCGGTCTCTTTTTATTATGAATCCTCCTAAGAATACATAATAGTTTTCTATCAGCTTTTTTTTCTGTTTGTTTTCAAACCCTAATAATAATCTTCCTGTAAAAAACTTATTGCTTTTCTTTTCTAGACCAGTTTATTGGAGAGTTACAAGAGAAATCCCTATGCATGTATTTCGAAGAGACAGTGGAAGTTTTATTCTTCTTGTACTACTGATTTTTTTTAAATGGATGGATACATTTCTAAAACTAAAAATAAAGCAACTCTTGGTCCAGTCTTTTGGAGAGCGTTTTGATTAAGACAGAAAACTACTAAATAAAAGTGTGCATGAACAGCTCACACATTGAGATATAAACATTTATACTCCACTGACATGTATCATCTTTCTCTCTCAGTTCTCTCTTCAGACAAAAGTTTTCTCTCTCGAGGCTTCCAGCCATACACTTCCAGCTGGCTGGCTCATTCCTGCTTTGTAACTTGGGAACTCCTCTTCTTGGTAACTGTCACTTTTCCTTCTGCAGATCAGTTTATTGCTGCCTCTGTTCCCTCTAATGCTCATCGCTTCTACTCTTGTGTGAAATTGGTCATGGGATGTGTATTAATAGTCCCCTGGCCCTCTTTCTTACGCTTTCTAAATTTACTGTGAGATTTGGTAGAGGTCATTAAAAAAACTTTATCTTGTTCTTTATTTCTGCTTTTAATGGCATCATTTATATATAACTTATATAAAATCTTTTATTGATTTTCACAAAGTCTTGCTTTACTTTGACCTTGTTTGTGAGAAAGAACTGACTACAAATATACAGGGCATTTGCGTTTATTCATATGGGAACTTATTCTGCAAATGTTAGTTACCTGATGGCCACCCAACTATCTAACATTTAAAGAGGAACAAATTCTTTAGGTAACGATACTTTCAGAAGGACACTGTAAAGATAAGGAAAGCTTATGAATGCAAAGAACATGAAAATAGAAATTGACTCAAAACTGGTTGTATTTTTGACTTACAAACTATTTTTTGTGTTTCTGTACTAGACTGTTTCTTTGTGCTTTGCCTCTTTCTATCGTCTAGCTTAATAAAAGAAAAAAGAGATGTCAACATAAGTTATATGCTGTCACAACATAAACCTCATGTATTAAATGTGGTTACAAGTTTCCATGGCCCAGCGCAAATTTACTCATTGTTCTGATCATGCACTCTAAAGTCTGCTCTTGATATCCGAGTGTTCTTGAGAGCTGCTTAAGTTTTCCACTTCTGAGCCTCGAATATTCCACAATCTCTAACTGTCAAGTGCTTGGCTAGAGCAAGAGAAGTACTGAGGTGAGACAGGAATTCAGCAAGGCAACAGTAGCTTACAGCACATAAGATAGCTGAGATTTTGAGCAGGGTTGGAAACTATTGTACAGCCCTGAGGCTGTGATAGATAAAGTAGGGCCATGTCACAGTCCCCAAAACTTGCTGCGATGACTTGAGTCTCAGTGCAGACTTGCTGTCAGAGCCCTTTCCTACTTTTTCAGGCAGGTTTGGCAGCACAGTGGTCTCTGTGCTCTCTTAGCTATGTTCCTTGCAGCATCCATCACTCCTATTTTAAATTTAGGGTGGGCATATGGCAAGTAATGACAACTTCTCAGCTGTCTCAGGTTGGAAATGGGAGAGCAACAGAGAGACATCATGGGTAGGATGATGTCTTTATTTTCATTTGGACCCTGTAGCTATAGGATCCAAACCTAAAAATACATACCCCACAACTGGGTGTCTTTCTTCTTACCTAAGACTGGGAGAACTGTAAGTGTCAGGGCCACACATTGTGAGTCAGACCCAGAGGAAATCCACTAGTCTGCAAGAAAAGCTTAGAAAAAATAGTGTCTCAAAAACTTTTCCTGTGACAGCTCTACTTCCCAGGATTGAGACAACTGGTCTCCATTTCTGTATCTATAGCATGATGAAATCTGATCTGCCCCTTTCTAGGTGTAGCACTGTCTCACTCAGACCTGCTCAGAAAGCCTGAGATAAGACAGGAATAGTTTATACCAGACATCTGGTGACAACTTTCTTTGCACTGACTTGCAGAGTACCAGACCAGTAACCAGTATCAGACCAGTAACTTAGGAATCCAAGCTCTAACTGAAACGTAACCAGAAGGTGTAAATTAAAAAACAAATCAAAACCAAACCAAAACCAAAACCACGACCACCACCACCACAAAAAAAACGACCCAGCTTCCCCCACCCTCCCACCCCCCAACCCCACCTGGTTTGATATGTTCAACTCTTTAAAAAAAAAAAAAAAACCAACAAAACAAACCAAGCCAAAAATGAAAAAAACATCCTGCTCAAAGCCACTGCTTAGCATTAGCATTTCCTCTATTCCTACCCTATTAGTACATTCCAAAAGTGCAACCTGTCCTATCCTCTTACTGGAGAGTATGGAGATGTACTTATACATCTCACAGGAGATGTTTTGGTGCCCTTTAATTTATAAGAGGAGTTAACCAAAGGATAGCACTAATAGAAGATTATGACTGTTGATATTAGATATGACTTTATACTAATTTGGACTATGTTGGAGTATCTCAAAAACATTACAATTCAAATTTGAGATCTTCCTTCTCTGTTTATCTATTGGTAATGCTTTAAATTTATCCTGGCATTCTCAGAATCTGTGGATTTCAGAAAAGGTAGAAACCACCTCTTTTTCCTCTCTGATGACATCACATTAAACTTTCTTGTACATAACATACTGTGAGAATATATGAATTTGATAGGAGTCATTTGATAAAAGAAATTGAAGGATCACGTGCAGAACAGACTTATCTATGAAGATACCTAAATAATGTTATTAGTAATAATGAGGGAGCATGAAGAGATTGAATGGTAGAAAAAGGGACTAGGTAAGCATAATGGAGGAAAATAAGTAATTGGAAAATATTATATAAGTTATATATAAGGAATTTCCATATGAAGAAAATCTTCCTGCCTAATGTTAACAAGTCTATGTGTTTAGTTCCAAAGAGATTTACTAAAAGTGTTGCTGAAAATTTAATGGAAAGGATGAAAATATTTGAGATCTATTATAGGGACATGCCAAAGTGGCTTGGGATCAGCCAAGCACACAGGGTCTTTTCTATTTCAGTCGTTCATAGTCCAGATTGACAGACATGGATTTGTGCTTACCTCTTTCTCACCATGGCAATAATTTTTATTCCTTTCCTGCCATTCCTTTATCACAGATTATTGTTTTCTCCAGATATTGCCTCCAGTGAGATGCCTCTTATGCTTCTCTTTCTCTTATGTCTGTGTTCCCTCCGTTAACAAATACATTATTGCAGTTTTTACACCAGCTTTATGATTATTGCTCACTGGAAGCTTTTGTGAAGGTTAAAAAACTGTAAAAGAATTTGTGGTTTTTGAAGCACTTTTCACCAGAAAGCCAGGATGTCCTAAATTAGTGAATATGCTCATGATAGGGAGATATGCACTGCATGTTTTAGGAAAGTATTTTCTTCTCTTTTAATGTCTTTCTCCAGCTTCATTTCTCTAGGCAGTAGAGCTACATTTTTCTTCTTTCTAAACTTGTTTTCATTATCCTTTTCCTCCTTTTGCTCTCCTCTCTTCTTTCTTCCAGATGGTTTTTGCCTTCTGCAATACTATTAAGCAAAGTGGAGTGCAGTGCATTGCATCTTTTATCCAGAAATCGGTTTCAGATGACAGTGGTAATTAAAGTCAAACACTATGCTTGCTCCTGTTGCCGGGGAGAATATGTGTTAACACACGTACTTAAGGAACATCTTATTTTTCTACTGAAGCCCACACAATGAGCTACCATGGAAGGAAGGTCAGAAGGAAGACTACAAGATATCCTTGAGCTTCTTCACCAGGCAGTTACTACATTCCTGTGAAAAGCTTCTTCTGAACTCCTTATCTATTTGAGAACTGACTATAATTATTTCTTTCTAACTGTCTTTCTTCTTTGGTTACCCCTTTTTTTCCCTACTTGGATCACATAAATCGATTTCACCAATGAAATGGTTTTGCAGTTCCTTACCCTAGACTCCTATTGCAAGTGATATCTGATTTACAGTGAATGTCACTTCCCTGTTATTTCCTCCTTTTCTTCTCACATGAAAAATATGTTCAAATGAATTGCTAACAAGATAGCTTTAGCATGTTCTGAAGAGCATGCACATCACAGATTTCCAGTGAAATCCTCAAAATATGAAATCAAATTTAAAATCTCCCCCAAAATACTTGATTCTCTACACAGCAAAGGAGGAAAAGGAGGAGATATATAAGTGATATTTGTCTATATATTTGCAGGAATAGAAAATATTTATTAATTGCAAAATATATTAAAACATTAGGGAGAGGGAAAACTAATCTAAGAAAAATCATACTGGGTTTGGTAAGTGAAATAGACTTTTGCTTTTCTTTGCTAACTGTGACTAAAGATCTTTTAAAGCTGATTATGTTATTCTGGCTGGTAGAACATGGGTGAAAGATTAAAATGTTTTAGATAGGATTCAGGTTGTCTTCTGAGTTAATCTTAACCCTTTTAAAACCTGAAAGCCTCAAAGCCTCCAAGAAAAAACAAGCATCCTGCACTATTACCAAAGAAAAACTCTCTGAATTCTTTCAAAGCTGAAAACACTCAATGCTTCTCAATTGTTTCCATTTATTACTTGTCTTTTAACATACATTTCTGAAAATAATAGATGAGATATTGTTATTGGATCATAGCTCAGTAGATACAGCTTTTGGTTTCCTTCAATAAGAAAAAAAGAATGCTCTTTCAAAGAGCTAAAATGTGATGTTGGGAACGAATTTCTCCTCAGAAGCTTTTATTAGGATTTCATGACCTTACTTTTCATAAAGAAAACACAAACTTTTCATTGTTTGCCTTGACGTTAGAACTGTGAGGAATCAATGACATTGCTGGGGATACAGTGTCAAATAAAAAGTAATGCTTGGCTTTTTCTGGCAATTTGAGGAACGAACCTCAGCAGAATAGCACAACAGGTACCAGGCTCCTACAGAATGATCGTCATCCTAAACTCGATTGAAATTTTTATCAAAAACCAGCAGTTTCTCTGTGTTTGCAAAGGTAGGGTTGGATTAGGTCTCATCAAAGATGAATCCACACAAATCCTTTTATAATCCCTCTCTTAATGTCCCATCTTAATGCCTTTCTGAAGCACAAACTCATTGAGTTGATGAACTCTACAAATAAGAAAAATCTTCTTACATGAGCTTTTATTCATTTGGGTTAACCTCTTCTTATTGCAATAACCTGAAATAAATGACAGATTGATAGGAATATGAAATGTTTCTTTAATGAACTGTCACAACTTAGTATAATCTAGACCTTCATGCTACTGAAATATAATCCCTTTTATATGGTCTGAACAATTACAGTGGATTTGTGACTGATAACTGACTGCTGAGGATTAATATCTTAGTTTGTAATGTGGTCAGACTCAGGTTTTATGGTTGATAAATCCAGTATATGTCACCACACCAATTCTTCATCTGTGCTTTTTTAACTTTCAAGTCACAGAAGTGCTTGACATCATTTGATTATCAAATGTCAATGCATGTATGTGAAATCTTCTGTTGCTAAAAAAAACATACTTCCTCTGAGTTTCTTGTTTTCTGAGATTTAGTTAATCAAACTAGCTAATTGTCTTTAGTCCATTTGTTTTAACCAGTAGAGTACGGCAGTGTAAGTTAGGAAAGTTCCTAACCCAGTTCCCTGGGTTTTTCTTGCTGACTGGAACTTGGAAGTCATTCCTGTTGGAATACATCTTCGGATATCTCAAGTCATATCTCACAGTGTTTTTTGGAATGCACAGAGATTCAAACATAGTGTTTAATCTGATAAACATGTTACTATTACTGGAGTGTTCCCGATTGCTATCATTTCTAAGTCAGACCTAACATGTACTGGGTCTTCATCCATACTGACTGCTCTGGAAAATTGTAACAAAACAATCAGAACTATTCTGTCAACAGTAGCTACATATCTAAAATTAACATACATCTTTTCCATGGTTACAATAAATAATGGAAAAAGATGGAACAAACACCTCTCATGGGTGATACAGCTGCATGGTTCTTCCTATTCAGGAGGAAATGCATAATCTAACTTTTTAATTCCTTCTGCAATGAGACTAAAAAGAAAGTCACAAAGAACAGGAAGAAAACCTCTTCTTTAGAAGTGAATCTCAGATGTTCTCCTCTGAAGAGGGGTGGCTTAAAATTTCTTCAGCAAGTGCTCAGAAGAACTCTAGAAATAAAGCTCAGAGCTTGTATTGTAAAACAATTAAGTTTCTTGATCTGATCTGTGTTGTTCAGTAACAATTTGTTTACCAAAATAATTCTAGATGGTTGACCTGTGAGTCACTTTGAAGGGTAACTGAGAGAGGGACAGCTGGATTACCATAAATCGGATCTCATGAACTGAAAACCACACACTCAGCTGAGGGCAGTATAGCTCCTGTCCAAAATGAGATTGCTAGGATCCCGGGTATACTTGAAGAACAGAACAAAACAACAAGCAAACAAACAAACACAAACTATGAGGTTGCTCCCAGTTTATTAGTATTCACTCTAAATTAAGTGGAACATGCAAAGAAGAGATGTAACTCATATGTTCTGTGGGATGGATAACATTAAGAGTAGGAGAACATGGCCATACCATCAAAGAGATTTCTTTGTGGGTGAGGATTATGCCTAAAATACAAAGAAAAAAAAGGTTTCCAAGTAAGTTTTGGTTTTTTGGTGGCCTTTTTCTGAAGAATCTACCATCAATGGGACTGCAGTGGTGATTTGTCTTCACATTAGAGCTCCCCACAACACAGTCTGCCACTTTAGAGTGTCTCTTTCACAATGCCTTCCCATTGGACTTAGTCTTGCATTAAAAAGCAGAACTTATGTTGAATTCACCACTTAAATATGTAATTAACAAAGGGTATTTAGTTTTCCTGGAACTTTGAAGGAATAAATGGAAAATATTTTCCTCCTTGATTTGGGTTAAAGTTTTTAGCATTCTTTAAATTTTTCTTAGAGACACAGATATTTCAGCATTTTGAGAAGAGAGCTTTGTGAAAATAAAGTGTGGGTTTTTTTCACTTAGACTATCTAGTGTCCTTTTCAGTGGTACAAGTATTGGTGTGTACCTGAAAACAAAACAGAACATTTTCTTTGGTGAAAAGGAAGAACTTACAACCAAAATTCTAAATTCTGGATCTTACTCCTGATTTTGAATATTTGCTTAAGTTTAAGCATCCAAGAATGAATTCTGAACACTTAATGCTAGCAATTAAACTTCTGCTTAAATTGAGGCATGTATTTTGATTTGTAATTCATTGATTCTGGGCTGATGTATCCAGGTTCATAAGACTGTCTAAATATCTATTATCAGTCTATCAATAGGATTTTGAACAATCTGCATTCTACTGAAAAAAAAACCCAAACAAAATTACAAAAATCTACCTGAATATTCAAATCACTTGAAAAGGGAAATTTGCATCTGAGCATGTAAGTATGCAATCATGACTTCTGGAGTTTTGTTTCTGTCAGCGTTGCCCCTTACTTTGCTGTCATTCACCTCCCTTCTCTGCAATAGGGAAAGATTTCTCAATGAAATGACAAGTAATTGCCGTTGCTGGTGAGGTGATGTAGTAGGTGTTTTATGTTGAGGACAACCAGATGTACATTTCCTATTTTGGAATTCAGAGCTGGGTCAGTTTTCATTGATGGAAAAATAAAATCTCAGGGCTACTAAAATCTCACGTAGAATGATACATCTGGTCTTAGTGCCAAACTAATGACACCTTTTTCAGGTGACATTATTAGAAAATAGGGAATACGTTTTTGTATGTAGGTACTGAAAGATGCTGTCCTAGGCTCACAACAGCTTTAACATTTGGTTTCACTGTGAGGGAAAACTTGATTGTTTTCCTTTCCTTCTATTGTTGAAGAATGACATGGTCTCAATTATGCTTTGTTTACAAAACTCCATTCCAGAGATCAAAACTATATGCTGAGAGAAATATGGCTTCAATTTTTCCCTTGGATGGAGTGGTTTTATCCACACACAGAATTTCTTGTAAAATATATCCTAGAGAGAACATAAAAAAATAAAAGTTTAATGTTTTTCTAAGTGCTCCGTCTGATTGATGTATTCCCAGCAGTGTGTTTTAACTGCTTCATTTCTATGACCTACATGCTAATTCTCGTAGTAGAAATTTTATATATTTGAAAAGCAAAATAGGAAAATTTAGAGTGAAGGAGCTGACATTTGGTAGTGAAAGACAAAGGAAAAATTCTGTCCCCTCCGGAGCCATTGCCAGCTGGACATTTGACAAAGGCAATTGGATATTTGACAGGAAAATAATGAGTAATTCTACATTTTACTGTGCATTGGGGTAAGTTGTGTTCATTTTGTTCCTGAAGTATTTGACTTCATTTCTTCTTTGTCAATATGAAACTGTTCATAACTAATTTGCCTTGAGATTTATATTTTGAGTTGATTAAATCTATTCATTACACACTTTAGGCACTTAAAATAATTCAGTTTCCAGATTTGCTGTAATAGCTCCTTATGGACTTTTGGGAATCCTCAGATAAATGAAATTGTCCTATCTCTACTGGCTTAAATGAAAATATGATAATTTACAGCTGAAGGTTTGCACCCCAACAATTGTTAAGTTTAGTACATGAAGACCAACATAATTAACAAAATAGCCATCGCTGTCGCAACTAGATCTGAAAAACAAAGCCAGCTGGCATCTGCAGTTGTCTAAGGTTACTCATTTCACATGTGTTTAAGAGTTTGGAGGGAACAGATTTTGGGAACATATAAACATACCATAAAGCTTTAGAAAGTTATACTACAGAGGTTAAAGCAATTTGCTAGTTATTCAGATTCTTACATGGTTCATTCCTGTCTTCTGTCTCTTCTTTTCCAATAATAATGTTTTAGCTGATAATATCTGTATTCCTTGACAAAGGACCTTAATTTTATTTTCTGTTGCTTTGTTGTTTCTCATTTTCTTCAAACAGAATAAATTTGAAATGTTAATATGTAGGTTGTTTCTAGTGTATGGAAAACTAGATCAAGTGAGATGAAGGTGATCAAGTATGCAAACATATTCCAGCATTGAGTAGAACATGATTTTATGGCATGTAGGTTAAACACTGTTGTGCCATCAAAAGCAGTCTTTAAGATTTTATTCCATACTTACTTTTCAACATCACCAAACCACAGTATTCCTGGAGACCCAGACAGAATATTAAACTGGGGTCTTAAACATGTGATTAAATAAGGGCTGGTATATTTGTTAGATCGTATTTATACAATCTGAAGCAGCAAAAAAACAATAAGAGAGTAACAATTTGATTCGATATCACAGTTTAAATTGAAAATATGACATTTGTTGCCTTGTTACACACTTTTCAGAAAACACAGCATAAAATAATGGAATTAAAATTTTAATTTTACTTATCTACTTTAGGATTTTTTTCTTTTTCAACATACTTTCTCATATATTCAAAGGAAAGTAGAAGGAACACTGAATTATTTAGAAAAGTAGTTTTTATGACACAGATGTTATTATACTTGGAAAGTCTATTTTCTGTTGCAAGCTACACAAGTCACTACATGGAGCTTTTTCAAACCTTGGGTGCTGTGTTATTCATTGCCTGTGTCATTAGCTTTGGTGCCAACTGTCAGGGAGGGACCCCAAATTTAGTTTTAGGCAGACAAACAGGTCCAAAGCAGGCTTTTATTCTGTCCAGGAAAGTCCGGGAAAACAACCAATTAGAAGCTGGGTTTATACAACCAGTAACATAAAATACAGATTCGGATATCAGCTTTGAGGAAATTATTGGGGTACAGCAAATAATAACAATGGAGATCCACAGTGTGCATACATGTGGCTCACCAAAAACAATGCCAGAGCTGTCCCTGATTCCAAGAAAAACGCACCCATGTGTTTAGTCAGAAATTATATTAAGGATATATGCTTGCCTGAATCTGGCAAGAAATTAATAAAGAAAATACATGTGCTTATATTTAAGCACAGAATACACTCACATGTCTAGTGAGGAGAACACCTGCCCAAGTGATGAGGAATTATTTAATACACTTGCTTATCTGGCCAAGAAATATCTAAGTTATCACTCACACACACGCAGGGATGCGGCAGTCCCATTTTTCTTTTGGGAGGTTACCTTAGATGGCGTCCCAGTCCTGGGAGGGCTCTCGGCGGCAGCATTTGGCCCGTGCTCTGAAAGGACCACGCAAAAGACACCCTCAGCGGACGCCGTTTATAGTCACGTCAGATCTGGCTGTGGGCAGTCTAGAAGCTTCTCTGCTCCCTCCACTCTGGCTATGGGTGTCCAGAAACTTCTCGTCACCCCCCACTTTGGCTGTGGGCACCCAGAAACTTCCCAACTCTCTGGCGTCTCTTCCCTTCTCCTAGCTAACCGACAGACGGTTAAACACAAGGAGCTGTTAACTTGCCCCATAGCAGGAGAGGTGGGAAGTGTCGGGGAAGTGCATGGGGGTGTGCATGCACCTTCCATACTGAGAGAGTGGGGGAAGGGAGAGAGAGGGGGGTGTGCAATTGTCACACCAACTATTCAGCTGATTCAGACATTATTCTAGAGTTTCTTCAGTCCTGTTGGGTTTTGTTTAAGCCTGCCTGGGTTTTGACCTGATACTGGATAACCTGTGAAAAACTTACATGTCCCCTGAAATTCACAGATAGATAGCTACATGGTGAGGTGCTGGTGTCACGTAGCATGATGTCAAGCCTCTGACGTGCTGCACATCACCTTGCTGTCCATGTGCTTGGGCTTTCATGTGGAGTGAGGAAGAATGTACTCCAAGGTCTTACACGTCTTGATTTTGCACCTGGGTGCCCAGGTTGGGCTGCTGAAAAAAGAGACAGTATGTTAAATAAAATGAAAAGGTTGCTTCTTGGCTCTCTTTTTCTTAGCAGTGCAGAAGTTGTCAATGAGACAATTTGTTAAATAAAACAGTGAGTGGGGTTCATTTCACCTAACCAAATATGAAATGGATCTCTAGACCTGTTATAGCAATGGAGAAAAACCTCTTGGAATTTATAAATTAAATCATTCCAACACACAGACCAAAAATAAGTCAGATAAATCAAGCCTTACAAATAAGAGTTTTTCTCAGTTGGCTTTCAAGTCAGCTAGATGTAAAGCTTGGGCCCAGGCAACTATACTGTACATGCCTAAAACAAAGTTGGATGAATCTTACTACACCAGAGAAATGTTTTAGAAGCTTTCCTTCTGTAACATCAGTTTATGCTATTGTGAGGATTATTTTTCTACTGTTATGTCATGGGTTATTGCTACTTCAAGTAGCACATAGCAAAGTGATTAACAGAGAAAGTATTAAATGTTCATTTCTGTTTACAATAGACCACCAGTACCTCAAAGAGAACAATTTGAACAACAGTGGTTGCCTCAGCCCGTTGACCTATCAACTGGTAAGAAAGACCTGCCTGTATTCTGAGCAGAGGATGTGTTTCAGCATAATGCAAAATAAATTAACCAAGATGAAAAAAGGAGCAGATATACCACACATACAAAAAATATTTAAAATGAAAATATCATCTGTGTGAACCATGTTCAGTAACACCAACTAAAGCTCACTAGAAATATGTGTTTCTGAATGTCTTTCAGAAGTATCTCCTGCAAAAAAGTAAGATTAAATAAAACATAAAATGAAAACAAACTTCCCCATACAAATTCCACAGGTTGGAAAGTCCCTCTCTGCTTTTCTCCTCCCATACAGTGGATCAAAGAGTGAAAAAAAAATCCACAGGATTTTCTGTTGTCTCTGCTTGTAATTCCTTGCAGATCCCTCATTGTCATTCACAGTAGTATTCTGTTTCCAGAATTTTATAGTTTTGTTCACAGTTAATTAATTCAATGTTAGCTAAATATTATTATACTTTATATATTCTTGCAAGTCATATGATTAATACAAGTACTCATCTAGAAATGACTTTCAGTCTTTCACAGTACCCATTAAACCACAAAAGGAGAATAAAAAGAATGTCTATGTATTTTTAATTCATTTCAGAAATGATTTAGCAGCAAGCTACTTAAAATCACTACAGTTATTATAATAAAATAATTTAAAGTAACTGTGGTGTCTTAATATTACACATCACTTTATATACATTAGAAAATTTCTATTTATTCAAATGAATGATTATATGATTACAGCATTATTCATTTTAAGAAGATAAAAAAGGTCAAAAATGCCAACTAATTGAAAAAAGTTGCCATGTATTTTGTCTATTGTTTATGATAGAATTTTGTTACAGTGCTTGGTTGAGCCCAGAAACTTTTTTGCTTGTGAAAGTCCGACTGGCAACAAGGAAAATGGGGTGTTCGTGGTGTCAGGTTCAAGACTGTATGATAACTTGCTTGGCAGTGAGAAGATGCTCTGCGGTAGGCAAATGAATTTATTATGAATTCTCAAGACCAGCAGTTCTCCATACAGAGGAAGTTCCTGGCCTGTGCAGATGAGCATACCTCTGTGTTGTAAAACTGGAGTTTTCACCAACATAAATCTGAACCCTCATTCTCTGAGAACAGTAATGATAGCAGAGCAATTAACATGTCTTTATGCAAATGTGCCTTCTCATACCTCCTCACCAAACCACTGAATAGGTAAACAACAGATGTGTCCACTGACTAAATGAAGGACGACATCACTGTGTTACATACATGGGGAGCATGTAGAGTCCTCACCAAGGAGGGAGACTGAAGTATCCAAATCTACCCTTGATGGATCTGCTCCACTCGTCAGCTACCTACTTGCTAGAGACAGTGTACAGAGGAGGCCACAAAAATGATTAGAGGGCTGGAGCACCTAGCCTGTGAGGACAGACTGAGAGAGCTGGGGTTGTTCAGACTCGAGTAGAGAAGGCTCCGGGAGACCTTATTGTACCCTTCTGTACTTAAAAGGGGCCTATAAGAAAGATGAGGACAGACATTTTATCAGGACCTGTTACAACAGGACAAGGGGTAATGTTTTTAAACTAAAGGTTCAGGCTAGACATGAGGAAGAAATTTTTTACAATGAGGGTGATGAAACACAGGCACAGGTTGCCCAGAGGAGTGGTAGATGCCCCATCCATGGAAATATTCCAGGCCAGGCTGGATGGGGCTCTGAGCAACCTGATCTGGTTGAAGATGTATGTCCCTGCTAACTGCAAGGGGATTAGACTAGATGATTTTTGAAAGTCCCTTCCAACCCAAACTATTCTATGATTCTATGATACCTGCTCTTCTGATCTGCAGCCTTCACACATAATCCTAAAAACTTCCAGAGATATTTTGTAAAAGTTTTACTGAAAATTTTCAATTTAAATTATTTGTTTGCAAAAATTACATTTTGGCTATTTGCTATTATTTGCTTTGTCTCACTGATATTGTTGAGTACTGAAGCAGTGGTCCAGTATTTGTAGCAGCTTTGCATGGTTGTCCTTTGAATTTACAGACCGTGGCCTTTTCCTTACTGTGGCATATGCCTGTAAACCCACCTCCAAGAGACTGCAATTCCACCTCCCAAGAAATTGGTCATCCTTTGTTTGTGGTGCAAAAGACAGAATTGCTCTCAGCCATCTACATGAGTTCAGCTGGAAACCTTAGTAATGAGACCAACGGTGAATGTCAGCTAATGCCTCCTCTGTGCACACAAGTGCTTTGGGAGGGAAGGCACTTCAGGAAGAGAGGTTCCTGCAGCAGATCGTTTATGTGGAGGTGCTTCTCAATGCATTTTCTCTGACCCATTAAATACTTATGAACATACACTCTCTATGTAAGAATTGAATTGACATGCAGGTTCAATCATGTTATTTGAGCATCCTGCTATTCAGTACTCCGCATTCTCTGTCCATTGCGTCGTCTTACAGATGCCTCCAAACTTTGTGCTGCTGCAGTATATTTTAGGTAGCTTTATATTAACTAGTCCTAGAGGCTTAGTTATCTATATAAACCCACATGTTAATGGAGGGTGGCCTCATTCACCTTATGGTGGACTGTGAACCTGACTTTCATAGTGCTCATGTTGAGCATTTGTGTTGAGTTTATATGAACTTTGTGTGGCTCCAGTTTTACACTGTGGTTTATCTTGTTTAATAACTGTTTTTATTCATATAACAGATATTTAGGATTTGTGGTGAGACAGGAGACTCACTTTATAATTCAGCTTTGAAGAATCTCAAACATAATAGACAAACTGATCGTTATATCTGTAACTATTTTTTTTTTGTGTGTGTCTTGTTTGTAAAATAAATGAATGGAGATTAGATTATTTCTACAGAGGTATATGCTTTAAATATGCAGAATATCAGTGTGGTGTATAATACTGTTTGTTTATTGCTCTATTTCAATTCCTGAAGCAACAAATATTTCCTGACAAGAACAGAGAGAATCATGCAGCAAAATGTCAGTCAAGAGATTGGTGATATGTATCCTTAGTTAAAGTATGTGTGTACTTAGTTTTGGTCTTTATAGACTATTCATTATAATTTGCTGAGCTGACATGGACATGGTTTACAACAGAAATTATTCATACTCAACTGATGCAGAAAATCTTTTAAATACCTCCAAACACATCACAATCTGTTTAGCTTACAAGAAACTACTTTCAAATTACTTCCTAGTGTTAACAATCTCCAGGTCCACTGCATGTCCAAATGTCCAGATTGCTCATAGTCCACACTGTGGACAGCAAGGGAGATGCAGAAGAATAACTTTCTCTTGACCAAAGAAAGGACAATATTTTGTGCCATGAATATTTTTCATCCCAACTCTTCCTTTAAAAATGTTGATATTAGTGAGAAATATTTTTTTAAAAAAATATAGCCCTCTTAGTGTCTTCTTAGAGAATGGGTAGAGGTTACATAAAGGGCCTGTCAAATACCACCACATCACCTCATCAAATAAATATGTACATTTCTTGTCAGATCTGTGCACAATCTAAGTGGTCCTTTGAACTTCTTACTCCCCCACAATTTTTCATCTAGCAAATGAGATTAGTTAAGGAGTCAGACCCGATAAACCAGATGATTTTTTTGCTGTGAAGATCCAGTCATTCATGTTCCAATCTGGTCTTCTGTATTTCCTCATAGCTTGTACCTGAGCACACAATCCTTGCAAAATGTTTCACTAAATACAGAAACTACAGAAACTTTGGAACTTCTGCGGAGGGGCTCTGCTCATGCTGGAGATTGACTAAGTTTCACAAGGCAAACAACTCATCTGAAAATTGTGTTCCATAGGAGCCAGGCAAACTTTAGAATATCATATGATTTAAAGGTGAAATTGTAACTTTGTGGCATAAGGCTATCTGACAAACAAATCCTAGGCTCTGAAGCATTAAAAGAAGAAAAATAACAGGATAATTGCAGAATTCCCAACCTCAAAATGAATATAAAATTCACTGTTTTGATCCATTCCTTCTGTAGCTACAGCTGGGAGTGTTGAGGAAGAAAGCACATAAAAAAAGAAGGTGAAAGAGAAGAACATAAGAGTAAAGAGAGATGAAAGTACAAGTTTTATAAAAATGGAGGGATTCATGGTGTAAGCAGAAAATAACAATAAAATCTACAGGAGTAGTATTGACTATTTGTAAACCAGCACAGAAGAAAATGAGACATCGTAGCCTACTTTTGTTATGAAACCATCCTGATGTGTGAGTTGAAGATACAGACAAATTAAGAGGCTAGGAAGGGGCATGAACAAATCTTCTTTGTGGTGCAATGGTCCACCCTGTATATAAGATTCATAGTTAATTCTGATATTTCAACTGTCCTCCTTATGACAGATTTTCTGGACAAATAATTCAAGTTCGTATCAAGTGTATAACAAGGACATGGCTTGAATAGCCAAGATGCAGAAGATGGAAAGAGCATACAGAAACATGAAAAAAAAAAATTCAGTTTGCAAACTGTAGAGACAGGAAACCTGAAGTTTGCAGCTTACCCCATCTTTATTCAAATATGAATTGTAGGGTCCTTGTTCAGGTTTGTTGTGTTGATTCCCTGTGGGATCTTTTCCCACAGCATCTCTTCCGCTAGAGCAACTCATTCATGCTATCAATTCTATCAGTGAGACATAACTTTAGCTCACTGACTGTGTACTTACAAAAATAGTAGTTTTACAGACAAGTCTGTTGCAAAAACAAGGAGGCAAGCAAACAAGCACACAGCAACACTTTCACTAGCATAGTGCTCTGTGAGGAAAGTAAGTATCGTTGCCCACACTTTAGGAGGAGCGCATTAAGAAAATTCTCAACAACTAAGTGACTTTCTCAGGGGTGAAAATGGAGTAACCTTTATCTGAGCAACACATAAAATTCAAGAAATCTTGGCTTTCAATTCCATTTCAATTCCAACTCCAACATGAATAAATGCAATATTCAGTGTAGATAACATGAAGAGATAGATATTGCATATTTATTACTGAGAGACATTTATAAGTTCAACACCATTTTTCCAGTAAAACAGCAGAATATCTTCAGTTTCCTTAACCATTTTAGTATGTTCTAGAAACAGAAGGTTTAGTCTTCAAAGGTGAAAATAAACTAGCTGTAGCCTGAACAGCCCAAGGGATGATATAGGTTCACAGAAAAATAAACTGTGATTTAACAGCCTTGTCTGATCTTCTGTGAAAGAGCTACAGTATTTGGACATGTCTGGGCAAGATGCCGCCTTATAATTATGCATAAGAAATCCACATATTTCAGCTTAATCCATGCAGCACTAATACCTCCTTTTACAATGTTTGGATTTTTCACTGCATTCAAATGTTCATTTCTGGAGGTAAAACAGACATTTTTTTTTTTTCTATCATAGACAAAGTAATGGTATGTGCTTAGGTCCAGCTGTTTCCAGTCAGGAGGGTTATCTGAATCAATGGGCCAAGAGATAAATAAGGCCTTAGAAGATGAAATACTTAAATGAACACACCAGAAACCTAAGCTCTAACATGCTTAAGTTACACACAGGTTTTGTAGCATTTGAAAAAACTGACACTTTAAGGAAGGAGATAAATGTGCTTTTTTTCCCACTTCAGAACTCTGTAGCACTTGCAGATGGTAACATAAAAAATGGAAATCTAATCATGTTCTGACTTGAGATATTCTGTAACTTTGTTGGGACATATTTTATCCTGGCAAGATAAACTGTTTATGGCTGTTGTTATTTATATTGGATCATGTAATGGAATTACACTCATCGCTGTTTCAAAGCTACAAAAGAACTGGGGATGGCAGTCTCTCATGCAAGATAAGTGACTCATTTGCCAAAGATGTGGGATGAGATTTAACAGGTGAAGCATCAGATGTGAGAAAGTGTCAGGAAGAGGCTGTGAGATATCTGTAGCTGCGCATTGACTATATCATGATAAGAAAATATCCAGCATACTAAAGAAATATTGACAATGTTGTTAATATCTGCTGGAGGATCAAATTACATCTGCAGGTTGAAAATACTCGCAACAAGATAAGAGGTTCAGTAAGTATTTCATAGATCTTTACAAATGTAAAAAAGGAAGAGCAAGAATTTAACTTATATACGTCAGTGACAGGTTGCTTATTCACAGAGGTGAACAAATGTACCAACTACTATTTATTCTAGCATAATTGAGTTAGCCTGTGTTAGTGAGAAGTTAGAAGAATGTGCACTCTTGCAGAGCTATATACCTGTGCTCAAACCCATCCATTAATCTTTGGATTAACTAATAAAATAAGTAAAATACAAATGAGCAAAAGTCAATAAACATTTTTATACTGAAGATAAATGGCAGACCAAGAGGTATACAAATAAATTATACCTCATATCTATTTTAATTATTTGATTAATATAAGTGCATGAAACTTGATTTAAGTATCAGAACATTAAATGAAGGTCCTTTAACTTTATAATATAAGAGCTCAAAAAATAGTCCATTCCATCTTTCCAATTCGTGATTTTATTAACGCTCTGTTGTAGAAGTTTGAATATTCTTGTATTCTTGTATTCTTAAACTGAAATTTATTTCCCTATGATTTTTTTCTTATATTTCATCTCTTATTATTTTTCAGTTCCATCAATTTCTCACTTTCTCTGAAATTTTCTAACAGTAAAAATATAACAGTACGAACTGTATTGGGGCTAATCAGCACTGTATCTAGCTTTCTGTCATCACTGTTTGTGTAAAACTAACATGACAACATGATCCGTTCCTGCATTCTTCCCCCCTTCTCTGTGTTAAATTGTATAGAGCCCATATTACATTGTATGAAAAAGTTCTCTGAGACAGATACACTTCCAGTGATGTGAACTAAAATGTATTTTTAATCATATTCAGTGGACTGGGAAATTAATTTCAGGGAAAATAAATGTAAACTGACATATTATATTTAATTACTAATGTTCCTAACAGTATGCTTCAGAAAAAGCCAGAGCCTTTGTGGAAAAAGTTCTCCTTATTTGGGAATGTATTATTTTGTTCAGTAAAAATTGCACACATGGTTAGGTCAGTCCTACTTTTTATCCTGTACTGATCTTTCTCTATGCAGTGTTCTCAGATTTTCAGATTTTCTCTCTTTATTCCTTCATTGCTAAAGCTACTACTAATGTGTACTTCTTCATTTATGTACTTTTTTGTTGCTATAGTAAAGTAGAAGTGTTAGTTTACACAATTGTGGTATACAGATAATTAATGGAGAGGTAACAATTCATACTCAATGCTTTATAGACAGATAACTACTACATTAGATATTTATGGAGAAAGTGAGACATCTGTCTATAATATAATAGGAATAAAAATGTCATTTATTCTTCCAAATCAATTAAGAAAAGACATATGGTTGAAATAAGAGTGAAAAAATTACCAGTATAAAGAATTACAAAAATCCCCAAAGAAAATAAAAATACCTTATTATAATATGAAATCTTATTTCTTATTCAAGGGGACAGTTACTGTGCTTTTATGATGATTTAATATGGAATATAAAATATAGAATATAGAACTGAAAAATGCAATTGTTGTATAATTGCAATGAAAACTCCTCCTAAATACAGTGCTGGGCCTGGGACTTTGGACCTTAGAAAAGCACTCAAAGTCCCTTGCATCACGAGCAGTAAGACCACAGTCCAAGGTGCAGCCAAAGTAAGTCCAGCCCTGTAAGACAGTAAAATAATTAAATAGTCAGCATTAATCAAACTGTAACATGAGGTATTGCAGAGTCAGATCTCCAACAAAATGAACATATAAGAAGGGAGTTCAAATCTCCCAGTTGATTAAAAATGTTTGCCCTGTATAGAAAATCTCTTATCAGTGGTAACTGGGTTCCTTCTGAAAGATCTTCTTCAAAGAGGAGTAGGAACTTACTAATTTACTGAAAACATGGTTTGTTTATCCTGTTAACAATACAGATGGATCACCTGTGCAAGATCCAGCCCACGACAATTTAGTTTTGAGTTATGACCTACTAAGCTTCTAGTTTACTTGTCATATCATCAGCATGTCAGAAGCAGTACTTTTTCCCAAAAAACAGTCACAAAGTTCTAGCTGGTAGTTATGTTTTCACAGAACATAAACTACAAAGTACAAGGTGATTACTCTTATCAATGAAGCTAATTCAACAAAAAAGAAATCATGTTCTCTAGGGTGAAAAAAAAAATATTTCAGTGTAATCTTGGAAGAGAGCTCTGAAAAGGTACTCTTAATACTTTAATATTTAATTTACAAAAGCTATTATTTAATTCATTAACTATATATGTCATGCATGACCCCACAATAAAATGGAGAATCATATTCTATTGATTTAATAGTTTATTTATATTTAAGACATAAATGCTATATATATCTCCAATTAAGTACCTTGAAGTATTTAAACTAATTTATTCCAAGCTTTATTATAGTACTGCTACATTAACAAACCTAAACATTCTTCATGTAGAGGTAAATTATTCTCTCCTTATAGAATATTCTGGTGGATTGAGCTTTAGCCCTGTTGGCTCCAAGCCCTTCCTTTACTTAGCTAAAGAAAACTATGGAAAAGAAGTCATTTTTATGCAGGCAGTAGTTAAAGCAGTTCTTAACTTTAAAAGATAAAGGCTGAAAGTGCTAGTGTTTAATTATTAATTACTAAGTAATAATTATTAGAGATCTTGAACAGCTACTATATTGATGCTTTTTATCACTCCCTTATACAGTAGCTTTATTCTTTATCTTGTACTCTGCTGAAAATACTGTAGAAATCCTTAATTTTTTTTAGACTTTACATTTTCTGATGATATAATAGCTATTTCTTTTGATTTTTTGATTGGATAGTCTAATTGATAACTTAGATGTCATGACGAAGCCATAATTTTATTGGTAGTTGTTTGCAGAATATTTAAAACCTCAAACTTTACAAAGTTTGATAGAATCAAAGATATTAGACATAACTATACAACTTAGAGTTTGTCCAGTATTTGATGCAATCATTGTTCATGAAGAAAAGTGACAAGAAGCCTGTAGAGGCATTCAGTCATTGAGAGATATATTTATACATCTCATCTGAAAGATCACTGCTCCACTGCTGTGAATCCCTGGATATTTACTTATTCCATTCAGGAGTTATGCCTTTTTTTAAAAAAAAAATTAATTAGGTTCTTCTAATGTCTAGCATTTCTTTACCATCATTACTCCTGTACTGACAAGATCTAAATTTAATTTATTAATATAAATAGATCTGAAAGGCAGAAGAACAGCTTCAGCCTAACAGAAATAAAAAATTTATTTAACTGCCCATTGTATTTGATATTTGAAAATATGAAATCACAAATAAAAGGTGTTTTTGGGATTCTAAATTAGACGTTGCTCCAGAGTAAACCATCTGGCAAGCTCAAACTGCAGGAAGCAATAGAAAGCAAAGTATGTAAAACTGGCTTCATTTGACCTTGAAGACATAAATACATATTGCATTAATGCACTTGTAAATCATATGCCAATTGATGGAAATGAGAATTTCTAATATTTATTGTGGTGTCCAATTGAGAGAAGATATGATTATGTGATTCATTATGAGAAATTTTAATACTCTTATGCATTGTAAAAAAACAATATAGATATGTGAAAAATAGGGTTGAAAATAATTGAGTTATTTCATGGGGATCGGACATTTCTGCTGTATCCTTACTTCAAAGATTTTGCCTTGCAATCATAATAACTAAATAACAGTGAAATTACCTTAATGTAATGCAGTCTATTGACTCTCAGATAATTAGAAAAACTGAATAATTATAATTCTTTAAAAAAAATAGAGTAAACACGTTTAATTGAAAAATTTTGTCTACCGTATTTTTCTTTTGAAATTTTGTTAAAGAAATGTTCAGTCTGAAGTCCATCAAAATATCCCAAATGTTTCACACTAATTTCAGTCAACTTTGGATCAAGCTCTGTATGACTTTATTTAGGAAATTGAGAGATAATAAAAATAAGCAATCTGAAGCTGAAAAAAATGCAATGGAGATATGTATAAATTCATTGTTTAGTTGAAGTATTAATTTTAAATCAGAAAGTATGCAACAAGCAAAATAAATCCACTACCACCAGATTTTTAAGTAAGCCCAGGGGACATGAAAAATTTATTGAAGAAGGGAAAACATTATGCAGAGAATGTTACTTAGTAGGTATTTTTAATACATAAAGTCACTATGGAAAGTAAAGTTATATATTAATATAACTTGGTATTAAATACATGGATATTAAATATACAATATACTGAAACCAAAATACTTACCAGATTAACTGTCACCTATAATCCTTATGTGCTTTTATCTCTGGAGTTAGAGGTCTTACAAGACAAGCACACTGAAGATATAAAATTGGATCTCAGGATAAAACACAATTCGGCTTTAAGAAGCTTTGAATATCCTGAGATGGATTGGTCAGACTAGTGAGGTAATTTATGTGAGATGACAGAAAGTACTTGGTACTAACTCAAAATTATATGGTGCTCAAACTAGAAATAGAAGTAAATTTTTTAAAGAACAATTAAGACATTACAGAGTACTGAAAAACTGTCTGCAGGCACTGTTTTCATAGTATTTCTAGTCTTTGTGATTGATCAAAAGTTTGAACTTGAAAAAAATCTGATTTGTTAATCAAACCCAAATTTCTTAGTCCTTTGAAGTTAGTTCAACTGGAGTTTTAGCTATTTCCCATTTCTAATACTGTCTACAGAACTCGGTGCGAGAATAGAATTACTTGAAAATCAACCATTCCACCTAGTCTGTCTTATACTAGTCCCTGCAGTGGTTGTTCTGAGACATCTTGTTTCTCCACTGCACCCAGAGACATATTTACAATATGACTAGAACTATATAAAAGAGAGTGTGATTTGACGTATTATTTTTCTTTGTAATATCATCCATTGTTCACATGCAGTGCATTATGTGGTACAAACATCTGAAAGTAAACTTCATCATTACTTTTACAGTTGTTTGAAAGATAGGAGAGAGATAAGTACCAATACTTAGTGGACTGAATTTCTAATCTAATTGTGCACGACACAATTCCTGGATTTTCATCTTGACCACTAACAGATGTGAAAGCTGAAATAATAGTTAGCTGTGTCAACAAATGTTTATTTACAGGCAGTCAATTAAAGGACATGTGATAAAAACTGTCATTTCTAACAGAAATGGTGATATGTTTTTTGTACACAGTGATGAGTAGATCACATTCAAAGTGTGTATCTATAGTCCAAGAAGAATGAACTATTGTATAGCTTTTATATATATATAGATCTGTGTGATAAGCATAGTTGGAAATACAGTAGTTAAACTGTTTCACAGTTACATATTTGATGTTTTACCTCTTTTTAGATACATGCATTGTCTGTATTTGAGCTGCAGACACTTTTAAAATATAACAAATCTGACCTATTCTAGACATCTTAGGAAAAGATGACCTTTTTCCTTTCTTAGTCTTGACTAAAGCAACTCATACTAATAAAGGTGAGTAGTACGTCTCCAGATTGCTAACTCATTGGTGACTATTCTGATATTAATCCCATTCTTGAGATTTCCACTGTTCTTGGGTTTCTATGTGTATACGTGTGTTGTTCTTATTAATGTATATACCAATGTGGGGACATTTATTTTTCCTGGTAGAAACTGATTTATCTGTCAGTCATGACATGATCTCTATTGCAGGTAAAAACTTGTTGCAGACAGCAATGTGTAATTCCTGATAGAGAAGAATTTATCTATTTTCCAGTTAATCTATCAGGGCCACTTTGGTCCCACCATATTATTGAGATAACCCTTGCACTTGGCACCAATCATTCAAGGTTATGTGAACTCATCTATCCTACGTAAGAGCACAGTGAGTTTGTTAGTGATTATCACATGAATTACAGGCCCAAATGAGTCTATATCCAGTATGAAAACAGTAATTCCTTTCTGTACTGGTTTTCCTCAAGGATCACTCCAGCACTAAGAATTTTCCTTGAAGGAGTTAAAAATGATTATTTTAATTTCTAAGATTTATTTAATTATACTGTTTCTAATTAAAAAACTTAATTATCTTAGTAGAGCATTTTAAATAAAGGATCTGATATAGTAAGCCTATCATTCCAGGCGAAAACACTTAAGGTATTATTGTACAAAATTCTGTGTTTATACCTTTTAAGAAGTAAGTAATCTAAAAGGCAAATTAATTACAGAACCACCACTTTTATTTTATTTCTCTTTACTCAGTAAAATAACAAGTTAACTTTTTCCTAATTGTTATGATTCAGAGAAATTGCAGTTCCATTAAAATAATCTCAGGACAGAGCTCAGTAGTCAGGTACCGTGCTGGCCTTTGCTCTTCATCCTCCAACGGCAACAGTCATCTACTTTTCTACTTAAACAGCTCCGTGGCAGTTTACCCCAGGTCCTTTTTTTCTACATGAAACACATTTGTGGATGCTATTGCTTTTTGTTTGTTTGTTTGTTTGTTTTTCTGACCAAAATGCCCTGCATTGTATTTTTCTCAGGACGTAGAAAGGGTGGTGAGACTAGCTGGTGAACCAGGAGATAATCCTTGGGCTGGAATTTGGTTTACCTTGACATTTGGTGTACCTGCAATGAGAAAGTAAGAGTTTTGAGATCTTGGGCTTGGATGTTATTAATTCAGGACCTCAAGCTGACTCTGACTGATCTGGTACTGGAAGCTTTTCAGACTTTGGAGAACACCATTCTGGTCTGAAGAATAATTTTCTTTTTTTTTTTTTTTTTAAAAAAAAAAGAGACTTTTACTGTAATTACCTATATCATTTGATATGAGTACCTTATGATGATCTTTAGTGTTAATCTGAAACTGAGCTTTTTTGGGGAAATAAAATATATTTTTAAAACAAAATCAGAAGTAGTCAATGGTTTGTTTGAGCCAAAGAAATGTCAAAGGGTCTGCTGACAGCAAAGGAGCTGGCAGTGGTGAAAACTGAAGTTAAAGGTGACTAAAGCTAGTACTAATTAATGCCATTAGAAACTTAAAAAGCAGCTGGAAGAAGGAATATCTTTTGGTCCTCACTTGTTTCTACTAAATTGCATACTAAAAACTTAAGATGCCCAACAATTTCAAGCAAGGGTTTATGTGTAAAAAACACATCACTTTTTGCTAGAAAAAAAAAATCCTTTTCCTTTTTTAGATCTGTTTCTAGATCTTCATATTTCTATTTATTTGCAAGTAAAAGGGAATGTTTTGTTTAAAGCTGAGTTTTTTGTTGTTTTATTTTAAAGCGACAGCTCTTAATAGGCCATCAAAATTTAGCTTTCACATTAAAAGTAAAGAATTAATGGGCAGTATACATGAAGTGTGAGTGGCAGTCTACTTGTTATTCAATTACACATTCCTGTTAATAGAAGTATTCACCCACTGTATGCTTATTTATGTACCTTAAGTTTCCATTCATAGCATTATTGTTATTACCAAACGCCTTTAAAGTCTGTTTAAGGTAATTAAAATATATATTAAAGAGCCCAGACAGTAGGCAAAAGCAGCAGAGGTAAGAGTCAGTGAGTTTCCCTACATAGTTCAGTCAACATGTTTGCAGTAAGACCACAGAATGTGTCTGTTGGAAGATGAAAACACTCTCATAAAATTGCATTCAATTCCACATAGACAAGTATAATTTATATGGAAAATAACATTATTTGGGAAGTTCACCTGAAGAAGGAATACTTTGTCCTGAAAAAGAATGCCAGCAACATACTAACTCTACATCACTACATTGCTGTGGAAAGTGTAATGAAATTCTGAAAGACAATGAGTTGCATGGGAAAGTCCTACACTGGTTGCATAAATACTACAAATTCAGTATGGTCTTCTAATATAATGTCAATGGCAAAATCTAAGCACATACCCTGCCTCAATTTAACTTCAAATTTCTATATAAAATTTGTACCAAATATCAACTCTATTTTAATTTTATTTATCATAATGTAAGTCAAACTATATGATGACACCTAAGCAATATGAAAATGAGACAACTGTAAACAAGAGCAGAACTTCATCACTCAAATTTTAGGGTAGAGATTCTTTGGAGGTTCTCTGCTGCTTCTGGCTCCAAACATTTCTATATTCCTTTGCTTTGAAAGTACATCAAACCTGCATTAATCTTCTGATACTATAAATGACTAGACATCCTGGAGGCTCCAGTTTTTGACCTTACATATTACAAATATAAACAATAACTCATGGCCTAGCTACCAAAGGAATCTTTTCAGGAATAGGAATGACGATTTATTGAGCAACTAACACTCCATGGGTGGAAACTGTTTTGAAATAAAGCTGATGTAGTTTGTAGAGTCTTGTATAAGATACAAATAAAATAATAAAGATTGTGACAAATGTAAGTAAATAGATTACTGTTATTACCATGTTCATCAAACTGAGTTAAAACCTGGAAAAAACCTATTTGCCACCTTCCCTACATCTTTCATAGCTGTATTATTCAGCTGATATTAAGTATTATTTTTCTCCTTGTCATAGAAAGATTCTGGTTTAATTGTTGCTGTGTGCTCTCATAATCCTAGATGACAACGTGGAGAACAGAAAACTGAATGAAAAGTAGGTAGTCTCAAAAATAAGAAGGGGTATATGTGAATAGAAGAAAAAAAATAATGTAAGGAAAGATTTTATTGGGTGGAAAGGGGAAGATGTCAAGAATAAGGGGGAAAATGGTTGACTTACAGTAACTTTGAAATAGGATTTAATAAAATGGAGAGCCAAAAAATAGTGATTCCATTTCCCGAAATGATTTATAGCTTTTTCTAGTGCACAAATGCTAAGTAGTCTTTTGGGAAATACCTGAGTCACAAGCTAGTCTGTCAGACTCTGCTTTATGAAAACAGAAATTTTTAAAAATTTAGTTGTCTGAAATTAAGTTTTGAATTGCAAAGAAATCTTAAGAAGCACCAGAAATTCAAAATGTTATTGAAATCATTATGAGCCATATGTATTCAGCAGATTTTGCTAACTCGTGGGTTTGAGACACTGGCTTTAGAGACAAGCCTGAAATATTTGTCTGAAATATCTTCTCTCTTTAACTGTACCATAAAACTGGAGAAGATGATATTTTTCTGAGGTGAATACAAACCTATAATCCTGAGAATTGTAGGCATTGTCATCAGCAAATTGCCAATTTCAGTACTTGCTAGTACACTGTTGAGAGTATTATCAGCATCTGGTGCCTCCAAAGATAAGCAGTCAAATTGCCTAGTCAATTTGACTTTGAGAGAATCATTAAAGTAGGAAAGGTAATCTGGTGTGCAAATACGTTACAAAGGAAAGGAAGGAGAATATATAACCTCAGGGTAGAGTTATTTAATTTAGGGAAATATTCTGATGCTGATCCACCCTCAAAATGTAACAATGAAGTGAAGTTTACAGTGTACACACAGTAATACTAATGCTGACATATTTGATAATTTCTTTTCAGGTGTTTGTTTTGGTCATAAAATTGTCTAGTAAAATTAATTTCACAGTTTTCCCCTTTCTTCAGCAAATATATTAATTCTGTAATTTTAGGAGTGCAAGGGTGAGCAGCAGATGAATTTACTCTTTCTCAGGTTAGTTGACAAATAACAAAGAAAGAATTAAATAGAATTATGAATAAGTGTTAAAAGGTGGCCTTCCACAGAAGAAAAGAAACAACCTTCTTCTCCCATAGGTCTTGCTAGTTCTGAACATATACAGTTCATATTTAACTCAATAGCAGAAAAAGAAAACCAAGCAACAGCATGACAGTACACCAGGCAAAGGCAACATAAACAGGCTGTTGATTTTCTCCTCCTGCATTTTCACCCTGAATTAGACAGTGTGAATCCCATATTATTTTCTCTGTGAAATGGGTGAATAATATGTGATTTACCCTGTCCCTTCAACAACAGATCAAGAGGCCTCTCACTTTTACCACGTCTGCCTGGACTGTTTCCCTGGACTATCATAGAAGACTTTACCACCTGAAGTTGTGAGGGTTTTTTATTTTTTATTCTAGAATAAACATCTGAAATTCATCAAATAAGTCACAACAGAGATGTATTTGTTTTTCTCTATTGACTGCAAGCAGGCCAGTTGTAGCATTAATTAAAGCCATTCAAGAGTCCTGGAGTTTGGGAATAAAAGAGCAATCATTCTTGTACCTTATTGTTTATTCTTAGTATAAGAAAATGTTCTTTAAGGATAAAAGTATATTCTGTGAATCATAAATCAAGACAGAAAAGTAAGAATATGTCCTGTAAGTGATGGAGAATGTTCTTAGGACTTACGTCCAAGCTGGGAGCTTCAGAGCATCCTTTAGGCTATGACTTTATTCTTGTTATCCCTTTGCTGGTGTGAAAATATATGATCTTCGTGCTTTTTCTGGCAGACATTACAGAGGCTGCTGGTTTAGATCGACAAAATGGGAAGCTTTTTATCTCTTTTTAACACATAGTCATCACAGATCCAGATCAACTCTAGCCTGGAGAATTCTCAAATTTCCAAACATGATTCAGAAAATGTCCAGTTTATCCTTTTGCTCACCATTAACTCTGAACACTCACGTTTATGTAGAGAAAGCAATGAAGGATACTTCTGTCAAGGTCTGTTACTTTCAGAACTCTGTTTTCTGTGACAAATATCAGCCTCTCTTCCAACCAGGCTAGCTTTAACAAGACTAAAATTGACAGAGTGTCTAAGGCCAAAGGGTATGATGTTAGCCCTTTTGAGAGCGTAGCTCTAACAAAATCCCTTAAAACCCACTTTAATCAATTATCGATGAAAATCATATGTTGGTAACCAAGCTTTTATTTTGTTGGCAAAAGACCTTTGATTTTATAACACCCACGTCAGTAAGTTAAGCTATGTATTACCTAATAGTTTTGACTACAATAATTCAATTGAATTTAACAATCAAACTGCTTTTGTTGCTGCTGCTATTCAAATGTTTTGACTTCAGATATCTCCTAGAATTATAGCATGCTGTGAGATAACTCAGGACTCAGATTATATAATTAAACTGCCCCAGGAATAATTCGGCCAAACTATCAACACGGGACCACAGCTCCAGAAGGTGACCACAATGCTCACTGTCCCACTATGAAAATTCAGTCTTGTTCACTTCCTTTGGCTGGACTTTGCAGCCCAAGTATTTATAGTGTGCAATTACCTTACAGGTTTCCTAGAATCTTTTGCCTTTGGTTTGGGGTCTTTTTGGTTTTATTTTTCTTTTTTCTTCCCAGTTTAGCCCCGACTGACATCAAAACATGAGCAGTAATATATTCATTCTGAAAGCTTTAAAAATCTTAATTATTTAATAAAACTATTTTTAAAATATTCTATCTATCCATCAAATCATACCAGGATTCAGGTATGAAAGAGAGAAAATGAGAGAGTTGGAAAGTAAGAAACTGAAGAAAGTCTTTATGTACCTGAGAATTAACACTATGAAAACTGTTCAAGTAGTCTTTTGACAAGTGTAATCATGAGGGGTGTAGATAGACTATGTATATGGGACTCAGACCTAATATTTGGGTTTGAATTAGTTGAATGAATATAGGACAATGTTTTTGTTCTCAATTCTTGATTTTCTTCTTATTCACAAGCTAGGGTTGTTCTACATTATCTAGGTAGCTATGGAAACAATATACCATGTTAAATTTTATTGTGCTTTCCAAATTTCAATGGAATAATTTTAACAAAACTATTTTATTGTTTCACATTTTAATAAGTATTTTTTTACCAATCAACATTTAATGTTGCCAAATAACTGCATAACATCTTGGAGGATTTTCTTTCAATACATAGGCTGGTGTATTTCCAGTTGTTTACTTTAAATTAAACAGTTATCAGACAGAAACAAATTTGTGATAGATCAGGTCAAGAGCACAATTTTAATCTGAAATGCTAAACTAAACCATTTAGTTATATATGCTTACCTAAAAATGTATACATGTCTATATATATATAGGATAGCTTTATTCCTGCTTTATGTATACAATGTATATGGCGTACAAGACATGAACTTTTTGCCTTAGTTGCTCTCTGTTAAGAGTTAAGAATGATCAAGTTTGCGTTTGTTTTTTTCATAGCTTTGTACCAGAACCTGTAGAATATGCTTGAAATTGATTTGTGATCTGAAGATATGAAATGAGATCCGCATTCTATTTTTAATCTCTTTTGTTATATGCTGTTCTCTCATCTGTTAATAATTTTTTCCTGAACGAATTTTCATTTTTGTGCCTCATGGTTGCATTTCAGAAGAGCTTGGCATACACCATAAATTTATCATGAATTATTAAAGATTGAGATAAAAACCACTATTCATTTCCCAGTCAAATCATCTTTTAATGGAAGTTTGAGGCTTTGTCCTGTGTGAGGTAAAAAAAAAAAAAAAAAAGCAGCAAATTAAGAGCAGGCTGAGATTTTTATTATTTTGGAGAGAACTTCTTAAAACTAGACCAATGAGACTATAACCAGAATGAAAAATTAATAAGACATTCTAAATAGAATCCATTTAAATGGCTTATATTCAAGAAAATATACTATGGTTTTTGAAGAACAATTTATAGTTAAAAACATATGGAAACTTCTTTTACAGTTCCTTAGACATTGACATGATGCATGGTTCTTTCCTACAGTGAAAGACATAGAAAGTACGTTGTCATCAGTAAAGCCTTTCAAGGTCATCCTTGTTTAGATGCAAAGAAAGATGTTCCCATGTTTGAAGTGGTAGCAAACAGCATAATTTTGTCTAAATGCAGGGTGATAGATACAAAATACTGATTAAAAAATCCTACATGCCCTTTTTATTATGAGAACAACTCTAAAGAATTGCAATGTAAAATTAAAGATGTTTTAGCTAAAGACTGAATTATTCTCCCCAGATTAATAGATCCAGTGAACTAGATAAGAACAACTAGATAATTAGGACAATGGATAAATACATAAATAACAGCAATTAAATATTCCAACATGTGTTACTATTCCCATTTCACTACATTTATTCTAAATTAAAAAGATTATCTTGGCATTCTGTGTGTTTTGTTGTACCATGTTGTATAATTGTCAAACCTGTGGCAAAAGTATAAAGCTACAAATTAAGGTTAATAATTTCAGTTTGAGATCAACTGCTGCCTGGTGAGGGAAAACTATTTTTATAAAATTTTACTATTAAAATTATATCAAAGTAAATAACATGATGGCTTTTTCTAAATATATTCAGTTATTTCATTTGGCTTTAGGTAAGATCATGTTCCTTTCACCAGTATGTAGCTTTGATACTTTGAACCTCATAGGCGTCACCTAGGACTCTTATTCAGAATTAATTTCATTATCTTCTATAGGACAAAGTTGATTCTATTATATTTAAATTAGTCTAAAACTACAAGTTTGCCCAAGATCACATTTATTGCATACTCAGAATTTATACTCACAAAAGGAGGATGCATATTCAGACTTTTAGGTTTTTGTCTTAGCTAAATATTGTGACTTAAATGTTATTCATTTCTAGAGGAGTCCAGAATTAAACAGCAAGTTAATCTTCTTGTATTGTGTCAGAAGACCGTAAAGCAGCTATTTCTTGTACAAAACACTTCAATTTAGAGATAATTTCTTGGAGATTATTGATGTTCAAAAATAGTGCTTCAGTCTTTTAAGACTTTTTAAAACCCTTCTGACTGCTGTCAACATATGCACAAAATGACAAAACTTGCTAGCTAGGCAAACATACAGATATATGGATTTATGAGGAAATCAGCTGGCTAAGTTTGGCATTGTTTTAACATTTCAGTCGTTAGCTTAATTTATTTTACATAGCCAAAGAGAAGATGATAAAGTAGAATACAGCTTTTTTAGGCTAATAAATTTATTTTTAAAATAAAATTAATGATAATAGCTGTGAAGTCGATACATCCTTGATATAATATTTGGTAGCAACTTGGATACAATCTGGGGCAGAGACTTCAATGGCAATAAGCTTCCTTACAAAAGTCAAACAGAATTTTCCTGATGGTTAATAACATTGCCATACAGGAAGGTGCTAGTGTTTGAGTATGAAGTTGCACAGTACGTATAACTAATATGTATTCACTGCACTTAAGATGATATTTTTCCTGCTACAATGCATTTCAAGTATAACTGAATGAATGCATTTCTTAGAAAACTATTGTATATATTGTATATCTGGCAGAAAAAAAAAGACTTTTTTTTAAGGGGCATTTCAGATACCAAAGTGTCACATCAAAACACCAAAAACCAAACAGCATTTCCATATTCAGCATCATGGCACTCAAACTCAAAAAAAATTTACTGTCGTGTACGTACACATATGCAACAATAAACAGCACAACTGAATTGTCTTTTTCATCTATAATTTGAGGCAGCCTGTACAATTTTTACATCCAGTTTCTGTATTATTTTTGTGTGATTATGAAGTTATCAAAAAATTTCAAAAGTATCTTTGAAGATCAAAGAATAACAATGTCATTTTTGCTCTACATCAAGTGTTGTGCCCTAAGTAACAAAATAGTAGAGCTGATTTTATATCCACAGTAAATAAAAATGTCAACATTGGCCAACTCTGGTTGAAAAAAATCCTCATAGTTATTGCATTTTCTGTAAACAAGTAATTTCATGTGCCACACACTGAACTTGCAAGTGGAAAGAAAGATAAAAGCCCAGGAAGCAGATTTGAAAAGTTGTATTTATAAAAAATATACATGCAAGGATTCCTGAGCTTCCTTCACACTTGCTGCTGTTGTTGATATCACGTTTTTAATTTGAAAATATATTTGACCAGTACCTGGTGCAGTGGTACAGGAACCAGTTCTGTGTGGCTGGACCACTGTCCCACTGTCCCGCTGGCATGTGTGCTGCATCTTAAAAGCATTCTGCTTACAGTGCAGTGTCAGGCTTTATGGCTGTTTCTATTTATGCATAGCTGACAGATTCGTAATGTGCTTAGCTCTATGTGAATAACTGATTCTGCAGACAAAGTGAAAAATCAGAAAACAGATTTGGTTTGGGTCATATGGAAACAAATGAGCCTCCTTTTTATTGCTGAACCAAAACACTGCAAGTATTTTGATTTGTATCAAATGATCATCCAGTTATTTTCTTGAATTCTTTTTTATTTTTTTTCTGCTCTTGTTGTTTTCATTTCTGTTCTCTTTACTTTGGCTGTTGAGAAAGATAAAGGTTTTTTTTTATGAGCAACACATTAAGGAAGCTGGATTTGCTCTGTGGTTGGGCCTACTGTCCACCTTTTCTGCTCTGCGACAGAAGCTCCAGCTGAGCTCAGCCCACTTCTCCCCCACTTCTCCTTCAGTCTCAACACTATCAGTCACATTACCTTTTTCTCCTCTATCAAGCTGTTCTTTTTCTTAAACTGTAGAAACTTTATTATGCTTGAGACATCAACCCAACATTAAACTTGATTTACATCTGTCCATGGGTACAAAAAGCTATCAAAGATGGACTAAAAGACAAGTTATTGTATAGCCACTTTAAGTAGATTCACTGCCATGGTGTCATCTTGAAATGAAAGGACAAGATTGGTTTTTTCCAAATTTCAGGATGAACATTTTTTTAAGCATGCATTTTTCAACTAAAATATTCACTGGTTACCTGATGGATTCAGCAGTTACTTTGAAGCAAAATCTGGATGTTGATTGAACCTGATTTTTCCAGTTAATATCTTTTTAACATGTTTTACATAGCTTTTCATCTGAACATCTTGAAACAAGTCTGGAAGTATAATAAATGTGCACAGCAGAATCATTTACAGTAATATTTCATGCCAGTTGAAAAGAAGTCCAAGGAAAAATAATATAACTGATTTCTTGGTATAAAACATTTGATGGCTCTTTAGAAGCATGGGCAGATCCCCAGTCTTTAGGTAAGTAGGCTTGAGGTGAATAACTGAAATTTCCCTCTCTTCTGACGTTTCAATTTTGTGCAACTTAGTGTCCTGTATCACTTAGTGGGGTGAGGACAATGTTGACTTTTAAATACTCTGTGTGGTAACTGGGAGTAATGACAATTATAATACTTGAAAGGTTCAATTAAATCACAAATTTACTTAAAACTCAGTGAAATTACAGTGCATAGTGGCTTGGCAAAAGTTTGTAAATATATCATAAAACTTAACAAGATTTCAATGACAAAAACTCACAAGTATAATACCCTTATCTGCCCAGAATAAAGTTAGAAATGGAGAGAGAGAAAAAGAGAGATAGATAAGATGTCCTGAGATGAGTAAGACTTCACCACTCCAAACATTGGTTGATCCAGCAACACCCTCCATAGTTCTCAGGGTGGTGGGTGTGACGCAACGCAGCGTAAGCAACGCAACTAGTTTCCCCAGTGGGAAGTCCCTTTATCTAAAAGGTTGGTACAAAGTATAGGTGGGCTTCAAGGAAAGAGATACCGTCTTGCCTCCACAGTACTTATATTTTCCTCCTGCCGGAAGTTGCAAAACCAATTGTTTAAGGCATAACAAAGTGCATACCATGTCCGTAACACTTAGTTCCACCAGGAAATGTTTAATATTAAAAGGCATTTAGACAAGATTTTAAGGGACATGGTTTAGTGCTAGATTTAGGTTATGGTTGGACTCAATGATCCTGAGGGTCTCTTCCAACTGAAACAACTCAATGTTTCTATGATTCTATGATATACGCAGGGTGATGCCTTAAAGAGACAAAATGCAATAAATGGAACATATTAAGGTGCATGTCCTGTACAGCACCAGAACCAGAGTTTGACATAGAACTCTGCTTTAAGGACAGTCAGGATTAATGAATTAACTGGCTGCTCTAGGCAGACTGTCTTGGCTATGACCATGCCACTTGTGACAAGGCTGAGGTGGCTTTTCAGCTTCCTTCTTCATGGTGGTGTATTTCTACTTGTGACAGAAGTGGATGGGACACATGTCACTGCTGTCAAGCTCTGTTTCTCCTACTGCTCTGTTTGGCAGAAGGGGCTGTTGATCTTAGGTTGACTAGGCAACTAAAAAAGGAAGAGAGAGGAATCTCTCAAACTCTTGTACTGATGGCAGAAACCAACATGATGCCTTGCGTTAATGTTAGTGCTGATGCACTGGCTACCTTTATTCTTTTAGCAAAGCATACAGATTAATACTTGTAACTTCTAGAAGTGAAGGGGACTCTCAGACTGGTAAATAAAACATATTGCTCAATTTGAAGGTTAAGTGAATGAGAAGGGTCTATGGATTCCTTTGTGGAAAAAAAAGCAGAGAAGATTAGCACACCTAGCGTTTATCTTTTATATTGCATATTAGGAAGATTACCTGAGGAAAGCTAAAAATGGGATACGTGGGATACGCAAGGACTTAAAATGTCTTCATTGTGAGTTTTATAAATTAGACACCTAAAGTTCATTTAGTCAGCTTTGTCTTTTCACCCTTTTCCTCTTAATTGAAAAAAAATGTTCCCAGACCAGGCAGACACTTTCCTTGTATGTACACCATCTATTTAGCTTGCCATGAATGGCTTGGCTGCCTTGGGCATGCAAGTTGCTCTCTAATGCCTGCTCACTGCAGGTTCCCCTGCCATTCTCCCATGAACACCTTTTTCTCTCGCTCCTGAACAAAATATTGCGTACATTGAAACTGTCACAACTCCATCTTGTAGAAGGGCTCTGAGTGCACAGCTGGTCTCTACTTCCACCAGCTTCTTCGTAACATGTGCTCACGAGATGTTGTTCTGGGAAACACTGAGGACAGACAGCAATTAAAAATTCCTAGTAGCCTCTGGTGGCTGCCAGATGTACATTTATCTTTAGGTACTGTCAACCACACCTAGCACAAAGTCCTTGCCAGAAGGAAAATCATATAGATTTTCAGGTTGATGAGGAAACTCATGGAAAATTTTCTGTATTCTCCAAAAGCATTTGTGCATTTCTTTGGAATTTTTAGCTAATTAAAACACGATGAGAAATACAGGCAGAAAGGAGCTGGTGGAGGTGGAGGCCATACTGGTGAGAAGAACATTCACAGGTGCCCCAGGGAAGCTATTTACAATGGGAGTATCCTTTGGGATCAGCCTCTTCCAAAGAAGACTGTAAACCAATCTCCATGGTGACTACAAGGAAACTGAGTCAGAGGTTGAAATATTTAATATCTTATGGCCTTTTGGCCTTATACTTGTCAAGAATTAATCAGCGCAAGTAGGAAAACTTCTCCCCTGAGTTTTTCCATGTGCTTCCCCAGCCACTCGGTTCCCTTTTGCTGATAACCTGACCTTACTGAAGCAGGATATTCACCTCTAGCAACACATCCAGTCTGTTCCCTCTTTAGCTTCTCTCCTCACTATTAAGTCCACTGAGTTTGGTACCTGCCTATTCATCTTTACCTATGTTCATATATGCTTTAATCTAATTTATGCAATTTTGATTAAAAAATGGATTTATCCTCATCTCTCTTGTCTCTGTTTCCACTGTCCTTTAATCCCAAAGTTTGGACAAGTTTATAGACATGTGTTAGAATGAATGTGTTAGGCGGTGGCAGAGAATGATGGCAGAGAAAAATATCAGTAGGATTTGGGCAGAGATTACAAAGTTTTTTTGACTGAAACAGTCAAGGAAACACATGTGCATGTAGAAAGTAAGCAATTTAGGCACCTGGGGATTTTACATGTCTAAACCTGAACAACTAGCATATTTAAGTATTAAGTGACTGCTGAGATCGTGAGAAGGTTACTGAGATACATTACAAAAACTGATTTAGTTGTTTAGTCCCACCTGGACAACTGATTTAGTGAAGACAAATCTATATATAATTATATCTCTGGTGGTGATGCAATAGTTTTGAAACAGTCCACAAAAGTTGACATGGCTTTATAAATCAACAATTTCTGTTAACTTGTCTTCAGTTATGAAAGCTCATTGTAAAATTGAAAACAAAAGTCTTGTGTATGTAGGAAAGAATAAAATTTGCTATTTGAATTTAAACTAATATGACAATGCATCTGTTAAATATCATGGCTGTGTTTTGTTGATTGGAAACAGGATTTTTCCAAATCAGTTTTTCATGAAATCTTATTCATTAGTTTACACTGTTACCCCCCTCAAGTATTGTTTTTGTTTGTTGTTGATGTGACTTCTTCTTGTTTATAAATGATAAAAGCTGTGTTAGCCTTCAACTAAAAGTTATTTTCCTTCTGGCCAATAATATGGCTTCCTACCACTATGCTGAACAT
Source organism: Streptopelia decaocto (assembly GCF_964273445.1). Lineage (NCBI taxonomy): Eukaryota > Metazoa > Chordata > Aves > Columbiformes > Columbidae > Streptopelia > Streptopelia decaocto. The sequence continues at coordinate 99,739,167 of NC_138663.1, read as the reverse complement.
CACCAAAAAGGGCTTAATTATTTAAAATGCAAAATATCTGTGCATCCTGTTTCTCCAATATTGTAACAATATTTCTCTAATTCTGTCTGTAATTCCAAATGTTTGGAGCAACTTCTTTATGTGATGGCCACAGGGGTTAGGCGTATAACTCAGGATATCTGAGTGATGCTAGCTGCCATAAAGTATCAAAGAGACTCATGCAAGTAGATGCAATAAGGTTATGACTCACAAATGGAGAACGCATATCTGACAAAATGTCTGACTTCCCAACAGATGTCACTTTGGGACACTCAATTGAAACCAGATTCGTGGTTACTTACCAAAAGTGTAGAACCAAAATAGTTGACTAAATCAAACAAATTGTTGGGAGCAAATGTTTCAAGACAGAGGGATTTCTATTCTTTTTCACTCTTTTCATGTCTACAGAAAGAAAAAAAAAATATCCTCAGTCTTAAAATGTAGTTGGAAAAAAGACTATCTCCCCATCTTCTTACAAGTCTCCTGCTGTTGGTTATCATTTTGTGAAGTAGTAGCTGGTTTTCATAGCTTTGTAGATAAGTTTTAAGATGCAGAGAAAATTAGTGTCATAGGTTTATGGAAATCATCCACAAGGGATTTGCTGGTAGTTTATGTAATTTGTTGACAGGAATATTATGAAAGTCCTAGAAAAAAGTCGTCCAACAGCATGAAGGAAAGTTTTTCACTCTGGGTTTTAGACCCACATGGGCGGGTGCATGTAGGAATGCTTCACAGACAGCAATTCTTAGAAGTTTAATTGTAGCTTAAAATGGAAAACATGCTCCCCTGCTCCTTGTCTTTTGGTGCACAAGGATTTTTTTTAAAAAAAAAAAAAAAAAAAAAAAAGCACAAATGAGAAAAGATTAAAGTTTCCATAATATTCTCAAAATAAAAAAATGTGTTCTCTTGAGAATTCCAAGCATAATTTCCATCATTTTCCCTGTGACTACGCTTGTCTGATAAGGTTATTTTATAACTCTAAAACATATAGTGACGTACAGGAAAGAATTTGAGATTTTCATACTGACATAATAAGGTTAAAAAAGAAATTCTGGGAAAGTTAAAAAAAAAAAGTAAAATATGTTGGTGACTATTATAGCTGTCATCTCGACTTAATGGTACAGTAAGAATGTCTTTCTGGGGCAATAAAAGGAGGTTAGAAATTAGAATATATCTTGAAGGCCAAATGCAAAGTTGGCTTGTAAAAAAGAAAAGTTGTCTTAATATATACATTTAAAACAAAAGCAAAACTAAAAACTAATATATTTTTTAAAGGATTTTGCCATTAAAAGGATAGATATACAGTAATGGGAACATCAAGCTAGAATTTATAATTTACTGGAAAAAGTAAATATGTCCAAGTAAATAATTCCTGCTTACACATTATGCTATGACACTGTTGACACTGTTTTTTGTCTTTCAGTGATTTTGTGCTTCATTTTATCTTTCATTCTTTATGTTTAACTCACTCAGGTTTCACAGAAAATCATTATGCCTTTTTGAAAACAGAACTATAACCCTGGGATTTATTTATTCCTCACTAACGGTAAAGGAATAATTAATGCAACTTCTGTCTTTGGATTTCATAAGAAGACATAGCATAGATGTAGAGCTCTTGTATATAGTTAGAAAAGAAATTTTTTACAGGGATTCAGTCTTCAGAAATAGCAAAATCAAATAAAATGTACCAACCAAACATAGCCAGTTAGTATGTGCCAGGAGGAGGTAAATGTTTATATATAATATATATAATAATCAAATGCAAGGTGAAGCTGCTTTTCTGTAATTGTCTTTTAAGGTCTTTACAGCTGGTGACTCTGCATCAATGGCCTACCAATATGTGAGTCCATGCATATGTGAGTACAGAGAGAGCACTTATTAAAAGTAATAGGATACCTTTGTTCTGTAAGCTTCTGGAGATATTATATTGGCTGCTACATTTTGACCACATTTTCTAGGCTATATCAGCAATAATAAAAATTACCTGATTAAAATCAAACAAACAAACAAACCAACAACAACAACAACAAAAACCTTGCAGATAATCAAACAGCCAGAAAGACATGATGGCAATATTGTTGTATATTAACTGAGGCCAGAATACGGAAAGAGTTGTTTTTTTGCTGTGTGTTATTTTCTCATAAGCTGTTGAAAAATAAAAGCATTCATCACAGATTTTTACGATGCACTGGAATTCAATGTCTTCTCTATCAGCATACTGACTTCGGGTTTATCTATCTTTTTTGGAATAACTCTAAGTCTGATTGTGTTTTAAATTGAAAAAAGAAGTTGGAAATATGTTCCATTTTGTCTTAACTTTCTAATCCTTTTGAGAATAATTGATTTTTAAATGTAGGGAGAGGAAGAGAAGAGAAAAAATATAGTATTTTTGAGCCCAAATTAAAGGGATTAGCTATTTCTGTGAACCACGCACACACTTTTATGTTATTCTTGGTGGTTAGTAAAGTTATCTGTTACCAGCTCCCCTTAAAGTTATGTGGGGCATTTCACTCAACAGTGCCCAGACCTACAGCGGTAAATCCAAACTGCCAGATGATCTGAGAAGTCAAGCAATGGCCACATTTCATCTGATCTCTCTCAAAAAAGCAAGAAACTTAAAATTGCCAAAGAAACGTCTCTGAGTACAATCCAAACATTAATTCTTCTGAATACATCAGAAGTTTCTGGACTGAAGTCTACATTTTCTCCTAATTTGTGGCTGTCTCAGTCTGGAACTCTGGATCCAACTTGCTCCTGTTAAGTCCATTGCAAACTGTAGATGAGTAAAACTGCAGTTGTAAATCTGAATCTAAATCAAAAATTAATGTTTATATATTTATAATCAATTCTTTCATCTTTCTTCAAACATAAACTAACATTCAATTAAGTAAAGTTATTTTCTCCAGTTTCCAAGGATCAGAAATGTACTGGGTAGTTATGCCTTGGAGTTCCTTGTAGATATATTTGGCAGTTTCCTCAGAAATTCCTCAGAATCTCTAATGAGAGAAGGATTCCTGTATGTATCAAATGCTGGTATTAGTCAAAAAAACTTGCACATTTGAGTGACCGGTTATTACATGGGGATATATTGATCTGTGGGGACGTATTTAAGAATAAACTATAAAATGGTGTAAGATAAAATTTTTTAAGTATTTTTTCATTAATATTGAATGGTAGTATTTAAACAAAGCAGAACAAATAATTCATTAGTGTATTTTCATTTGCCAAGGACCACATAGCCTTCAATATAAGGAGCTGAGTTTAAAACATAGATTCTTTTGTTGCTGGCTTTTTTGTTCTCTTCTCAGAAGAAAAAAGAAAAAGCAGGATTTTAACTCCTAATATTACAAAACATACCCATAGACTGCTTCAAATGTAGTAAGTCCCCATATATGAAACTGAAATTATCTCAAAGATTTTGAAAGACATTAATTTTGGGACAATAAGGATAATAAAGAGACTTTGGAGAAGTCTTCAGTGCTTGTAAACGTTTTTTATGGGTTACTTCTGTTTTCCTGAATGAACATATGGAGATGAAGCTACAAAGAGTCACTAAGAATAATAAGGAAAACGAAGGATATTCTCTTCTTAGGGATACATTGCATAGGAAAGAATTTGGAAGGATGTTTCTGGAGCTCCTACCTGAGTTCCTTACCCTACCCACTATGCCCAAATACATTTTCTTCTGTTTACTTTCTGTCTGTCACCCACTGTCTGGTCACCATGGGCTGAATATCTCGCCATTGGAGGAGGAAGATGAAAAAATGCTCTTAGTTGGGAGACCATGTACTGTTGTAGTTATGGCAGTCCTTGGGGAGATGGAAATGTAATCCTCCTGAACGGGACTACAGTCTAGAGCTGGACCATCCCCCACCTCCTGAGTGGAAATTCCAGCCATGGGACTCTTACTGAAAAAGCTTCTCAGAGCATAAAATCATAGAATCATTTAAGTTGGAAAAGACCTTTAAGGTCATCAAGTTCAACCATTAACCTAACACTGCCAAATCCACCACTAAACCACGTCCATCAGTGCTATATCTAAACATCTTTAAAACACCTCCAGGGATGGTAACTTCACCACTTCCCTGGGCAGCCTATTACAATACTTAATAACCTTTCAGTGAATACATTTTTCCTAATATCCAATCTAAGCGTCCCCTGGTGCAATTTGAGGATGTTTCCTTTTGTCCGGTCACTTGTTACTTGGGGGAAGAGACCAACGTGCTCTGTGCTACAACCTCATTTCAGGTAGTCATAGAGAGCAGAAGGTCTCTGTCAGTAGGATGACAGCACAGAACTTCTCATCAGACTTTTAACATTAAATGAAGACTTATCTATATGATTAGTGTGGGAAAATAGACATGCTGGACCACTGTCTAAATTTCAAGATGCTTTTAAGGTTCTAAATCTTCTCTTAGGCAGGGCCTCAGTGTGCTGGCTGCCATTCCACATGTCCTCTACATGCAAGATTTAATGTAATTCCTACCATGACAATGTTTTATATATCTTAAACTATTATTTTTAGATCTGATATTTTCCAGAACTGAGCTCTAGGAAACAGAAAGTTCTATCTGACATTTTGAGTAAAGACAGTTTAGCTGAACAGAGTGCAAAAAAATATGCTTGATAAATTATGGAACTGTTCTTGTAGCTTGGAATTACTCGAGAGCAAGGAAAATGCTTTCAGTGACATATATTCATATTATGACTAAATGGATATCACATGTAGGGCATGGTTAGTGTATGCCTCACTGGATTTTTAACTTAGCACCTGAGGTGTTCCAATAAGCAAGACTTCATTGGGCACCCATGACTAATGTGGATGTCTAATGAGAAAAATTGCCAAGGGTGTACATGAGTTATCTACAATATGCTGCTCTCATTTCCTGCAGCTGTTCTTAAATGTTCACAGTTGTGAAGTCTCACACAGTTTTACAGTCATAAGAGAAGGTTTCCCACTTGCTCTTCCACAGATGGTCCTGATACAAGGCAGACCATTCTCTGTGACTCCAAGGCTGGGATACATCTGATCTAATTCCAGATGTCTGCAGTGAGATTCATATGAGTCATTAAGATGAGGTAAATCCCACCCTACAAATGCTTCTTTTATTCTGTTGACAATGACTGATGTCTAATATAAATTGGTTCAGTGATAAATGTTTACTTAAGAAAGATTAATTTCATTGCTACTGACTTCAGCACATTTGAATCAAGGACAACTGTCCACCAGAAATATACATGTTAGTTTTCTGTAAAACAATGCAGAATATTATATACAATAAATTAGTTTGATGCGGGTGTCCTATAAGCTATGATCAGATGAAAGGAACTTTTCATCCAATGATAAAGCATTGTAGGGTCAGATTCTCTTCTTATACTTACTAGTGTAAAGTGGAAGCAATCTTGCAAAAGTCAATAGAGGAAAACTGTTGTAGAATGTGCACAACAAAATGACAAATCAGGTCTGTTGTAGTTCTGACGGGCATAATAAATTCCTTGCAGGTCAAATTGCCTGTTGTGAAAAATACCTTATTTTTAACACAGTATTTTATTTAGAAAATGAAAACTAAACCAATATGTTTCCACTTAAATCAGACATTGTATCTATGGAGTCAAAAGTCTATGGTTTCTCAAATATTCTGCTCTCTGCAATTTATTTATACAACCTTTTACTTCTACTATATAAAGAAATACGATTTTTTCTCAGTCACATATCAGTTTAATTTAAAGTTACATTTTGTATACCATTTCCTCTGGTCTTCAAATATTTTAGGGTCTAATTCCTGTTGTTCTCAATGCCTTTGAGGGTCTGGAATTTGGCGGATATATTCAGGTTTGCTCACAGATTTGTTCTACCATCAAATTCACTAGTCAGTTGATAGATAAGTCGGTATATGCATTTTTTAATTACACAGGAATATAAGTTTCTTCTCTTTCCAGACTTGTGAAAAACAAAGGGAGTTTCATTTTAGTGTTGTAAAACCTGATTAAGTGAAAGGAAAATTAGATGCCAGTTGTCTCATTTCCTAGATTCCCTCCAAATTTGTCTCTATCTGCTTTTATTTTTACAACTACATTAAAAATACAGTTAAAGTGGAGTATAAACCAAAAAATTCTATTTAGAATTCACTCCTAGGAAACAAGATTTTGAGAAAATGGAAACAGTCTAATCAAGAGGATAAGAAAAGTTCTCTCTCAGTGTTATGAAATTTTAGGAAATCTAATAAAATTAGGAAATAAATAAGATTTAGCAGTTTCATGGATAGTCCAGAGCCTGAAATAGTTTAGATTAAATAACAATTAATATTAAACTTTGTACATAAATGTTATGTTACATTATGAAAATAATAGTTCTATTTCTAAATGCCCTCAAGCTTAGAAAAAAAGCTTAGCTACAGAGATGTCTTCCAAGTGAAGAAGACAATTCAGGGTGTGTCAGTGAAGAAGGATTGAGAAGAACATACATCTGCAAACCACAGACGCCACAGTACACTCAGCCATGAGTAGATTTACCCAGTTGGCAGAAAGCAAAGTTCAAATCTAGACCAAAACTGCCAAACAAAATTATTCTGGTTCAGATAGATAATTCCAGACCTGAAGCTGTCCCCAAACTGTTCCCAGATGTCCTAACCCTAGTCAAACATTTCATTGTGGAGCCATGCTGTGAGCTCTCTCAGGCTTGTTTATTCAGGGCTTCAGTGTGGGAGATGAATTCCTGCAGCTTGGAAGGATACATCTGGAGAGGCTGATGGGACACTGAGCTGCTTCAGAACTTTCCAGTTTAGATTTCACTAGAATGAAGGGAAGTTTTAGGGAAAGATAATAATACTTAGGCATGTGTTCACAAAGAGCATTGTTCCAAAAGCATTTAAATTACATTATTCCTATGCATTTATATTACATTATTCTTATGAGGAGACAGCTAATGGGTGGGTTCTGAAATACTTGCCTTGTACATATGTAGTGAAAATATCCCACACAGTAAGACAAGAATGTGTGTTACACCACCAGTATTAACAATCATCCATAACTTTAACACATACAATACAAAGCATGACTTCTTTCCTGGTGAGAACTAGTCATGAAATCAATGTAGAATTGCCTTCAAACAAATAAACATAACTTATTTTGGGCAGTCCTTTTACAACTGTTTGATGATCATCATATTGAAGTGAGATTAAAATTGCTAAAGTGCAAATAAATTCTTACTGAAATTTTACTCTTTTTCAAAAGTATAATAAAACAATGTTTTCAAATGGATCTGAACTATTAGTATAAGAGGGAAGATATAATCCAAAGGATCCAAATCTTTGTTTGTATTTATTTTATTTTATTTTATTTTATTTTATTTTATTTTATTTTATTTTATTTTATTTTATTTTATTTTATTTTATTTTATTTTATTTTTTATTTTTTATTTTTTTATATATATATATATATATGAAAAAGTCTGTATTAAGTATTTCTGCAATAGCTGTTCCTGTTGCTGTTCTGGGTGTCCCTCTGGAATAATGGTTGCTGCTACTGAGAGTTATCTTCTAAACATGTCCTCTTTCACCATTGTACAAGGAAAATACACAAAACCAAGCTGATGAGTAAGGTATAAAAGATCTGCAGGATTTCAATGGTACTCAGACTTATACTTCGTCAAAAATATTTGGACTGAATTGCAGTAAATAATGTTGATTTTTTTTTTTTTTCACAATGAGTTTCTTTCCAAATAAAGTGTTTTCTCAAAAAGAAGCAGAGCTCAAGGTTTTTAGAAGGAATTGGAAAGGTGGGCTAAAAAAAAGTTTAATATCTGACTATTCCAAAGTACTTTGGAGGCTTCATATCTGACTATTCCAAAGTACTTTGGAGGCTTCATCACAAAACCTTTGCTATTTGTTTAATGCAACACCTGCATTCAAATGATTTTTGTAAAATATATTTCCAAATGTAGGGGTATTAATTATCAAAATTATTGGCAAAGATGACACATTGTCTTGTATTCTCAAGATTGTGAGATGCACAGATTGATTAACCTAAATTAGAATGTCTATCTATGCCTTTATCTATAGATATTGCTACTATTAAGTTTGGAAAAAAAAAAAAAAGGTACACATATTAATATTTAACACAGTGAGAAAATATGTTCTCTTCTTTTTTTTTTTTCAAAATAGATATGATTCATTCTGTTGTGAGCAAAGAGAAATAGCACAATCAATGTAAGTAGTGACTGAGATTTTAAGAGCATTTGGGTAGGGAGATTCAAACAATCACTACATATGTGACAAATGACATCTGGTCTTACATGTCAGTGAGGTTTGGCAAGTACCAGCTCTTTGGTATTAAAATAAAAAAGGGAACCTGTGCAGAGATGGTGGATTGCATTGTTGTTGACTACTAACTTAAAACCGCATATCCCAAGATGCCAGGAGATTGAAGCGGCTACAATGTTAGTGCTTTACTGTACTGCAGACACCATAGTGGCAAGAGAGGGGAAGTTAGATGAGAATGTCTAAACTTGGGTAAACAGGAAGGTTTCCAGATTCCTGCTCTGGATGCACAGGTAAGTTTGCATCCTGGCAGTCTATCAGGATGAGGCCACGGTGTGTATAATTTCCCTGGGTACTCTTCTGTAAGGAGACCTGGGGCAGGTCGTGGGGTGGCACTGTGCTAGAACCTAGTCTGGCCAGTGTGTGCCAAGATGACAAAATAACCTGGAGTACACACTGGCTTTGCAGCTGAGGCTGAGCTATCAATACTAACCTTTTTTTAAAGGAATTAAGGACTTTGTAAAGGCCCCTGCTAGGCAGGGAGCCTGGTGTAATGATCTAGCCATATGTCTGGCTGTCATCGAGTCCCAAGTTCTGATGTGGGCTTTGATGCTCATGGCCTCTGCGGTCTTGGACACGTTGCTTTTTTGCTCTGTGTCTGCAGAAGGGAACAATGATACTCCTCCTCCTCCTCCTCCTCACAGAGAGGTTATGCAAATTCATTAGTGACTGTTTGTGAAGGGCTTTGAAGTAGAAAATCACTCCATAATTGCTAAGTATTATTTAATAGCTCTTTTATAGTAGGCATTTCCTTTTGAATTACCCTGCTTGATGTTTCATTAAAATGACATCATGCTCACTTGCAAATTATAGCAGCAGGTCATGTGCTTGCCAGTATAATGAAGCATGAAGAATTATAGACATCCGCCCTAAATAAATTAATTTGTAAGAAGCTATCACTACTGAGGTCAGACTGCAGGTCTCTTGGTTCTCACATCCATGACACTATCCATATATTGATTCTCGATTATTTTTATTGACTTTTGTAATATTAATTTGAAACTTTCCTTTTCATCAATACCATCCAGGGCTTTTTTATTTATCAGATTTAATAACAGTATCAGAATCTGTGTGATCTAGAAATTAAATACCAGAGGTTGAAACAGATCTATTATTTACAGTATCTGCAGTCTGTGCAAGTCCAACAAACAAAGGAGAAAATTACAAGAAAGAATAATTAGGTCACGCAACTTTGCATTGTCATGGGCAAGAATAACCTTTTTTTTTTTTTCCTTATGATGTCATTTTATGAAGGCAGGCACAGGACCATTTGAAACTTCTGCTCCAGTATGGTTCGGAATCTAGAGCTGTGTCTGTGCAGCTGGACGAGAGTGCCTTGTGCTCTTATTCCCCAGATACACCCCACCCAGGGAGCTGTGGGTCCCTCCATGTGTATCCAGTTCTCCACCTGAAAGAGAACCTACAGAGTTAGGGGGTGAGACTCAGGCCTTGTCTTGATGTTGAGCTGTCGGGGTCCAGGGTGAGCATCTGGGAGCTGGGACTTTGGAAAGCACCATGTATCCCCCAGCTGGAGACAAAGCCTGATTCCAGTGGCACTGGGAGACGGACAGGCCCTTCTGTAATTCAAAGAATAATAAGCTTTTTTTCTAAATTACAAACATGGCTATGCTACTTCAATTCAGTTACGTATTTCAAGATGTCTAGCCTTCCTTAGGACTTTAAACCAAGTGAATATTATTTTTAGTTCATATCTAGCACTTGTACCACTTTGTAGGATATTAACTCAATAGAACTGGCTAGTAGGAAGTGAAAAACATTTATTGGACTTATAAAACTGGGCTTTGGCATTTGAGTTTCTTACTCTTTGCAATAATTTTTGGCTCATAAGTAGGAAACATCTTCAAGTTATCACTTTACAAACGCGAGCTTTTATAAATAACTACAACACTAGGAAATCTTTCAGGAGAAATATGGCATAAAGATATAGAAATAAACCATGGGTTTTTGCATACTTTTCCTAGATTCTTTTGCTATTCCAGTATAAGGAGTAGATGTAGTGGGACAAAGGGCAACTCCGAGTGTCTGGGTTCTCAACAAAAAAGGAATGTAACAGGGAAATCATTTCACTTTGGTTGAAAAGGCACATGCTTGGGACCTGCATTCTCCAAATGAAAACTGATATTTAGGAGAGATAGCAAAACTTAATGTTCTGGAGAGCAGAACATGCTGCTAAGTGTCTATGGCACCAGTGAAGTGGGAAAATGTCTGGACATGCTATTTTCCAAATAACTGTTATTTGTGAAGGAATAACTCCAAATTCATATCCTACTGCTTTGGCACACTGAGTGATCCAATAAATGAAGACAGACCCTGACCCTGGTCTTGATCTACTGTATGTTAATAAAGAAAAGACCTTAATGTACATTTTTCTAGTGAATTAAAAAATATTGGTTTTTAACTTTCACTGTTACAGTGTATCATTCTTGATATCCCCAGCTGGTCTGTTGAGTGATTGTTTGTTTTTTAAACGGAAACCCACTGAAGCCTGGAGAAAAATTGAAGAAACAGTGAAGCTGAGAAACCTAAAAATCAATTTTTAATTTTATTTCCTGAGCTGTAAATAAAAAGGAGGATGAGCATGAAGACAATAAACCTATTAACATAATAGGTTCAGACAGTCATTTATGTTCAGTTGCTACAATTAATTTTTACTCTTTCAAATCACAAAGGTGAGTTGAATATTATCTTCTTAGCGGGGGGAACCAACAACACAGAGACAGAGAAGGAAGCAGCTCTGAGTGGTCAAATTAAAACCTTGCATCCATGGATGGTCCAACACAGCTGGTCACTTTTTATTTCTCAGAGAAAAAGTGTTTAATGTATGGCTCCACTTGGAAATGAGTTCCTCTCCAACAACACATCTCCTCTATAGCCAAAGAGACCACCCTCTTTCTGCGGGCTGCTGGCAGTGGTGTCATCAGAGCCCTCAGGAGTCTGAGACCTCATTGGGCAGATAAATCAGTGGTGCAGCCCATAAAATATCCCAGTATTCCTGTGTTATTGAATGTATGATAATTGCTAAATCTTGTAATTTACAAATGGAAAATGAAACGTATGTGTGTACCCTGTTTAGAGCTGACATTTCTTTGTTTGACATGATTCCTCCTGTGTAAAATAAAGGGAGAAGCTCTGTTTGCCCATTAATTAGTCTTCACATAGCAAGAGAGATTTTATCTCTTTCTGTGTATGTTTTTAACACATTCTCCTTCTGAATAGTTGCTGCACTCATTATAAGGGAGAAAATGATAATTCTAGAGAACATAAGTATTCAAAGTTTGTTTGTTATGGATGTAGAATACAAAGTCTGCTTTGCTTCTTAATGAAATGCCCATGTTCCACACACCCCCCAGCCCATCAGTTATTCAAAATGATTCCAGGTCATGCTCAGTTTAGAAATTAATTGAAAAGAAATTAGTCTCACAAGGGTATAGCTGTGAGCCTTAATTTTGACTGACGGTGGGATAAAAGACGTTGGATTTAATCATGTCACTTTTAAAAGCATTTTATGCGTGCAAATTTTTTCAACTTGCCACAAATGTATAGGGCTTTAAATTAATCTTGGCATACATCTGTGTAATGCAGGAGCACTATAGGAAAAAAAATAATTTAGGAATTACTCTGAGATACCTGTCACTAACTATTATTTCATAAAACTTGTAACTCCCATTACCCTCCAAAAACCTAAACCCCAACCCAAAACCAAAACCTTTCCCATTTTATAACTGAATTGATTTACCAGACTAACAGTCTTTCAGTGGTCTGACAAGTAATGGCACTGGATCTCTGGTGCACAGTATATCTACAGTATTCCTAATGATACAGAAGAGGAGACTGAAAAATCAGAAAGTAATCAATATTTAGAAAAACTACATAAAGAAAAGAAAATTTCAGGGTGCCCTCTGTGTTTCATCAAAGATTGTTCAAAGGTTGATCTTGACAAACACCTGGAATGGGCACGATTCAATGGGCAGGACATTTGACTCTGGACCTTGCTGAATCATCAGGTTCCCCATGGCAGCCTAATTTCAGGTGTTTACAACATAGGGAAAAGGGTAAGGATGTAATTTCAAATGTGTTAGCATTTTAAAGTGAATAATTTCTCTCTTTCTAGACCAATTTAAAAAGGTTGGAATCCATTCCAAAACCATTTGGAACAATATAAAGAAACTATTTCTCTCACGTATGACTTTATTGAAACATCAGCAGCCTGCAAAATTTCTACTCATGTCACAACACCTTACTAGTTACCCAGAAGTAAGCTAGAACTTAGTGAAATAAAAAACCTCTTCCTTCTTTCAAAACCTGGTAATGGCACTTTGTTTTCAGTTACTGTATAACTTCTGCTAATGTGATGATATGTCCAGGTGATATTTTGACCCTCTATATTTATGATTTCAGGAAAAAAGAGGAGAATTAAATGTGTTCCTTCAAGGCTTCCTTTTCTTATCTTTCAAAATTGAGATCACTGAGGTGAAGAACAGAAAATTCAGTAACTCCTTAGATGAGTTAAAAAAATTGTTGCTTCAATTTTTTTTTTTTTAAGAATTTGTCCTATTGCTTTGCTTTGTCATCTTCCTCTTTCCTCAACATAATCTGCATTAAAATCCCTCCATTCCAGACCCGAGGCTGTTTTAAAGATGCTCCACCAGGGAGTTCTGCTTTAACCAAACAGCTGTGGTGAAGAGTCAGGTTGATGTATTCAACAGTCAGTTTTTGACATTGACTTTGAAGGATAGACAGGCTCTCCTTTTAGGGGAACCGGCAGAACTGACTTTAGAAATATCTTTCTTATTTCAACTTTAAAAATCTACAGTGTGAGTACCTATAAATATGAGGCTAAATAAAGATGAGAGTGAAGAAGTACCTTTACACTAGGACATTAGTATTCTGTCTAGGAACTACCTGCCAGTGGCTAGATAGTGCTTTATAGAAAAGTTAACATACACATAGCACAAATAGTCACTGTTCCACTGACTGTTTATGTCTGATTCTAACAGATGTATCGTGCAATAACTGGGTGTAAAAATGTGCTAAGCTTAATTTCTAAATAGGAAATAAAAATGAATAAACATTAGAGAAACATTTAAAATGCTATTTGGTTTTCTAGGGTAATAAGCTTCTTTAAAAAACATAATTTCTCAAAGAAAATCAAGAAAAAAAAAAGTCTAATGATAGGATACATTTATTACCTTTCTTTCCCAGTTACCCAGAGCTCTGAATTTGATGCTGAAGTTTATCACTGACATCTGGAAATAAAGAACAGAAAATTAAACCAGGAAAAAATAAATATGAGGCTGGCAAAACCTTGGATAGAAAATGGGGTGACTGAATTGCATATTGTCTTTCTATTATGAAAAGTATTGGAAAAGTGAACAAAAATTTATATGCAGAGAAATCACAGAATGTGCCATTTCTATGGCCATCTGCTATAAGGGTATGACTGTCCAGCTGTGCTATTGTGAGAGATGAGAAAAACAACCACTCAAACAGGACCTGCAAAGAGGAAAAAATCCCTTGACAAGCCTGAAATCTTGTTTCACACCTCCCTACCCACAGGGGTTTTCTGTTCCACCATACCTTTTATTAAAGTTGTGTCCCGGGACAAACCTAAGCTGTAAAGCATGGTGATTTGTGGAAAGCAAATATAAGTTACGGTTATCATAAGAGACAATGCAAAACACATGAAGTGATGAACTGCAACTTTCCCCTAATTCTAAAGGTTATCACAGATTCTGGAAATGTTTCTGATGCTTAAAAAGATAAATGCAATTTTTCAAGCCAGTAGAAATTACAGTGCCTGTATTTCTTTACAGCAGATGACTGATAATGCACTTACACAGAAAGTCAGTAATTCTTATATCGTAATAGCTTAAAATTACTTTTTACCCACTTTTGTAACCCCAGTGTTTAGTTAGCAAAGTGGGTCAAAGAAAGTCTCCAAGATAGTGATTCCACCATCACAGGGGCTAAAACAAGAGTAGCCTCAGACCCCTTAATAGTTGTTCATCAAAATCAAAAAGGGAAAGCTTCTCAGGCTTGATATTACTAATGAGCAGAATAAATGATTAAAACAAACATTTTCAGGATCCCCGTAAAAGGTAAATAAATAATACTAAAAATAAACAATTAGGAAAAAAAAAAAAAAAGGAATGGCACAATTCAGTTTTGACTAAAAAAAACATAAATACTTACAAATTGCCTTTAGTGAAAGTTGTTAGAAAAAACATGTAACCTATGAGGATAAAGAACAATTCCTTTTTTAAGATCTCCCCCACATTAAGGAAGGAAATTGCTAAGAGCTCCTGAATCAATCTCCTGTCAGTATCTCTGAGGTTTTCTCTTAAAGCTTTGCTTTCCCTGTCAAATTCACATGCAAAAGAAGAAAAAAAATTCTCAACAAGTGTTGAGATTACACTTTGATTTAGGACTCCTAGAAAAACGAAGTGAATTCAGTGGATGATCTGCCTTAGCTGAGCTGCAGGTCAAGCCCCACAAGCGTCCTAACTAACCAGACATCTTCCAAGGAGTGCACTTGGTAAGAAAGTGAGAGAAACAGAAACAGGTCACATGCAGAATATGGAAGATGCCAGCTAAAGAGTCACTCACAGACAGGAAAAGTTTATAAGCTATTTATAGTGCTGGAGCTTCTCATTTTATTATGTTGTTTTGGAAATAGTGTGATTATTTGCTCTAATGTAATGTGCAAAGGCAGTATTAAATAGCAGTTATAGGTGGAAACATTCTGAGAGAGCTGTATGCCACCATACAGCTATACACTCAGTTAATAGGTACAGGGGAACCATGCTTACTGAATAGGAACAATGTAATTATGGCAGTCATCCAAAAGCAAATGAAAGGATGGGGATATGGTTTTTAATGGCTTATATTTGAAATAGCTTGTTTCCAGCTCTCTGTCAGACAAAAGGGAAAGAGAACTGGAGAAGGCCACCCTGCAGAAGACCTACGACTGGTCCAATTCTTGTAATGTTCTTAAATCTTGACATTTCAATGAAAAAGGCATGGGGTGATTTGCTGTGCACACATATTTTTCCAGTGGCTGTACCAGCTGTATCTGTCATTGGATTTAGTAGATTAAATGAATGTTTCACTTAACAACTGACAAGAAAAACTAAATGCACACAGGTTGTCTGATACAATGGCTCAGTTGACAAGCAGTCACTCATCACATTGCAGTAACTTGGTTTCTTTAGACCACGTGACTATGTCCTTAGAGTGGTAATATCTCACAGGTAAAAGCATTTGAGTGTTTTGGTTCAAAGTGTTCATTTTAGCCTTAGGTATGAAAGAACTGACACTTAGTATTGAATTCACAGGGAATATGAGGGTTTAGGCACTCAGATTTCTAAAGAGGGAAAGCTGAGACTAAAGACATATTGGCTGTGTCCTTCTGTAAGTAGTCTGGAAACCTAATCCAACAGACAGTGACTTACTGAATTTCCCCTTGGTTGCAGAAGCCACATTTCAGTGCAAAACCGGACATGAAGAGGGAAGGTTGGTGTGTGCCCAGGTCGTACACTGTATGGAAATAGAAGGTAATTGGGGTGTATTCCACCCCAGAGCCAGGAATCAGAGGCACCTCTATCCCTGCTAGGGCGTGGTCTCTGAGAATGAAAAGCAATTTTGTTTCTTCTGAGACATTTGGCAGAGCACAGCGAATGTGGCTGAATGCTGTTTTCTCCACCACATAAAAGCAAGACAAACTTCCTAAGAAGTGGTATTGGACAAATTTTGGAAAGTGATTGACTAAGGCAAGAACAGACAAATTCATAGTTCAGTAAGCATGTAAAAAACAGAAAACTGGCAACAAGCCACTCCTTTTACCTCCACTGAAATGTACTAAGCAAGTAGAAGCTTTAAAACTTAAGGAAAGAGTTATGTCAATGAAGAGGTATCAATGCATTGTAAAGTCACGTAAAGTAATTGCTTTCTGGCTGGGGTGTAGTGTGTGAGAGACTTGGCTTCTCCTGAGAGGCAAAGAAAGGTTAAAAATAGGTATCCAGATAACATGTATTTAAAAATGCGAATGAAAAACATCTGTGACTAGCCTACCATGTTTTTGTTTTTGTTTTTGTTTTTTAATATTTTCTTTACTTTTTCATTGAATTGTTTCCAAGATCTCTTTTTTTATGAGAAACTGAAGGCAAAAATTAAGTGATAACAAGAAAACTCCTAATAGGTAGCTACACTTTATGATGTGGGTGAACACGAACAAGTGTGAATCTAAAAGCTTTGTCATTGTACTAATTTGATGCTGAACCCCAGGGCCTTAATTCTATATATTCATTTAAATAACATTTCTTCCCCTTGTCATATGCTTGCTGCTAAATTAATATATTTTACTTCACTAGTAATGATTTTGAATCTGACCTAAAGCCTGTCAGAAGCAATAGGAGTCTTTTGATTGAAATCAGATCTTAGAGCTATAATTTTGACAATTTTATGTGAGGAAAATTGACAGGTGACCAGTGTTGCAGGAGAAAACTGCTCAACTCACATGGTTTAAATCAAATCAGTATTGAAGTGGTTATTGAATTAATAATGACATTTAATTAACCAGTAAATAGCAAGTTATATATTCAGGATCAATATCAGGAATAGAACATATAAATCACAATACTGGGGTCTCACCAAAGGTTAGTAAACAACTACAAATTTTTAAACACTCTTCTGCAACTAATCCCCACAAGTTCTAATGACACGAGCTCAAACACACACATAGAAATACAGACATCTGCAAAGGTAAAAGTTTGCAACCGCCTCCCCCAGGCTGTGTGGATCACCATCACATCCCATGGGGGTTCCTCCATTCTCCCTGTGGGAGATGTGATTGCTCCATTGTCAGGTAAGACCCTGCCACTCCTGACCACCCACTGACCCATGTAAGAGGGAAACACACACAGCGTGTCCCTGTGGAGTGCCCTGCACGGATAGTCCCTGACTGGGTGCAGGTGCCATGGGATGGTGCTCTGTCTGGGCTGAACAGAGGCTACAATGCCAGGGACCACTCATTTCAGTGTCAAACCTGATTTCCCACATCTCTCCAGTTTTTGCAAATCCTCTTGTTTATTTTACACTTCTTTTCAAGGTAATGTCTCTTACCTCCCCCTTCCCTCCTCCAAAAGTCTGTGTATTCCCCAGCTACAGTTTGATCTGATTGTTGATCATCATCCTGTTCAGCACTATCTGCCTAAGAAAAGCCCCTCTTAGGCTACCTAGTGTCTTCCACTCAAGCATGTTTTATTCTCACTTCCAGGCTACTCCTATACAGACTATTTTTCCAAAAGGACACCACATGAATTCCCCAGTAGTACATATACCATCTATATGAAATATCACCAAATAAAGTCATTTACATCAAAGATACTATACGAGACAAGGTCCACAAAATTCTTAAGCCTCATTTTAATGATAGTTACTGTTTTGCCTTAATTAACTTCAGCTGAAAGACTGTATGAGAATCTCACCATTTTCATGCTTAAAAACTTTGTCTTAACTTGCAGCCTAAATGTATTTATAGTGAGTCTTCACAACTTCAGGAGAACTGACTTTGGTAAAGTATCATGGGATGAAGCCCTGGAAGGAAGATGGGCTGAAGAGAGCTGGTTAACATTCAAGGATCACCTTCCCCAGGAGTGATCCATCCCAACAAAAAAGAGATCAGGCAAAAATTCTAGGAGGCCTGCATGGATGAACAAAGAGCTCTTGGACCAACTCAAACAAAAAAAGGAATCCTACAGAAGGTGGAAGCAAGGAAAACTAGCCTGTGAGGAATGCAGAGAAATGGTCTGAGTAACATAAGCCCCACTTTTAAAAAAAGAAAAAGGGACAAGACAGGGAGCTACAGGCCAGTCAGTCTGACCTCTGTACCCAGCAAGATCATGGATCAGATCCTCCTGGAAACGATGCCAAGACACATGGAAAATAAAGAGGTGACTGGTGACAGCCACCATGGCTTCACTAATGACAAATCATCCTTGACAAATTCGGTGGCCTTCTGCGATGGAGTTACAGTGTTGGTGGATGAGGGAAGAGCAACTGATGTCATCTACCTAGACCTCTGTAAAGTATTTGACATTGCCCTGCATAACATCCTTGTCTCTAAATTGGGGAGACATGGATTTGATGGATGGATTATTTGATGGATAAAGAATTGCCTGGATGGCCACACACTGAGAGTTGCAGTCAGCAGCTCGATGTCCAAGTAGAGACCAGTGATGAGTGACTCTCCTAAGGGGTTGGTATTGAGAGACCAATGTGTTTAACGTCTTTATCGGTAACATGGGCAGTGGGATCAATAGCACCCACAGTAAGTTTGCTGGTGACACCAGGCTGCATGGTGTGGTCAACACACTGGAGGGAAGGGAAGCCATCCAGAGAGACCTTGACAGGCTTGAAAGCTGGGCCCATGTGAACCTAATTAAGTTCAAGGTTGCAAGGTCCTGCAATCCCAAGCACAAATACCTGTTGGGCAGAGAACGGTTTGAAGGCAGCCCTGCAGAGGAGGACTTGGGGTGTTGGTTTATGACAATCTCAACTTGAGCCAGGAATATGTGCTTGCAGACCAGAAAGCCAACCGTATGCTGGGCTGCATCAAAAGAAGCATGGCTAGCAGGTTGAGGGAAGTGATTCTTCCCTGGTACTCTTCTCTTCTGAGCCCCTACTTGGACTACTATGTCCAGCCCTCGGGCACCTAACATAACAAGGACATGGACCTGTTGGAGTGAGTCCAGAGGAAGGCCACAAAGATTATCACAAGGCTGGAACACCTGTCCTGTGAAGACAGGCTACAACAGTTGGGGTCATTCAGCCTGGAGAAGAGAAGGCTCAAGGGAGACCTTAGAGTAGCTTCCCAGTACCTAAAGGGAGCCTGCAAGAAAGCTGGAGAGAGACTTTCTACAAGAGTGTGTAATGATAAGACATGGGGTAATGGCTTTAAACTCAAAGAAGGTAGATTTAAATTAGATGTAAGAAGGAAATTCTTCACCATGAGAGTGGTGAGGCAGTGAAACAAATTGCCCAGAGAAGCTGTGAGTACTCCATCCCTGGAAGTGTTCAAGGCCAGGTTGGATGGGACTTTCAGCAACCTGGCGTATTGGAAGGTTACCCTCCTTATGGCATGGGTGTTGAAATTAGATTATCTTTAAGGCCCCTTCCAACTCAAACCATTCTATGATTCTATGAGTCAGAAAATTTGCTTCTGGGCTAGCATTGCCCTTTAGTATACACAGATGTTCTGCTCCTCGATGCTTTCTCTCTTCCTCACCGTATATGAAGAGACAGCAATCTGTATCACAAAATTAATTATAGAAATGTTGAGAATAAGAAACCACTAGGGCTTATGCTGCTCCAGCTTCTGGTGGAAATTAAGATAATTTTTACCAAGGCAGATGGGGTTTTTGCCTAGGCATACCTTTGAAAACCTTCCAAAAAGAAATCCAACAGCCTTCTAGGGCTCAAGGGCCACGAATGGCCTTTGGGTTACCTACCAGGCTTGTCAAGCCAGCTCCTTTAGCTATAATACAGAACCCTGTTCTCTTGAGGTGGCACAGATGGCATTGCCTTCTGAAAAATGCTGGTGAATAAGCACATTACAAAACAGATTTATGTTGCATTTAGTATGAAGTGTCCTGTGACAACTCTTGACATTGTTTCATTCTCCTGAAAGGATTTTGAATAAACTTGCATACCAATATTAACTTGTTCCTCATCTGCAGGGAATATTGAACATAGTTAATTTATACAGATACTGCAAAAGTGGCTTTCAGTCAGATTACACACATTCGTCCACGTGATAGACGTCCACAACATCTTTAGTCGGCAGATGTCTGATTCACTGCCAGGATAGACAGCAATCTACTGAGCAAGTCTTCATATCTTTTTCTCAGCCATGCACTAAACATGCATCTTTTCGATGAAACATTTCCTGTGATGATATTAGCTTCCTGAGGGCACAAATGGACTAGGATTAGAGCTGTGTTTACTTGCAAGGGCAACATTCAACAGACACATCACATGAAAGTGTCTGGATGATCATGTCTCAGTCAGAAAGAAGGAGTTATGTTCGTGAGTAGAAAGGTTCAAGAATTTTTTTGTCCCAACCCAAAATTCACCTTCAAGTGCAGCCTGTTTCCATCTAATATTTAGAGAGGATGGAAGAGGATGAAATGAACATAATTATTTCAGCATAATATTTCTCTTCTTTACACATTTAAAAGAGTTATGTTAAAATTTAAGTAGGAATAAGTATCCACTAAGAAGAAGGGAAAACAACCCAACCTGTAATTACCTTGTTGTATGAAACAGTGCAAATTGCTTGTTTCCATTACATGTTTTTGACACATAGACCACGTCTTGAAAAATGTCTTAAATGTCTCATATTTTTGCACCGCATATATTCAAATTTCCCCTTGCAGTCAAAAAAACTATCATTGACTTGGCAATAGTAGACCATGTAAAAGGACAGGATAACATTTTTAATTAATAGAACTTTCCTCAGTGTGCTGAAGTATTCTTCTACCATGCTTCATTACCAATCAGAAATGGTAGAAAAGCCTTCCACTCCTGCAAAACATAACTCTTTATATTCCCCAAGCATGATAGAAGTGCAATTAGTGAACATCATACTGTGGAATTTGATTTGTTTGCTGACCGTGACAGTGTAGCAGTGCAGATTTAAAATATGCAAATGGGATCTTGCATCCACACATAACTGCATTGGTTTATGTTTCCTATGTCTTTCTCTGCTTTCCCTCTATCTCACTCTCATTCAGATGTTGTATTTCCATACTCTAAGGCAACTCTGATTAAAAAGTCACCGATGTGTATCTTAGTCTCATTTTCTGATGTACATCCAGTTGCTAGCAATGGAGTTTCAAAGCATATGCCAAAATCATTTGGGGGCAGCTAGCAGCAGCTCTCAAAAACCTCTCTCCTGTGGCCTATGGTCACATTGTGTTTGAAGGATTTCTCTCTCTCAAGTGTACCAGATGGACTTTTTGCATGTAACTTCTGAAGCCCTGTTGCAAAACATTCCTATTCAGCTGTGGCAATATGTTATTCCATTGGCAATAGTGATCTGGACATTAGTTTCTTTGGCAGGAATTAGGCTCAAACTCTACTGTCAAGGAAGCTGCTTTTCCCTAGGCTTCCCATAGATGAGAGTAGCATGGCTTGTAGAAATTCTTCTTAATAAATAATTTCTTCACAAAATACAGTGTAAAGCAGCTTGAGCTGGGTGAGTAATGAAGAGAGACCCTCAGTAAAAGAAACCCAAAAAACTTGGACAATTATAACCCCGCAGTCCAATCCTCCATTCCCCCTGTGTCACTCCAGACCAATTGCAAATTTAGAATCTGGGGTCTACCTATTCTTCATTGTTTCTCTTAATTTTTGTCAGGTGGGCCATCAGTGAAAGTCCTGACCTTCAGCTGCTATTTTACACTTGCAGCTGGAGAAAAATAAGTTCTTGGCAAACCAAAACATTCTTCTGTTTCATCTTCTTCTTCTGTTTCATTCTTCTTCATCTTCTGCTCCTTTGCTTATCTCCAGGGACATAACTCCCCTTATCTAGTAGCCTGAACTGCTCTGAGACCACCTTTATTTAATGAAGTACAAAGTTCACAAGTTCATAGCTTGCAGAAGCTATACCAAGAAAAGCTAGAAATGCTAAGCAAATTCTATAAAAGCAATTTTTTAAACAATTCTATAAGAAGCAGTATACCCAACAGTTCAATAAGGTAAGGTGGTCTATTCCCTATTATCACCCTGCTGAATGACTGACCTCTGTTCACCCCTGGTATCTCAGGATGTTGTAGCTGGGTGAGTTGTATCCTTGAGACAGATAGCAAATGTGTTACATTGCAGGCCTTGTGTCACAGATGCACTTCTCTCTGTATTGCATGAATTTTCAGGTATCTGGAAGGCAAAAGATTACTTTTTTCCCAAGGATTTGCAGTTGGGTAGTGATCTCTGAACTTATCTAATTGATGCAAGAATCAGACAACTTTTGTTCTTGGAGAGGTTGGTGGGGGTGAGTTGCAGAGGAGATGGTCATATTTTTCTGGAGATTACCAAGTATTCTGTGTATAGTCTGACTAACATAATTCCATTCTGCATTTAGTTTTTCTCCCCAGGTTTATACCAATGCTCTGAATTTAATGAGATTTGGGCACTTTTTCTTGAAAGTTCATACTTTGTGCTATTTAGTTACTTATGTCTATCATTCTTCACATTTGGAAATGGCTTTCCTCATCAGTTCTGTGAGTATCTTTTGGTTTCAGCAGAGCTGCTGTGGGTTCTCTGAGAATCCCTAGCTTTCTATACCCAAGTCATTTCCTTAAGAAATAATTTTCTGAGCATTGAAATATGGTATTACTTGAATTCAGTCTGTGAAACCTTCTACCCAAAAGGCATTTTCATCCTGGCAGAGAAGGAAAAGCTGATTCAAAGATCCTGTATATGAACAACAAAGGTAGCTAGTATTCTAACTGTACATTAACTGCTTCAAGGTGGTGTTTTGCACCATTCTGACTGAGTTGGTGTTCCTGGATGGTTCTTCCTTGAGTGAGCTTGCACTAACCTTTCTCTGTAACCGTGACAGCTCTTGTCTCACTCCGTTTCTTCCCCAGGTCTATGAGAGCTTTTTAACAGTTTCAGGAGCAAATCTGCAATTATCTGATAAACTGCATGTTTGCTACACACTCAGGAATGAATGTAGAGAGCAGATCCTCCTCTTGTGTATATTCCCGTATCTCTATTGTAATCAGGAGACAATACTAGTTTCTTTCACCTGAAGAATCAGCCTTCAGACTGGAAGCTGTTATTATGACATAAAGGTTGAAAACTGTATGTATCAGGTTATGGTAGTGCAGCAGAACCCTGATATTTTCTGGTACTGAGCAAAAATCTTGTCAGATGTGACATGTTTTTAAAAAGATTTGTTGTTTGTTCCTACAGTATAGGAAGATTGTAACTGTGGTAAAAGGTAAAATGCAGAATAACATGACCTTGTTAAAAAATCCACAAGATGTTAATAATTACTTTCGCATATTTGCCACTGTAGTTTATGTTAATACTCACTTCAGTAAGGACCACTAAGAGACCAACAAAAGCAATGTAGAAATCCTATCTACACTCTTTGTATTTGACAGTAAATATGAGAAGCACAGAGGACTAAGTCTAGGAAGCTCTCCCTGTATGCACGGTATTATGGGAATATGCTGAGTGATGTGCTGCCATTTCCACAGCTATCATGTGCTGTGCCTCCTTCACCCCCTAGGATGCTGTTTTACCTCTTCTTAGTGACGTCTGATATGGCAGATGTGGCTGTCTCTTCTAGATTTGTGCACCCAAAAGTCCAAGATTTGTGTTTAGCTTAAAATATGCAATACTATATTGTAAAATGACATGTTAGTTAACATTTGGGCCCTATTTAAAGATGTGCCAAATTTGTTAACTTGGGAAACATCTGCTACTTGAGGAAATATGATGCAGTGCAACTGTATATGCAGCAGAATGAAATTAAATTTATATAATGTGTTTATGCTCTGAATTGTGCAAATTTCAGTTCTGTTTATTTTGATCCACTAATATAAAATGAAGGAGTGGTGTTTTAAAAATGTGTTTGACATTTCCTGCTCTCTCTTCCTACTGAGATCAACTGTAAAACTCTCTTTTGTCTTCTACTGGGACAGTTAAGTGCGGCTGAGAATTTCCAAGAATTCTCCTTGATGCTTGTGTGCCAGAGAAAAGAGATTAATTTATCTCCCAGATAAAGAGCAGAGGATGTTTCTTCTAAGCAGTCCTACAAGACCTCATAACAATGTATTTCATGATCTAGAAACAAGAAGACTAGGTCCAAAGCTCTTACATCAAGAAGAAAATTATTATGCCTCTGTAAGTGGCTGGCCTCTCCCATCTCATCCTCACACTATGCATGTACACACAAGGCTCCACTCAGCACTCGTGTTTGGATGGACATTACGGCAGTTTTATGTAAAACGGATGAGGTCTACCAGGGAGTATTTGCTTCTAGAGAAGCTGTACTATGCAGGAAACCTAATATCAACACAAGACACCTTAAACATATTGTATTTGTATGCATATATATGCATTCCCTTAGACTTTAGACTTCCCCCACCACCACCGCCCCCCTTCAAGAAAGACTCTTTCACCTAGGGAAAAATTCAGTATCATCCGCAAAAAAAGGATCACACACTTTCTCCTTTTATTATCAGTGGAGGTCAGCTGCAGTGAAATCTGAACCCAGTAGGATCCATACCTTTTCACTCATAAAAATATAACAATGAAAGTCATCAAGAAGTATAAGGAGGAGGAGGCCTCTATAGGGAAATGGGTTCAACTGGGTATTACTAAAAGATTTTCAAAATGGCAGGATCAGAAATGGTTAGCTAAGCTATTAATCTCAGTTCAAAGAACATGCAAGTAAACTCCCAGGTGCACAGAGAACTAGATTGAATCCTTATGAACATGCTGACCTGTTGGCTCTGAACATTAAGGAGCAAGTAGAAACAATTAAAAATGGGAGGAAAAGAAGTAGAATAAGTATATTCTTTTTCTATATAGCAGTAGTTTCTTGCCAGCTGGACAAATTTGTATCTTTTTTTTTTCTAAAATAAACAGAATACAAGGGGTTGAGTTTTCCCTTTCTAGTTTTTTCTCGGTAGTAATATGTATCTATTTTGTTGAAAAACTTCCCTTCCTGTCGGCAAGAACACGCAATACATCTCAGGAAACTTTGCTAGTTATTCTTTCTGGTCAACCTTTCTTCTTATACAGAAGCTGTCTGCACCTAGGTGGTAAGATTATTATCTCACAATAAGTTCAAGTAGACTGGAAACAAAACAGCAGAAGGAAAATACAGTGGCATGCAAGAAACTCAATAAAGTGGCGTTTGGTTTTTTGTTTGTGTTTTGTTGTTGTTGTTTTTGTTGTTCTTGTTGTTTTTGTTTTAAAGTAAATTATTAAGTACAATATAGGTATGTTTATTTATCATCTAGACCTCCCCAAAAGTGTCAGATGTGAGTAACTTTCCTGAGTGTTTTAGTACAAAGAGGTCAGAGTCTTCCCAAGGCAGGAGAAATAATCCTAGGTCATGTCAAGACCTTTGTGAGTATAGTAAAGAATAATATTTTGCATAACAATGTGAAATAAATTTAGTTTCATGTAACAGAAAGTAAAAATGGATACAAAAGAAAAATGCTAAAAATTTTATATGTTGGACAAAATAATTAATATATTATGGCTTATGTCTTAATTGTCATTAACTGAAAATGAAGACAAAGTTATTAAAGTATCTTATACTTCAGAAATTACAGGTAAAAATATGTGATATTCTATATTCACTGTAATATAAAATTCTCTAGTATGAAATATGACATTGAAGAATTCTTAATGCTAAACACACAGTAATGTCAATCACAAAAAATTACAGTTTATTTCAACAGGAAGGCAAGGTAGAAAAGGAAGGTAAGATGAATCTGAAAAAGACATAAAGTCAAGACATTTAACTTAAAACATGTTGAACTTTTTAACAGATGCTGCCAGGACAAAAACTGAGTTAATTATATCTATAGTTACAACTAAAGAATGACAACTACTTCAGCCTTCCACACCACAATATGCAGTAGGACATTTAAATGAAAAGTGTGTCTTAGTTTGTAATTTCTGATTTTTGTGATGTCATATCAGGAGAGGTTAAAAGCCCTGGGATTGTCCAGCCTGGACAAGGGAAGGCTCAGTAGGAGCCTTATTTCTTCCTTTAACTGCCTAATTGGTATTTAAACCAAAGACAGACTCAAATGCTTTGTAGATGGGCATAGCAAAAGACAAAATCCAAATGTTTTAGTAAAGCAAATTCCAGTTGACCATATGGAAAAAGTCCTCACCCTGAGAATGCTCCGAGACTTAGAGTCTCCATCCTCAGAGATACTCAACACCTGATTGGATCATGTCCTGAACAATTTAATGTAATTTTGAAGTTAACTGCACTTTAAGCTGGAGATATGACTAGATAGCCTGCAGTGGTCATCTAAATTATCTATACTTAAAATCTAAGATCTAAATTACTGTTTGAGGTGACGATTTGTGAGCAGCTTGAAGGGCATATAGGCACAATCATCTTGTCTAAAATTCAAGTTTTCCCTTGATCAATTTTTCTCTGAACTGCAGAATATTTTACTGCTTTATTTACAACGAGTGCTGGAAAATAACCCATTTGAGGCTGTGTAATGGATAACTCACCCTGGTTGAAAAACACAGCAAACTAATTTTCAGGACTGTCAGATCTGTGCATGTAGGTGGTCACTGAGAAAAAGGTTCATCTTATCATATTTTAGATATTTACACTGCAGAAATCCACATCTGAGCTACTTGCACAAACTCTAAAGTAAATGGAAAGAAAAAGGATTCTAGTGAGCAATTCATCTGGTCTAAATCAGATATCTTTCAGGAGTAACGAATGGAACCTTCAGATGGCCTTTTTTGCTGTCATTGACAAAAAATACAGAATAACCAACGCTGTTCTAAATATGTACTGAGACTCAAATGAAATTAGTCCTGTCCTAGTCCTCTTGTAGATGGAGTTCTTCACAGTCTTATATCTCCTGTGTCCTTTGTCAATTGTTTCCTCATTTAGGCTTCGTGCTGGGTTACCAGTTTGTGAGTCCAGGTCAGAGGAGTGACTAGTATTTGTCACATCCTGCTGGGATTTGTTGCAGGTAACACTATCAAGATGAGGAAATGGATGAAACTTTCTTTAAAAAAACTTGAGAAAGTTTCTGAGTCACAGGCCCTTGTTCTCATGGGGGATTTTCACTTCCCAGTCATCTGCTAGAAAGCAACACAGTGGGACACAAGCAGTCCAGCACATTTCTGAAGGGCACTGGGAAAATTTCTTTGTACAGGTACTGGGTGGACCAGTCATGGTTATGGACAGCTGGATCTACTATTCAGTGGTGAGCAAGAACCGATGGGGACTAGGTGATCAGTGTCAGCCTTGGTTGTAGTGACCTGATGATCCTGAGGTGAGTGAGGAAGGAGAGAACAGAGGGCAGACTCTGCATTCCAGACAAACAGATTTTGGCTTTTTCACAGAACTGTTAGGTGGCATCCAGGTGGTCGCTGGCTCTGAAAGGCTAAGGAGCTTGGGAAAGGCCTTTAAAGACAGCATTGTCCCACTGCAAGGATGGTCTGTCTTGGTACTTGAGAAGGTAAATGTGGTATTTATAGCTTGCCCTAGATATCTCTCCTCCTTTGTGCTCTTTATTGTCAGACTATCCTCATTTGTACTTCAGATATATTAATTTGGGGCAATATGGGCCTAATTTTATGCACAGCAGTGTGGACACAGATAATGTTTTACTAAGGTGTCCAAGGATCTCACGGAAGACCTAGAGTTAAGCCATGCAGATCAAGTAGAGTATTTTATCAGATTTGAATCTCACAAAAGCAGGGAATTCTATGGCCAAACAGATAGTGTGTATTAGCATTAAACAGAGAGCAAAATCCTTCCAATCAGTAAGGACATTTGTTCTGCTGGATTTTTTCCCCTTTTGGTTTATTTTGTTGGTTTATTTGTTTGCTTTTCTTGTATTTTTCTTTTTCTCTGATGTGACAAACCTAGTCCTTTTAAATACTATAAGGAAATAAGTCTTAATTATTACTTCTTCTCAACCCATATCAGGAAACTGGCTTCGCTAACA
Organism: Streptopelia decaocto; assembly: GCF_964273445.1. Classification (NCBI taxonomy): domain Eukaryota; kingdom Metazoa; phylum Chordata; class Aves; order Columbiformes; family Columbidae; genus Streptopelia; species Streptopelia decaocto. Next base: position 99,711,068 of record NC_138663.1, on the reverse strand, counting down.
AGGCTAGGAGACCTGTTGCAGAAAGGAAGCAACAGGGGCTGGAAGCAGGGACAGAATGCACAAGAGGAATCTATAAATGTTGCCCAGTCATATAAGGATGGTGTCAGAAAAACAGTGTTAAGTGGAAAGCCCCAAATAAAACAAGCTGTGAGTAGCACAGTTTGGCCCCAGAGCTGCCCCTACCTTGGGTGGGGGGTTGGATTAAAGACCAACTGTGGTCTCTTCCAGCCTCTTTTATCCCCTTTGATACTGAAATAGGCACTAGCCTGCATCATTCTGACCACTCTGATTGTTTTTACCTATCTTTGGCATCTGCTAGACCTCTGTCCATGATTTGATGCCATTGAGTCAGAGCAGGTGTTCACCTACATATATGCAAAGTCAAGAGAAAAAGTTAGAGGTAACTATATAATGCAGAAAAAGAATAAGAAAATAATTCAACACTACCTTTTTTTTTTTTTTTTTTTTACCCATGTGTTAATATCTGGACAATTTTATTGAAAAATAAATTCTCATTTTGCCAAGATAGAAAACATATTTTGTTTTCTTGAAATATAAGAATATTGAAATCCAGGGAAAAAAAGCCTGTGTTGTAATCCACTGGACTATCTGCAATGGAGAAAAAAATTCTTACACAGTTATCACAATTCTAGATACTAAATCGTATGAAGTAAGATCTTAGGCTTAACTTTGGTTTGCATCACGAATATTAACTTTGGAGGTTTAAAAATACTGAAATTGTAATAAAAGCCCATCAAGACCCATTTAGAATCCACTGCAAGTGTCTCCTGGAACCCTATGTATGAAAAGTTTTCAGACTTTTAATTAACATTTTGAAACAAATGTCCTAACATTTAGTCAACAAATACTGAAATAAGTAATATGATTTGAAGCATGATTGAAATTCAGAAATTCTGAAGTTCTCTCTAGGTTTCTGCTATTATTTAACATAGGAAAAAAACCTCTTGTTAGTTAGATAAAACCATATTATTCCACCAAAACTACAAAGACATATATTCATCAGTGTTGGAAAGTAATATAGATAATTTATTCTCCCATACAAATGGTGTCAGGTTTGAAATTTTTGACCTGAGTGCTTCACTAAACTGCTCTTGAATGGGTGAAACAATAAACACGATAAAGAGAAATGTTGATCTAGAAATCATTCACTGTATCCCCATATTGAAATGTTCCAAATATAAGAGGTATTAGATGATCCAGGGCCTTTTAAGCTTAAAGCAATTTATGGATTCTTACCATAACCTAAAGTCACCACTATCTTATGGCTGTTTGAAGGTCCAGATAAACTTAAATGCCTCAAATGTACTGATATTCCTGTTACTATAATCTGAAATGAAAAGGCTATTGTGGTCATTTTGTTATTAATGAAATAGTAGGGAATTATGATTATGACCAGCTAAGATCCTGTGCAGTGTCATGTTGAACAAGAATAAGAATGATACTAACATTACTAGTCATGCATGAATTAAAAGACAACTTCTTTTTGTAGATTTTTTTTTTTTTTTCTGATAGTTTGCAGTTATTTTTTTTTTCAGCCCTAGAAATGCTATGGTCTGTTGGTTCATTGGATAAGGAACATGCTAAAGACTTCAAAATACATCATGGTGAAGAAAGGCGGTTTTTGTTCACTGTGCATATTCATTATTCTTTCATGGTTTGAGGCTGACCAAAGAACTCTGATCTTAGGAGAACTCAGGTTGAAGTTACAATGTAGAAAATTGAAATTAAGAGATTTGTTTGCCAATTTCAATTAGGGACCAAACTGAATATACGGCATATTTGGTCTGTGCAGCTACACAACAACCAGAAAATGAAAACCATATCACACTAAACAAAAGAGTATGTAGGAAAAAAAACAGGCCATCAGAAATGAAAAAAATTCAGCATGAAAATACTGAATATGTCTGCCTCATTCAACTTTCAGACCAATATCAGGAGAATTTGGATTATTTGTCACTTATGAAGAGAACAGGGATCCAATTCATTTAAATCAGCGAGGAAAAGGGAACCTTAAGAAAGCATTAGCAAGAAATTCTGAGGTACAAGGCTATTTTCCTTATTTTAATAGCATGATTAGATAGATGCTGAAAGAAGCAGCAGCTTCTGGGATTCCTTATGCTGGCACACAGACTGTTGTCACACACCTGTGACATTACCAAACACCTTCATCGTTTCTTATCTGCATAGTTGTCAGAAAACTGTAGCAGCATCAAGAGGAGTTCCACCTGTTCCTCAGCACCATTTGAAAAATCAGATCTCCATTTGACAATGTGTGGTTTTGTCATTTATTACTTTCTTAGTGTGATATCAGGATAGTAGCAAGAGAACTACAGTGTCTTCAAACTCATGTCCTCCCAGCATAAAAAATTATTTTTTTATTATTTTTATTAGTTTAAATGTGTTCTTTCCCACCTCCCCTCTCCCCCCCCCAGCCCTCCATCTTTTTGAAGTTACTGTAATAGCATTTTGGTATGTAATTTTTGGGACAAAAAGATTACAATCAAAGGGACACTATCTGGAATAATAATTTATATAAGCCTTCATCAACATAATACATTATTGAGTTTTCAGTATGTTAAAAATGCTTAGCTTATTTAATAAAATAGTGTTATGCATTTTGCATAAGGAACAGAAGATTCTCATACATGAGGCATTACAGGGACATAAGGTCAAATCTTGGTCACATTAATCTTCTGTAAATTCTAATTTCCCTAAGTCCAAAAACACTAGAGCTATTCTGATATTTTCTCTCATGTTCACAATTTTTTCATTTGTTTTAAGTAGCTTGTAATAATTTTCTACTTTCTCTCACCCTAGATTAAACTTTTGCTATATAGTAAGCATGTTTTGAGATTATCAGCCAGTTCTCTTAAAAATAATTTATTTTGAAAAGTACAGTGGTTATCAAAGCAGTCACAGTCCGCCTTTTGAATAGAAGACATTTAATCACAAATCTTCTACCTCAGCACCACAAGCCCTCACATTCTGAAGTTATTTATGGCTCTGGGTAGGTCCATGCACAAGTGTGAAATCTGGAAAGAAAATTTTAGTTTTGACTGTGGGTTTCCTGGCTCATTTGTAATTTTACCTTTACAGTGGGAATACCAAAAGATAAATTCATATTATATCTGTGCAGTATTGGCCTCAAGTATCTCTTCCAGGAACCACATGGACATTTGTTATCTTTGCATTTATTGGTTTACAGATGAAGAAGATCAGATAAGGAACAGACACTGAGGAACAAACCATAGAGGAGAGAAGCCCTGATCTTCTGATTTCCCTTCTCACCGACGTTGTTCTTTGCTTCTAAGAAAATGCTTCAATTTTCTATAGACATGGGGAATCCACCCTAAGTTTTCTTTAACCGTAAAGCTCAAAGGAGCTTTCCTAAACAATGAATCTAGCTTTATATGGTCTGTTTGTGATGGAATTAACTTTTTTCATAGTAGCCTGCGTGGTGAGGTGGTTTAGATTTGTGGCCAAAACAGAGTTTTATCACAGCAATGGTTTATCTACTGCTGACCAGTGCCTGCACAGCATACAGGCCTTTGCTGTTTCTCACAATGCCACTTCAATGAGTAGGCTTGGGTTGTACGAACAGTTGGGAGGAGACACTGCAAACTGAAACAGAAAAAAAGAGATATTCCACACCACATAACATCATGATCAACAATAACAATGCTGGTGAGGTCATGAGTTTCTCCAAAGTAGATATTGCTTGGAGACTGGCTGGGCATCAGTCTGCTGGTGGCAAGCGATTGCTTCTTTTTCTTTTTTTTTTTTTTTTCTTTTCCTCTTTCTCTTTCTCTTTCTCCTTCTCTTTCTCTTTCTCTTTCTCTTTCTCTTTCTCTTTCTCTTTCTCTTTCTCTTTCTCTTTCTCTTTCTCTTTCTCTTTCTCTTTCTCTTTCTCTTTCTCTTTCTCTTCCTCTTCCTCTTCCTCTTCCTCTTCCTCTTCCTCTTTCTTTCTCCTTCTCTTTCCCTTCCTCTTTCCCTTTTCTTTTTCCTTTTCTTTTTCTTTTCCTTTTTTTTTCCTCTTCTCCATTTTCTCTTTTCTCTGTTCCTTTTCCTGTTTATTTATTATTTTGTTTTATTTTGACCTATAAAGGTTTTTTGTTGCTTTTGCCCTTCAGATTCTGTCCACCATCCCACTGCAGGGGACTAAGCAAGTGGCTGGGTGTGTCAGCTAGGATCAAACTACCTCACTAATCTAGAGAGACACCCGGAGAAGCTACCAAGAGAGAATGAATGACTCAAGAGGGAAAAGACAACAGAATCTGCCTCTACAGATGTTCTTGGCTTCCTATGAACTACTAGCAGATGCGAAACTTCCAGTGAAATCCACACTTTCTTTGCAGAAAATCACAGTTCTATTCTTCAAGAGTAAGCGCTGAAAAGGAATTTTTGTAAGGACAAGTCATGTGTCACTCTGTGACACTGCACATAAAATCTCAGGTAAGAATCTCTGCTTTGCGAAGCACACAGAAAGTACTAACAGTGACAAAGGATCAACTAAGAGTGCATGACAGTAAAAAAAAAAAAAAATTAAAAGTGAGTTATAACTGTAAATCTGTGTTTACATACCAAAGAGCAGCACTATCTTGCTTCACAGTGACTGCCAGTAAACTATTGTGCTCCATTTGGGAAACATTTTATTTCTTTAATATGTAAGTAATAACATACTATATATGAATAATACACCATTCTAAAGATACTAAATTGATTCTGGCTCCCAGTGGATTTCTTAGGCTAGGTAATGTCTATCTAGGCCAATAAAATGCTCAGCTGGCTTAGATGGGAATTCTTGACATGCCATCAAGGTGTTTGAAAGATCTCAGGTGATTATCCAGTAGGCTGCACTTTCCCTCTAAATTACAACTGAGCCAACATCCACTTGTGGGGTTTCTACAGCTTCTGCAAAAGCCACATTTTAAAAGTTTGTTGGAAAAATAAAATTCCATCCCACACAGAAATCCCTTCTCCCAGTACTATTTATGTCCAGTATTTTATTTATCAGAAGTTTGATTTTCAGAAAAAAAATATATTAAATAATAATCAATCTCTTAAAAAAACTTTTCAATATATCTCTTCTTTAAAGACAAAGACAAAACCTGTTCCTCTTAAATGAAAGAAAATCACTCTTTCTCACCTGCATTTTTTTTACCTCCTGTACTTTGACTTCCATCTACAGAATTAGCATCTGATCTGGATAGTGAAGCACATACATGTTAATTTACAAATGGAACGCCTTAAGCTATTGTTCCCAATTTGTGTTAATATTTTCCAGCTGGATTTCTACTTTTCTATGAAAAGTGAAAAGAAACTTCACCAGTCTCTCATTTGTTCCCATCAAAATCCCCCAAATCACTCTTTGGTGAGTAAAAATATATCAAAACCAACTATTGAGAAGATATTTAGTTCTATTTTTTTTTCCTCAGATTGTTTGCAATTTGATATTCTCTTAAGGCACTAACTGTAACGGCCTGCAAACAATTTACAAAATAAATGTACATTCTTCTTCTATAACTCCAAACAATGGATAAATTTTTCACCCTCTCTGTGACACTTGTCATCCTATAGCTATAGTAACTTAATGCTTTTTCATCCTCCATGCTCTCAAGAGTGAAATCAGGATGGACATGTTTGTCACCATGGCAGCAAAACACTACATGTATTTTAACCAAACCAGATGCAGAGTGCAAATCCCCAGATTCTTAGGTTCTAGAGAGCTTTGAGGTGATTCATATATAGTGTAAGTCCCTGCAGGAAAAAAAAGTGGAATATTTCCTTGATTTGAATGCTAAAAAAACTCCATATTCTGTATCTTAGCTTGTATTTCCACTGACTGTTGGTATATGGCTAGTTACTGTGTTTTTCCTCTCAGGGCAGACAATTAAAGCTTGTTCCAGTAAAGTTGTTTTTTGGAAGATGAGATCATTCTTATAGGAAGCTTTGCTACAATACAAGACTTTTCAGCTTGTCATAATATCACAGTACCTTTCAGAATAACTATTGGAAAAGAAGGTTGATATGATCTATGAAAACCTGGAGTAAGACTGAGTACCTCATGGTAGATGCCTTAAAAGGATTGTACAGCTGCTGGTTAAGACAAATGTGACAAGCAACAGGAATACTGAAGAGTGATCTTTTTTGAAATGCTGCCTCTTTATTCCTCTATGATGACTCAAAAGAGATAAGTGTCTCAAGTACCATTCACCTTCCTTCATGGTCCTCTTCACTGCAGCATATTTTCCTTCTGGGTCACTCAGTCCCATTAGGAAAGCATGTGGTTGACCTACAATAATACACAGTAGAGACATCTAAGTATTAGATGAAATAACGTGAAATCTGCTGAGAAGTAGGTGCAATATCTGCTCAAATCACAGAGTCAGTCTCCTACTTCCTACTTTCCCTGTCTCCCATACCTGAACAAATGTACCCCTTCTGCACAGTACAAAGTGAGTTTAGAGCTCAATGTGGCTCTGCTTTGTGCTGCTTTCCTTCAGTATGCTTTGATTGTGATTCGTGCAACATCATTTTGCTATGAGGAACTGTGATTAGGCAATACTTTGTAGACAGGATATTGTCAGGGGCTGAATCCACCTGAATGTACAAGGACAGGATTCACCTCATTTCCTACTGCATTCAGCCAAACAAGAGAGTTCTACCCTGTGCAACAGATTGCAAATCCTGAAGAAGCCTGTAGGCAACTTCTACAATCTCTCCCTGAAGCTGTCTCTGCAGGGAAGCAATGATGCTCTGTACTGTCCCAGGATTAAAATACTGAGTAGGCATAGTCTAGGTTAGGTTAGCTACTCCTACATTTATACAGTCCTAAAATTACATTTGGCCCTTTGAAGGCAATCATGAGGCTCATGTGCCCCCTGGTGAAAATGAGTTTGACACCCCTGGTCTAGGTCATTATACATTTCTTTGGAAACAAACAAATTCTCTGTTGAATATCCTTCTAGATTCCTCCCCCTCTTTCCTCCACCCCAAATATCACCAGAAATAAAAGGATCTCATAAAATTGAGAGCAGTTTTGGACTAAGTCCAGTAGTGTTGAAATAGGCGCCTCATTATTACCCACTCTGATACAGAATCATAGAATATAGAATCATTTTGTTTGGAAGAGACCCTCAGGATCATCGAGTCCAACCATAACCTAAATCTAGCACTAAACCATGTCCCTATGAGCCTCATCTACATGTCTTTTAAACACATCTAGGAATGATGACTCAAACATTTCCCTGGGCAGCCTGTTCCAGTGCTTCACAACCCTTTCCTTGAAGAAATTTTTCCTAATATCCAATCTGAACCTTCATTGGTATAACATGAGGACACTTCCTCTTGTCCTATCATTTGCTACTCAGGAGAAGAGAATGACACCCTCCATGCTACAACCTCCTTTCAGGTGGTTGTAGAGAGTGATAACGTCTCCCCTTAGCCTCCTTTTCTCCAGACTAAACAGCCCCAGTTCCCTCAGCCACTCCTCATCAGATTTGTTCTCCAGATTCCTCACCAGCCTTGTTGCCCTCCTAAGTCAACCTCATTTGCAAACAATTAGAAATGCTATAGATGGAGGATATAAAGATATTTGATTTTCCAAAACCAGCTTAAAATTTGTACTTAAGGGGGAAATTCAATGTAAGAGTGACATTCTCTGTGGTTTGTACTTCATTACCAGTATTTTCTATTTTGGCAAATTGAGAACTATCACTTTTTCCACTAGCTATTATCTAGTACTGACTTTATCACAAGCAACACTTCTTTACAAGAGCTTTAACATTATTGTTTCTGGTGTAGTATTATTGCAGTGAATGATGTTTCCTAGCATAAAAAGATCGTAAAAGAAAAGATGTATTAAATGAAATCCTAGAAATTAACATTAAAAATGCATTTTTTACTGATATTATGTTCTTGTTCTGTCCATTGATGATAACAGCTTATTGAAACTGTTAAAATAATCATATTCTCTGAGAATAAGCCATTGTAGAACAGGTAGAGAACAGACAGTCTTCCCTTGTTATCACTACAAATATCTCTTAGTTTAAGAAAAATTAAGAGAGGCTGGAAAATTCAGCCATCACTGTAGAGTAACTACAGCAAACATAAACCCAACTACTAAGTATGTGTTATCCTGTTGCAACTTTCTTAGTTCTCACTCCAAGTATGGACAGCCCTGACCTGAGCTGAAATTGGGTTCTGGCCTGTGGGAAGGGTGAGGCAAGCTCTGGAGGGCTGGTCAAGGACAGACAGGCCTGGTGGTAGCCTTGTGGTCCTGCCAACAAACTCTCCTGACAGCAAGGTGTGTCCTCACACCTTACACGGACTAGGTTTGGAAGATACTCCCCATGAGCTCCTTCCAATATCTCATTCTGAATAAGGTGATACTTTCTGGGAGGCCATAGCATAAATGATTGTGCTGTAGGAAAAGGTAAGGAGCCTGTGGGGCCATGAGTGCCTCCTGACTTGGTAAACAGCTTCACAGTGACTAGGCCACTGTATTCTCCTGCAAGGGCAGCAGCTCTTGTGTGAAACCAAAAAGTGCTGGAATGTGGCTTGAGTACTAAGGAGACCAAGTGGCAACACAGAATACTTGCAGTGTCCATGCCTGATGCAGAAAGCAGTTTTTCACTCATTTCCTTTCCAGATTTGGAACAAATTGTAAGCCCTTCACAGGTTCAGCTTGATGAATCAAGACCCTGAAGACATTCAAAGAGTGGTGGGGGCAGAGACAGGGGATGTTGGTTCTTCACTGTCATGTCTGTAATTTTCTCTTGGACTGAGATCCCTGTCCCTCTTTTTAATGAAAATTATGGGGGCTCAGAAGAAGAGGTGGAGGGGCAGATCAGGCTCTATTGCAGACTGTTCTTGATACTTCTCAAGGGTGCTTAATTTAGGATGTGACAAGGCACAGATGTTTCCGAAGGATACGATGTTTCCGAAGAATACCTTGTCTCCTGGGATCAGGGCAATGCACAGTTATACAGGCAACATGGCATGAGGGTTTCTTCAGCTTTCTTAAAGGGGAGGTTTATATTGGATATTGGGAAAAAATTCTTCACAGAAAGGGTTGTCAGGCATCGGAACAGGCTGCCCAGGCAAGTGGTGGAGTCACCACTCCTGGAGGTGTTTAAAAGGCATTTATACAAGGTTCTTAGGGACATAGTTTAGTGCTAGAGTTAGGTTATGGTAGAACTTGATGATCCTGAGGCTCTCTTCCAACCAAAATGATTCTATGTTTCTGAAGACATCAGCAGAGCTTCTGTACTCATCTGGGACTACTGATCAGAGAAGGAGACATGTTTAGCTGGGGCAAGGGTGTAGCCCTGAGACCTGAGTAGTTCAGGGTTGCAGCCTGTGGGACTGGCCAGAGATGAAGGATCTCAGAGCTGGGGTTATGCTGGGCTGAGGACAGGGCATGACTGGGAGATGTCACATTTGGTGTAATTTTGCGTAATTATGTTCCTGGGCTGCAATCATTAGAGTGGAGGAGATCTACCACACTCAATATGGCTCTTGGCAGCAGGCATGGTCAGGCACAGCCAGGCCAGTGTTCATATGAGGCAGCACCAGAACCTGGGGCACTTGAGGGCTGCGAGGGGGAAATAGCCACAAGAGGATCCCAGTGTTAGTTCTTGACCTCAGGCTCTGGATACACCCTTCCCACAAGGGAGCACAAGGTTCCCACTTAGCAGTGAAAGAGGAGACGGTGCTTCAGGGCAGCCTGGAATGATAGAAAAGAGACAGGTGGGTGTGATGGGGTGTGCCTAGGTGCCAGGGTTGGCCTAAAAAGAATCATTACACAGTAATGTTGCCCCAGGTGTTCCTTCTATCTGCTGCACTGATAGTAGTGGAATGGGGCAGGCTGCGGAGGACTCTGGGCCCATGGACTGGGGTGGGGATCCCTGGAGAAGCTGTTGGTGTCACTCTGGCTAAAAGGCCAATTAATTTTATGAAAATGACACTGGTACTGGGCTGGAGCTCTGTTCTCAGGAACTGGACCCAGGGAAATTAAAAAAAGGTTCATTTTATGATTACAGATGTCACTGAGCAAAGAAGCAGAAACTGTTCCAAATGAGGACAAAGGCTATTATGGTTTTGCTATTACCTTACTATGAATATTTCACATTCATAAGTTCTGAGAAAATTCCTTCACATTTTTTAAGTGCAAACTGACTGAGCGTTCAGGGGAGCCACTTAAATTGAAACCATTCTTTAGCTCATAATGTAACCAGAAGAAACATCAAACACTTTTGCTTATTAATGCAGGATTTTTAACATGAAGGCTTGCTCCATCTTCACCATTTATCAATCTGTCCATTTAGTCTGAACATCCACACAGGGTAATGTTATATTCTGCCTTAAATTTCTATGTTGCCATAGTAAAGTAATGTAAAGACTTCTACCCTTCTATCAAAGCATTCAGAAATGCTTTGATGTGCTTCAAAGATAAGAGCACTTCATTATGTTCATGAAGACTAAAAGTGCTCTACTATCACAAGAACTCCTAATATGACGGTTAAGTGAAGCTCAACATTAGTTTCAAATGAATAAAAGGACTTGCTGATGTCAGGTCATTGTTCATATTTACCCTCTTCAAGTCCCTGGTTCTCACCAAAAATGCTTACATCTTTAAAAAAGATCAGGTTTTGTTTCATAGCATGTCACAGGATTACACTGACTTTGATTTCTTGCAATAGGATAAAACATTTAAGTAATTAAATGGAGATAAAAGACTTTCAATCTACTATTCATAAAGCCACTCTTTTGTGTAGAGGACATAGATTAGAAGTTCTCTTGAACCTTGCATTTTTAGAGTCTCTGGAACAGCTTTACACTAACTTAGAACTTGTCTGGCATTATCGTGTTCATTTATACTGGTGTATTAAGGGAATCTTTGTTACATAGGAAGGGAATTTCACTATGCAGGAGAAAACAAAGCATAACAAAGGCTTTCACCCTAACTAAATGGCACACATACTTTTTTGTCACTATGTCAGTAATTTTCACGCTCTAATGAGAGGAAGTGGGAGAATTTTTGTACTTAAAAAACCTGTTTATACCTACTCTACCAACTTACAAGATTTCGTTACAATTTTTATTCTCCATTTGCTAAATATCATACAAGCAGGGAAATGAACCGGGAAATAAGAAAGCCTCACCCCTTTTGCAGTGAGGACTATAAAGACATAGTCATCTCTTTTCTTGGTTCTCCTTCTCTCCTTTCAACAATTTTCTCCCCTACTGTTTATTTCCCTGATATTCACACATCTCCTGCTGTCCCCAGAGTCCCTCGTTGACAGCAATATGTTACGGCTGAATCCCTTAAACTGCTTCCATTTCTCTCATGTGACATTCTTTAAAGAACTGCTTTACCATACAGTATTTGTGCCATATAACCATATCTATTATGGTCATGTTTAAAAGACAATTGAAAGTGAATCCGATAGTAACAAAGCTAAAACTGCATGCACTGTGACTATACCTACTGTTTTACACAGGAACATTTATAATGAACTATTCTAACTGAATGTGCTAGATTTTGTAGGATTAAGCACAAAGCCAAAGCACCAAGTTATTGATTAAGAAACTAATATATCCAGACATGAAGTTATATAAAATAAAAAGCTAAATGGGAATATATGTAAATGTTGAGATACATAGGTTCCAAATCAATCTTTGCTGGTATCTAGACTAAGCAAAAAATTATTGAAAGTTCAAAATACTTTAAAAAAAGTCTTAAACTGCTTCAAAATAAAGTTTTTCTCCATTTCCTACTTAATTCTTAGTTCTTAACTTTTTATGAAGTTCCCATTTTCTGAAATCATGAAGTAGTGATCTCCAAGTGTTTCTTCCTTTGACATAAGATATACAAAAAACTCCTGACAAACTTTCTGTATATACCTTTCATCATTTTACATGATTCTATTATGCCATTGTGTAAGCACTTCTTTTTTAGGCCAAAGTTAAAAATAAAAAACTTCCAGCCTTTTCAGTCTTTTCAGATAGTTTTCTTTATCTAACTTTCGAACTGATATCTGAGGTGGAATGACCAGAAAATATTACATAGAATATCCTTGAGTAGATACAGTACATAATTTGCTCTTTATAAATGTTCCACATGCTGTTTTCCATCCTATTCCTTCTACAGGCTGACACGTTTACTTTCCAGGTCATAGACATACACTGAGCAGAATGGGTGGTTCTCACAGACCTGACATGAGAGAGAGCAGTTTCATGTAGCAACTGGCGTGTCCCTGAGTGCTCACCAAGAAGCCTTTGTACTCCCATCAGTGTGTCTCTGAGATGCTGCTGATAGAAAATGAGATCAAGGTAGCTGTTGGTAGAAAATGAGATCAAGGCACGCTATGGCTGCTCATTCCGTCTTTGACATCCCATCTTTCCTTCCTTTCCTCATATGTATGTGCATTATGTATCAATGAATATATTGTGTGCTATTAGGATAACTGCAGACAGCAAAGGACAAATTTTCAGAAGAGTACTCTGCCTTCCTATTACTCTAAGTGTATTTCTTACTCTGAGAGATGCACAGAAAAAAAATTTGAGAAGAAAAGTCAATAAAAGAAGGAACTCAATGACTTTGTGTAAGGAGGTGTTAACTAACAGTGCACTGACTAATACTTAAATTACATCAACAGCTAAAGCCAGACTCAGCTCATCTAATTTAGACACTTCTCTATGGTATCTAGATGAGATGAACCTGAGTTTCAGTGCAGACTAGATAGAAGGTACCTTATTTAATTTTCCAAGCTTGACAGTTTATGAAGAAAAAAAAGTGAAATCATTAGTATGTAACAGTTTCCTGCATAACAAAATAAGTTAACCAAATAAGAACACCTAATGTATTCTAGAACAGATTTCTGAAAGACTAATAAACAGGTAAGAAGTTGATCCGCATTTGTCACTACATGGTTGTATATTTCTGGAGAATTCTGAATGTTTCATATATAATAGATACGTATATTAACCTGACATAAATATACAATGAAGAAACACACTCTTAGAAAAGGACTTATCTGAAGTCTATGTCTGCTGCTTAAAGATACATCTTTGCTAGCTGTCTATATTCTCTTTATATACTGTGAATCTTGCATTAGGTATTGTGAAAAGAATTAAGTATTTAATCTCATTCTGAAAAAGACATCCAAAATTGGTGAATCAGAGCCTTTGGTGCTTGTATCTTTCTAGCAAATAAAATGGTAGTCTAAGGAGACTAGCACGGTTGTATTCAAGATACACATGCAAGATGCCTACAGTTAGGTAAAATGAATTTCTACCCCACTGACTTGGATGAGGTCCACTTGAACAATGAAACTGAAACTTCTTAAGAGGCCATCTAATGGAATTTCAGGCTATAGTATCTGCCAGTAATAATTTCAACAAATTATGTCAGTTTTATTTTGCTTTGACCTTGTCACTGCAATTCTGTGCTTATTAATCAGAGATCTATAATGTTTGCTGTTTAAATCAAATATTTTGATTGCATTGTTGCTCATGAGACCTACTAAGAGGGAAAAATGCCATTACATGTCCCTTGGGGAGAGAGGAAATGATGTTGGCTGCATTGCATGTCTTTGTACATGAGGCTTTAAGAAATGAGTCGTCACATGCTCATGTGCATAGATAGGGTAGAGTCAAATACTTGAAGGCATTTATGCTTGTAAAATCATTTAAATAAATAGGATTTATGTAAATTTAATAATAAACTGAGTTCAAAGGCTGAATTCTATGGTTCATATTAAATGCAAGCTAGCATGGTGCTAATCTTCATGGAGCTGGAAGAATAAAACCATGAAAAACAGTTAAGCCTATGGAGGCATGTGGGACTTAGCAACTCATACATTTTTGGAGGTCTGTTTTTTTTTTGCTTATTTCACATTAAAATTCACTTCCATTTTATTTTGTTTGAAGTAAGGCTGTCAAGGTACTCTCTTCTTGTCTTTTAACCCCAGTGAACAGGTCAGCTCCACACAGCTACTTGCTCACTCACCTGCAGTGGGATGAGAGAGAGAATTAGAAGGACAGAAAACTCATGGTCTGAGATAAGGAGAGTTTAATAGGTAAAAAAAAAAAAAAAGCCACATATGCAAACAAAGCAAAATAAGGAATTAATTCACTAATTCCCATCAAGAGGCAGTCATGGTTGCTTGGGAAGGCAAAAGGACTCCAAGGTCCTCCCGTCCTCTTCCTTCCCTCAGCTTTTATTGCTGAGCACACTGTCTCATGGTCCAAACTGTCATCTGGGATCAGCTGTCCCAGCTGTTTTCCCTCCTAAATTTTTTGTGCATAGCCAGCCTATTTGTTGGCAGGACAATGTGAGAAACAGAAAAGACCTTGATGCTGTGTAAGTGCTGCTCAGCAATAACTAAAACATCTATATATTTCCAAAACATAACACCGTGACAGCTACTATAAAGAAAATTAACTATCCCAGCCAAAACCAATACACCTCTGCAGTCATGTTTGTGGTGTACTTCACACAGAGTTGCAGAAACTTGCCATGCTTTTATCTGTTAGAAGTAAAACAACAATGGAGAATAAATCTAAGACTGTCATAGTTCAAGTGTGAGATTATTATGTCAAGTCACCATGGACCAAAACAACCGCACATAACGAGATGGACTTTGAAACAGACACTAAGGGAGTTGTCTGGTTTCTGGATGCTCTTTTTTTATTTAGAACTATAGATGAAATAGCAGTTTAGATACTGAGACCTGTTGTTACATTGTGAATTATATGCATCATATGAAAAACAACATACGTTTTAATTGTAGCTACCAGATTATCATTCCAAGACTTTGCTAGATATTTGAACTCCCAGTTCTAGGCACAGAGTAAACACCATTTAAAAGCTACACCGTGCTGTGAAGAAGTGAAGGTGTAAAAAGAGAAGTTAAAAAGTTGTTGGAAGAGCTGTGAATAACCACAGGTCTCTTTTTCCTAGGCTATGAAGTGACAATGCCTACAAAGACAGATATTACTCTGTATACATATATGTTTAAAAGTGTTTAGTGAATACAGATCAGTACCATGCAGCTGTATTTTAGATTACAAATGTTATATAAATATGTTCATGATCAGAAATCATAAATGAAGCAATGACTTCTGACTGTGTAACTAATGTGTGTCCTGTTGATTCAATATGTGCTGCTTAAACACTTTGGTTCTTCCTTGTGCCAAAACCTACTTTGTGCGTGATAAAGTCCACTGCATCAGAGAAAGAGATAAAACCAACCATCAAGCTGGGTGCACCTACATTTCAGGGAAAATACAGTGCCACTTTTTGACAAATGAATCTTTATCTGATTCAAGACAATGGAAAAGCTCTATATTGTCCATTAGATGGAATCAGGAAAATTTTGCCTAAGATATACAAAGGTATTTTCAGTCCTAAATTCACTGAAATCAAAGGAATTAGAAATCTGAATGTGCTTGCGGTTCTTACCTGTGGTCTCTCTTTGTAAACCCAATTTTACTTGAAGTGCTCTGCGTATAAAGCACTTATCTATGCTTCCTCTGAAATCCTCAATGGTAATGTTAGATGACCCATATGTTCAGTGAAGCATGTCCTACATATCTCCTGGTCTCTTACCTTTGAGAATATTGGTAGGAATAGTTGCAGGATGAAATTTCCAGCCTTCAGGGGAAGGCCAAGAGAAACTGAGAGCAGTTTCACAGGGGTAGCCTGCATTTGCCTCAGTCCACGGAAGAAACCATGTGTCAGCTATAAGGTTGGTAAGAAAAAGTTTTAGCTAGCTCTCTCAAGGAATGAGAGTGTGCTCAGGGACTTTGAGCAATGACAAAGTCCCAGACTGAGCTGTGTGCTTAATTAATGCTATAGACTACAATAGAACATATATTTGCTATTTACTTCTAATTGCAACAAGTGTGCAAGTGATCACCTTGATTGTCTGGGTACTGTTAAAATCTTCTTTTGTCACTTCCAATACTTGCCATTTAATGTGCTAATATATGGGAATTAATTAATCTTCAGTTTCATTCACAGTAGCAGTTTGATAGTCTGTCCCTGAAAAATTCCGACACAGGCTGTGCCCCATGTAGCGATGATCTTCCAGAATTACTGCTGTGGGGGTAGAGGGGGAGGAGGAGAAGGAGCTTTCTTCCCTGAATCACAACAAGCTGAGTAAAAGGACTGCCATCATGGTTTTAAACCTTGCAAATTAGTTTCAAAACTGAAAAAAGTGGACTTCTTTACCCTACCTGTGATTAGATTATGACTCTTTGGCCTATCACATCTGAATTCTTTCTTTAATAGGCTTACTGTTGTAAACGTGTGTTTGATTCACTTTAACTGTTAATCCAGTTTCTTACTAATACAATTACATTTATTTCAATGTCTTTATAACCACAAAGTAGAAAAGAGTATTCATGAAGAAAGAACCATTATCCATGCAGCATGGAATGAATCACATAAAGTCGGATATAAAGCCTGGAAAACACATGCCATTCTGTTTTTTACTTACTTAAAATTCACTTTTTTTAGATATTTGACACTCTAAACTTCTGCTAAAATGTAAAAGGAAATTAATTTAAACAGCCACAATTGTTATAATATGTTGTATGTAAACCATACAAATTATAGTATGACTGCAGATGACCTATAACATGTATGTGTATAGAAAAACATGATGGAATGCTATATAAGAATAAGAAGTTGGCACTGGTGCAAGGTACAGTGAAGACTTTAAAGACACAAAGCACCAGTGCTGAAATGATAGTAAGAAGATCAAAGTCAGATGCATTAACAACACCTCTGGGATGTTCATAAGAGTCTAAATGTCTAATTTAAAAGTAATACACTGCTACGACATAAAAAGAAAAAATTCACAAATGGTTAATGATTTGAATATAGCAAAACTTGGGGCTAGGTCAAGACACTAGGGCTTAAGAAAAATAAATTTATTTTTTGCTTTGTAAAAAACTTCCTCTGTTTCTGAGGAAGCAAATTACTTTGAGTTATCATAAAGATATTTTAAAATAAAATTCAGTGTAAGCTTTTTTAAAATTTATTTATTTTTATTATTTTTTCCCCTAAATACGGGGTTTAGGATCCTTTACCACAGGAATGAGTACTCTGTAAGACCCAAGAGTTAAACAAACAAACATTGTCATTGTTCTTAGGTTACTTACTCAGTAATTTCCAGTATTATTTCAATGATTTTCAGTTAGGTAGTACTCTTCCAGTAGATTATGTGTGATTTAAATGTATACAACAATTTGGATCACTAGTATAGTAAATATGTTTTCATTATATAATGTGAAACATGCCTTCCTATATAAAAAGTATACATATGATTGTAAGTTGTTACACTATAAAGACTATTATATGCTGTGAAATAGTATTTTTTTAAAAAAACACCTTTAAAAATTATTGTTCAGACATTAAGATTTGTCTGGAGTTTCTGTGTATAGAGGGGTACATATAGTATATACATGGATAATAGAAAAGGAAAAACATTCCATCTGGTGTGATATACATTCTAGTATATTTTTTTTATTCTAAATAGAATTTATGTATATATATATATATACTAGAAAGTCACAGTGACACAACACTTTGTGCCCTAAGGAATGCTAGTAGGAAAGGCAGAAGCTAAATAACTTTGGAAAACTAGATAATGTGTACTGCTCATTTCTGATTTTCATTGCCAAATTACATTGGTAGCCAGCCCTATATGACGAAATTTGATGGGATCTGCAAAGATGCTCCTTTTGCAGTTAAGAGCACTTTTTCAGTCCCCAAATGAATATTTTTCCAGGCAGCTGTCTGGAATAAAAGTTTCTTTGTCTTGTTTATTTATGTTTACATCAGCTTAACTTTTTTTTTTTTTTTAAGCATCCACCTCTAGGTTCTTGCTGTCTGGTTGATGATAATGATTGATTTTCTCCATGTCTTCCTCACAAAAAATTCAATCTGTGAGATCTGAAGATTTTGAGATCTGAAGATGATTAATTGAATATAGGGGACTGCACAAGAACAAGAGAAAACCCAAAACAGGATCAGGAGTTTTTAAAAGTAGTTTTCTGAGCAAAAGGTTAGAAAAAATAGAGGTAGTCAAAAGACTTGAATTAATGCACCAAAATAACCTAAAACAAGTGTTTAAAAGGAGAGGCACAACATAATGTGTTGTAGATACAACAGCTATAACTATGGTGCTGTAGCCGTGATTAGTCATGAGGAGCTACAAGTCACTGACACCTTAGAATGTGAGTATTGTGGATTTACAGTGGTATTGGATTTGAATAAAGCACTGTTACCACAGAGCTCCTAAGAAAGTCTTATTAGCAATTCTTCTGAGAATCTTTGTTAAACTTCATATAATTCTTGCTTGTCCACTCTTCCAGCTTGTCTAGATCCGTCTGTAAGATGGGTGTCTCTTATGACATGTCCACCTTATGACCTAGTTTAATGTCATCACCAAACTTGGTGAGAGTGTTTTCAATCCCATCAACCAGATGATTTATGAAGATGTTGAACAGCATTTATGAAGATGTTGATTGAGTTTAAGGTTAGGCTCAACTGTATTTTTTGTTTGGGAAACTCATCCGAATACAAGTTTTGTTAAGAAGAAATGTCAAGGGTTTTGATTGCGGGGTGACAATAAAACCCTGGCAGATGTATTGTTAACCTCCTCTCCCCCACCTTCTCCCTTTTGCCCCTCCCTCTCTCCCCTTCCCACTCAGCACAGGCGATCGGGAGGGAAAGAAGGACAGAAAGAAGAGAGTTGGAAAAATTAAAAATGTTTTACTAATGCTACTAATAAGAATAGAGAAAATAATACAAAATATACAAAACCAATCTTGAAAGTCTCAGCAACTGCCCGAAAAGGGACGAGATCCTCGTGATCTCCCACTTTTATAGGAAGTATTCATGTGAATGGAATGTTATACACCGTTGGTCAGTTTCTTGGTCACCGGTTTCTCGTTGCCCCTCTCGCGAGATGTGAATCTCTGCTTATCAATAACTTCGCATTCCATTGCTAGGTTTACCAAAACATGTGTCTGGTTCTCCAGGAAAATGCAGCTAATATGAAGGCTTTAGCTGACAGGCAAATTCACTAAAAGAGAAACTTTTTTTTTTAACAAAACCAGAACAAGAAAAAAAAGTTATTTTGTAACTTACAGCTGCTACTTCTAAGTGAGACCATGTATGCAGGGGTAACATTCTCTGTTCATGCCACTTTTTAAATACATTGCTTCATCAAACATGCTCAAAGATTTCTACCTTACTATGAAAGAAATATAGTAATGTGTAAGATTTCCATTTCCTTTATTAGCAGTTGATGAATGGGTTAGATGAAGTAAAGAAAGAAAGTAATTCAAAATACTTCCAAATTTGTGAGTGTATGTGAGGTTGCTACATGATATAAATTTTCCAAGTCATGGTTTGTTTTGGTTTTTGTTTTTTTTTTTTTTTTTTTTAAATTTCTTTCTTTCTATTAAAACAGAAATAATTAGTCAAAATGGCAACTCCTTTCCCCAGCGGACTCAGTTGCTCATATTCTTGTGTTTTGTAGTGAACTTGTGGTATCATTTGGCAGCTTTAAAGAAGAGTAATAGCCAAGCTGGAAACACATGCCAGCTACAAAATACAAAACTACAGTATATTAATCTGCTAACCTTTGCACTGAGAAAAAAGCTGGTGCTCTTTATTTATAAAAGCCTATCAGCAGCACCCCACTACACTGTTATATATAGTAAGTGCTGTATATATCAGTTGATCTCTGTGTATAGTTTATGGCATCTAAGGTGTAGTAAAAGGATATATCAGGGTTTATCATCTGCACCCTGCTGGTCACTTGACAGGCATTTCTGTTTAAGATATATGTCAAGGAGTAAAAAGAAAGTGTATTGAAAGAAGAAAGGTATCTATTAAAACAGTACAACTGGCAACATCTGGGAAGCCTATCAATAGAATTTTATAGCTTGCATTTGCTTGAAGTTAAGGTTTATTACACGAAATGTGTGGTAAAAGAATTATATCATTTCTCACTCAATTGTTAGAGCAGAACATAAGGAATGTGTTGTATCCATTCCTACAATAAAAACCACTTCTTTATATATAAATATATATACACACCCACCCCAAGTGGTTCATCTGGTTTATGTGTGCTAAGTAGTGAATAAAACCAGATATGAATCAAAATGTAATGTCCATATATACTTTTTTTTTTTTTTTTTCCAAGAGAGAAAAGAAGAAAAACTCAAAAGTTCTTGTACAGGAACATTATACATCAATATCCTTTGTACTGTGTGTATATTAGTTCACAATTGTTAGAAATGTGATATCCCTTTTTCAAAAAAGGATGAATGAATAGAACATATTAGGTAGCATGGTTGGAAACAGAAAGCTGGAGATACTTGTTGCATGCTAGGGGAAAAATATGGAGAGTTATAAAAGTTTGTTTTAAGGACAATCCCTCAGAAAAGTTCCTTATCAAATACCCAGAACCCTCTTATCATCTAACTTAAAATGTTAGCAACTTCTTTTGCAAAAGTGACATTCACACTACAACTTAAATTACATTTTAACTATGTAGGCATGACACACTTGTTTCCTTTAATTTCAGCAGTCATCATCAAGACGCAATTTTCCTCTGCCTTGAATGTTCAAATATGTCGAAATTTGTCTTCTTTCTCTGTGTATAAACTGAGGATGAGGAAACCTTTACTAGCCCCAGGACCATACTTTGCACTTTGGAATGAGACACATTTCAATGCATAAAAAAGTGAAAACAGAATAAAACAAATGGCTACTCTGATCCTGTTAGGCATATCCTTTATCAATGTCAACATTAACTCTTCCACCCCCAAATTTTATCTTTTAGAAACTTCTTCATCATTAGGACATCTACAGATTTTAGTAGCTAATTGATGTGATGTTTCATGTAGCTAAGACAGTACAAAATAAAAATCCGTGCCCTGACAGTGCAACAGATGAAAAAATTAATTCTAATTTATCTCTTGTATAGCCAAGTAAAATAAATATATTTCTTCTTACACGCACACTTAAAAGGCAGCATATTCTTTTTCTGGTTATTTTTTTTTTTTAAGGGAGAATGTTGTAGACTGTAGTCAAACAAGCCCATCTCCTCCCCTCCTCTCCACCCCCCCCCCAGTCTCTACATGTATCTTGCAGGTGGAAGTACTTAAGATCCCATAGTTGCTGGTAATTATCTGACATTGTATTAGTCTTATTTTGATTTGTTGCCACAAAGCTTTCCACAGTGTGAAGTAATTTGGAGTTTAGTATGGGAGAGGCACAAAGATACAACATTTCAAATAGTAGCATTCATGCTATAGAGTAGTTCGTGAGCTGTCCATTTTTGTCTGAAATTTTTCCAGAATGATTTTTGATACCCTTGACATTATAGTACTTCCTATATCATGTCTTAGTTTTATCTTTAGATTAATAGAGGGCTAGTTTGGTTTACTTTATATGGAGAGAAAAATCTCATTATACACTGAGAAGATGAGTATTGCTGAAATTAAAGATAATAAGCCAAAGGCATCAAGCTATCAGCTGTCTGAAAAGCTAAGATACTGACATTTCCGAACATCAAAGCTTGGTCTAAATTGTCCCTATTATTTCTCAGTTTAAAAAAAACCCACTCTGAGCACTATCTTTGTCAGGAAATTACAGTTACCATAATTTCCACTTTTTTGCATCTTCACACTATGACTATGGACAGTGCTTCCTGAAATTGTTTGACTAGTAATAGAGACTAGTTTCCTGACTCTCTTAAATTGTGTAAGGGTGGAAATAGTTTGATTATTTATTAAAAGGGAAAATGTATTAATGAAGGAATAATACTGCACCATACCATGAAACTTTGATTTTCACTTTTATCAGTAGAAAAAAAAAAAGTTCAACATCTTGAATGATCAGAGAAACAGTAACTTTAAGGTATACATTTCATTTGCTTGCTGTATATTCTCTGGGCCTAAAAAAACCCACATCATTTAGCAATTGCAGAGCTTCCACTATCAGCTTTCGAAGACTAACTTAAATTTATACATATAAATATATGCAAAGAAGATCATCATCTATATTCATGAAGGTGGTTTCCACAGATAATACCCAATGCCTTCCAGAAAATACAAATAGCCATGACAGGTAATCCAATACACAAGACTAACATGATTCTTAGGTTACAGTTAGATTCCCACTTGCCCTTATCTCAGTAAGGGTATGTGAAAGGTATATTTTCAATTTACCCATGCATGACATCAAAAGATTTATGGGATTTAAAAATTATTAATTTTAACAAATATTAGACATTTTGATACCTCAGACATGAGGTGATCATTATATATTCATATATTTAAAGGAGGATCTACCAGTTGAAATTTGAGTGATCATTGTGGTTGCTTAAATTTTTAAAGGTCACCCCTGGCAATATATGTTTCAGTGTCTTGCCTGGAGGTCATTTTCAGAAGGTTTCAGATTTTCTATACAACTTTGTACTCAAACTAGTCATGACTGTCAAGGGAAATAAATGACCTAATGTTTTTTGCTATCACTTGGTGTGTAATACATCAGTTAGAAAAAAAAAAACAAAACCAAAACAACAAAGAAAAAGAAGGTATAATTGGTATGATTCACCTCATCCAGGATGATGATACCCTACTTTATTGTTAGAAGGAGTATGCGTAAAACTCCTTTACAAAGAAGAACAACACCACCAAAAAAAAAATACATAGACATGTAGTCCAGTCTTTTATTTCATGGCATGAGTATTTGTTAAATTGCTACAATCCTACACCAAGTTCTTCAATAATGGACTTTGATTTTAAACACAGAAAGATTGGTTAAAATCACTGATTTATTCAGGATTGTTTTGTCAAGTACAAACCATTTGGCTCAATACAAGGACAGCACAAAGAAGCCAAGTGTCCTCTAGTGCACCCAAGGTCAGACTGGACAATCCTAGCAGTCTCTTCTTGACTTAAATGAATCCAACTGAGGAATAAGACCAGTAACAAGAGGTTAAGACAAAGGAGGAACTAAGAAGGACAGAAAAGGGGAAAATTAGAAGGAAAAACTCTACAAAGCTGCATTCCTAGTCCAGTCAAACTGCCTGCCAGCCTCTCACAACTCCAAACATGTACTGTGCCACTTAAGAAGTGTCTGCCTACAGCTTTATGCAAAAGGACTTACATAATTATGCTTGCCTAAAAAGACAGCAATTCCTTAACTGATGCACAGCCTATTTCTGTGTTTCCAGTTCATCAGCATTATTTTTGCACTTAAAGTTTGGAAAAAATACTTTTTCTCCTTTTTCAGACTTTATGAAGATTTTTGGCATACCCTAAAACCATAACCAATTTCTCTTTCTTCAAGTACATGTTTAATAACAAGCTTCACCTCCAGAAGACAACTTCTAATGAGATTGGCTCAGTTTCTTTGTCAATATTAGTGTTACATCTCCAGTAACTTTAAGCATTTTCATGTAAAGATTTTATATTGGAGTGCAGGAGGATTTGAAATTGTTTTTAATGAGAAAGCCCCAGATATTATATCCTATTAAAAAAAAAAAAAAAAGTTTGTGTCTAGTAATGGCAAATAAGACAGCTTGAAGCATATTGTCCCTCAGAAATGCTATGTATGTTATTTTGGTTAGACATGAATGGAATTTGAACTCATATAGAAGATCATGGTAAGCAAACTATGTGACTGATAAGACATTATAATGGAGCAGCGCAGCAAGAACACATTGTAAATATCAGTTTGTTGACTGTGGAATTCCAGGTGAGATGTTTAAAGATAATTGTTTAGGTCTCACTTTTTTTCAAACTTTTTCATTGGTATTTATCTGTTTGAATATACCACGTAAAGCCTAATCAAAGTAAAATGGGTTGCAATAAAGGTCCATGTAAATAGTGAAGACTTTGACCAAAACAGTGTGCTAGCATATATTGGTAAAAAAAATGAAAATTAGCTCGATAAGGTGAAGGACATATATTTAGAGATTTATGTTTTAGTTTTAGTA
Organism: Streptopelia decaocto; assembly: GCF_964273445.1. Taxonomy (NCBI): domain Eukaryota; kingdom Metazoa; phylum Chordata; class Aves; order Columbiformes; family Columbidae; genus Streptopelia; species Streptopelia decaocto. Next base: position 99,687,009 of record NC_138663.1, on the reverse strand, counting down.
CTGAGAACTAGTCAAGATGTGAGAATGAAATACGCAGAACTTAATATCCTCTACTATTTTTTACAAAAGGTTATATTCTAAGACGAGACTATCTCATTGTTAGGATACCATTTCTGCCAGGAGACATATCAGCCTAATGTTAACTTGTAACCCAATTTGCATACTCTTCCAAGAAAATATATTTTTCTTTACTGTAAGATCTCTCAAAAGCTAAACTTGCTCAATTCATTCTCCAGTGCAGCTTTGGAGGAAAGCAGAGGCATCTGAAAAAGGATGTTGCTTTTCCACATGTTTCACTAAGATTAACCGCAAAAGAATAAATTTGAGATTATTAGCGTATATTAATCATCCACATCCATCCCTTCTGTGTGTCATATATTAATATATATTGATATAAATGCATCCTGACATATAAAATGGTAGTTGTTCCCCATTGTCCAAGAATGAAATTTGGATTTCTTGATTAATTTAAACACCCATTATTCTGTCTTTTCATCTCAGCGTGGCAGGGGATGTGCTGAAAGGCTGAAGATCCTCCCTGATACACATGACTTTCCTGAAAACAGAAACCCTACATAAGAAGATAATATAATACTTTATTTGTGATTTTTTCAGTTTCTAGGGAGGAAAATCAGTCAGAACAGTCTTCGGAACCTTTCTGTGATGGACTACTATATTCAATAATTGTTAAAATGTTAGAAACTCCAGTTCTAATACTACATATTTACATGCAGTATAACTGCAAACTTTTTTATTAGCTTGCTACTTGTCCCTCAGGATTTTTTGCTCACTTGTGAGGATTCAAGTCAGATTAGAGCTCACCATTAAGTTAGATATCTGCTCTTTAAAAAGCACAACTTACTTATTGTTCAGCGTCATGAGCCCGGCTGATGAAAATCTCCCTTGGGTAATGAACAGAAGGTAAGGATGACATAATAATTTGTAATCATCGGTTGCGTTAGGCTTTCTCTGCACAAGAAGACCTACATGAGAAATACAGTGTTAGTGGTTTATGTAGCAGATAATATACCGCACATCTCACACAAAGGCAATGAGAGAACTGTCACTTAGAAGCTCATGTTACTAGATTAACTGACTAATGCTGTGTTAGAGATATTTGTAATGCTGCCTGGCTTCAGGCTGAATCTGCTGATTGTCTGTTTAGAAAAAACACATGACAAAATTTTGCAAATAATAATCACATAAACTCTATGGGCCTATTCCTTCCACACCTTATTCGGAGAAACTGTCTCCACTTTTTCCTCAAAGAAATCAGGGACTGATTTTATTGTTATTGTTTTCACATAGAACCACCTCTATTCTATCTTACTAACTGTCACATTGTGATATATCATATTTTATTATAAAGTTTCTTTAGTCTACTCGTGCATAAAGTAACCCTCTGCCAGTTCTGGACAATTTCATTCTGTCATGTAATTATTCCTCTGTTCTTATTTCTTACTCTGATTAGAGAAGCATGCTTTTAATTTCATCATATACTAAGAATGGGAAAAGTTATTTTTAAATGTAGAAAATATAACAAATTATAATCACTTGGGACAAAAATCAGAGAGATGGGTGTGTCACAGAATTTGTTTTGCAACATGCAGAATTTTTTTGTTTGGTTGTTTTTAATATTAACTGATTTTACCTTTTCTTGATATTAGTGTGGAAAGCAAAGACCAAAATGTTATTTTGAACACAGTGAAAAATGCAAGTGATTCTTTTAGAATGAAATATCCTCTTAAGGTTATATTTAATATATAATTACATTGAGATGATTGAGAACTATTTTAAATACAAGTAAACAAAGAATCCAGATATTTGGGAGGGCAGGGCTTGAATTACAATGTTCTGCCAATCATAGTCATCATCTAAACTTCTCTTGTTATTAGATGAAGGAACAGAAAATTCTTAGGTGATGATCAAATAACATGATTAAGAGATGAGAGAGAGGAAAATGGGAGTGGTGTGAAATTAAAGAAAAAGTTGTAATCCTGGTTATAAACTTGATAGTTGTTTGGCTATTCATATATTATGTAAATCTATTATTCTGGTTTTAAACCATGTATTCCATATTTGATGCTTAAATTATATTCATAGTGTTTATATATTTCAAGACTAGATAGAAATAATTTTAAAGGCAGAAGTCTTTTTCTTTCTAAACCATTCTTCAAATTTATGTTCAACATCACTGAATGAGTTTCTACTGCAGCATCCATCCTGCACCAATCTTATAACATCATCTGAGACTTCATTATCTTCATATTTCCACAATATACCTCATCTGATTCCAGTTGAGTCAAGAACTAAAACTAAACCAAGTGACAATAAGACCCCTCTGAATTGAGTCTATAGTCCAGAACCAAACCTGCTAAAACAGAATTCATTTCCAAATTTGTATTGAACTCCAGAATGACAACTCTGGATTAGTTCAAACACTTACATTTTCAAAATTAATTATTACGGTCATTCAGTCTCTCTACATGTTACTGTTCGTGTTCCCCTGATCACCTGAACAAACTAATCAGGGATAACTGCATTAAATCACTGTGCACTCAGAATTAATATTTTTACATGTTAACTTTTTATAAACTCTAGCTTTCCTTTTCTGCTGTTGATTAGAATTAACAGCCATGCTTGCTGAAAACAGAAAACTCATGCTGTTTATAACAGGAGCTACAGGCAGTTATTGTATCTCAGAATGAAGTCATGTTTGAGCAGTCAAAAGCTTTACTGCAGCGAAAATTTCTTATCATCACTGACAGACAATCACACAGCTGACAGTGAGCCAGGAACAAATATTTCCCTTAACTAATCAAGTGAAAGCTGGAATATACATCACCGTTTATACTGTTCTTTGTTCTTAATAGAACCATTAATATGGTATAGAATACAATTGTTTTACTTGAAACATGGCATAGCTTTCTGGCAAGAATTCACTTGAATATAAGTATTGCACTTACTACACTATTTAAGCATCTTCACTAATGAGCTAATATTCCTCAAGCTATTCAAGCATATGGAGGTCATTACTTACAGTTGAGTTTATGGAGGGCTTGCTGTTTTCCATCCATAGCTGTTGTAAAGTGAGATGGGCTGTGGAGGAACCTCCGATGCGTCTGTAGACTTCGCATGTACCAGCCAGAAAGTTTTCCCTGTTTTCTGTGCATGCTTAAGAGTCCCAGGGGGCAGTAAAAGTAAAGCAGGTTGTAAAATACAATGTATGGATAAATTTGCTGTTGCAGCATGTATGGATTACATAATGACAGACACCAAATATCTGACAGGAAAGGAGTATCAGCTAGGTGCCCAGTCACCTTGTGATACAGAATTTTTCTACTTTTTCTCTGTTCGCTTATCATACTCCTATAATATACTGTAGTGAAAGTGGGAAAAAACAAACAAACAAACAAACACAAAATATACCCATGTAACCTTGTTTGTTTACAGTTTTTATTTGCTTCTTAAGCCATGCAGAAAAAAATATAAGAAGTGATTTTTTTGTTTTGTTTCCTTTGTTTTCTGTTTTAGTTTCCTTGAAAGTATGTTTTATTTTACCTTTTTGTAGCAATTATGCCATTATTTGTCTAGACCCACAATTTTTTAACTTCAAAATGTTTGCTTAAATCCCACTGCAGTCCATGGACTAAACACATTAAGAGTGCTTAATTACATGTTTTGCTGAACTGGATCTTTAATTGCTAATCTTTCAGTAAAGTTTTATTGACATCCCTGTATGTTTGAAAGAGCTAGTTAGGTTTTCAATGTAAGACTTCAGTTCCAGGAGAATTTCTGAAAAATTGCCTACATTAAAGCATTGAGGTAGGATTAATTATTAAGAATTTAAGACAAGACTGAACAGGGAACAATAAAACAGAAACCCTATGTCTTTCCTCTGGATTTCTTCCAGTTCTAAGAAAGGTGAAGTATACAAACAGTACATTATTTCGCCTATGGATTTCTCCAACATCTGTTTTCCCTCATATATGGTGAAGTAACTTTATGCCTGGTAAAAGCAAGAAGCTGAGGAGGTTTTTTTGTTTGTTTGGTGGTGGTGTTGTTTTATGAACAGCGTCATCTTTATCACAATAAACATGAGATTATAAAGACAGAATAGACATAATAAAAAAATGAAAATTGAGAATTTACTCTTTTGGAAAAGCAACAATACATAAGCTTCTTTTCCAATTGAGAAAGAAAAAGATTTGCAAGGATCCCAAGCCAAATGAGATATTTTAAAACTTTCATCAGTTTTTTTGTTTTTTGTTTTGTTTGTTTGTTTGTTTGTTTGTTTTTAGAAATGTGGAAGAACAAATAACAAAATCTGTTGCAGAAGAGAACTAATGGAATTTCACAAACAAAAGTATTTGAAAATATAATCTGGTTTATTGACAATATAAAACAGATTTTGCATAATGAAAAAAAGTGTAATTAGTCACATGGCAAAAGCCAGCTAGCTAGATACAGACATGACTTCTGTCAAAATTCAGTAACACCACATGAACTCTGCACTTACTAGAGATCTTTTGCATTACTGGTTATTCTGGTGGCAGCTACATGCGGTTGTGTGTGCTTAAGAGAAAGGATAAAATTATTAATGAGAAAAAATATGTAGCTACCAATTGACACTATTTTCACCTGCTTAATCTTTATGTAAGTCTATATAATTGCTTTCAGCACTGTTTTTTTTGGCCTAGACTTCCCCCTGCAGATACTGGGGGGAGGCTGCTGTTCCCCCCAGGAGCTGCCAGAGAGGCAAAAGGTGGGACAGAGGTGGAGGCTGCAGGTCCAAGAAGGCAAGAGAGCCAGGCCCAGAGTGGGCAACCTGCAGTGCCCACAAGGGCTGCAGTGGTGATGGACACGATGTCCCCTTCAGCAAGCACTCCTCTTAGCAGAGAGGGCATCTATGGCTCTATGTAAAATGAAGAGAATAGCTTTGACATTTTTTTTATTTATAAGGTTTACACATTTTCATTTCTTAGTTCAGTTGTTCTAGCTACAAGTAGCACATTCATTATTATGAAGTCCGATTATGTTTTTAGGTGAAGATCAGGAAGGTTTTGTTGGCAATGAGGCAATGGCTTCCTTTCTTAATTTGTTGTATATGGAAAAGTCTACTGGAATGAACACAAGACACTTTGAGTATATGGTAATCAAACAGGTACACTGCAGGCCATTTAAATTAAGGTTTTGCACATGTTTTACTGCATGTGCTTTTATCTGATATTTTGCTTGTGCTTTTTGTTGAAAGGATGCTGCAAAAGTGAGAACAGGCAAAGCCTCTGAAGCAGCCAAGTCCATCTGCTTAGTCTCAGTGCTGTGCTAGTGTCACCTTGTAGCTTCCTTTTTGTTGTGAGAGTAGGAATGATCTTACTTTTACCTGTAACATGTGGATACTTTCCATGAAGCTGAGAGCAAAAAAACCTCCTTAGTACTTGCTCCAGGTTTCTCAATGAAATAGCCCCCAATTTGGACTTTCTCTGTTGTAGCCCTAGGTCTGACAAACAACAAAAAAAGAACTTATAAATAAAAAAAAAATAATAATAAAAAAAGCCATATTAATTTTGTACCAATATAAACGCTTGCACAGGTATAAGGGAAGGCCACAGAGATTCCAAGTGCTATACCTAGATGCAAGATGAAAGTAAGAACATTCTGGGTTGCCCAAGATGAAATCAGTCTCTTGGCACTATCTAGTCTGAATACCTTGTAGGAGAGTTCCTTGTCATTGGGCTTTTCACATGAGCTTGCTATCTCATTTAGGAAATATTTGAAAAAAAATTTGTGCACATAAAACCTGTCCAAAAAATCCAGGTAAATTATTTGTTTATAATAGCGCGAAGGGCTTAAAAACATGCATGTAGAAATCAGAGTGGATGAAAGACAATCAAAAGCTAAATAATATTAAAAAAACCCTAAATAATTGAAAAAATCCAGATTATGCATAAAAAGCCAGCAAACTGCTTTCCAAATATTTTGGAATCTGAGACTCATTATAAAAAACAGGCTTAATTCTCTGTCTCTCTGAGAAATCGGTAAAATTATCTCCTGCCAAAAGGAAAGCTCCTAAAGAGTAATATTATTTTTCTGAAATATTTCAGCCAAACAATGTCATCCAAATAATTAGCTGATGGTGCTAAAAAAAATATTGAAGAGTGGGATACTGCTTATTTAGGGGGATAAGTTAGGTATTTAAAATTAATGGTCCAGACATGGTCCCACAGCTGCCTATAGCTGCAAGATTTTCCAGAGACACCTTGAGCTGTTCACAAAAGGGATAATAAACTAAAACCACAGATCATCACGTGAGTATTACTTAAAAAAGAATACTCTTCAGATGGTCTACATTGCACATATGAAAATATGACTGTTTTTCCTATTTGACAAATGGGAGATCTGACCTGTCATTCCTTGCAAGTGAGGAGAGCTAGGGAGTGACGGTCATGGCATTCAGACCGTGTAGGGGTTATGCTGATGCAGAGGTGAATGCTGGCAAGTTCAAAGGGACTGAATAGCTGGGTAGAAAGAAAATTCTAAAGAAAATGCTTAGTGGACCTGATGTGTGAAAGGATGTGGCTGTGACAATATTCAGTCTTAGTGGAAAAAGCAGTGAGTACACCATTTTTCATGCTGAAGAAACCTGCTTCTCCAGTGAAGGGAGGAGAACTGGAGAGAGCAGAATCACCAGTCTCAGCCCACAGTACACCAGGCATGAACTCTCCCTCTCTTATTGGGTAGAAATCTGATGATGCAAAAGAGTACAAAGGAAATTAAAATAAATAAATAAATATAAAAATCCTTTAACATTTAACACTGAATTTAATATTTCACTTGGCCTACTCTTGGCTCATTCAAAAAACAAGCCAATCATATCAAATTCTTGTTGTAGCAAATTTCATAGTGAATATTTTTTATTAAAAGTCTGAATCTAGAGTCATCCAAAGCTAAACCAGCTTTGTTCCTACAAAAAATTGGGAATTAAAACAGCTACTATCAAATTATGTGAAACATGAATCCAAGACAAAGCCAACACAAAGAATATACTAGGATTCAACAAGAATAATAAATATTTTCTTACCCATAGTGCCTGTTCTTATTCTAATAATCATGAACTCTCTATGAAGAAAATACCATGACATTCCTATATATACAGTTCAAAAGCATAACCAGAACGAAAATAAATCAGTGTTTGACTTATGTGAAACTGTGCACAAGACAGAATGGGGCAACTTGAAAATGAAGTTAACACTCTTCTAAACATGCTGTTGTATAAAAGTAAAACATGGCATTTTTTTTCACAGAGAAGGCAGGAAATTAACCTAAGCTACCCTTGATTGTGTTTTCACTTTTCATAAGCCCTTGTCACTCCTTCTTTCACTAAGCATGCAGTCTATTTTCTTTGCTTCATTAATCATCTGACAATCTTTCTTGAGAGAATGGAAGAAGAAAGTTATGAATAAAAGACTCCAATCCTTGTTGTGTTTATAAACACTCTACTAAGTTTGAAAGAAGCCTTTCACAGAAATTTTAACAGCCAAATGTAACAGTTCATTTAAAGAGCTCTTTGGTGAGAGAATCTTAATTTGCATGCAGCCAAGAAGTTGCTCCATATTGATAAGGAGTTCTGAAAATATTGTGGCAAATTCCTCTTATTCAATATACAAAGTGCAGGCTCGCTAGTTGCAAGGGAGTTATGGCTTAAGTTTTTGAAGATGTCATGGATATACATGTACACAATTTCCAAATATTCTAATACGAATTAGAGAACAGGCCTCTCTAAAAATTTTTGAAAATATTAGCTTTAATACTAACAGTGATGACTGATAATCTCCCTTTCCCAAGTAACATATTTCACAGATGATACATATCACCTCAGGCTGGATAGCACATGCATATTGAACAAAATACCTGCAGGGTCTGAGTCTGTAACTATATTCAGGACAGGAGTGATATATGGATTATTTTTAACCATTCCATCGATCTATATTTAAGGCTTCATCTGTTCAATTATTTTAAATATTTGTAATTTGTAGTTTAATGAAGAAGTTAGAATATAATAAATACTGAAAACTCCTGATGCAGATATAAAACATACACATCTGCAGGTTTATTCCTTACTTCAAAGTCAGTTTCTGAATCTGCATGTTAACAGTTTATTTAATTATACTTTGCATATAAATATGTATATATGCATATGAAAATACAAACAGAAATATTCCAACAGTACAATGAGAGTCTAGAAAATGAAAAATATATCAACAGAATTGGGTTCTGAGGAGAGAGGAGTATGACCATTTGACTTTTGGCTGACTCTTCCAACCATATGTGACACTTCCAACCGTATGTTATAATGCCTATAAAAAAAAAAATCAAATTTCACACTCGAATAAACAACATCATGGGAAAATTTGTAACCCAATTTATTTCTTTAAATTGAAACTGATACCTGATTTCTAAATATGATGCCATTTCATAAGATATAAGCTGATTAGGAGTTAATTCCAGTTCCATCTTTGTCAGATCTTTCCCTGTGAACCTTATGATAATATGCTGCATTTGCTAGCACTAATAAAATTTCTTTACCTTGTAGCAAACAAGCCAGAGAGAAGAAGAAAAAAGATCACTAGGTGTATTTTAAAATTTCTTAAAATACGATCTGGGCACCTTTAAGATCATGTCTGAAAAAAATTCTTTTTTCAAAACATTGGTCTTAGTCTGTAGTATTTGGAAGATTATATAGAGTATTAAGCTGAATCAAAGGAAAACATTCTCAAAATTCAAAGAAACACATTGCTGAGTATTTCTTGGAGACTTTTCTGTCAAGAAGGCAGACTGACAACAAAATGTTTCTGGAGAGAAAGACACTTCTAGAATGGAAGATTAGTTTAATAGAAACAATCCTTTCAAGCATCATTCTGGGATGAAAAAAAATAGAAAGGCTAAGTCTGTCTACTTCAGCTTTTCAAGTTCAGATCAGGAGTGTAATTTTCAAATCAATATCTCCCAACTGGTCTTTGATTATCACTGTTTTCCTTCTTGATATCACAAGTCATTTCAGAGCACATGAATAAGTTTGCTTTTAGAAACTAGACCAGAAGGCTCATGCTCAGTGCAATCCAACTACTAAAGGTCACTGAGACCTTGGGACCAGATTTGGAACTAGTCCATAGTAAATGTGTCTCCATGACTTCCGTGTGGTCATCCTCTGCAGCAACTGTTTCCCTTAACTTTGTACTGAAGACAGTTATGATTCATTTTTCTTCCTGTGTGCATTCACTAGACTTTTACTTTTTGGCAACACACAGCAGTTCTTAGCTGAAAAATATCCACAATTTTCACTTTCCCTGCTCTTTGGTCACATTACTATAGCTAGTCACAAAACATTTAAGGTGAGACAAACCATTTTTTGTTCCCTAACTATGTAATTTTTCACTCAATATGAAACAAAATATATCAAATATTAAAAAAAAAGTGAAAAAGAACTTCATTCTGAGACCAGCTTTATTGTTAATTGTTCCATAGCTATATTTACGGATCTAGAGGGGTTGTTATTCACACGTTATGATGGGTAAAAATTCTTACTAAACACATTTAGATATAATTTCTACTGGTTTTAAATGTGTTTGGTTTAATAACTATATAGATGCATAGATAATATCTATATAAGTACTGCTGATATGGATATATGTTAATTTTCATAACACAAATGTGACCACTTTGATTTGTTTGAAAAGAAAAAACTAACTGCAAGATACCATCAGGTGATAACGTATCACACCCTCCCCCACTAAAACAACAATAAAACCCCAGTAGCTGAGGTGAGAAGCTCATTAAAACAAATTGTTAAAGGAAACAATGTGCAGACAAAGCAGATGTTACACTGGTCTCAGCTGAATAGATTTAGTTGCACTTCTTCAGCCCTTGTAATCAGTCAAAAATGGAATTCATGCTTATAGTTACTCCTTGCATCCAGCAAACCAGACAATTGAGCTTTCATGCTACATACATGCAGTTCTGAAATAATTAATCATAACATAAGTAAGGTTTTTTGGGAAAAAAAGAAAAAAAAAAGACACCTTTGCTGATAACTTGCATTCTCTTTCTCAGATCTCTGCCTTCCAAATGCTTGGAATAAAGTCAGTGTTTCCTGCAGTAGTCCTTCATGTGATCTGATGAAGGAGCTGGTATTAATATTTTTCTAACTTACCATCCTAATCACTTAACACAGTATAGATATTGTGAAAAACTCCTCACAAACATTATAAAACTCCTGGAATTTCAGCTGACACCAGATTTCAGTTGTTGATGACAGTACAAAATTTTGAGTATTTTGCACTTGTTCTCCATAGGTACTTAAATAGCTTTCCTTACTCTTATCTGAGTGTCTCAGAAATGTCATAACATCTTTCACTTCCCAGCAGTCTTGAAAGATACAAAACTGTGACTATATCAGTACTACTGAGAAACTGCAAAACCAGGCTACAGAGGAAACAAATCACTTATTTAAGTTACACATGTAGCAGTGAAGTGAGTTAAAGTCTTGTAAATCTTGTAGCAGCACAGTAACCACTCTACCATCTATTTTCTGGGCTGAAAAATAATGGCTTGCATCAGCACTTCTCAGTCTGTAAGGCATACCCCTCTAGAGAGATGGTAAAAACAGAGGAAAAAAATCCCCAAGGCCAGAAAAAAATCTATTTCAATACAATGTCTCTATTTTATGGAGTTATGAACAATTCTTAATCCACTGTAGTAAGGTATAAGATATGAAACTGGTGAAACATAGTTTTAGACATCCTTATTGATGCCATTCTCACTTTAAGCTATAGGAAATATCTTTGCAACAGAGGTCAAATTTATAAACATAATACAGTGAGTAAGAAAGTTGACAAACTACTCAAAATCCAGTTCTCTGAAATTATTATTAGATTTAATGTGTTTAAACCACAGGTGAAATCTACAGCTAAAGGAAAATACATACTACTAGCACAATCTCTTCTTTTTTCGTAGATGTACCTCATGCATATCTGCTGCTTTCAAGTCAACACTTCTGCTCAGAAAACTACGCTATGTCATGCATTGCAACACTTACTGTAACCCCTGGAGTCAGAGAAAAGTCTCGCTGAACCACAGAATAATTCAGGCAGGAAGGGACCTCAGGAGGTCCCTAGTCCAAGCCACTATCCAAAGCAGGGCCAGCTTCGGGGTGGCACCAGGCTGCTCAGGGCTTGGTCCAGTCACGACTTTAAGCCCTCCAAGAACAACTGAGAACAGGTGAACTGGGAATTTGTTCAACAAGGGGAAATGCCAGGTTTTACACCTAAGGAGTAATAAGCCCCTGCACCAGTGCAGGCTGGAAGCCAACAGGCTGGAAAGCAGTTTGGCAGTAAAGAGCCATGGGGTCCTTGTGTGCCCCAGACACAAAGGCTGCCAATAGTAGTCGGGGCTGCATTAGGAAGAGTGTTGCCAGCAGGTTGAGGCAGTTGATCCATCTTCTGTTCTTAACCTTGGTGAAACACACTTGAAGCTCTGAGTCCAATTTTGGGCTTCACAGCATAAGAAAGATTGTGCTGCAGTGAGTCCAGTGCAGGGCCACAAAGGTGACCAAAGGAGCCTCTGACATATAAGGAGGACATACTCCTGATGGGAGGAGTAAAGAAGTTGCAGTTAGTCTCTTTTCTGTGGTGTTCAGTGACACGACAAGAGGCAATGGGTGCATGCAGAAATATGAGAATGAAAGATAAAAATATTTTACTGTATTGTTGATCAAACACTGGAACAGGCTGCCCTGACAGGCTGTGGAGGCTGCATGCTTGGAAGTAATTGAAAACCCGACTGGATACAGATGTGAACAATCTTCTCCACCTGACCCTGCCTGAGTAAGAGGGTTGGACTAAATGATCTCCAGAGGTGCTTTCCAGCCTGAATTATTCTGTGCTTCCATGATAGGGGAATATCCTCAAGTTGTTTAAAGAAGGCTTCACCCCCCTCCTTACTCTGACCTGATGGTCTGTAACAAACATCCACTCGATGTGACTCTTACTGACCTTTCCAGGAATGAAAGTGGGAGGGGGAGGGTGGAGAGGAGGGATTATGCTAAGGTAGTGTCAGGTAGCATTTGGTATAAAATCAGTAATGCCTAAAAATCATGGTCTTGGCAGAAAATACATGAAACCACCACCTTAGACAAAATTTTTTGTGTATAAATTAGTTGGCTTTTTAAAGGGACCTTTTTATACTGGACAGAAAGCTGTTAACTTCCAGACCTGATACAAATGAGAAAAAATACTTTCAGTGTCAAGATCCAGGGGGTATCATCAGTCACATTCGCATTTCTTGCATAATACCAGATCCTCTGCTAGTGGTGCAAGAAAGGAGATAACATAATCAAATGCTGGACATTGCCAGTTTCAAGTAGAGCTATGAAAGGAATTTACATATTTACATACTTACATACTTACAGCTATGTCAGTGTAAGTGGAGAGATAATTCCACAACAGAGACTGTTGCCTTTGTGAGCCTTCCTCCTTGGTGCTTGGAACTTGTCTGAGGAATTGTAGTTGAGAGAAATGTTGTCTGCTGGTATGAAGAATCACAATCTGGTCACCTTGAGTACAGAATCTCTGTTTATGCATGTCTGCACCTGCTGCCCAGTCTTGCCCTGTGACTTGCCCTGTGACTCAATATGACAGTGTAGTAGTCTAAACATGGATGCTACTGTTGATTTCACAGAAACAATACCGATACTCACCCTACCTAATAGTACTCAGTTACTGTCAGCTACAACCAAACTACTCAAGGAAGTGGCAGAGAGCTTGTCCATGTACTGTTTTGCGGTATTGTGACTGTTGTATATTCCAGTTTATCTTCCTTATTGACAATTACAGATTATTTTTTTAAGTATTTGTTTAAAATACATGTAGGGGAATATTTTATTTTCTGAACAAATTAACAATGTTAGCACAAACCTGGAAACTGTTGTTACTTTTGAATCTCATACATTGAAGAAAAAAAAATACTCTAAGCATTACTGTAATTATTCTGTGTTTTACAATTCTTCTGTGTTTTACCATTAAACATGTATGATGCCAGAAGGCAGTTTGAATATGGTTAAAAATTTTAAAACCAGGGTGGTCAGTTCTCAGAAAAACAAGATATCCTCAGCCCTCACAAACTTGCACCTCAATGCCAGCAAACCCCAGGTGGGGTAATTATTCCCAGTGAGCTGTGAAGGATCAGTATGGGAATTTCACTGCCAAAAGCTGATTTTAGGAAACTCAAACAGTCATAAACCATTCCATTCTGGCTTTAGGTAAGCCTTGAGTTGTTCAATTAGTTTTTTTAAAGTAGCCTGCATTGGATACTACATAATATTGCATAATATTGTGTTCCTAACTGAAGCCAACTGAAATTAGGCTGCTCTTAAAAAAGTCTCCTTTAGAGGCAGGTCAAAAAAAAGGACGTCTCTGGGCTGTGAACTGCAATATATACATAAACTCATACTAAAGATTTTCTTTTGACAATGTCATTTCATAAATAGTAATTAAAACTTAATTAAAGCTAGACAATTTCTTTCTGAAGCCATTAAAACCCCATCAAATTACAGAATATTTGTAAACCTTTGGTTAAAAGTCATAAAAAGTTCCCATGACACAGAATTCTACTATGGGATTGCCATGATCATCTTCAGTCATGTAAAGATGTAAAGGTCTCCAGGGTAGGGAGTGTGGAGTCATGTGTCATCTACCCCAATTCAACTTTTTCCACTACAGTTTTATTCTGTCCATCAGGATAAACTTCCACAAACATGAGACTTTTTGTTGTTGTTGTTTTTGTTTTGTGTGTGTGTGTGTGGTTTTTGTTTTGTTTTTTGTTTGTTTTTTTTTTCAGTAATAGGGTTGCCTTTCCAGTTTTGTATTTGAGATAATTTAAGAGGTTGGTAGAAGCAGTCCAAAAAGGTGTGGCCCTAATCAGTGAAATTGAGCATATATAGATGGGGCTGCAGTATAGCTCAGCAGAGCTCAGCACTGTTTACATGTGAATCTATATTTCAGTATTTCTGCCTTCTGCAAGCTGCTTTGAGTAGCATGCTCCACTGTAATGGACAGGAAACCTGAAACAATGTCATCTGAATCATACTGCATTTCAAAATCTGACACTTAGTGCTGGTCAGTACTGAAATCAGTTCTCTAGTAGGTAAGCAGCATCCCATTAGTGATCTGGTCTCCTTAAGATCTGACAATGAGGCAGACAAATTATTCTGATGATAGCTGTTCCATACTTATATAGTTTGAATTCACTCCTGATGATTGGACTTTCTTGTAACCTTTGGAATATACTATCCAACAAAAAGCCATGTTATCCTACATAGCCTCTGGCAAGAGTGCTGAGACTATGAGCATGTTATAGTGCTTTGCTTTCATAGACATCACAGACTGAACTGGGGCACCTGATGAATAACTAGAGGGAGCTTGAAAATCTATAGTAATCCCACTGGCAACATTAATCAAATCTAATTTCTGTAGAAGTATGGCATGCAACTGAGTGAACATTCATATATATTTTTGTAACACCACATGCTGCTAGCAAATCTAAGTCATTAATAGAGCTCATTGTGAGGGAGACATTCCATAGCAGATGCTTCCTTAGCACAACAGATTTAAATCTTATCAAATGGCCGACTACGTTCACCTAGTTCACCCATTTGTCAAATTTTCTCGTAAACACCACTATACCTTCTTCCAGCACAGTCTTTATGCACAGAAAATACTCCTGTAAGAAAATTTGAAGACCACACTATTAATCTTCTTGTAATCACTTTTCAAAACACAGCTACATTATGATCAGTACAAAACACTCTGCTGAGTGGGTATAGAGGTTGTTGTAGTCACTGATTGCTAAGCTGTATTTAATCCTTATTTCTTTTAACCATCCCCAAACTGTTTGTGCCAAGCTGGATGCTATTTTGGACAGTGACCATCTTTCTGTTACTTGCTCCAGCATGATGTCCTGAAGCTATTCCAAAAATATATGATATTATCACACAAGTGGCCCACTGTTTGCCATTGGATCAAAATGAATAAATCATTCGGTCATTTTGTCATGTGGGGTTTTTTCCTTATTTTCCTTTATTAAAAAAAAAAAAAAAAAGAAAAGGCAGTGATTATGGTATCTAACAGGAATCACTGAATATGAATATTTCTCATTCTATCAAAACTGAGGTACAGTGCACTGCTGGATCAATACAATCCATCATCTCAGTCTTTCCTGTTTTGTTCAGTTCATTCTCCTATTACAAATCAATTGCTTATATCATTCTTAAAACACACATTTCCATGACACATTTTTAGATGGTTATGTCATGAGAGCACTGACATATTTTGATTAAGTATTAATTAAGTATTAATTAAGTATGGCTCATAATTTATGTACTCTTTTTATTACCAGTTAAACTGAGACATGAAAAAAAGGAATAGGCAAACTGATGGCAAAAGGGCTAGGGTAAATTTTATTTTATGTTTGCAGAACAAAACCAGATTATGTGACATAAGGAAAAGTACTTGATACTTAATGCCATTTGCACCTTCAGCAGGTATCATAAGATTGTACCAAAGGACTTAATTATATATACTAGTATTCATAAAGGCACTGAATGCCTTGTAACACTCTAGGATCACTTTCTGCAACAGGGCTGATTGCTTTCTGCAGTGAATTTGTGGCAGTGATAACAAGGCTTCATAAAAGTCACCATTTGCTGTGAAAAATCAAAGACTTAGAAAAAATGTAGAGCAAGAAATACACTGAGAAATGTATCAATGTTATTAAAAGTAGAGCCATGGGAGCTAAGAAGAAATTGCCTGGCAAGAAAGCACATAAACCTTTTAGAGAACTTAACAGAAGCCAAGGGAAGTGTTAAAGAAATTAGGACAGTAAACTAAGGTTAAGAAAGAAGAGACAGAGATGATTAAAAAGAGAGCAAGAGCAATGAAATGGAAAGCTGTTCTCTAGTTCATTCTAGAGGTTTCTTGAAAGGCACAGAGTAAATTGGATGCTCAGCTATACTGTGAATATACTGTGATATCTTCAGAAAACAAACTTTAAGTCTTCTTTGTTACAGTTTAGACCAGCTTTGATCACTGAGGTCATGGGAGAATTTGAGACTGTATTAGTTTACAGCATATGCTTTTGGCATCCATTTCTGTCCGCTAGAAAGGGTCTGTGGGGAGAGATGACTTCAAGGATGATGGGAGTCATCAGTCACCACTCCAGTATTAGAAGCTTCCAGTTTATGGGACCATATACCATCCAATATGAACACAATCAACATATAGATGGTTCTATAATTCATTAACTAATGTGCTATATTTGTTTATGATTACAGAAATATTTTAGAGAACACTACTATTTCAGATGTCTTTGGATCTTTCGAGGCTGCCTGTAACTTACATATGACACTGTAAGAAACACCTGTTCTTGGACAAAATGTCCATGCTCGTTCACCATTGCCATCAGTGAAATCAGTATGACAACATTATTTCCTATTTTGATGACCTCATTGGGAATGGTTAGGACTATTCTCTGCTAGTCTCATTTAGATGTCTCAGAAAAAATGTAAAGTAGAGGGAATGCTTTCTGCTGTGGAAGCTGCTGGTTGTACTAGGTGAAGGCAAGCAGCCTGAAACTGTAATAAATATCATATTCAGTCCTTTTGCTACAGGGATTTGCCTGTAAATTGTTGATAGAGTTCAGAATTTCAGAATGTTGTTTCAGTAATTCAGTTTCTGCGTACAGCAAAACCAGCATGCAATGATCATTTCAATTCTGTTATGTCTACTGACTGCAACATTATTGTCTGGTCTTACTATCATCACTTATATATTTATCATTTCAAATCCAAATTACTAGGGATTACTCTGCAGTAAGCCCCATACCAAACAATTTCAGATCCTGCTGACAAGTGAAACTGCAGCAGCCTGTTATACAAGCCACGTGCTAGATGAGGGACTAGGGCAGGATTTGCTGAGGTGGCAAGAGGAAGAAGCTGCTGGCTACAGACGATGAGCTGCCTGCAGTGTCTCCTGTGCTCAGTGTTACACTCTGTAGGAGAGGCTGCAGCACTTGGCAAGTCCTTTTTTGGGCACGGCAGCTGCATCTCACCCATGAATGGAACCAGCCACCTATTGCATTTTGAGAGGATGCTAGCTGAGACATTGATTTCTCCCTGCCTCCTCAGAACAAATCAGGAGCCGAAACTGTTTATGCCTGGTCCCACACACTTGAAAGACCAGCTGTTTTTGCTAATGCGGTGGCAAGGGTTGTTCCCTGAGAATAGCACCCAGCTCTCTTAAGGCATTCGCCTTTCAGAAGCTGTTCTCTGGCTTACTGGCATTCAGATTGTGATGTAAACCAACATTTTTCTTCCAACAAGACAGGAAAGAGAATAACATAAAGGCTGTTGTTTCCTCAAGCTGCAGATTTGATTATTTTCAGGACAATCTCGATGATGTTCTGTTTTTAAACTGAAGGAAGGGTGAAACACATACCTGCCTAATACACTTCAAGTTTATAAATAATTTCAGAATCCTGCTATATGTGGCCTTATAGCCCTAGCACTAACCTTATGCTCTTCTTGAAGGGACTGCTCTAGCTCTGGAATCACTGAGTGCGATTTAGGTTTTAAGTCACAAGGGAACTTTGTCTGTTATCATTACATTGAATGTCCTGTCCATTGTGATTTTTTTTTTCTTTAGGCTTAGAACAACATTGTACTCAACTAAAAATCAAAGATGACATTGAAGTACTGAGGTGAAAATATAAAAACTGCAGTGTTAGAGAATGCAAGTAACCAAATTGCTTCTTAACTCTTTTATACCCCACGACTCTAATATTTAAACAACCTTTAGTCTTTAATGCAGCTGTAACAAAAATCCTGTATAAAATATGGAAACACTATAAACCCTATTTTACACAGAAGGAAGAGGAACCAGAAATGGTAAATGGCTCAGTCAATCACTCCAGAAGTCAATGGCAGAGCAAAGACTTGAAAGAAGTATTCTAATGTCCCAGACAATGCATCCCACACAACTGTCTGTGCTTGGAACAACTGTAACCTGATTACCTCAAAAAGTTTCAGATTTGCAGATTCCAAAACACGATTAAAAACTGCAGCTGGAACTCCCTTGAATATAAAACTTTTGCAGGAATGAGATTTTTCTTTAAGGGAATCCTTAAATGAACAAAACATTCTCATGTTTTTTAATATTCATTTTAAATTAATAAAACTCCCTCTTTCTCTTCCTTAAGAATACATTCATGCAAAAGAGAAATGCAAGACCCACAAGGTTTAAAGAGAAAAGATGCCTAAGTGTATTTGAAAGACACCTGGAAAATTGCTGTAAGAATATGGACTGCCTGGTTGTTTTAATCTTTTCATTTGCTTCTTTTGGAGGAATATGAATGAAGCAAGACAGCTTACCTGTCATAGGAAAAAAATAATATTAACCTGTGTTTAATTTTTTCGGTAACTTTTTTTTTTTTTTTTAATTCTCAATTTCTCAAAGATTCTTATCTCCCTGGTTTTGGAGGTTCCAATAGCGGATGGCGTAGTGACTCTTGGCAAAGATGGTCACACTGTGTTTTGCTTTTGACATCAATGGGAACAGGAATGAGACTTTCAAGTTACATGCAGATTAGGAGTGGAAAAGCACTTGTCATTTCCCACCTTCACAGAGATCCCTGATTGCCTCTGAACTGCAATGTGGCAAGACATAAGACTGTTCCAAATTCTGTTACACTCTCCCCCTCTTTTCTAGTTTCCACTGAAATGAAACCAGATGGAAAGACTGGAAGGAACCCATTCTGTATACCAGGTCACTGGTTAGACAAGTAACCAAATCTTTGAGGCTGAACAAATTCCTTCTGCCAAATTTGGATTCAACTTTACCTTGTTTTCTTCTGATCTCAGCATGTGTATAAAATATACAGATAAAAATAATACATTTTGCAGTGAAAATCTGAAGTTATGAAACCAACTATAGATCAAAATCTGGCCCCATAAGAAGATTGCTTTCTCCTTCTCCTGGGAAAAACAAACCAAAACAAAACCAAATAAATCTTAGCTGTAATTTGTTTGTATGGGTTCAGACAAGTTTTTGTGTTTAAGCTGTTCTCTTACCAGGGATTTTTAGGAGGCCACAGTACACTATGAAATAAGAAGTGTAGGAATGGAAAACTTTCCTCATATTTTCAGTCAAGCTGCCTAAAGAAAAGGAAGGACCAAGCTCCCTCATTGCTCCTTGCTTTAATCCCCAGAGCCTAAATACAGATGTTCTCCAATTAAAATTATAATTATAATCTTTCTCTCAAATCCCTTGTGTACAGAAGTTTAGTTAAGGAACTAACCTCTTACAGGACATGTAATTTACTCCCCTGTTACACT
This sequence comes from Streptopelia decaocto, assembly GCF_964273445.1. Classification (NCBI taxonomy): domain Eukaryota; kingdom Metazoa; phylum Chordata; class Aves; order Columbiformes; family Columbidae; genus Streptopelia; species Streptopelia decaocto. The sequence goes on along the minus strand of NC_138663.1, from coordinate 99,667,568 downwards.
TGCCTATCAATAAATTACTGTGCAGATAACAAATAAAGACATGGAACATTACACTTCATCATACAAGGCAACAAACCACAAGTGCTCAGGAGAAGATGGAAATTAATTGCTCCTTTTTATTTGTGTAAACTACTCCTAGCATTTCTTAGCACAGTTTCTATATAATGTCTTGGTTGTTCTTTGCCCAAATTTTATCAGAGTGTAAAAATAGGTCAAATACATAAATGCTGATTTTATAGCTATTTTTAGAATTTAAATTCCCTAACAACACTGAGAATAAAGCCTAAAATCTATCTTGCCATTAAAGAAGAGACAAAAATAAGAACTACACATTATAAACATTATTTGAGGGATATAACTGTTTCAGATTACTGAGTTTAAAGAGACAGTTCTTTCCTCTTTTTACCTATCTCAAGGAAAGATAAGGAGAATCTCTCTAGAGAAGGAGAGAGAGCAAGCTAGTATCAGTATTAAGAAAGAGAAAATATGGTTATCTGATGTGTGTGTCGCAACAGGACCAAAATCTGTGTCTTACTTGCATAATAAACTAATTATAACACTGTGCTTACCTTTTTCTTTCAAATTATGTGTAAAACTGTAGTATTTAGTTGCTGTTGATTAATTTCTATGATAGCTCTGAGTCCTGGGGTCCTACCTGAGTACCTCTTAACTGGAACAGTAGTAGAAGTGAAACCACTGTGAAATAGCATATAGCATTCAGACTTCAGTTCCATTCAATCACATACATTATTCTAGATTTGTAGCATACTGTGCACTCCCTGAGTGTCATACAGTGTAGGAAACATAATTAGCAGTAAGTAGGAAAAAAGAAGCACCAAATAAAATTCTATTTTCCAATAAATATTAGATTACAAGTATTTTTTCTCTTACTTTGACATCTTTCTTTCCAAAACATGCCATGCTTGCCAAACAGTGATCAACATATTTGTTCTCACAAATTCATCAATGTGTTTATTAGAGCTTTGCTGCCAGCATTTCTCAGTTCCATACCACCATAAAATTTGGTTCAAGTGAATTCCACATAATAGGTTGTATCTTAAGGGGAGGGAGGAGAAAATGCTCCATGTAATCCAAACAAACACATTTCTTCCTTTGTTGAAATGACCATTATGAAATCTCACTCACACATATTTATCAGTGGCTTTTTAAATGTGCATCTTCTGTCTTTATTTATTTTTACTGTTTTCTCCAGATGATGTCTGAAAACAGCACTTGCATTAAACACAGATGTCAGGGTGCCAACATTAGAGAATCTGTCTCTGAGCAAATAAAAAACTATAAAGATCATAAGGCTTGCAACAAAGCTGAGCATAATATTGCAGCAATAAATCTTTATTTGCAAAGTTTACTTTTATTTTCTTTTGACTCATATTTCATTCCTCATTTTGTCCTTAAAAAAAAAAAAAGAAAAAAAAAAAAAAAAAAAAGAGACAGTGTTATGCATCCACTCAGAAAACAGAGCCAGCCCCAGAAGACTCCTTTGCTTTGTGGTGTACATGAATCTGGGACAATATACTATTCTGATAGCAATGAAAAATCACATTTTCTTGATAAGTTTTTGTAGCTCAAACAAAAAGGTCACCAACTCTTGCAGAGGCTTTGTTTCACAGTTAAATCTGCAGTTAAATCTGCAGGGGATATTCTGTAACTGTGGAGTCGCAGAAATTGTCCAAAGTTGTAGGATGTGCTTGACTTTTATTTGTTTTTTATGTAAAAAATGTCATCATCTTGGCTCCTTGAATCCTGTTAACAGAATTGTATAAGCAAACACATAACTTTCTCTTCAAGTTAATTACAAAGAAAATATGAAATAGAGAAAGCTACAATATAGAAATAGCTGGAAGTTGTTCCATCATCTGATGTAGTGTTTTTTACTTAAAGTTAGGCAGCCAGTTCATGACTGCCTAACTTGGCAGTAAGGGCCTCATTTAAGTCTTTTCTGTTGTGTAGTCTGATCCAAAATTAACATGATTTATCATACAGACAATGAGATTTAACTACCATTAAACACCTATCAGACACATCCAAGTATACACATCCCATGCTCATTGCATTGTTAAATGTAATAATCATATTCAGCACACAACCAGCATACACTCAGTTATAATGTATTGCTTAGTCTCACTCATTTGTCTCAGATATTAAAACAACTGATACAGCAACAGACACCCCTATGAGGACAACTGAACCACAGCCTTACTTTCCACTGCCTGCAGTGGAAGTTTCAACGCCTGGTTCATGTGCAGCAGACATTTATGTTTTACGGAGCCAAATTTCATCTTGCTTAATTGAGAGCTGAACCTGACCGCATTTTTATAGCTAAATTAGAACTAGTTTTAAAACAAGCCAGTCTCAGCATGGCAGATGAATGTGGGAGTGGATATAGAGATCCACAGGTGGTTTCTAGACTGATGTTGCAAGTACACACCCCCCTATACCATAATTCCTAAATCAGGGAAACATGAGCCTTAGCCAGCACAAGCCTGGTTATGACCCTTAGGAATATATTTACTCAACTAGCCATCGTTTTGAGTTTCACTGTAATTTAACAAGCCAAATTTAAGCCTGTAAGTTTGTTATATGTGCTTGTCATGGTTCAACCCCAGCTGGCAACTAGAACTACACAGGTACTCTCCCCCTCAGCTCCCTTCCAAGTGGGATGGGGGAGAGGATTGAAAGTAAAGGGAGAAACTTGTGGGCTAAAACCAGTTTAATAAGACAGCAAAGGAAGAGAGAGAAAAATAATAACAACAACTACTATATATATACAAACTAAATTATGCACAATGCAATTGCTCATGAGCTTGGTCTTGTACAGCTGACCTGGAAGAGTGAAGATCTATCTGAATATCAGATTTGCTTTCTTTAAGATTATTTTGGGTTAAATATTACTTTTATGTACATGGTATTATCTGTTCTATTGAAATAATTTCAGCTGGCTTTTTCAAAAGAGAATTATCTAGAGGGGTTTTTTTTTTGTTACATGAAAATGTATTTTAAGAATTAATAGAGAATATTCATATATTAATAAATCTTCAAACCGCATCTGAAATTTTTCCTAGTGTTTAAGATATTCAAAGAGAGGCAGATATTCTGTAAAAAGATATTGCAAAATCGAAAAATCAACCAGTCTTGAGGTTAAATATTGCAGCTCAGATAGTTGGAAAAGAGTGACCTATTCAGTTCAAAATTCAAGACTGATCTGTATGCACTTCAGTTTTCTGCAAGGGTACTGGAAAGCTGAAGATATTTAGGAAGTCCAAACTCTAATTTTCATTTTGCCTTTGCATTTTGCCTTTGAATTGCTGGGTCATGCTGATTAAGCTGCTGCACTCTTAAGTGTGTCTGTGAGTCTTTCTGCTACCATCCTTTTTTACAGTCTAGGAGACACTTGAGGCTAGGACATTCAGTTCTCAGCAGTGCAATCAGGACTTTCAGGTAGTGCTATGGTAAAATATGTCATGACAGCTCAGTTCCAGGGCTTTGGACACACCCTCACACTGAAGGTTACCTGCCTGTGGCTCCAGGCTGGACACTGTTGCAGATGTGTCAGTCCCTGACCACTCACCTCGCCAGCCCCCATCCTCACCCCAACCTGTGGGCTGGATGCTGGACAGGCCTTGGTTCTCCTCATCACTGCAGTTTTGTCAGGGATTCACAGGGCATGGGGCTGGCCCAGGTCACTGTACCCAACCCAGCCCTGCTCTTTTACTAAGTGCTGCATGACAGGGGGGCATGGTCCTGCTGGACCATGGTTCCTCTGGGCTCACAGCTCTGCCCCAAAATGCAAGCACCCCAGTGTCCTGAAACTCTTGGGTGTTTTACAGTCTCATCTTCACATAGAACTAGATGCCAAGCTACTTTTAACAGCTTAAAATGAAGCACATTGGAGAATGGCAATGAGAAAGACAATAGAGTAGAGTGTTTTAGTAAGTGGTGAACCAAAATCAGTGGTTGATTAGTCAAGTTACATTTTCATTATCACTTAAGTTATTACTTTAAATAAGCTATATATCAGTGCTATACTGTTGATACAAAAATGTTAATGGAAATATGCCCCCACTAGTACCATGAATATGATAAAAAGAACTAAAAATTATTGTTCATTGGTATCTTTCCAGCCACAAAGGAAGCACTATAGCCAAGCCAGGGTTCTGCCTTTTTCAGACCACAGACTGTTGAAGAGATATTGAACTGATTTTTTTTATTCTACATTTGTTGATGGCTTTTCTTTTTTATTCCATATTTTTATTATTATCTTCATTATTATGGGGACAGAAAAAATAAGAGATACACCAAGATGGTGAGAGTGATAAAAATGATGTTAGCAGTCACCAATTTTGTTGGCATTCTACCATCTAAGAATACAAGATTGGAAGAAATGCCTCAGCAACTGAGTCCTATCTTTTGTCATCAAAGGGGTGGTGCCTTTAAGCTGTCCTCAGAGCCTCCGGTCTGTGTGCTGCTACTGCTGACTACAGACCACACCGTCAAACTAAAAAAATCACAGAATCGCAGAATGGTTTGGGTTGGAAGGGACCTCTAGATATCATCTAGTCCAACCCGCCTACTAAAGCAGGTTCACCCAGAGCAGATCACACAGGAATGCGTCCAGGCGGGTCTTGAATATGTCTCCAGTGAAGGAGACCCCACAACCTCTCTGGGCAGCCTGTTCCAGGGCTCTGGCATCCCCAAAGTAATGAAGTTTCACCTCATATTCAGATAGAACCTCCTGTGCTTCAGTCTGTGCCCATTGTCCTTCATTTTATCGTTGGGCACCACTGAAAGGAGTCTGGTCCTGTCCTCTTGACACCCACCCCTGAGATATTTATAAACATTGATAAGACCCCCTCTCAGCCTTCTCTTCTCCAGCCTGAACAGACCCAGCTCTCTCAGTATCTCCTCATAAGAAAGATGCTCCAGACCTCTCAGCATCTTATTGCTCTCTGCTGGACTCCCTCCAATAAATCCTTGTCCTTCTTAAACTGGGGAGCCTAGAACTGGACACAATGTTCCAGATGCAGCCTCACCAGGGCAGAGTGGAGGGGGAGGAGAACCTCCCTCGACCTGCTGGTCTCTCTTTCCCTAATGCACCCCAGGATACTGTTGGCCTTCCTGGCCACAAGAGCACATTGTTTAATCACGGTGAACCTGTCGTTAACTAGAACTCCCAAGTCCTTCTCCTGAATGCTGCTTTCCAGCAGGTCCACCCCTAACCTGTACTGGTGCAAAATCATTGTAATATGCCACATAACGAGGAAAAGCAAGATCAAGATCATTTAGGTGAAAATTCTGGATGATCTGAAGACGTGGACTACACTTTAGGGAAGAAAAGAAGAAAAAAGTCCAGGCTGCAACTCTACAATTTAACAAGAAGCAAGGATATCTATAACTACAGGCAGACTCCAGTGTTTCAGAGGAGGGTAAAATAAATATATGGAATATTGCTAAGACAAATATTAAAATTAGAAAAAGACTCCTGAATGAAGCAGGATATTTGTGGAAGATACAAAGTATGTGATTGCTATAGTAAAAGTAATAGTTCAAACCTACACAATCAAGAAAAAACAATTGTACATTCTTTCAAATTCTTCTAGGAATGTCAATGCCATGTTGTTAACTTCTTACTCAGAACCACCTTTATATACACTTACAGTCTCTTTTCTCTGTGAGTATAACTACTGTGATCTTTAAAGGAGTGAGAAAATTAAATAGACTATCCAGACATAGCCAGAATGTGTAGTAAAACCAAATTTTGTTTTATACATAATTTTTCAGCTAAAAAATTAACTACAGCCTTTGAAATTAGTTATTATAAAAACTTCAAATAACACTTTTTTGTCTACAAAACAAAAAGGTGGTAGATTTACTTTAAGTAATGCTATGGTAATGTTTTTAACTTTTAGTACCTCAGAGTGTCAGAGCGTAAGGAAAACAAAAACAACAACAAAAAGAAAATTAAAAACTCTTTATCTTTAATTTCCAGAAAGGAAAATAATGCAGAAAATTAGCCGCTGGCTTCACCAAAGCCATACAGGGAATTAAAACAGAGTACTAGAAGATGTTTGAACATAATACAGTATTCCTTTTTCTTTGATTCTACTTTAGAAAATAGATGCAGGTTATTTTGATCTCCTAGGTATTTCAGCTTGCAGAGAAGGAATTATGGAAATTGCAATTTGTTATTTTCAATAAAAAATGAAAGAAAAGCAGTCCTCCAACCTATATTGAGAATAATGATAACTGAAGTTAAGGATTCAAGTGGTCAGCATCATCTTTGCCTATGTCATGATCCACAGTGGGACTTTGTAGGTTTTTCAGGTGACAATAACTAATATTAATGATTACAAATCATGGAGAAAATATTTTTCCATGTGTTTACCAGTGACTCAGTTTGCTTCCTGATTTGCCATAAGCCCTGCTCTCCAAATTTTTCATGCTAGAGACGTGTCATTGCACTTCAGCCTGGATTTACAAGGAATCAGCTGTATCCTTCCACAGTGACACCCAGATATGGCAGAGTCAACCTTGGGCAACAGCAGCTACACTCTGCAAATGCTGTGTGCAGAAGCTGATAACCAGCCTCTCAGCCAAGAGGTCTGCTGTGTTCTCAGGAGATAGCAGGGACACCTTCTTTGGGTCCCAAATCATAGCCCAACACACACTGCATATTACCAGCCCTTTATAAATCCTGCTCTTACTGAGTAGAATATATTCTAAGTTATGGGTAAATCAAGAGTCCTTCTGCCCATCTTCTGGGCCACAAAATGTATGGAACTTGCACCAGGCTACCACTAACATTCAGGTTTAATTCATTAGCTCATTTTCATTACAGTGCTACAGCGCTATGTGGTTCTTTTTCATCTTAAGGAATGGGCAAAGCAAGAGGCAGCAATGAACCCTTATATGCTGGAAATATACGGTAAAAATGCATTCAGATATTCATGGACCACTTCAATTAAATCATCTGTAAAGACATTTAATTTTCTCGATAAAAGTGAGCAACTTGTAAAATCATAGACTGTCTTTTTAAATTTCTAGTTAAAAATTATTTTCAAGCCTTATTGTTTCAGAGTGTTCCTAATTAATAAAACAACTGGTCTTCCAAGACCACCCAGGAAGAGTACCTACAGCAAATTACCACTTAATTGAAAACAAGCCTATAACTCAACACATAGTACAAAGTTAAGAACCCCTATGTTCAATAAAGCTGGAAAACTGCATGTATTACAGCATTTTAACCAAGCTCACTAGATAGGAATTAACCTCCCAGCAGTACTTTCTTGATACAGTCTGGCGGGTTTGCTTTTCACTTTTGATTTTCAAAATTTGATCTTTCCGGACAACTTCAAGGATGCAAGAATAGGTTTGCCCAGTTTAATAGTCTTATTTGCTGTAAGCAAATTTCTTTATGTTGGTAATTTTGGACATCATAATCTCCTAGAAGTACAGAAGAGGAAAATCAAAGCTTCTCCTTGAAAAGTCGGTTTGTTAAAGCATTACATTCCAAACAGTTTGTACTTTAATCATGTCAGAGATTTATTCCAAGAATAAACTGCAAATTGCAGTTATCTCTTGACATGGTGTTCTGATTTCAGCTGGCATAGCATGTTGATAACACACTGATGTTTTAGTTGTTATTAAGTAGTACTTATACTAAGTCAAAGACTTTTCAGCTTCCCATGCTCTCTGCCAGAGGAGAAATAAACAAGAAACTGCAAGGGAGCAGAGCCAGGACAGCGGACCCAATCTGATCAAAGAACTATTCCACACCATATGATGCCATGTTCAGTATATAAACTGAGGGGATCTGGCCATGGGAATGGGATTGCTGTTTGGGAACCGGTTGTGCATCTGTCAATGGGTGGTGACTAATTGCACTATGCATCACTGATTTTGTATATTGTGTTGGTATTATTATTTTCTCTTCCATTGCTGTCCTATTAAACTGTCTTTATCTCAATACAAGAGTTTTTAGGTTTTTTATTCTCTTCCACATCCCAGCACGGGGGCGAGAGGAGTAGAGGGAGCAGCTTCATGGTGTTTAGTTGGGACCTGGGGTTAAACCATGACACATGGTGTCACAATTTTCAGGTCTGATTCCATTATTGATTAATCCCAACAGACAATATGAGTCTTTGCTGTTGCAAATAAGAGAGAAAGGAAAAAAAAAATAGGTCAAAGTATAACTTGCCTTTTGGAATCAAGTTTTAAATGCTTCTTTGGCTTTTTCAAAATTAACATTTTATTATCTTAATCAAAATGAAGTGTCCTACTTCACACAGGAATGCAATAGACATCTTTCAGCAATTCTCAAAATAAATGCTATCATCAGTTGGAAAGATACAGTTAAGACCCCATTTTATGGCTGCTTTAATAAAGACAGTGTAAACAAGAAAGCAAAACACATGAAAAACTACTGAAAGAAAACTGTTAGATAATAACACATTATAATTAGATCATGTTTGAATCTGGAGTAGAAACTTCTAGAGAGAGGGCAAAACAGGGATGTGAGTTCACCTTTTCTTGTTTGTCTTGTGTATATCAAAGACTGGTTTCTCCTATTTCCTCTTTTCATTTATTTTATGTATGATATTGTGGTTGTTCTTGTCATGTCTAGAAAATTGCTGTCATAACTCATAATACCATATTTCTAATAGTTTTATCTGTAAGCCATGTATTTGAAAGGCTAGGAGGATGTAGCTTTCTGCTTTTGTAGACTAGCTCTGATCAGCCCTTATAACAGTTTTCTCCTAATTCTTTCTTACTGTGCCACAGGGCATAAACTGGGAATTATGTATGTTCAGACAGTACATTTTATAATACTGTACCTCCTTTTTTCCACCTATGAAAAAACATAGAAGCAGAAGTCAACCTTATTATACAGATCTGGGTGGTTTATTTTAAGGCAAACAGAAATAGGTGTAAGATTTTTTTCAGAGATAATAATTCTATACCACGGAGAGATTTATGCCACTATGGGCTAATTCTTCATGGTCGGCTTCTGCTTGAGCTCCTCAGGTGGAGGTTCAAATGCAAGCTGAAATGACTATGTGGAATTGATCTGAAACTAGTGAAGCACTAACTCCATAGCTGAAGATTTAATCCAGAACCAGATCTGTTGTATTTTTTTTGTATTGTGGCAGACAATTAATAGCTAATTCCCTGTTTCAGATAGCTACCTAACCTATCTAGTCTTTAGATTTAGATTTTTGTGGAAGCACGGCTTTGTGACTAGACTTATGCATCTAAACAGGCTGCAGAGATAATATATTGAAACCTATGCCTGCCACTGATTAGAAATTGTTCATTGTATTGTACACATATGAAATGGTTCATTTAAATTTTTCTCACAAAAAACAACAGCAATGAAAACACTTTAAAAAAAATGTATAAACCTAAAAAGGCTTGCAGTTGAAGAAGAACAATCATAAAAGATGGTTAGGAAAGTTGTCTCCCTATTATTGGTTTAGCAAACTTAACATAAATTTGAAAGATTTGAAGAAAAGAGCAGGGTTACACTATTTTGCATTTCCAGGACCAAATATTTATCATATTTGGTTACCAAGCTCATCCAAAAAATAATCTACTTGTAATGACAGTCTCCTAAATGAGCAGTCTCCATGGTGTCAATGAACTAGGTCCTCCATGTTTAAATCCCACCTTCAGCTGAAATAGATAGTAGTTTGTCAAAAATATAAAATATTCACAACCCCCCAATGCCCTATTGACATGCAGGCATAGGATTCCTAGTACATGTGATAAACACAGAACCCATTCAATAATTTTTGCATTCCTTAGATCACAAAGGCTGTAACATATTGTCTTGAGCTCTTGATAGCTAAAAAATATAACATCAAAATGATGTTTACTGAGTAGACAGATGAAATGCAGTACTATGCTTTTTGCTCAGTTTATGACAAAGCATATGGCTGTTACTCACTGTATGATCTGCTCTAACGTTGCACATGTATCCTCCACCTCAGAGATTTCAAGATATTTCCTGCCCAAGAGTTTCTTTCTGAGAAACACCTATTTTATTTGTTAAATTGGCAAGTAAACTGTATTCTGTCAAGAGTGACCTTGAAGTATTTCTCAGTGTAGCCAACCCTTTTCTTTCCATCTTCCAGGAGATGACATAAAACAGCCTGGATGTTCATGCACTGTTCATTACATGCACATTTGGCACATTCTGAATGGAGTTTCATTGATGACATTATCTGCAACAAACAGCCAAGGGCACTACAAAAGACCTTAGTTCTTCATTTTAATGTTCTGCCTCACTCTAACAGGAATGTAGTTGTGCCGTGGGCTGAACCACAAAATTTATGCATTCTCTGTAGCATTCAGTCCTTAGATTCCACAGCAAGGCAAGAAGCACAAGATCTATAGGTATATCTAAGCTGGTGGAGAGTCTGAACTTATTCAGGCTCTGGTGTCCACTTTTTAATCCTGGTAAAGCTATTTGGAATACAAGGAATTATTTTTTTATCAGTAGTGGCAAAATCACTTGTCCAAGGAAAACTAACCTTTAAATTGTCCTGAATGCAATTTTTCCTTTTGCCGGTTTGATTGACACATACCCTTAAATTTCTTCAAGATTATATTAATCCAGAAGTGGTTGTAGAAGCAGAAAATGGATCTACTTACATCTGAAAATCTTTCCAAAAAGTTGCTATCAGTGCACAGTCACTGGCATACAAGTGTTTCTTTGTACTCAGTTTATCCATGTGTGGTGTGCAATGTGGAAAAATTAAAGATTTGTACAGAAAAGTCAAGTTCAGCCCTATGGGTTGTGCTGCCTGATACCAATACTAGCACTAATAGGACCACTAGCACTACTGTCTCGGGTGTCTCTGTATTCTACTCTAGTTTAAAAAAGGGAATTACAGAGTTGAAATTCTTTTGAGTTTACCACAAATTCTCATCTGTAGAAGGCAAACAGTAGAATTCTTCCCATGAGGCCAGTAAGTCCCAATAAAGTTGCCATTTTTAAAGTTTAATTGTGTCATTTAGGGCTGGTAGATTTCTCAACACTTCTTTTGTGCTTTGAGCAATGCCTGAACTCCTTGTTATGTTTGAGTATGCCTGAACTCCTTGTTATGACTTTAAAAGCCTATTTCTATGACATATACCACCAGCAGACAAGGCGAATCTCAGAAATTTGAGTTGCCACAGGAAACCATTTGCCATTCAGCCATTTACTACTGTAGACTATATGTATTAAGGATTTAAATTTTGTTTAGATTTGTGAAATTATCTTTGTGCCTTGAATCTAAAACTAACTAACTAAATAAATAGGATACATGGTGTGATCTTTCAGTTGGAGGACTGGAACTCACTTTGTAACATCTAGGGAATGTATTATTCACATAATTTAACTTATCATCTTCTGTGTTTGCTGTCTTTTGTCAACCTGACATATTTCTCTACAGCTTATCCGAGACAGCTCCATGAGTTGAACAGTTTAATACACCACCAACAACTATTTTGACATTGACTAGATGTTGAAAGTTATGTGCCCAGCTTTTTCTTATGCCTACATACTTCTGTAAGCAATACATTAGCTGAATACTAGTTTAATAAAAAAGTAGTATCAAAAATAATCAAGATCCTCAACCAATTTCTTTTTTGGCATCAGTGATCAGATTCATTTATGACAAGTTTGGGCATTACCACCTAAATCATTTAATCACAATATTTTTGGCACCTATGACGGAAGTAGTTGGGCATTAGAAGTGAAGATCTCTTACTGCAGTGCCTGGAGGTAACTAATCAATGTGGCAAAGATCTTCTGGGTGCAGAAGATGTATATCTCACCTTTCAGTGATTAGTTTGTCAAAGCGACAAGATCTATGAATATACTTATTTAACCTGTCAAAAGGATATAGTACAGCCTGAAAAGTCATCATCAAACCTGATGTAGCAGAAAATTTCTAACTATTGATTAGATTCAGACATTCATTTTAATTTGAACATGTACTTTGATGCATCAATAGGTCAAGTAGCCCATGAGGGCAAACCAATAATATTGGAATCTTGAGTCAGCAAGTTAATACACCTCTGAGTACCTCAAATTATTTTCTCCTGGGGTAACTTTTAAAGAGGAAGGAGTATTAGCATAAATACAGAATAATATTATAGACTGAGGTTGTGTTCAATTACATTATCTCTCTCCTCTTTTTGGTCCAAGTCCTATGTGATGTACCAGGTGCAGGCAGGTATTTCAAGTCTTATTTTCATTATTTCTGAAACAAAATTAAACAAAACTAAGACTCAAAACTCATTCATCCATTAAGGAAATAAAATTTTTCATATCAGAATGACCTATGAAGTGGGAGAGGTTACAAAAAAGAGAAAAAGCATATTAAAATGGGATTTAACTAAACCTGATGTCACTTATGTCAAGAGAAGCTTAAATGAAAAAAGAAAAATAAATTAGATTCTCAACTTTTCAAACAGCTATCTAAATAATACAGTTGGAACATTTTATTCTGAAAGGAGAAAAACTTTTCTATGGCAAGTTTTTTTTCTAAACAATGGAGTACTGTACATACTGAGTTCACCTCAGAAAATGTCATGTAATTCATCATGCATGTCATGATCATAAGGTTGGGTTTATTGCAGTATTCTTTGCTGATTATGTTGCTAATAGAATTTTCAGCTGTTTGGTTAGATAAAATGTTTTAGTGTGTGTGATTTATTTTTACTTCACTTTTGTATTATGCATTGTTGGTAACAGCCTCCTGTGACTTTTCTGCCACATAGTTCCTCATAACCAACCAAAATAGAACCCATTTCCTTTATATCCCCACCAAGAATAAAATCCTTTATATGTATTATACCATATTTCCAGAAGCAACTGGAATAGTACCTTTAAGGAACTTAAGAAAAATGGCATTTCCCAAGTGTTACATCTCAATGGGGTCACTCAGCAGGAAATACAGTAGTCATCAAAAACATAACTTCTACTTATGATTTCATGAAACAGAATGATAGAATACAAGGAGTTATTTTGCTTAACTTATGTGTGCAACATTGCATTGTTGCTAACTATAGCCAAGAATTATTTTGCAGGTTATATAATATGAGAGCTTAATAATTAATTTCAATCGAATTAAACTGGAAAATAGGCATTTGAGGAAGAAAAGTCTACATCTGTGCCTAAAATGTTGTAAAACTACCTTAACAAGAAAGAATTTTCACTTGTACCAAAATTGCCAATTTTTATGCTGGATATGAAGAAAAAAGTACAACACAATGAATGTAATCAAATAAATGTACAGATGACTTATCTCTCTCAGGAACAATAACTTTCATACTGTAGGCTGTATTTCTTCTCAATGGGAGGAGTGTAGACAAACATCTCCACATCTTGTAATTCACCTTCACACAAGTATGAAAACTCAGTGGATTTCCACTTGCCTGGAAAATCCAGCACTGGGGATATAGGGCAGTGGAGGCATTTGAAGGTAGAATTAATCTCATGCAAACTTCAGACATCTAAAAAACTTTGGTCTCTAGTCTACATGTCCATTATCATTTTGTCCTGCTAGAGGTCAGACAAGGAGAAAGGCATCTTCTGAGGATGGTTCTTTTAACCTATTTTAAGAAGAATTGACTCCACTTGACCATACCTATAAAGATTTCTGGGTGTCTCCCTATTAATTATTAAGGAATCCTACTTCTAACACCTACAATTCTCCTGTGAATAAATGTCACTATAGTAGCTGAATCTTTCTTAAGATGAACCTGCCCTATGGAAGTCACTCCCCTAAATTAACTTCCAATCCAATTAATCAACAACGTAGACTCTCTATAAACAGTTGTCAGACTGCAAGAGTTTAAATTTTCCCTGTCCTGCCATGGTGAAATGTCAAGAAATGCATTCACCATGTGATTAGCTGGTGAGGTTATAAATCCCGCACCCTGCGGAAAAAAAATCTAAGAGTATTGCAAGATATTCAGCAAGGTCCTACTGTGTCAGTCAGGTCCGATTTAAAACCATCTGACATAAAATATACTTAGGCCACAATCACTTCATTATCCTTTATGCTTTAATTGATGAAGCCTGCAACTAAACAGTTTGTTGTTCCAGATAAAGCCACTACACTTTCAAGACTCAAAATAGAACTGTGTATATAAACAAAAGTATTTTAAGAATTAAATATGTCCATATATACCCACATATACACATACTTATATTGTGGTGTATTACAAGTGAACATTTTTACATCTTTTCCTATATAAATCCCTGAGCATCAGATATATGCATGTGACTGAACACTCTGTGTAGATCCTCCTTTTCCACAGCTAAGGAACAACTTGAACCTAAAGATGTTTTTTTCTTATTCTGTCTAAATTTTATGTAAAAAATAGTTTCCTTTTCCTTGCAGTTGTCTGTAAAGCCCTTCTTCCTGAATTACCCTGGCTTTTATGCAATAACAATACTAAAAAATTCTTAAAGTGGAACGCAATTACATTATTACTTTTCAGAAAAGATTTTTCGAACAACTTTTTTAAAGTTGCTTTTTTTTTCCTTAAAAGTTCACAGGGTTTTTACTTCCAAATACATTCTGCTATTTATCTAAACACACCACTGAAAAATGTTTTGCTTATTCCAATGTGCACATTTTTTGATGACACTAATTTTACTGACAGTAACTGAGTGGAAGGACCAGCCTTTGACTACCAACTTTTATTCAGCCCCATAACTTTAACTTACAACTGTGTAGGAATAAACTGCCAGACTAAGACCAGACAGTTTGGGCTATAGAAAAGGGGATGGGAAGAGTGACTCCAAAGATAGAATCTGTTGACATTGGTACAGAGAGGAGGAGATTTTTGATATACCATGTATTTGTGATGCAGCTTCCAGGAAAGCAGGCAGTGGCAAAAGCCTGTGGAGGTTACTGGAGGCATTTTGCCTCAGCCTATTTTTGAATCAGCTGTGTCTTGCACAGTTGCTTCTGTGAGTGTGGATCGAGCCATCTCCAGCCTAAGTCTATGCACATCCTCGAATGACAAAACAAAGGATAATGCTCTTCCCTATACATTTCTGAAGATGCTGCGGTCTGGTGACTCCCTCACAAAGGAGTCTGGTGGGGATAATTTTGTGCCCTAGATGGACTAAAAACAGACCTGTTTATTTATGTGGGGGAGCAAATCCTTATGAAGCAGCTGCAGGCTAAACACTAAGATAAATTGCAAGCAGAGGTAGTTGTGTAGAGTAACATCTGTACTAGCATATGTCAGAAGGGCTTAAAAAAAGAACTTATTTCAGCATTTTGTTTAGACTAATAATGCCAGCAAAAGGACATTATTAAATAGAGAGAGTATGGATTTCAGAGACCATCATTTCAAGAGAACTATCAGACTGAGAGTCTAAACATATTTAGGTCAAGGTTGGATTATAAATTCAGAAACATCTTCTTAATAGAGTATTTCCCTATTGATTCCTTTCCTTCTGACTCCTACTGAGTCTGCATCTGTTCCTTCTCTAAGTAGACAGAATGTGGAATAGATGCAAATATGATGCAGTTTGTTGATTAAATTCTTGGCTGTATTTATCTGTTGGAAACCTCACCATCAGGCAGTCAATTTAATCAAACAATAAACTTCAGTCAATGGTGATCTTTTATAAAAAATGTATCCATGGTGCCTGCTGTGCCCTCTATTTATTGAAGCTGTATCTCGTCATGTGTTTTGATGCAGTTGTCTAAAAATGATAATCAAGAGGGTTATTTGTAATAACAGACAGTACCACATGGAACTTTTTTGTCTTGTCCCAAGTCAATATAGCTCTTCTTTGGGAATAGTTAACATCTCTCTGGTATGGGCCAGAATATTATTCATTACATTTCTAAAATTCCCCATGGCTATGCAAAAGTGTGAACAAATCAGCTCCTTTCCCAGTTCAGTGTTTTCTGCTGAACATTATTTGTTAGCTGAGACAACCTAAATCTCTTGTTTTAGACTCTCTGCTACACCCATTATTAAACAGGGTGGGGAGGTGGGGATTTTTCTGCTGCTCCCTTTCCACTGGAACTTCTCTAATCTTAGATACTGTAGTATTTTAGCCTTCATAAAAAGTGTAGGCAAGTTGATGTTAAAAAAGAATAAAAAATTAGAGCTTTTGCTGTATTCATATTTCAGGTTAAAAAAAAATGTTTTCCCACAGCAGTAATAATAAGAACCAGTAATGAGAATGAGCGTGAATTCTAAAATAGGTGTATCTTTTTTTTTCTCATGCACTTTTGTTTTTACTGTTGTTTTGTGGGTTCCTATCCTCTGGAGAGTCCTCCACCTTCTCCCTGGAAGCCACTACCTATGATGAAAGATTGGCTTATTTTCACCTTCCTGAAACTGAACAGGCCAAACCCAAATTTTCAACTCTCTCTCTTTGTCCCACTAGGCAGGGCATACAGCTGCCTAATCCTTTCTTGAAAACCCTCAGCAATGTGGCTCCATAATGTGCCCCAGATAATCTATTCCAGTATTTCACTAGCTGTTAGATGTTTTCACTAACAGGCAGCTTTGGCTATGTTTGCTATAATTTAGCCCACTGCTTTTTGTCCTATCCACACTGATACAGAGACCAACTGCTCAGATGTTCAGCACAACTTGTACCTGGATGCTGCTGCCATATCACACAATGGTCTTTTCATCTTTAATTTAAAAATTTCTATTTCATCCAATCTTCCCTGTATGTCAGGTTTTCTAGACCTTTCTGGAGTCTCTGCACTAGTTTCAGAAGGTTCTTGAAAGGCTGCCAAAAACAGAGAAATAATCAGCTGAGGTCTTGTCAGTGAAGAACGGAGCAGAAAGATCATTTGTCTATATAATATCTGCACTTTTCACAGCAGCATGATATTGGTGACTGATGTTGTGCTTCTGATCTACCGTAACCTGTAGGTCTGTTTCTAAACGACTGACATAAGTATAGTTCAATTTTTAGAACTGATTTTTTTTTCAGTGTAACTGACTATACATGCCTGAGTGCAGAGCAATGCATTCTCTGTGCTGAGTTGTATCCTTTTCACACTAATTTGCAAGATCGCGTTAAACTCTGTGTACATATTCCTGGCAGTGTTTCCAACCTTGGTACGATCTCCAGATTTAAGAATAACACTCTCTATTAACCAGATATTAACACATTTATTAAGTAGAGCTGGACCATTCCTGAAGAAACTAGGCTGGTGTGCCCTTCAATAAGACCGTGAAAACATGTTCTCAGAACATGCTTTTTTCTCTATACAGAGCTTCTTGTACTATGATAGAACAAATCTGATACGTTCAACCTTTGCTTTTCTTCCCTCCAGTTCCCCAAAAAGTTGTTACTAGGCATCTGGTTTTGCTGTGCCATCCACTAAGCTACCTCAGGTAACTGGTATTTTCAACAACATTCATTTTTCCAAGCATTTAAAACTGGAGCTGCAAAATGTACTTCATGAGGTTCAGAATGCTATTTGCAACTGCATATTATGTAAGAAGGATTTTTTAAGCCATGAAACTTCTCACATCTAACTCTGTGTTCACTGTTTTTATACACATGCTCAACTGGAAGCATTAGTGTCTTGATTAAATGCCATCATCACCTCTTTTCCTCTAGCTGCAGAAATTTGCCTTTGCAAAACTCAAGTACCCAATAGAAATAAAACAGCAGACTAAATGCTTACTAGGGCTAGTAAAAACAAATATATCTGAAGTAGAAGCTTCACATCTCCAGTCTCTGACACCAGATGATTTGCAGCAAATCTTTGTCAATAGAAGTAGGCATGCTTAAAAGTTAATTATTTTGAAAACTACTAGTTAGCTTAAAATTTTCTTCATTTACCAGAGCTATTCTAGGGTCATGAAAATGTAGAATAAACAAAGAATCACTTAGATAAACCTAAAAACTGAAGTTCTGTTTTCATACAGAGGACTTAAATGTGCTATATCAGTGTGGATAATAACAGAATCATAAAATAATTTATATTGCTTCAAATGTTATGTGCGTCAGCCTGCTATTCAAGAGATAATAGGCAGACCAGGTTGCTCTGGGCATTGCGCAGTCAAGTTTTCAAAGTTTGCAAGGATTGCGATCCCATAACCTCTCTGGAAACCTGTTTCAGGGTCTGACGAACTTCACTGTGAAGATTCTTTCTTATATCTAATTCCAGTTCACCTTGTTGTAGGTTGTGTTCATTGGCTCTTGTGCTTTTGGTTATGCATCTCCAAGAAATGCCTTGCTTTGTCTTCCCTATGTCTACCCTCCAGGTTGTTGAAGACAGCAACTGGTGTTCTCCCTGCCTCCTTGAGCCTTCTCCCAGCCTCTCCTTCTGCATCATGCAGCTTCTCCTCCTGCCTCATTTCAGCCTGGTGTTTCAAAGGACCGCTGGCTTTGTTCTTGAAACCCAGTGAAGTGAAAGGGGGTTAGCAACGCTGTGCTTTTGCAGAATCATGGCCAAAAACCAGAGAACCATTTCAAAGGAGACACCTAACAAAAAATTAATAAATATTCTGGGACAGATTTTCTGGTTTTCTTACATTTTACAGCTTATACTGACAGCTGTGTGAGGCTTTGCAACTCAGTAACGAGTGGTGATGTTTCAAATCTTAGCACCACGGGGTTGTTTTTCAGACTTGGGAAAGGCATGAGGAATTGCTGACCTAATAAGGTGTGGTGGTTGGGTTTGTTTGCTTGGTTACTTTGTTGTTTCCTTTAAAACTGAACTATACTTCATAGACATGACTGAATTTCAGCAACCTATAGGACCAGTGTTGCCTGCTTAAAAAGACCCCAAGAATACATCTAGACCAGATTTTCAAAGCTGTTCAGGAATTTAGAGGTGCATATTTAAATTTTTAGACTGCTGCCTACAATCTTTGAATAATAGAAAATGCTAGTAGGTACCCAGTATATGATTATTTATGCAACTACATGCTTTGGTACCAGTTCCATGTGCCTTAATTCTATTAGTACTGCTTAATGACAAGTACATAAAGTACCACATCTAAACAGCATGGTAATGCTTTATATCCAAGAACATTTTTTCTTTTATTTTTTAATAACTACTTTACTCCTTTTGTGTGTGTGTGTGTTGATGGTATTGGTGAGAAAAATAGTTTCAGGGCTTTATATCTAAAGGAAATGTTATTTTTCAAAGACAAGGATCACTTTATATTATGCATATGCTCAGCTGATGAAAGAAAATGTGTTTAATGGTTTTTATTTGTCATTCCTGCTTGAAAAATAATTAATTATCTGAAATATTTTCTTTACAAATTATCTGTTAGTGGTCACAGTTCACTACCCTGTTGATCCAGTGTGTAAATCTATCTTCTGCAGAGCTGAAAAACCTGCAATTCACACATCTGATCTTATTTCCCTAATTGAGTGACCCTTTTTCCTCTCAGATGACAACTTCTGGCTTCAAGCAAACATTGTGCTGCTTTGTCAAAACCTTTTTCACATTTTGAGTGAATGGCCTGTAGATGTTTGCTTCCTGTTATAGTCTGGTGATGTATAGCAAGTACATAAAAAAAATTCTTTAGAAAGTCAGTGTTGGGATGTTATATTCTGTGACTAGCAGTAATGAAATGCATGTGTATACATTTTCTTTCTCTCTCTCTTTCCCCCCCCCCCCCCCATTTGAATACATATTAGAGAACTATAAAGGACCTTCCTCTGAATGGTCAAAAATAATATTGACATATAATTTTGTTCCCTTTCAGTCTGAGCTCTAGAAACAGTTTCTGGCTGGTTTGGTACATCTGTAAAGTTCTGTTGAACTGGTCAAGACTGGAGTGGCTGGAGGAAGATTTCAACCTGTCTAGCTGAATTTGCATGGAAGAGCTATCTGGTGTCCTGAGGGGTTTTTTTTGCTTGCTATTTATTTTTAATTTTTCTTCTCATTTCAGAATAGATTAAGTTTGATACTTGAAAGATACCAAAACAAAGAGAGAAAAGTGAGACCCTGCTTCATGTCTTCTCAATGTATTAATTAGATTCAATATTATATGGCCATAACCTGATGGGTTCACAGAATGACAGTTCGGGTTGGAAGGGACCTCTGGAGATCATCTAGTCCAACTCACCTGCTAAATCAGGTTTACCCAGAGCAGATCACACAGAAATGCATCCAGGTGGGTTTTGAACATCTCCAGAGAATGAGACTCCAAAATGTCTCTGGGCGGCCTGTTTCAGTGCTCTATCACCCTCAAAGTAGTGAAGTTTCTCTTTATATTCAGATGGAACTTCCTGTGTTTCAGTCTGTACCCATTGCCTCTCATCATATCATTGGGCACCACTGAAAAGAATCTGGTCCCATCCTCTTGACACTCACCCTTGAGATATTTATAGGCATTGACAGGATTCCCACTCAGCCTTCCCTTCTCCAGGCTGAACAGACCCAGTTCTCTCAGTCTTTCCTCATAAGAAAGATGCTCCAGGGCCCTAATCATTTTCGTAGCCCACCACTGGACTCTCTCCAGGAGTTCCTTGTGTTTCTTAAAATGGAGAGCACAGAACTGGACACAGTACTCCAGATGTGGCCTCACCAGGGCAGAGTAGAGGGTGAAGGAGAACCTCCCTCGACCTGCTGGTCACGCTTTTACTAATGTACCCCAGGTTAGTATTGAACTTCTTGGCCATAAAGGCACATTGTTGACTCATGGTCAATGTGGTGTTGCCCAGAACTCCCAGGTCCTTCTCTGCAAAGCTGCTTTCCAGCAGGTCCACCCCTAACCTGTACTGGTGCCTGGGGTTATTCCTCCCCAGGTGCAGGACCCTACACTTGCCTTTGTTGAATTTCATCAGGTTCTTCTCTGCCCCATTCTCCACTCTGTCCAGGTCTCACTGAATGGCAGCACAGCCTTCTGATGTGTCACACCTTCCTCCCAGTATGGTGTCATCAGCAAACTTGCTGAGGGTGCACTCAGTCTCTTCATCTAGGTCACTGATGAATGGACAATATTGGACCCAGTACTGACCCCTGGGGAACACCACTAGCTACAGGTTCAGGTTTGGTAGTCTGAGCTGTTGTTCTTGCAATTTTTTAATGTAGTTTTATTATTTTGTTGTTGTTGGGATTTTTAATAACAAGAAAACTGAAAAGTTCAATTGTTGCATTACCAGTAAGAAAAAAAAAAAAGCTGGAAAAGTTATAGAAGTAAAATATTCAGCTGCATACTCTTGTTGCTAAGTCATCAAAGAGATATTCTTGTAGAGGGAAGTGGGAAAAGAGCATGCCACTGCATATTATACAGGTTTTAACATGAGAGCAAAACAAGGGATATTAAAACTGACAATACCTTTGTCCAAAACTGGATTTTAGGCAAATGATGTTTTGTTGTTATTGTACTTACTGTACCTTTTGAATCAAACACTACTTTGGAAAGCTTAGTCTTGAAGGAGGCTATCCAAATAAGCAAGTGAAGAAGAAGACAGTTAAGTGTCCAAATACTCTTAAGAAAACTTTACTCCTCTTTTATGATTATTGTTGTCTGTAATAATATTTTCATTCCTTACCTATTTCTTCTCATTTGATATGTAGAAACATTTCTTTTTTAAAATTTAAGATAACAGCAGAAAGAAGCTGATAGAAATATAGTATTTAAATATCTTTGCACATGTTTACATCTATCTGATGAGATGAACTGATTATAATACTCAAATTTGGTTTAGTTAATTGTTAACAATACAAATGAGTGTGACACATAAGGATTAATTTGCAACAAACCAAATGTTATGCTGAAAAAGAGCTCAGCATAACAACAACAACAAACAACCTCCTCCACTCCAAAATAGAGAAGGTGTCATGACATTTTAGTTTGTTGAACAATTAAAGTTAACTTTCTTCTTGTTTGGGGTCTTGAGAATGAGTTGACCTCAGACATTACATTTTAGAAGATTCTTAAAAGTTCCGCTAAAGTTCTGCTACAATACTGTGTTTTTCACATTGGTGTGCATCTGCTTCTGTTTCTCATGTTCTTCAACAAAGATAATTTCTATGAATTCTTCATGTGGTTACATGCAATGAATCTTTCCGTTGCCAAACCACAGCAAAACTCTGTCAAGTATTGCTACAGTTTATTGAATTAGAATGTTCTAAGTGAACATTCTCTGGAGCTTATAGGGCTTAGAAACGGACCAGTTGAATAAGAAAAATCAACTAGACAGTTGACAGAGCAGACAAGGCAAAAGCCGGAGGAAAAAAAAAAAAAAAAGAAGAAAAACAAAACAAAACAAAACAAAAAAACACAACAAACAAAAAACAACAACAAATACATAAGCTCTGACCATATATATCTTTCAGCTACCCCTAATAGATGGATGTGTGCCAGGAAATCAGGACAGTCTGGGAATAACCATGCTGTTCATGTTGCTTAAAGGAATCCATAAACACTTACTGACAGATCTGAAATCCAGTGTCATTGTTTGTTATGAATTCTCATCAAGGTTGCTAGTAAGTTTCTCATTGTGGCAGCACATAATCTTATTGTGGTAATGTTGACTGTTAAGTGCCCACCTAGTCTGTCACTCATTCCTTCTCCTCAGCAGGACAGCAGAAGGGAAATGGGAAAAAAGCCCAAGAATGAGAAAGCTAGTAGCTTGAGAAAAAGACAGAAACATTACTTAACAGTTACCATCAAGGGGAAAACAGATTTGACTTAGGGAAAATGAATTTACTTGAACAAACATTAAACCACCACCTTTCCTCCCTCTTCTCTAGGTTCCACCTCATTCCTTCACTCCAGACATATCCACCCAGCCCCAGAGGTATGGAGATGACTGGCACAGGCAGAGGGCTCATCTGTGTCCTGCAGTGGGTCCATTTTGGAGCCAGTTGGAACCAACTGGTTCCAGCACAGGGCAGCCCCTGGTCCCTTCTCACAGAAACCATCCCACATCCTCTCTCTGCTGTCAGCACCTTGACACCTGCACCCAATGCGCTCATTGATTTTGACTTTACACTGTATTCTATTTTGTACTATTTCACTTTTTTCCCAGAATTTTTTTCTTATGGTAATTACTATGCCATCAACACAGAAATAAATGTTAAAATGCGTATAGTTTATTCCTAGAAAAAAATAGTTTTAAGACTTTGGAAAAAAAAAATACTTTCAGTCATGTCAGTGCATTTATTTGCATAATATACAAATATTTGCTCATACCAGAATAAATCCCTTTTCGATAATGTCAGTAATGTAGACTGCCACTCCTGAAGACTAAAAACAGAACTGTTATACTAAAATGCAAGTAAATCTGCATTGCTATTGTGAAAAGTAAATGCTTTGTGTGTATGTATGCATTTACACACACACAAACAAAAACAATGAGTCATTTAAAGATATTTTCTTTTAGTGATTTCACAAAGTGCTTTTTCAGCCTTTAATGATATTTCAGTTTAAGCTTTGGATAAAGTTTAAGGAGGAGTTTGTGTTTTTTCACACTAGTTCACATGTCACCTCAAGTCACTGTCTACAAGCTTGGGACTAAAATTGTCTATTGAGTAATCTTCCCTCATTTTCTGGTCTTATTTCAGTTCTTACGCTCAATGGATTTCATTTGATTTTAGGGTTGAGTGCCAGTGCTCTATCATTTTAGCTCTTCAAGGGAATACCAAGAAAAATGTTGAAAAGGTCATTTCCATAGTTTCCATGAAATCATATTGCCCTGCATGATAAAGTCTCAAACACTAAATCTGGATTTGTTAGTAATTGTTTCCCTTTGTCTCTGAGACAGATAATGAGATAGAATAAAAATAAAGAGGTTAGTTTGTGTTGAAAATGTCTTGAAAGGTTTTAATTCACTATTTGATGGGATTTTCTAGAAAGCTGAAAGAAAGAGAATTTTGCAGTATCTCTAATTACAGTAGCAGACCCTTTGGAAAGGTTTGATGCTACAGTCGTGGAATGTTTCTAATTATTTTTGAAACAAGAATTGCATAGCATTTAAAGTAACATGCAGCAGAAAGGCAAAATGAAAATTATAATTTAGATTTTTAGATATGGTATGGGGTTTTCATGGTTTTTTTGGTTGGTTCATTGGTTGGTTTTGTTTTTTCTTGTCAGAAGATAGTAGCATTACAGAAGATTCCAAATTTTTTTTCTGCATAAACATAATTTCCTGACATGATTCCTGGAAGCACAGCATGTATTTAACACAAAATTTAGGGCTTCAAGATTGTGACATTTGACACTCACTGCCAGAAGCAAGCCATTCTGGAAGAGAAATTCTAGAGCCAGACATGTTCATCGACTCTAGGTTTTGTGCTTTAAACACACAACAGATAGAACTTCATGTATGTGGTTTTCCCTCCTGAATAGCTATCTCAGGTCTTCAGCTGTGCACCTAAATGAAACTTTAATTAGAATCTGATCTTCCTCCAGCAGTTTTCTGTCTAGCTTCTCCAACTGAGTAATAAATTAAAATTCAGATAAGATGACTTAGTGGTTCTTTTTTGCCTTAAAGTCTGTAAATCTGGAAATCCATCTATCTATACTGGAAGCCATGACTGGAAGAAACTATTTTTTTGAAAGTTCCAGATCACTGATGCTGTTTTCCAAAAAAAGGGTAGACGTTTTGTGCTGAAAGATAAAATGAAAAGTCATAAACATAATTCTTCTCTTTTTCCATTTTGTTTTTATCCCTTGAATACCTGTGTAATGAATCTATCTCAAATTGAGCTAGTTTCCTCCTTAGCAGCCCACATGATGCTGTGCTGTGCATTTGCAGCTAAGACAATGTTGGTAACACACCAGTTTTTCGGCTGTTGCTGAACAGTGCTTGCAATGTGTGAAGTCTTTCTCTTTTTTCTCCCCTGTCCAAAGCAGGCTGGGTTTGGGAGTGAACACAGTTGAGACATCTGATCCAAACTGACAAAAGGGATATTCTATGCTATATGACATCACGCTCATCCAAAAAAGCTCAAGGAAAGGAGGAGGAAGAAGGGACATCTTTGATTATGTCATTTGTCTTCCCAAACAACAGTTGCATATGCTGAGTTCCTGGGAAGTGGCTGGACATTGCCTGCTGATAAGAAGTAGTGAACAAATTCCTCTTCTTGCTTGGATTGTGTGGGCAGATTTTGCTTTCCTTATTAAACTGTCATTACCTCAATTCATGAGTCTTTTCAATTTCCTTCTATTTTCTTCCCATTCCATGACAGAGGGGGCTAAGTGAGAGACCCTGTGAGTGTTTGGCTGCTTGCTGTGGTCAACTCACCACAATGTATAATTATGGTTAATTTTCTCTCTTGTTAGATTTATTCAGCAAAATAAGCAAGGGATGCACAAACAAGGTTGCCTACCAAATTTGAATCCTATTTGGTTGACTTTACTCAGTATGAAAACATGGAAAGCTATTATTAATCTCATTGTGAACCACTAGAAGTTTAGGGGAATATATACATATCTCAATCCAACAGTTTTAAACAACTTTTCTAGTATAGTATGATCAATGGAGCGAAGCACTAATCTGGCTATTCATGTTCTGTCAGAAAAACAAACTGCACAAGCCTTTGTCCTTCAGATTTACAGGAATGTAGAAGCTGATGGGATTTTGTTTATATGTAACAAGACAGCATTTAAGACTCACTTGCATAGATTTTATTTTAAAGAAAAAAAGTCATGGAAGAAAAGAAATTGGATCATTCATGTGCTGTCATTTTTATAGTATATATTTAATATTTATGCACAAAAACCATTTATGAAAGTCTCTACTATAGTATTATTACCAAGTCACCAACAAACCAGTTATAGTAATATCTCTAGGGTTTTTTTAGCTTCTGCAGCCAAATAAATAATTCCTGTGAAACATTCTAAGACAGTTCAAAAGCTTTATACACTCTGTGTGAGAAATTGTTCTTTTGATGTAACCCAAGAAATGCCTTTGAGACAACATTGAAATTATTATGAGCTTTCCAAAAGTTACCTTAATACAAGGTTTTTATAGATTTACAAATGTATACTACTTTCTACAGATGATACTCATTCCCTATATTGAGGGTATCATTAGAGGTATCTGTCATCAGTCATGTTTCTTAATAAGACCATGATGAAAAAATAATTTTTAATATTTTATTTTTACGGAGCAGAATGCATCTAAACAGGTACAAGTATAGATAGATTAATACATCCAGATAGATACAAGATCCAGATAGACGAATGGCTTGTCTACTGGAAAAAACAGAACAAACTCCTCTGGATGAGAGGAAACTAATGATTTTCTCACTTTTTTTCCTAATGTGTTTAAATAACATTGCGAAGAGCTGCTGTAATAACTTTCCATTTTGCATCTCTGAGACAAATACCTGATACACTGCATAACTGTTATTTTTGTTTTTAATGCATTGCATCCATCAGCTTAACAACTGAAAAGTTGTTAGCTCTCCCAGGTCACCCAGTATTGGAGGCAGTTTGCACATGACCAGTCCTATAAATTTTTATGCAGTAAATTCCTTTGATCAGAGCTGAATTGGTTTCTTGTTCTGTAGTTTTTTGAAAAGGTTTAACAAAGTTCAGAGAAGGCAAACATTATGCACAAAATATTTTTAATAATATATTTCAAAAGTTATTTTGAATTGTGTCTTTGAAAACTGTTTTAGTTTACAGTATCAGAGACTGAACGCTAAATGAAACATACTTGTCCTTCCCTAGCAGTCTGTCACTATTCTAACCATTAGAGACCTTTTCTAGGAATGACCACCAGTCATTCTCTTTCACTGTTCAGATACATTCTGCTCATGTGGCAAATTCACCTTTAGCCATCTAAGGTGAGGAAGAAATATCATGAGTTTGCCCTGGCCAAGATCTCAGTCAAATGCAAAGAGGAGCCGACTGATGAGTCATGGCGAAAAGAACAACAAAAGCAAGAAATAAGAATAAGTGAACCTTGATACAAGCTATAGATCAGCAGCTAATAGCAAAATAGTGCCTGAAACTACTGAAAAGGTCTATCACAGTGTTGTTGTCGACTCATCTGATTGGCAGCCTATGTTAACAGTTGGCTATAAAAACCCTCAGCAGTATAGAGCAGGGCAGAGTGTTGGTGGGGGGCATACTTAAATGGATGCCCCATGCCATGCAAGGACATGTTTAAAAGGCATTTAGACAAGGTTCCTAGGGACATGGTTTAGTGCTAGAGTTAGGTTATGGTTTGACTCGATGATCCTGAGGGTCTCTTCCAACCAAAATGATTCTATGATCTCAAGGCAGAACTCCATGAATCCACATTACCCTCTCACATAAAGGGCAAATCTGTCTTCTCACCTTCCCAGTCTGACCTTTCTGAAGAGCCTGTATTTGTTTGTGCAGCACTCCAATCTTAAGAGCAATGCCACCACATGTCTGTGATCCCCATGAGGTCATAGCCTGGTAACAGCACAAATGCTTCTAATTCCTCCTGTTTATATCCGGTGCTGTGAGTATTACTGTACAGGCAATTCAGAAATTTACCCAAGCGTGCTGATTCTCCCAAAAGGGCAGAAAAGCTTTCCTGATAAGGCTGCCCCATCGACACTTCCTTATTTACATGCATAGATTTGCAGTGATTCTGCTCCATTTTTTTTTGTGGTGGACTGCTATATCCTTTTTGTTCACATCACCCCTGGCCCCTCCTTTGTTACTCCATCCAGCACTTCCTCACTTGACCTTTGAGGAAGCTCTCCCTTCCCATCATTCTTAGTTTAAAGCTTTCCTTAGCAGGTCAGCTGGCCTGTTGTCAAAGATAATATTTCCCAACTTAAGTCAGGTGGATCCTGTCACTCCCAAGAAACTCGATCCTCATAGATGTTCTTATGGTCCTAGAAAGTAAAATCTTTCTGCCTGACACCAGCTACAGAAACATTTACCCAAGGTCTGCATACATTTTCGATGCTATAAACTAAATGGGATAACAGAGACATGGTGGGATAGCTCACATTAGCTGTGTCTCATCTTGGTTAAGCCTCACCAGGCCTAATTCTGTATCCCTGTCTGTGTTCTTACCTACAAACCTGGTCTCAGCCTGACCCCATCCTCACTACAGCGCCTGATGCCCCGGGCTGGGACTGCCACTGGCTGCACCCCAGCTTGCCCTGTTCCGTGGCTGCCGTGGTGAGACAGGCTGTGGCTGGTGAGGCCCTTCCCTGGTAGTTGCCTTGAGGAATCCCTGGTCTTCAGGGTGCCACCAGCCCCTGTGGTGCCCTGACAGTACTCCACATGGAAGCCTGTGACAAGTTGATACTTAAAGGGTCTGCACTGGAACCTGTCCATTTTAACATATTTTTTTGACGACCTGGAAGAGGTGAAAAAGCACACTTTTGTCACTCTTGTCAGATGACTCCAAATTGGGGTTGACCAACCAGAAAACTTGAAAGTGGAACTGCCGTCCTGGAGAGGCTGGAATAATGGGTAAACATGTCCTCATGAAATTCAACAAGTCCAAATGATGAATCTCTGTTGGGTCCTCATAAGCAAAGAACCTGCAATGACACTGACTGGGGATCAAGGAGCTGGGGAACAGCTCCATGAGAAAGGTTTGGAAGTAGTGATGAACAGTGAGCTGAGAGTGAACCCATGGTGTGCCCTGACAGCAAAGGTGGTAAACAGCTCCTGGGTTTATGAACAGAGATATGTTCCATAGATTGAAGGACAGGATTGTCAACCTTCTGCATGGTATTTGACAGATGATATTTCAAGACTGTGTCAAGTTTTGGCCTTAGATCAGCAAAAACATAGGCAAATGGTGGGGAGCTCAGTGAAGGGCATCCAAGGTGGTGAGGGCTGGAGTACTTGCCCCATGGGAAGGGAGTGGGGGAGCTGAAGTGGCTTTGGTTGGAGAAAGGATGGCTTCAGTGCACCGAACAGACTGCCAGCACCTATAAGAGGTCATCAAGGAAATGGAGGTGGTCTCATCACACCAGTGCAGGGCAGGAGGGTGAGAGACAATGGATGCAGGACAGGTTTAGTCTTAGTAGAAGGAGAAACCATTTCCACATAAAGACAGTGAGGCAGTGGAGCAAGTTGTCCTGAGAGGCACCTCTGTCCCTGGTGGGTTTCAAGCCTCAGCAAGACCAAATCATAAGGAGCTCAGACCTGGCCTTGCTTTGGGTAGGGGGTTGGTCTAGACTCCTTCTGAGGTCCCTCTGAGAGTGAATTATCCTGTGATATGATAATTCTAAGTACAGCAAAACATACTAGAGAAAGGGGTGTATTTTTCCTTGTTTACAGGCTTCTAGACTTCATATAGGATTTAGACCTTTTTCACATTTGTATGGGGCAAAATCATTTTCATGCAATATGAGAGAAGATTAGAAATCAATATTTTGGCTACCAGGTGGCAGAATCTTTTCTTTTTTTTTTTTTTTTTTTTCCCCCATTATTATTACTATTCACTGTATTTACTTACTTGTCATTCAAAGTTTTGTAATGAAAATCATTTGTTGAAATATTTTCTGGCAGCATTTATTATATTCACTAAGCTTCACAAAATAAAACTCCCTTAACAGCAACAGCATGAAAATCTAAAACACAGTGACTCTGAGGCTGATTTGTAGATATTACAGTGATTTTGAAGACAACAAATTTGTTTGCATTATGTCGTTTCCCACCCAGCACAGCATGTGCCTTCATTACAAATATACTCATTGGGCTGTGCTGAAAATATTCCCAACCTAAGTCAAAATTAGACCCAAATGAGATCTCTTGAGTATAGTAAGAATTGGAATGAAGGCCTCCAGCTATAAGGAATATGTAAAACAATATCCTGACAATAATACTCACCCTAGAAAGCACTAATAATTTAGGTTTATTATGTCTCACTGGGTTACAGCAAGGGACAGAAGACAATATATAAGAAATGAAGGCAAAGCTGGAAGAGAGACTAAAAAGCTACTGAAAAGAGGGAATATATGTTCTAACTAACCATTCACTGTGCAATATTAACTGTTAGGTAAGAATGCTAAAATGACAAAGTCCTTGGAGTATATTTCCAAGAAATTAAAGAATAACAGCTAAGCCAAAATTCTGCTGAGCAGATCAATGCTAATTTCTTCTCGGTCAGAGAGATTTGTGCCCTTATGTGCTTTTACCTTAGAAGTTCTGTAACGTGCTACACAATTTCAATAAATAAATTGTATGACTGGAGATACATGGAAAATCCTTAACAAACTCCCGAGTAAAAGTTATAGTAGATTATTACAAATATGTACACTTCAGTTATTGATTAAGATTGGAACCAAGAAACTTATGAACTGCCAAACACAGATTCCATAAAGAACTGCATGTATTTACATATATGAGGGGTTCATATTCATTATGTATACTTAGACGTATAAATTAATACAGGATAATGATATGCCATTTCTCAGAAACCTGTAAAAAAACACCAAGAGCTTTACTGAGCAGCACCTAATTCTAACAATTCTAACAATTCTTAAAAAAAAAAAAAAAAAGATATACTAATGTAAAAAAGTACTACTGAAATAGACAAGTTGAAAATACATATTAAAAGTCATGCACAGAATTTTGTTTCTTGTTGGGAGCAATTGATTGAACAAAGTAAGTAGTTCTAGTAAGTGATCACAAGGGGATTATGTATTCCCACAATAATACAAGTCTGAAAAAGGTAATAGTGAAGAGAGAGAACATACAATAGACTTCCTGTAATAAATAGGAAGCATACACACTACTGATGTGATATCAGAAATAGCTCACATACAATTCAAATAATTTTTAAGAAAACTAAGATATGGAATGTGAAAATACA
The DNA here is from genome assembly GCF_964273445.1 of Streptopelia decaocto. Lineage (NCBI taxonomy): Eukaryota > Metazoa > Chordata > Aves > Columbiformes > Columbidae > Streptopelia > Streptopelia decaocto. Next base: position 99,636,811 of record NC_138663.1, on the reverse strand, counting down.
AAAGGAATGATTACTTGGATGACAAGGGGGATGAAAACTAAACGGAAGTTGGAAACCTCACATATTTTTCCTCTCTGTTTCTTAATCCTCAACCTTAAATTGCTGCTTCCTCTGCTTTCAGGCCCAGACTCCTGGTCTTTATTCAGTTAAAATCCACACTTTTTCAAAGAGTGTTGACTATACCCTCTAAACACACAACATTCTTTGAGATTTTTTCTGGAAGAAATCAAAGATAAGCATAGTGTCTCATTCTACTAGTAGTTATACCCGTACAAATGGAGAGTCAATCAACTGAAATATTATTATCAAATGTTCATTTAGTATTACCCTAGTTTCCTTTCTATTTAAGTCATGGAAAATATAATACTCATTTCAGTGTAATCAATTTCAATGTAATTAATCCAAGAAGGAAAGATTTTGAAAATCTTACCTTTGAACTAGAGCAGTGTAAAAGCAAATTCTAAGATACGGACCTGTTAAAACTGAGTTCAAAATTCTAAACAGTATTATTCAATGAGTTGTCAGTTTCTACACTTGGAGAGAGCTTGTGAGAACTGAACAGTCCTGATTTTGAATCCAATTTTCTACTCATTTCAAAACCAGAGTAGCAGAACAGCAAAAGCACTGTGAATTCATTTCTTGGATAGATATATGAATGGGGAAATGCAAAGGTTTTCTATGAACTATCAGTAAAATTTTATTTTTGCATTTCCGTATTGCAAGAAATGATCTATTTTTTCTGAAATATTATTAGCGAATCGTGTTAATTATCAAATCATTGCTGATAAGACCGGGGGGTCAGAATGTCACAATTCTGTCCAAGGTGCTGTATTTCAGAGGAAGTACTTCATTGCTGTGTTGGGTTCTGTAGGTTTTGTCCTGATTGTATCTTGTAGACTTCCAATGATATATCAGGCAGAGATGATTGTGGTCACGCAACACATTCCTCACCCTTTGTCTTTCTATCATGCTTCTTCTCTCACTCCAAAACCAGATTCTAATCTCTTTATTTTAATGTTCAAATTCACTGAACGTGTAATATGCTTAGCTTGCTTCCATTATTAAGAAATTCCCTGTGCTTTCTCACTCTATGTTTTGATTTGCAATTCCTTATATAGAAAAAATTATACACAGAACTAAACTTCTGTCATTTTATCTTTAAAAATTTCTTACCTAACATTTCTTATTAAGCAAACTGTGGTTGACAGAATTTTGTGTGTACTGCTCCAAAATACAACTGGTGCAAAAAATCCCCAAGAACCATTTCCAAAATAGTCTTCTCAAATTCTATTCTAATCACATAAAATGTGAGAAAATAAGTACTTTGCTCTTATTGTTGACTTAATAATGGTAAAGAGGAGCAAAATGCTTTTGATTGTGTTTTAACACCATTTAACACCTTTTCAGAGGGGTTGTTTTATGATACATGGTACATAAAGTACACGATCACAGGAAAGGTGCAACTACAGAATAACCTACACAGGTACTACAACAAAGAAATTCTAACATTAGGTGACCAGATATACGTCTGCCTCAGTTTTTTTTGTTGTTGTTTATTGGTTTGTATTTTTAATTTCGTTGGCAAATGGAATGCATTCTTATTGACAAAAAACAATCTCCAAATGTCCATAAGCAGGTTTCCTAGGCAAAAATATCACAATCAAATTGTCAGGTGAACTAAGGTCCTGAAAAGAAACAAGGTAAAAGTTAATTATGCAAGAGATTCAATTTAGCTGAAAGCTACAGAAAAAACATCCCTTGGCTAGTCTTCAGAATTCCTGAAAGCTTGTGTTAATAATGTAAACTGCATTCTTTTTTTCCTCAATATGCCGTACTTTGTGAATTTTAGATCATTAATGTGCAAAAGATATAGATAATAAGCAACATCTTAAAACATATTTTTCTAAGTGTGAGAAGGTTTGATGCATCTATGCTAATTTACTTTAGTTTAGAAACTGGGACTATCACTTATTTTTTAAAACAAGTTCCTGAAAGTAATAAATGTAACATACTTTTCATGCTAATTTGACCAGAGTCTATTCTTCTCCCTTACTCTTATGTCTAAGGTATTTTTACTTTCTCTTTCTCAGTTTTTCTGGTTTGTTGTTTCTTTCTCTGTTGTTTCTGGTACAACAGAAATGGCCTAGAGAATGAAGCACAGAAAGAGAATATCTCTGACCTTGAATTATTTTATGAGGTACATAAAAGCCTTGGTTCTAGTTTACTGTCAGAGATCTTGGCATTACACAAGGTGGAAAAGTGATCTTGTACAAAATACGAAAATCTGAGGATTAGAAAACCAAATAATGTAGAAATTCTACTAGTTTGTAGCTGCTTATCAATCACAACTCTTTGACAAATTCAGATTAAGTAATATCTTTTTCTGAGATATAGAATAGTAGCTTTAAATTATTTGGTAACATTTTTGATAATTCTAAATCAGTTTGTCTTTTTTTTTGGCTTAAGTCTGTAATGACATCTACAGATCAAAATGCAGTCACCCATCTCATGGCAAGGGTAAACATGTAGTATTTATTTCTACTCTTTCTTTTCTGAACATCTATTCTACACTGATTTTTTTTAATGTGAAGACCAAATTTCTCATATTTAATTTTTTCAGATTTGCTCTATGCTATATTTTATGACATTTTCAATCCTCCTTTTTGTTTTCTGTTTGTCAGATTGACTAGGAGCAGGTGTGGATTTGTCACAGGCATTTAAAGTAGCAAGATATTGTATATCTTCATTTATATTTAGAATCATAGAATCATTTTGGTTAGAAGAGACCCTCAGGATCATTGAGTCTAACCATAACTTAACCTTACTCTAACACTAAACCATGTCCCTAAGGACCTTGTCTAAATGTCTTTAAACACCTCCAGGGATGGTGACTCCATCACTTCCCTGGGCAGCCTGTTCCAATGCCTGACAACCCTTTCCATGAATAAATTTTTCCTAATATCCAATCTAAACCTCCCCTGGTGTGACTTGAAGCCATTTCCTTTGTCCTATCACTTGCTACTTGGGAGAAGAGATCAACACCCTCCATGTTACAACCTCCTTTCAGGTAGTTGTAGAGAGCGATAAGGTCTCCCCTCAGCCTCTTTTTCTCCAGGCTGAATAGCCCCCGTTCCCTCAGCTGCTCCTCATCAGACTTGTTCTCCAGACCCCTCACCAGCTTTGTCACCCTCCTCTGCACTCTCTCTAATACCTCAATGTCCTTCTTATGATGAGGGGCCCAAAACTGAACACAGGATTCACGGTGGGGCCTCAGCAGTGCCAAGTACAGTGGCACAATTACTTGTGTAGTACTGCTGGCCACACTGTTCCTGATACAAGCTAGGATGCTCTTGGCCTTTTTGGCCACCTGGGCACATTGCTGGCTCATATTCAGTCGGCTGTTGACCATCACTCCCAGATCCCTTTCCACTAGGCAGCTTTCCAGCCACTCTTTCCCAAGCCTGTAGTGTTGCCTGGGGTTGGCCCTGTAAGATCTCATACAACTGGTCTCAGCCCAACAACCCAGGCAGTCCGGATCCCTCTGTTATGGCCTTCCTATCCTCCAGCAGGTCAACACTCATGCCCAATTTGGCTGCACTCAGTCCCCTCATCCAGATCATTGATAAAGAGATTAAACAGAACTGGCCCCAATACTGAGCCCTGGGGGCCATATACATATTAATTGCTGTATACATATTAATTGTTAAACATATAAACATAATAAAGGACATCAAGGATGTATTATGCAATACATACCTTCATTCAGAACAATTCAGTACAATTTTCATGTATATATTACATAACATACCATGCATACACTATTTTTCATGTGGTTGTGTATTTTTTTCGAAACATTGATAATGTAATTCAAGCTCCCCACATACACAAACACAAACATTATTTACTTGTTCTGTCAAATGTTATGTCAAGTGACTTGAGATGTTAACTGCTGCTGTATACAGTTGTTTCACTTTTGTAAGTGAAATGATTGCTTAGAAAATATAGAAATAAAGGATATTCAGTTATTTATCAACCTCCACAAAACCCTGAACTTTTCTTTCTCATTACCTTATGCGATCTGTAGCAACAGCTCCCTTCCTGCATGATGGGTAGGTTTTCTATTGTCCTTTGTTTTAACCTGACTGAAATTATATTGCCACAAGTCAGTATATACATGGGGAAAAAAATCAAATAATTCAAATTCTGTCCTGATTTCATAGGAGTGTATAACAAGGATTGAAACTGTATCTTAAAACACCTACCATAAAGGACAAAATCAGGCTGTCTCATTAATTCTAAAGAAGAAAACAGTGATAAATATATTGAGATCTATACAGGTTTTGTTGTAATTTTGTATCTGTTCCTTTTTCTTTCAGACTAAGCTCTTCCATGATTCTAGGACTGAACTATCTTAGCTTGATTTTCTTCCTGAGTCTCTGAAAGTTTCACAAGGACAAAATCAGACCAGTTCTGAACCTCTTGTCAATTCATCTGCTCAACTGAGAGCTAAAACTCATGTAAACACAGTGAAGTTCCAGCTACACCTTATGTTCTCAACTAATGTGGATGGGTATAGTATCATTGTTTTGAAAGGATGGTAATTTCTGATTCCATAAAGCACACTAAGCTCTTCATTTTACCATAATGACTGATTTCAGTTTTTCACAGAGCACTTCATCGGTGCTGTTCTACAATTTAACGGAGCTTAATAAAAGCAGGAATTTGTCTTTTCAGCCTTTATTCAGGATAATTTTTCAAAAAGTATTTGGGACATTAGAGGCTGATATCCTACACTCTACTTAAATATGTTGCATATAATACACACCATTTATGAGAAATTACTGTACGTGGTACAACTTATCTAGTAAAAATAACCTACATATGCATTATCTCCATTCAGTTTTCATACATTGGAGGAATACTGTCACACAGAGGAGGAAGAGTTGTCCACAAGTAGCAAATAAAAAAAATATTTTCCTTCCAATATAGACTAATTGTCAGTTAGGTTCTAGTGACACATGTCATTGTTTGATGAGTCTATGCTTTTATTATAATCCAAAATTTTCCTACTTTTATTATATGTCATTTAGCAGCAATCAGATAATATATCCAGTTTTTTCTTTCATTCTTTCCATTCTTCCCCAATATCTTCAGTTTTGGCAACAGCAGTAAAGCTGAGCCCTTCCCTTACAGATAAATTGAGCAAGATTTTTTTTTGTCCCAAGGAGTAAAGTCAAAACGTCATTACTCTCTTTATTTTTGTGACTATAATCCACTGGTCTCTATTTTGACTTTAACCTAATAAGTACAAGAAAGAAATAGTCTAATTTTTATTCTTATTGCTATGGTACATCAGGCTAAAGACCTCAACAAAATATTTTCAACAGTGATAATAGAGTGATTTTTAATGTTCAGTTTCAAAGTACCACAGTCAGATTTCTCTTTCAAGCAGCTACATTAAGCATAAAAATCACACCACAGATTCTAAGAGACTTTGATATTCATGCTTGTCCTGTTGGGTTGAGCACAGTGATAATATAATCAGTAATAACTTGATCTTATAATAGTGTACCTCTATATTTTGTTGTGTTGGATTCCTCCTAAGCTGTCATTTATTTTGCACAGGTTCTTACCATTTGGGGTCTTCATGCTTTAACACAAGGGCATTTAGCATTTGTTAAGTTTTTGGGAACTTTTTCACTGATTTATTTCCTTAAATCAAAACAGTATGATATACTCTGTATCATGAAACCTGTGTCTTACGTGCCAAACAAAACCAAAGTTTTTCTGTGCAAATGCATAATCTGTTTCTAATGATGCTTACTATAGTCTTGTTCATCTATTAATGTTAATAAAATACTTGGTGACGTAGCCCAGAAAGCAGATCATATCTTGGGCTGCACCAAAAGGAGTATGGCCAGCAGGTCAAGGAAGGGGATTGTGCCCCTCTATTGTGTTCTCATGAGGCCCCACCTGGAGTTCTGTGTCCAGCTCTGGAGTCCCAAGCACAAGATATGAATCTATTAGAGTAGGCCCAGAGAAGGTCTACAAAGATGGTCAGAGAGAAGAGGTTATTCAGCCCAGAGAAGAGAATCTGATCACAGGCTCTCAGTATATAAGCAGGGCTTATAAGAAAGCCAGAGATAGACTTTTATCTGGGCATTGTAGAGCTAAGAGATAGCTGTTTTAAATTGAGAGAGGATATGTTTAGATTGCACACTAGGAAGACTTTGTTTACAATGAAGGTGGTAAGACACTGGAACGGGTTGCCCAGGGAAGTTGTGTCTGCCCCATGATTGAAAGTGTTCAAGGTCAGGTTGAATGAGACTCTGAGCAACCCAATATAGTGAAAAACATCCCTGTCCATGGCAAGGCGGTTTGACTAGATGATCTTTGAAGCTCTCTTCTAACCAAAAGCTTTCTATGATTCTAAAAAGCTTTTCGAAATAATTTCCTACATTACAAATATATTTATATATTTATTTTATTTGGGGTTTCTTGTCCTATAAAAAAGCAAGTGTTCCCGCCTCCCACCTAAAAATTGCCTATGAATGTGTTTATATTCACGGAGAATCCCTCAACATTTAAGGCTCATGATTCATTTGTTTTCTGCTCCAACTGTTTCCAGAGCTTCTATTTTGGAATTACCTTAAATGTCTGCAGTTCCTTCATCTATTTAGCCAGGCAGTTGCATTGTTCTAGACTGGTAATACAGTTTTCCTGTACCTTTTTAAAGGAGCTTCATCTTAGTATGAGTTGTCTGCTACAATGTACAGCTTCATGTCCTGCACTGAATTTAAATTGAAAAGAAAACTGGAAGAACCTCTCAGAAAAGCTAAACTGCTTGCAATCATTTTTCAGACTCTTTGCAGAGGCAAGAGATAAGATAATATGTGCATAATTTAGAGAAAATGACAAAACTTTTGCGTACCATCACTACCATGATAGTACAGCAGCCGGTTCCAGGTCAATCAAATGTCAGTTTCTTGTACTTGGGGAGAAGAAAGCAAGAAAGACATCTTACCTACCTACTAGTTCACACAGAATAATCATGTAGACATCACATTCAGAGTTTTACCCAAAAAGTGTCTATTTCTTTATTATTTACAAAAGAAATCAAGAATGACCAGCTTACATAGATATGTGCACAATACAGCTACTTAATGTTTGTCAAAATATTTCCTCCCCCCTGATGTGGGAAAACTAAGATGGCCTGTCTGAAAGATGTTTGTCTTAAGAGTGAATTCTGGAAAATAGGCACATCTAGGACACAGTCTTCCATTCTATGACTTTGTCCTAGAAGTTATTATGTTTGTTTTGAAATCCAAAGTACTCTAGATCAGTAACTCAGAAATGGTCTTCTATAACTCAGATTAATTTTACCTGAAGAGACTTTGAAAGAGATTTTAAGGAGGCTCACTAGAATAGCTCCAGTTACTATAGAAAACCCACAGGGAGAAAAAGACAGAAAAGAAGGTGAGAGAAAGAGACAGATACAAAGGGAAAGAGGGATTCAAATTATTTAGTCTTATTCTCTGTATAACAATATAGTTGATAGCCTCATGTCCAGGAAAGTTCAGGAAAACAAGTTCACCTGTCCTGCTTAATTTACCCAGTATCTTCAAAAGAATAATCTGAAAGACTCAGTATATAATTCTGCTGTGTTAATAGGGTTAAAATATTTTTTTGTATTTCATGTGAAAAACACCAAATCCCCCAAAACTACTTAAGATAACTCTTTAAGACTAAAATACTTCAGGAAATGAAAAATTTTCACTCTTCTTGGTTAGTTAGCCTTCAGTTGTTCCAGGCATATATGAATAAATCCTGCTGGCTTGTTTTGCTGTGTTTATATGTTCTCACTTACAGAATTGTTCTTATTAGCTTCTAAACTTCAAGGTTAATCCAAGTTCAAATTTTGTTTAAGACTATACAATAAGCATATATGAAAATAAGTAATATGATTTTCCCATGTAATAAACATTATTTTGGCTGATGTGTCATGAGACAAATGGAAAGTCAAGCACCGGTCATAGCTGGGAAGCCTTTCTGTATTGGCTTCAGATGCATATGAACATGTGGGAACACTGCTAATGTACATTACGAGTCACATTTCCTGTTCTGGATACATTCAGTTGTGTCATACATTATTATGGCCTATTTTATACAAATAAACTACAAGATATGTTGACGCAATGGTGAGATACATCTATGAACTCTCAGTGGCACAAAATACTATCATACAGATAAAAAATAAGTACTTGAAACACAGGTACCAATTTTAAGTGGGTGAACTTTAAATATATGCTTTGTGCAGTGCCTCAAGTTGGGAGGCTACTTTTAGTGTGCCTTCAGTATACAGATGGAGATCCTTTCAGTGTAACAGTTTTGAATTGCCTTCAAGAGGATTTCCTTCCTGCACTGAACAAGGAAAAACTAAGAAGACTGGCTCTCAATTTAAGAATGCAAATTAGGTGCTTAAAATTAGATTTTGTGAATGAATAACTTCTTAAATGCTTGTGCATACCATTAATACTGTTTTGGTACCTGCACAGTAGCTTTTCAGCCTCTTAAAAGGATATGAATAAAATACCATTCAAACACTACTGAATATCTGAATCAATAAATAAAATTATTTTAAAACCTTAATTTAAGAGAGTTCCATTTGTTTTCTTTTCCCAGTATAACTTATTTTTATTTTTATTTTTATTTTTATTTTTATTTTTATTTTTATTTTTATTTTTATTTTTATTTTTATTTTTATTTTTATTTTTATTTTCTTCCTGGCGGTTGTAGGCCTCTAATCTTCTTTCCTCACAGCTCTCAAGAGCTGCAATTATTCATTCTCAATGGTCAAGAAAATCTATTTTTTGCCATAGTGCCTTTATGCGCTGAGAATTGCCCTTACATAGAAGAAGTATTTAAAGAAAAGAAATACATCTTTCAGACAGAGTTGTTTACTTTTAGCAACTGAAAGCCAATCTGGGCTACATCATGTAATTCTTTCCTTCAGAAACTCTTATTGATGATGCACTCTGGCAGTGTTAGGCATGGAAGAGCTGGAGGGAAGGCAATGGAGTTTATTCTGAGGGTGTTCGCAGTAGGGTAGGCACACCAACATGACAGGGGAAGCAGAGTTTGAGCAGTGCCACAGAGGTCTGCAGCAGGAACATAATGGAGAACAAGATGGGCTGTACCATAAAAGTGGAAACAAGGAAGGATCCCAGGAAGCTATGAAAGGGAATCAGGGTGTCTCTTCTTCCCAGCTAGAATCACAGCAACAGAAGGAAAATGTAGTCCAACAGCAGTAGTACATTACAGCTTTCTGTGCTTAAAGGCATCCGGACTGGGGGCTGTAGAACTAGGTGGGATTTGGTTTGAGCAGCTCCAGGTAACAGGCTGCTTGCTTTAATCTTTGTTAGATGTTACTGACCTTATAGACACAGCTGAATGTACTTACTCCTGAACTATTACACTTTATTGAGTTGCATGATACACCTTAAGATACATCGTCCATCTTACAGAGCCTGACACTGACCTTTGGGGTAAGTAAGGAGGTCACTAATAATGATGAAGTAACATCTACACTATGTGGGACTTAGGTGCTGCAGTGTCTGTTTTACAAATCCCAAACAAACATAAGCAGAAGTTATAAGATTCCTCAAGCCATGCAAAGAACTGATAGTTATGTATGGGTATAAAAGTTGGTTTCAAGGGTCATTTGAAAATTAAGTGTTTCAAAGGGTCTGGATCTAAAGATTAAGGTTGCTCCCAAGACTTAAGATACATAGCTATTTTGCTTCTAATAGCACTGAGGATGGTGTTTCACAATGACCATTAATACTGTGCTTGATCTTTTTAGTAAGTAAAATTAAGAAATTCCTTTAAAAAATCTATATTTTCTCCAAAATTTAGGCACTTAAAGCCTGACAATACCAAGAGAAATATTTTGAATTTGCTGAAAAATGGTCCATTCATGTTCATTTCCCTACATTGGTTGTATGGCAAAATTACACAGCTGATTCTTTATTTCTGTTCAACGAACCCTGTTGTTCTCCAAGGGCAGCAGCTGGATTTACTTATTTAATAAAATAATATGTGCACTAAATAATAAATTATAGTAAAAACAAAACACATGTGAATGTATTAAATGTCCTTAAATTTGGCCTTTATTGGAAAATTATTTCTAGACTGAGTAAAAAAGCAACATCCCCCTTCCCCGCCCCTGTCTCCCCCCTCAGGTCTGTATGCATTATTCTCAGTTTGGTATATGAAGTATCCCAGTCACACAGAATCCCATATTTAATGTAGGTTGTCTGTTTTCAGTAATGACATTTTGGCAATTATTTTAAAACTTACATATGTTTGCAAAAGTTGACCCATTTGTTCAGTTTCATGTTAACTAATCTCTTCCAAAGACACTTGTATCCTTCCATTTAACTACAGAGGAATCATCTTTTAAATTGTCTCAAAGTAATTTATTTCATTTTTCTAGGCTAAGGAACATCTATCTTACATTTCTTAACACATCCTGGAAGAATTCATAAGCAACATCTATCCCATGAAACATACAAAAGCCCTTAGGAACTTATTAAGGTTAAAGGATCTAGTCTCTGACATTTATATATATATATATATAGGTTTTTCCATAAATAAAAATATGCTGAGATGTGAAGAAAATGACTGATACAAAAAACTATGTGCACTACAGCTCTGAATGATTTGCCAGCCTCCTTTAAAAGTTAGAGACTGGCACTTGTGGTCAAAAAGAGGTTTTGATTCCACTTTCTTGCACAAATTAGAGAATGAAGATCTGAATAGCTGTATCATAGAAAAGAAGTAGAGCAGAATGTACATCAACACTTTAAAAGTCAGAAATTGCCCAAGGCAATCACCACAAGAAGAGAGGGGAACAGTTAAATTTGTAAGTCTGCTTTGTTGTAGGTATCCTTTAGCAGGCTTTTACATTCCTTGGTTTTGTGCTTCCTCGTGTAAGATGTGATCATGGAACTCCCCTACAGTTTTAGTCCTCAGGAAAAATCAGCAGCACACCAGCCAGGATTTTAATCCCTTTCCTTGGAATCTACCAGGCAATGTCTGATTGATTGAGAAGAAGACATTCTCTAGAGGAAGAAATTGCTAACCACAGAAGAAAATGGAACTCTGATAATGCCTTAAATAGCACAAGAAAAAAACAAAACAAAACAAAACATCAAAGTGTAAAGATAAATACCACCTCAAAAAGCTATCCTTCAGACTGTTATCAGAAGTAGATGGATGAGCAAGAATCCTGCCCGAATGCTGTTTTCAGAGAAGTAGAATTATGAAGTGATTTCCTTTGCTCTTAAGATACCATCTGGGCAAGCTTTTCAGTTTTGAAAAATAGTTCAAGGGACCTCTGCAAAGAGGTACAACACTTCAATGCAAGGAGAAGCGAACACTAAGAATTCCCAATAAGCGAACAAGGCAATAGGGTTTTCTAAATTTCAGAGAGGGTTAAATGACTCTCTTGAAACTGGGTGAAACCTTGGTCACCCTTGAGCTCCATGAGACCTTTTCAATTACACTGAGGATTTCACTCGTTAGTTTGATTCCTTGTTAATAGACTGCAGGATGTGATCCAAGAGAAATGCCAACAAACTGGTTAGTGCATTCAAGGAAAGCTGTGAAGTGTATAAGGCTCCAGCCACTTGAGGGAGTCTCCTACTTTAGCAAGTTCTACAGGTTTATTAGACCGAAGAGTAGTATATCCTTTGAGATTGAATCCCTGCAAAAGCACTGTCTAACTAAAAGATCACAGTTTCAGTAGTCCAGCTATCAAAATGGGATCAGTCTGATTAGTTGAATGAGAAATGATTGATGGACTTTGCAAAAACCATCTTGTTTCTTTTTTTTACATCTATACTGCTTGTCACACTATATTTGCAGTATGACTGATACAGCTTGTAACATCCATAGTCTGACAGACTGAATGAAATAAAGTGGTGCAGCTACTCCAAAAAATATTGATACGCATTTCTTTTCCTATACTAGATAAATTATCAAACACATTACAAGTGGTGTTGCAGAAAAAGGTTTAGATAATTTTTTATTTATTCTGGTAATCATAAATCACCTAATCCACACGGATGACCATTGTGAAGTAATATTTTCTTTCTATGACATTTTTTCATTATTTGGTATATTTTAATTGAAAGGAACAGTTTTTATTTATACCACTTAAGAATAACAAAAGCAGAAAACCAAACCAAAAACCTTTACTCATAACATGCCATTATCATCATGTTAGTTCTAGATAACCAATGCATAAAAACATGAAATATTTCTTAATTATGGATTCCATCTGTTTGTATTCCAGGTATCAGAACTGCTTCAATTATGTGTTGGCACTTTGCTGTGAGAATGCTTTCCAGCATGATCTCTTATTGACTGCAGCTTTATAATAGTCACATGAATCAACACACTGTCATATACTTGTAACAATGACCCAGTATGCAACATACAATTGCATATGGCTTTCTCTCATGGCCTGACAAAACCATGTCAGAAGAACTGTAGGGTTATCACCAACACTAGATTAAGCCATCCACATCCATCATTAAGATGAGTCTTGAAAATCTCCAGTACAGATAGTCCACATCTGCTATAGGAAACCTGATCCAATGCTGCACTACTCTCCTAGTGAACATTTTTTTTCCTAACCTGAACTTTCTGAGAGACATACATGGTCATTATGCTGCCTTTCACTGTTTAAATGAAATGAGTTGTCTTTATTGCCTTATAACCCCAGCCCACCTCAAGCATACACACCCCTTACACTTTACATGTCTAAACAAGTCCAAATCCCGCAAATAATCCTATTATATTGTTGTCTCCCATGCTCCTCACCATCATGGTAAGCCTCTGCTGGATCCTTTCCAGTGCCTCAGTGTCTATCTCAAGAAACTCAGTCTCACTTCTGATTTACCAGAAACAAAAAATTTTTAGAAAGAAATATCCTTTTATTGGTTGTCAATGTTTTGGGCCCTATTCCTAGGGACTCATGTTTTTCAGGCTCTAAATTAGGTTGGCTAGTTGGTTTGGTGATTTTGTTTTCCAAGTCCAGACACTTGAGGAAAAAGATAACACACAGTTACATCCATCAGGCATGGCCATTGTTTCAATATTTATTTCTGGTTGGAGTCTTCAGCTTTCCACCTATCCAAACAGTGTGGAAGGGCATGAGATCAGAAGCAAAAACCCCTCTGAATTAATCAGGAAAGAAACTGTAACATTATGTAAGATTAGTACTTCCTATAAGCTCTGAACCAGTTAGCAAATCACAGAATCACTGAATAGTTGAGGCCAGAAAGCATCTCTGCATGTCATGCAGGCCAAGATCTTTGCTCAAAGCAGGTCCAACCTCAGGGCTTTGGTTGGGTTTTGAATATCTCCACAAACGGAGACTCCACAACTGCCCTGGACAGTCTGTTCTAGTGCTCAAAACCCCTGTCAAATGTTGCTACTCATAACTTTGGCATAATTTTAAAAAATGTGATGGGCAGATCAAGAACAGTATTGGAGCATATGTAGGGTGGTTTAAGGTGCTAAGGGGTGAACTATTAATAGTTCATTAAGGAACCAGTTTTCCTTCCTCCTCCTACTATCCATCTCCTGGGGACAGATCTGTACTTTGGCTACTGGGCTACATCATGATACTCACACTACTTTGTGTGTACCTGAACATCTGATTTTACATCAAATACAGACTGTTAAGAACTAAAAGGGGGAGAAAGGGAGAAAGGTTGCAGGAAGCAGAAACATTTCACTTTAATTTTTTTTTTTAATTCATAAGGGACTGAGACAAAAAAAATTGTTGCATCTACCAAAAAGTGGATAATATTGGTTTATTTGTAATTAATTTTCTAATTCAACTTGATTTTTATTTAACAAACTAGGTCATATAACAGTTGCTGTCATTGATACTTGTTAAATGAAAACAAAACAAATTTTGACCAGCATGCCAGACCTTTAAGACCCTGTTATGCATTATTGGTATCCAGGCTTTGAGTTCTGTCCTGTACCTTTCAAAATATTCTATTTTAGTCTCTTTTTTTTCAAATTTATGGCCATCTACTGGGTAAGTGACACAGACACCAAGACACCAATGCATTTTCTTCTTTATCAAACACTGCCCTTTAAAAAAAATGCTTGTTTGTTAAATCTGAAACTCTTGTTGTTTGATCAGTTACCCAGCAAAAACATAATGTCAATAACAAATATTTTTGGAATTTGCCATACTAAAACCTGCTAAAAATAACAGTACACTTGCAGATATACATTTATTGTATAGAGCAATGTTAAAATTTAGAATAATTTATACATCAGTCAATGAGACCTCCCTTTCTCTGATCTTATTCTCCCTAGTTTCTTTCATAGGATTGAGTAGTTTCCTCCACATCTTTTTCTTCTCTCCTTTATAACTTAGGCAGCCCATTCTTCTGCCCCTATAGCTCTAAAAAATATAAAGATTGAAGAAGTAAGATCTTGCAATGATATAACTGGGCAGGGAGGGCATGATTTGCAAGTAACTGATTGTAGTCCTTTACCTTCTCCCAGAAAAATTTCGTAACACAAAAGCTGATAAAAAAAACCTTCAAACTAAAATCCTCTCACCTCCTGTAAGTTATTTAACTATGAATCTCATTATGACACTTAAGTATTTGAAATCTTAGTTCCTAACTTTTTTGTGGATACTTACATCCAGATACAAACTGTGGCAGGGAAGGCTCAATTTAAGTAGCAAAGTAAAGCTGCTAGATGCTGAATTTAAAGAAATATGGAAGTTATTCTATCTAGAAATCCAGAGAGAGGAAGAGGGAAACAAAAATTTATAACAAGTTAACAGAATCTAATATTACATAGAAATCTACCCATTTCTGAGGCACAGAATAATTGTCACTTAGATATCAAAAAGGTGCAGGTATAACTTCTTATAGACAAGGCAGAAATAAAATACTGTATATCGTATGCATATACATAGCATATTACATACATTTAAAACCACAATTAATTGCATTTACATTCAGATATATAAACTTCACTGTATGTAAATAACACTAATTTTCCTCCATAAGAGTGATTTCTTAGTTCTTTGGAAACATTTCAGTATTTGTTATGTCAGCACTCTCTCTGATGTCACAGGAATTGTTTTATAGTAAAGTATATAGACCAGACTATGGTCTTAAGAGATTACTCTATCTAAAGGATTTATTATTTGGATTTACTAATACATCCATTTGTCAACTGTTAGGTATGGAACAGAAGAAAATATCACTCTCCTCAACTGACTTTAGGAAGAAGACTGCTTCCATCTTTGGCAGTGGAGAAAACAGAGAGAAGAAAAGCATACAATTTTACAACTAAAGATAAGTTGAAAGATAAGTAGCTGCACATTGGAAGTATCAATGAATGGAGTGTTGTAGGAATCAGTGATGTTGAAGAGGTTCATCAGAACAGATGTATCCAGTTCAACTCTGGCCTTGTTGCTTTTCCTTCTTCTCTCTGCTTTAGTGCAACATCATGATTCATTGAATTTCCTTTCAGAATTAAACAGTAAAGGACAGAATGCTTTTACAATTGTAAATGACTGGCACTTTTTTTTTTTATTATTATTATATCAATAGCAGCAAGCAATTACACTACATTTGGTGTGAAAAGTACACGTAAGTTTCGTTCAATTCATACTTCATAAAATTGTTTAAATCTCTTACTTTACTCCATTAATTCTGTTGCCTACTGCTGCTTGGTTTATGGTGGCCTTGACACTGTTAGAACACAGTAGGATCTTCTTTGAAATACACTCCATCTATGAAAAGAAGGAGGCACAGCCAAAGATTGACATAAAACAAGGAGAGCTGTCTTTTTTGCTTATTATTCTGGCAACAAGGAAAATATAAGAAGGAACACCTTCTTTTAAACTGTCAGGATGATTGCCTTAATGTAAGGCAAACTGCCTCCTGTGAGATCGAGTACTAAAACATGGTTATATTATGGGACTGAAGCTTCCTTAAAACATCTGTATGTTACAGTATTTGTCTGAGGCAGCTTAAGTTCTATTTAGACATGCTGCAAGTGACAGTGACACACTACAAATTAAATCAATAGCTACCTTATTTGTGGCTGAGGCAGTTGCTTTAAGACAGACAAATAGAGCTATTTGGTGTGATCCAGCATATCTCCCCTTGTCTCCAGCTGCTACTTCAGAACTGCATAGGTCATCTGTTCACCTTGTGTCCTGTCTATCAGCCCCTTGACAGTGTCTCAGAGACTATGTGATGAGAAATATTCTTAGTGATGCTGGCTAGAAGACTGGCTCCTACCCTCATGAGTGTAGAGGTGGGATACAAACAGTCAGTTTTTCACGTTCCTTTTACGATGGGGACAGATTTTTTCCAAAGCTCGCTTCATGTACAGACAGGACACTACAGTCTGTACACTATGTATTTATGATATCTGTGCAAATAGTTTTCATTTAGCTTACATATAAGCAACGTGGAAGAAAATCTATCTCTGAGCTTGTTAACACTTGCAACTCTTCATTTGTATGCACTGAGGATGAAAAGCGAGGTCTCAGACAATGTTTGAGTGAGTGTGGCTGTCACTGCTTTTCCTAGCAAAATGAGAGAAGATCTATAAGCAGTGTTACCCAGAAGCAGTTGCTACCTGCTCTGGATTTTCAGGGTTGTGGCATATACTAAGGACAACTAAAAAGCACACCCACAGGATGCTACAACTCTGCATGACTAGCTGGTTTTCTTTTGAGCAGAGCCAGCTCAAGATCAGAAAAATAAATGGGAAGTTGACACAATATCAGAAATCTTCTAACAGTAACAGTATTGTTCATATATTTAATTTGAGATAAATTAATTATAGCTTTTATAATGAATGATTGCTTATAGTGGCTCTATCTAGGCCAAGCTGTATGTTACTTGTTACTCCAGCTCAGGGCTCAGTAAAAAAGGTGTTCTTCAGGGAAGGGTTAAAAGAGACAGTTCTAAAATAAAAAGCGTCTCTGACAGTAGAAGTGATTTTAAACAATGCACCATATTCTAATAGAAAAGTCATTTTCTGACACTGAAAGAAGGAAGGGTATCAAGATTCAGAGTTGAGCTGCACAGCTCTGCTTCAGGTTGCCACTTCCACAATTTCTCCAAGTTCTGCCACCTGAAATGTTAGGGTACTGAAAGGACTAATTTTCATTTTTTATCTCAGGTCACTGCTCACTGAGTAGATCTCCATGAGAACATGAGTCATGTGCAAAAGGCAGGAGGCTCTTTGTCTTACCACCACCTATCACCCCCTTATCCTACTTCCGATAGACTCCCTTCATTTCCATTCTCCCAAGGATTTAAAGTGACCGACGCGAGTGATGTTCTCCTTTTCTAAGGAGAAAAATGAACATATTTGAAAAGCTATAAAATAATGCTCAGTTAAAGCAGACTGAAAGAAATAAAAAATGATAATATGCAGTCGCTGTTCCATCATGTCCAGGTGACATCATGTCTGAGTCATGACTCACTGACAACAATGCCTCACACCTTCTATTTTAAAGAGATGTAGATAAGCTTTTAGACAAGCTATTGTAAGTGTATTACTTTGCAAAGAGAAAGATTTCTTCCCTGCCTCAGGAAGTGACCATTGCAAGAACTAAGCATGAGACCAGATTCTCATAGCTTCTGTTATTGCAAATGTTATTCATAGTCATAAAGTTATGTAGACCTTTTTAAAGTTTAACTATCCAGTGAGTCAAGGGCTTGCTAAAAAAAGTTATGCATTCCTTTTCCTGTCACGTGAAACAGAACAAAGTTTTGTGGTTTTTTTTTTTTTGGTTTTTGCTTATTTGTTTGTTGGGGGGGATTGGGGGACTTGTTCATTGGTTGGTCTGGTTTTTTTTTTGTTTGTCTTGTTTTGAGGTTTTATTCTTTTTTTTTTTTTGCATCATATGTTGTCAGCTATAGGTCCTATACAAGGAAAAAAAAATAGATTAAATCCATGTGACTTGGTGCCACAAAAGCTTGATATGAAGGATCATCCTTTTATCCTTTATAATCTTCAACTACTACTCCATCAAATAAAGCTTTGCATTTTGAAGTCTTTGTTGAAGCAGCGTAACACTGTTAGTTTGTTACTATAGAGACAGTCATACAACAACACATGCATTTAGGCAAAACAGAATACAATTCAGGGCAAAAGTTACCATTGTACTCTATATGGGGATCAAGCAGCATGTTGCAATCTAGTTACCCTTTAATGCACATCTAATGTTTGTGCTGCTTTACTTCTAAGCACTTTCACTATTTAAAAAGCAATTACAGTAGTCTGATGGAATTTGCTTTTCATTTGCACCTGTTTTGAGCAGATGATGCAAAAGATAAATGCTCACTTTTACTGATTTATTTTATAAGAACATTATGGAACTTAAAAGGAAATCAACATATAATCAGGAAATCTGTGATATAAACATTTAAAGACCTCAGATAAGTGCATAAAAGCCAAATATGTTGGGTTTTTAGAGAAGCTTATGCAAGTATTTTAGTGGTCATCAGCATAATTTTTTTTTCAAGTTAAGACCTACCATTTCCATTAAGCTTAAGGGTTTACAGATAAGTTAGACTACCAGCCTGTAACTTTGTGATATTATTATTATTTTTCTTTATTTTTCTTTTAATGGGAAATTAATTTCATAGCTCACTGATTATTTCTTTGAAGGTCTGTCAGATCCTATGTTTGCTCATTGCTTGAGGGTATCTATTTGACATGAAAGTAACTTAAAGAACCAAATATTCAAAAGACATTTTTTTCAAGAGTAGACTGGGAGAATCATTTACAGTAGTTAGGTGTCTCTTGATCACTTCTGTACACGTGGTGCAACCAGCTTTCATCAACGTGAATTTTCTTTATAAGTTATTCTTGTGTTTCCTCAGTTCTCATATCCATTGTGGGTGTTTTGCACTCTGTGAAGCAAACTGTAATGCAATTATTGCAATCTCAACTTGTTTAAGGACAGAAATGCAAAGAAGTAGACTAGTATAACCTTGTCCAAAATCCTTATTTTTTAAAGTCCTGGATTTCTGTTTTAAAGGGTAAGACAGGATCTAAAACATTTTTCTTGGGGTTTCTCAGACCTGCCCTTTTGCAGGGAAAGAAGGTTTATGGCTGCAACAACTATACTATTTTAGAAATCATAACTTACCATGCTAGCAAATGTATGATACCTAATCTTGCTATCATTGGAGATAATAGTGTAGAGATGGTATTAAAAAAAAAGTGTACTACGAGGGAGGGAAGAAGGGAAAGAGAAACTAGCTCATATTCCTTTAAAGGATTTAATATTACATGTTTTTGAGGGAAATACAAGCTAACAGCATTGGGTGGGATAATAAAACTCATAAAGGACCCTAATGGGAAAAAAAAATTTATGCATGTATGTATATATGCATGCATATACATCTTTATACATATACATAGATTAACAAAAAGAATAGTTAGCCAGACTTTTGAAATTATCTTCTCATGAAGAAGTGCACACATGCTCAGATACATACATACTCTCAGACATGTTGAGCTGAAGCTCAGTTTTAAAAGGGTGTATTTAAAAAAAACAAGACTTTCCAAGGGCCTGGTATTTCAATCATTATCCATAACAAACACTTTGAGCTGGCATTGAAAAAAAATCTATTCCTCATTTGTAGAGCCGCCAGACTACAAGTCTCCTGTGTACATTTAAATGAACTGATGAGTGAAAAATTAAAGAAAACAACATTTAACTATTTGTATGTGCCATGCTCAGGGTGCAGCAGCAGAGTATGAAGATTTAATGGTGCAACACTTTACAAAAGCTTTTGCTTGTATTCAAAGGATGCAGAGTATATCATACCTTTATTTTTTAGGTAGTGCATAGATGATGCAGAACGGTGTGGCCCACCATCAGTTGTTTTAATGTCTGGGAGTAAAGTAAAAATTCCACTGATTTGAGGATTTGACACAAATGTTTGTATGGATCCTTAGTCCATATGCTAAACAACTCCTCAGAAGCTCAGCTACACATGAAGTGCAGCACCGTCAGCCTAGTCTTTCCAGGTCAGATGCTGTTGAAAGCACTTGGTGACTTTTCATTTGATAAAACAATAATTCAGAGATGACTGAACACGTCTAGCTGATAAAGACAGATCAGATATTCTCCTTATCCATGAGATAATATTTCTGAGTGAAAAGTACAATATTTATACTAAATAATTATTTTATGTTAATATGATCTGGAAAATAGTGACTGTTATCTATGTTTGTTCCATGAACTCAGTCTTTAGCATTACTCTAGCATTAGCTATTTGTCTGATTTTTCTTTTTATTTTTCTGAGATATGTATGCTTGTGTATGTCTAGATTCGACTTTCCAAATGTCTTGCTTTAAAAAAATAGAATTATTCTAGTCATCTTTCTGATGAGATAATTCATAGTGCTGACTTCCTGATAGCTGCTCATAAGATTGTTTCATTGAACCTGAGAGTGCTTTCTTGAATTTTAGATTGGCTTACCAAAGTGCATGTACAAAGTACGTAGAAAATACATGTTCATTCACCGTCTTAAACTTGTATCAGTACTGCTCTTCCCCTCACAGTTATTGGCTGTCTTCTAGTTAGTAGTTCTTTAAGAGTAAATGATGGCAGCATCTATAATCAGTGAGGACTACAGAAGGCAGGGAGGAGAGTGAAGTGTGTCTCTGAACCATCTTCTGTGCAGCAGAAAGGAGATCCACATGGAACTGAGAAGATGAGAGTTGCTTTTTTAAGCTTTTCTCAGAAATATCTGGAACTCTGTTCTAAAATTGACAGAAGGTTCATAATCTCACAAATATTTTTCAGTCCTCACATTTCTAATCTGGAGACTGATTCAATGCAATGAAGGAGTTGAAGCCTTTATTCTTGATGTAAAATAGAATCTGGTTTTACCATGTGCCTTATTCCCAAGTGTTTTCCCAAGAGTATAAAACTCTGAGGAAAAAAGATTCAGAGAAATATGAAAGGGCTCCTAATGTCTGGTGACAATAAGATTATAGCAACACAAATTGTTCCACATTAAATCTTCCTAAGCTTGAAGTATCTTCCTTCCTTGAAAAGGACTGCCTCCAGAAGTACGGTAGAAGATTCAAGAACAGTATCAAGAACCAGGTAAAGTGAGGGAAAACACAAATGTTTCAATGTATTTTATCTTTAAAAGAACAGAAATAATATATCCATACCTTTTCCCAACCTTTATATTTACTTAGACATACAAATAAACGTAACATTTTAAAAGGGGGTGAAAGGTAAACCATACGTTTCATTAAAAATCTCTCATTTCCAGTGAGAAAGAAAAGAATTGCAGTATTTATGGTGGGAGTGCATTCAAATGAAAATGAAATCTCTGCAACAGAAATTATTCAAAATGGATTAAAAATGTGTTTTTCTCTCTATACAGATTGAACTATGCTTTCATGGGAGGAGGAGTAGACAAAAATGCTGTCTCAGACACACAACCTTTGCTGAATGAATAACTTGGGCTGGAGCTCTTGGCTTTTATTGTTCCTTAGTTTGGTCTTTCCCTTCATGTTCTCTCAGTTTCATTAATCTCTCTCTGGCTACCAAGGCTTTCATAATGTTTGCATCACCTGAGTTGATTTGCCATTGACCTTCAAACAGAGCCACCACAGTCCTGGAGATGAGGCATGAAACTGACAGACAGGAGAACTGTATTTTGTCCTTTCTTTGTTTCTTAAGACAACACAGTCTATCAGATCCCTTTTGGTTTAGGTATAGTAAAGGAATAGTAATTATTTATTATGAAAAAATACTTTAGCACTGATAAGTTTAACAATTAAAGATAGGAGTAATACTTTCATTACCCATTCTATTAATTTATACTTTTCTTTCTGTTTTTGAATTTCCTTTGCTCTCTTTGCCTATAATTATTTCAAGACTTTGGGTTTTCCTTGTTTTGTGAGAACTTACCTTCTGAAAACAACATAAAACAACTGTAAAATAATCTCACAGTCATTAAAAAATCAACAATTGCGACTTGAAGTGAGCAAATAACCTGAAATGCTGAAGTTATTTATTTGTGCAAGTATTAGATGCATCTCAGATGTCATGAAACACTGAATGTAGGCAACTGTTGCCTATTTAATGCAGA
The DNA here is from genome assembly GCF_964273445.1 of Streptopelia decaocto. NCBI lineage: Eukaryota > Metazoa > Chordata > Aves > Columbiformes > Columbidae > Streptopelia > Streptopelia decaocto. Next base: position 99,614,603 of record NC_138663.1, on the reverse strand, counting down.
ACAGCATGTGATTCATACCACAAATATATCATGCAGCAGGCAGAAGAATCTAGGTACTCCAAACTACTCACACTTGATCTACTAAACTATTGGTTCTCAGGTTGTCTGTCTGAGCAGAGACTGAAGTGCTCTGGAAACTGAATTATCCTTTCCATTTATGAGCTCGTCTACCTAAGAATCTGCTATTCAAGCAGCTGAACACAATGGAAAGGAGCTGAGATAATTGACATGATGCTCCCCAGGACTCTAGTCCAGCACAGGCTTTGTAAAATCATGTTTGACATTACTTAAAGCAACTACTATTTGAAAGGCTAACCATGTTGTATTTTACTCCCGATTGGTTGATGGGAAAATAAGCACAATTCACTTCATTGTGCCTACCTCGTAATCTAGGCAGACTACTCAATAGCAACTCACCTTGTTTCGAAATAATCTGTAATACTTTGTAGCAGAGATAAAACTTTCTTGGTCAGCTTCTCCAAATGAAGGATAAATGCCATGAGGAGAATAACAGCAGCATCTTGGTGTGTCTGATCTGTGAGCTATACGTTGCAGTATCATTGATCTAGTGTAATTCTTTTCCACAATAACATAAAAACACAAAAAGAGCTGTGTTTTATTGTTGTGGTTGTTTTTTGCTTGTTGTTTGTTGTATGTGAGTTTGCTGTTTTTATTTTTTTTTTTTTTTAAGTAGTGGACGTGTATAAAAGTAAAATACCAAATTCTAAGAAAGATTGTACTAGATGAAACAAGAAGCATTTAATATATCTGTAATTATTATTTTTAAAATAAAAACTCTTTACTCTTTGTTAATTAATTAATTAATCACCATTTTCAGACAATGATCAGATAGACTTACTTGATTACATCCAGCCACATTTCATGTTTGCAGAGATGAATGTTACATGGTGGAGTAAACAATGACACCCAGTGGCCATATTGACTCAAGGCCTGTTTGTGCTGTTTTGGATTTTCTCAGCACAACTATTTCTGTTGTTTAGATGAGTTAACATTGGCATTGTGTTGACTTGTGTTTTGTTTTGTTGTTGCTGTTATTTGTTTGGGGGTTTGTTTTGTTTTTACTCATGATAGTAATGACACAACAGTTGAGTTTTCTTTGGAAACAAATGACGTAGCAGGTTTAATATGTAGAACGCCATGCCTCCAGTAAGAGAAGTGATGACCATCTAATCAGTGACAATCATCTAATCAGTCACACATATAATACTGTACAAACTATGATTATTAAAGAAACCTATTGTTGAAAAATGTTGGAGTACAAGATGTACTTGATTGGTATGATGAGGACAGACAGTGGATATTTATACTGTTTTCCAAAGGATGAAAACTGTTGGATTGTTGTGTGGCACTATCTTAACCTCAGGTGAAAAAAAGAAAAAAAAAAAACAACAAAACCAACCTGGGAATCAAAACAATCCCCCTCTCAAATGAACAAACAAAAACCAAACACAGAAACAAAACCAAGAAACCCAAACAAATAATCAAACAAAAATAACACAACAAAACAGCCACACAAAACCAAACACAAACACCATGAAAATGGAGCTTATATTAAGGATAAAGATTTTAGTGAGTTATGGTTTCTCAGGAGATACCGTGTATCTGAATCTAACTGAGAGCGAAGTAAAAGCCAAGAGCAGCTGACTCTAATTAAATTGGCTAGAAGATGCAGATCTGGAATGCTTTGTGTGTTTTTAACTTGCATGGTATGAAACCACATATTTATTACTTATGGCTTCTGCAGTGCATCAGTCACTGAATTATCTCTTGGACCAAAGCTAGTATGCCATTTCTGTCATGAGCTGCACCCATGTCTGATCTGATTACAGACTTTCTCAGTGATATAGAAACAAGAAAGTCATTTTTTGAACAAAATTTGCCTCATAAAATACTGATTTGCTTAATGATACTATTGTAAATTGGGCTTTCCTCTTTTTCTGCTCTTACTTCCCTCTCTGCCTGAAACCACTGTATATGCATCCCAAGATAGTGAAGCCACAAGATGAAAATGAAAATTATTTTGTTTTCCACCACACTGCTCAGGAAAAGCAATGCTCCTAATGCCACTAATGATGAATGTTAGCCAATATCATACTGTATAGACTGCAGTAAAAAGGCTTCAGTAAGAAGTGAATGCCATGTGGAACTGTCAGTGGAAGATTCAGCCAGGATGATGATGTCATAAAGCATTTTACAAGCAACAGCAAAACTTCATGCCTCTAGAATACAGAGATGATTGCAGTGGCTGCTGCAGCTGGAAGGTAATGATCTCCTTCAACAAGGGGTAGATGAGAGACCCACAACAGAAAGTAGACCTAAGTAATTGCTAAGATGGAATGAAGAACTGTTGACAGGTAGAGCCTGGTACAGACTCTGCTAGGAGTTAGTATCACTGGCAGAGACTGTAGCTACTCTGTGCAGCCAATCCCCAGAGCATACTGCATGTATCATCCTAAATACAATAAAAGCAAATTAAAAAATAACTATGAATAGGAACAGGTGAGTAGGTATGGAGGGAAAAATTGTAGCTTATGTGTTTCTGTAGTATAAATAATAAATTAATATTAGCCAGTAAAATGCCTTTAATGCTTTAGTATAATTCTTTTCTTCTCAGTTACTTTGTACCTGTATCTGAAACTCTGTTATCAGACTGACCCTGGTTTACCAAATTAATCTAGGTAATGTCAATACCATTCTCTGTTCTGACACTTTCTGACACTCAATTTCTGTTGAGTGACAAACTTTCCCAGAAATAGAACATCTAGAATACCCTATCCATCATGTACCTTGCCAGCTATACATCTAAAGACCTATAGTAGACTACTGTGATTTATACAAAATCCACTAGATTACAAGCTAATAGAACCAATGTAGCTGTTATTGCAAATGGTGAAAGAGAAGAAAGACCAATTCATGCTGAGAAACTGTTCTGGTGAGATGATTCCCATGTCATTATGAACCTCTGTAAACTCATGATGTCTGCTGAAAAAACTCTAGTAATATTTCTGTTGAGAAATATGATCACAGAATCATTCAAGATACGAAAGGACTTCGGAAGGTCTCTAGTCCAAGCCCTTGCCCAAATCAGGGCCAGCTCTGGGGTCAGACCAGGCTGCTCAGGGCTTGGACCTTGAAACCCTCCAGGGACAGAAACAGCATGGCCTTTCAGGGTCACCTGCTCCACTGCTTCACTGTCCTCATGGCGAAATAGTTTCTCTTTCTACCCTGTCTGAAACTCTCTTACTTCAGTTTATTCTTGTCTCCTAAGTAGTACCCTTGGCTAACAAAAGACACTCCCACTCAAATCAGTGAAAATTTTGTGATCGGTTCCTATAAGAAAATGATATTTCTCTTTTTCATTATTATGATTATCTGTTCCATACAGAGAGCATGTCTCCATGGCCACAGTCTTCCTCAGAGTGAAAATGTATCTGATGAGTCTCTGAGTTCATACACTGTACGCCATTCTCTTTGTTTATTCTGTTTTCTTTACAGCCAACTTCTATGAATTAGAATGAAATACTCCTGACACTAAAGGAAGGGGAATTCCAGATCTTCAGATTCATTAAACAGTATCTCCTATGGGATATATTGGACAAGCTTTTCATTTAAAAGGCAAGTGAAATCAAACTGTCAGTTCTATTCAATAAGAACGAAATGAAGAACAGCAACAACAATAACAAAAAGTAATTGTAACTGCGACAGAAGCTGTCTCTTCGTGAGATGCTTGTGAGACACTGTACACAGCTTTTCTGAAAAGAAAAAAAGATCAAAACCAACCAACCAACCAAAACAACAACAAAACAAACAAAAAAGCCCCTATCAAAACCAAAACCACAAACCCAACACCAGAAACAACTTGTCTGTAAAAGAACCCTTATTTTCCTCCCAAATTGCTTAAAGGGATGTGTGAAACCTGCTGCTACAGCTGTCACTCCCACTTACCTTTTCTCAATTAGTGAGCACAGCTGAGACCTTCATCTCTCTATATGGCCCTTTCAGTCATGCCATGTGTTGATTTAATTATAGTATCCCACTGATGTGTCCTGAGAAAATGCTCTGCAACTGGGCAGGGTGGCTTTCAGTCTGGGAGTAGGAAAAAGCCTCATCCCTCACAGGGATGATGTTTGAAATAGATTATTACTTACTTTTTAAGAATAGCCTACAATTACAGTAATAGCTTATTGATTTCACAGTAACCCATAAATATAATATGTATGAGTACACATTTAATATTCCTTTTAATGCACATTCTCATAGTATTATTTTATTTATTTGAAGGAGCAGAAAAATGAGAATGTCATCACTGAGTTTTCTCCTCTCTTTTTTCTTATGATTCCCTTTTCTAATTGTTCAAAAAACTCCCAGAATATCTTATGGCCACCATTCTTGCCAGCATAAGGAACAAATCTGATTATGAGTAAGGGAAATAAAAAAAAAAAAAAAAAGATAGGATATTGTGAGTGAAAACCAAAAAGGCAGAGGCTTGTAAGTAAGTTGACCAGGCTGCTGTGCAAAGACTAATGTTCTGTTCTCAGGGAGTTCTGTAAAAGTACAAGGAAGGCGTAAGAGCAGCATGAACAGGGCTCTGTCTATCACCACCCCCAGCTAGATCGTCCAGCCAAACTAAATTTAGGAAGTACATGTTTTGGCTTCAACAGTGAGTCATATGATAATGATTATTGTCATATTAAAATTTGGAGGTTGAGAAGACACAGGATAAACAAAAAAGAGCAATTTTCTTTGTTTGCACAAAAGGAACATTACATCTTTTGATACATCTTCTCAGAAATATAAATCTTAATGTTATCACGCTTCAGAATATGTGGGAATAATTAGGATGTAGATTCTAAAGCTAGCCGGAGTATTGCTTTTATTGGGTTTTTGTTTGTTTGTTTGCTTAGCTGTGTGGTCATAGTTTTTCTCTCATTGGCACAATTAATGTATACAAGATGTGAATACATACACTTCTACAACGGGAAACAACAATAATTTTCATATTGCAGACCCTGCTCTATAATATCAGCTTACACAGCCTTCTTCTGTGTCACCAGCTTTTCTCCTTTTAAATGAGACAATTCTAAGATTTCTTTCCTCCAATAACTTAATCTGCTTCTTTCTGCCATATTTTGCATTACAAAAGACCTGAAAGACAAGGTCAGTTGATAGAAGCTGGGCCTGAAATTCATGTCATATTGAATTTTAATATATTTTTACTGCTACTTCTTTAACTATGCACCTGAAAGACATATTAAATAAATTTCTTAAGTATGTTGATTTATTTCGTTTTCAAAAAGTTTTTGATATCCAACAGGAGAGTCTGAAGTTTCTTAAGACTTTAACAATTGTGGAAAATCATGTATTTTTAAAAAGATCAGAATCTCATATCTCAAAAAATGAAATATGCAAATAAGGAATCACTTTGGAAAATGTGGGCCATAACCATTCCCAATCAGTAAAATGTAGATAATTATTTTTGTCATGCTACAAGGATGATGTGAATATTAATGTGCTAACAGGGACAAGATAATGATTTTGTCAGTTAAGCATTATGAAGTGTTGATGTTATTTTGCCTGTAAATCTTATCAGTAAGATCTTTATTCATTATCCTGCATTGGAAGACCAAGGTTTTTAAGATAATAAATTTAGGAGAATCTCTGTAGTGCTTAATTGGACTTCTCCGGCATAGTCCCTACCCTCCTGGCTAGGAAGAACTGCATTATCTTCACAATGTTAAAGTATACTTTTCAAAGAGCTGTATCAAGCAAACTTCAGTCCCAATTAGATCAGTAGGTATATATGCCTCGACAGCTATAAAAGTAGAAGATGATCAAGAACGAGCACTTCTGGAAAACCCATTCATACTAGTTTCCAGGCTGATTTAAAGAAGAAAAAAATCTGTTGGCTGGTTTTCTGTTGGTTTCCCCACCTCAGCCCCAAGCTATGTAATTATATGCAGTATAAAATGGAAGAAAATATTTGTTTGTGGGAGTACTACAGGCACCAATACCTATATGTGCAAAAATGTATATGCATTTTCAGGGTGATGTGTGTGCATGTCTGTGATTGTATTCACACACATACATACACTCACAGTTATGCAAACTACTTTTTCCATCCCTTCTCTTAATTTTGTTCAGTTTTAGGTATTCACTGTGGCAGTGATGGAGTAGAAATGATGCAATACTTCATCTGAGAAGAATAAGTTCCATTTTTCAGTCCTTTCTCTAGATGTGATGAAAATCTTGTTTTAAACAGGCACTAATACTTCTCTCAAGCCCAGCAAATACCATAACATCTAAAAATGCTGGAGTCTCTGCATGTCAGTGGACATGTGAGAGCTGTGAATTTAAAGCCATCTCAGAGATAGTGACAAATAGGACACAGGTTTCTTGTACCTCAACCACGATGAAATAGAGACTGGAACAGCGATATTTTCTCAAAGCCTGAATCAGCTAGATAAGTCCAGGATCAAAACCAGAGTTGTGAATACTGAACTGGAAAAAGACATTTACATCTTTTCCACATCCAGGAGTGCACACAAAGGAACTCAGGTAACCTGTGGATATCCAAGTGCCACTGGATAACTGTCAAAGGACCTGCCTACCCCCATAGGAACTCTGTTGTCTTAGCACCTTCATGCTTCACTTCAGGAAGACTGACCTATAAAAACACCTTCTCTACAAGTATTCAGACAGAGCCCCTGTGTCTTTGAGGATCCTGCTCTGTTAGGCAACTGCTTAAACGTACTGATGCTGAAGTCCTTGAAGCATAACTCTTAATTGCGGATCCTGATGTCACACTGTGAAAGGGACTTTAGTCAGTCACTGATCCTCTCCATTTGCTTCTAGGTATTTTGAACCTACTCAACAATCTCACTCCCATGGATTCCAGTTTGGGTTATTATTCTCTCTATTCATTGTAGCCTGTTTAACCATCTCAAGCTAGGCAGCAAGTCATTTAAAAGTTAATCAGTGGAGTGCTCAGCATTTCAATAGCTGTTTCCTTTTATGTGTCTAGACATTAGTTGAGGAAACCAACTCAAAGAAATGAGCTATAGTTGCTGTTTGAAACCTCATACCTCATCCCTCCTGAATTTCAGAAATGGTTCATCAGGAAGCTTGTGTTCCAGACCTTATGTTTTTTCTAAGTCAAATGCAAATCTGAAAGAGGTCTTTTTCCATGCAGTTCACAGCAATGGCAGTTTCAATAAGAGAAGTGAATTTGAAAATTTTCCATCACCCACAACATGAAGTGATTGTGTATTCATTTTTCCCATTTAAGATCTAAATTTTAGGAGAAGTGCTGCATGTACGCCCTTACCATTAGATAACTTAGTAAACTGGAACTCCAAATATTCGTCTAATCCTAACCAATATATAGATGTGAGCATCACCTCCCTGAATTATTTTAAAATAAGAGCAAACATTTCTATGGCTAACAGGGAGCAATAAAGAGTAAATAAGCTCTAGAATTTTAGACTCACATACACATGAAGTTCATTCCAAAAAGTCATATAAAACGCAAACAGTAGTCTGTTTTCCATGTCCAGTATAAGCAAATAAATCCAGTTGACATCTTTGGGAGTTACATAAGTTATAAAGAAAATTTAGATACTCTCTGATTTTGCCTGAAGTAGAAAAATGGTATTCATGATGTACCTCATCTTCATATTTCCCAAGCATTTATTAGCTATTGCTTGTTCTCTTATGTGTTATTGTTCCTGTAGCTCTTGCATAATGGGTGTGATTGCTACATTACATGTTCTTTTATAATTGTTTCCAGGAAAATTAAGCCCTGGATTCCTTTTTCTAAATAGATGTTTTATTAACTAAGGTAATTATATCACAAAGTATTAAATTCTCCAAAGAAGTAAAAGCACCATTTCTTCAAGCTTTTTCTTTTTTTTTTTTTTTTATATTTTTTTAATGATCATGAATTAGAGCTGCAGCAAGGTGGAAAGAATGTGCTCTGGTGTGCAAAAGCTCTCTATTGAAAAAAAACAAACCACAAAACAAAACCAAAAAAACCCCAAATAACAAAAAGGCCTCCAGCTTCTCAGAACACAAGAAAGTGGTATGCATAAAATTAATGGACACATAAAGCAAACAAATAAATTAGTATTTTAAGTGCTGGTTTTGTAGAGGGTCACAAAGTTTCTTTCTTTTTTTTAAATAATTACTCTTACTAATGGAAAAATAACTAAAAATTGTCAGTACCTCAGTTAAGGGAATATTAGCAAGCCAGTATTAGTGCACTGTTACACTTTTACTGGCTTAATCAAGAGATCAAAACGGGGAAACCCAACATTTTTGCAGTTCTTAATTTAAGAGGGGAATCCAGGGCACATCTGTTTTTTTGACTATATCTCATTCTGAGAAGGAATGCTCCCTAATGCTATTAAACAGTAGCCTGAGCTTCTTCCATTCTCAGGCAGCCAGTTTCCCTCACATATATTCCATCACCTATAATAGAAGAAATACATGCAAATAACACAGAAAATGACCATTTATAATTACTGTGTCAACATTTTTATTAAATGTGTATTTGGTTTAACATTTTATTTTGGTTTCATTTTGTCATTCCTAGATGAGATTTTCCTATAATAGAAAAAAAAAGAAAAGAGAGAGAGAGAAAAAGAATGTGACATTATGTGACATTTGACTATGCTTTCATCTTTTTCATTTTGGGAAATGCTGCTTTCACAGAATAAAAGTAGCTCATTTGGAATATATTAACTAGAACAGATTCTTCACTGAAACACTGAATCATAGCAGTGTGTTACAGTGCACTCCAAAGTAAAATTGGTCACAATTCTTTCAACCATTTGCATGGGAGTTTTTAGCCTGTCAAAATGTGTTCATAAAATCTGAAATGTTTCACATGTAAGTATTAATTTTGATGAAAACAATTATCATTGAGAAAATTTTTTAAAAAGTTAAAATAAATACCCCGCCTTTCAAAATGTGTACATTCTGCCAAAATTCTTTGGGAAACATTCAAAGGGTTCCTTTTATTCTTCTACAACACTGAAAGACAACAAGAAAATAAGAACAAAACTCTTTTTATTATTAATCTAAGATCTCTGGTCAGCTTTAGTGAAAATACTTTCTTAAAAAGCCAAGAAAACAATTCCTCTTCATTGCAAATATTTCAGTAATGTCTGAAATACTGTCACACAATGGAGTTTCAATCCTTTTATTATTTTTCACTATTTCCAGATAGCTCTAAATTAGGTAAAGTTTCAGGCTCAGACTTTAGTTTTGTATTTATTCTATTACTTTGTCTTATTTTCTCTAAGTTATTTCTAATTCACAGTGTACCTCAAGCAAGACCTGGAAGGACCACCTGCAAAGATGCCATGAGAATGAAAATTGTAGCCTATTTACTAATTACTAATTACTATTTACTAATTGGCTTTTCTATATCAAATTGACAATTGCAGTTAGAGGAACAATTACTGGCTTTTAGGGTGGTGTTTTTAGCACATAAACTATGTCTACTAGAAAATGAGCCAAGCTTATGAAGTACTTTTTCCAAAATATGATATAGCAACTACATATAGCCAAGCATATATCATTCCTAACTTGAGTAACAGAGTGGGCAGAAATGCAGCTAATCACTTTGCTAAGTTGAGTTGTTTGTCTTAATGTTATTGTAAAGAGTGGTACAGAGTGAGCAACAGAGCAGCAAGACAAAGAAAAGCCACATTGTGCAGAGTTCATCAGAAAAGTTAGTGGTGATTTAAGAGCCACTAACTCATAGAGGCTGCATAAAGGCAGCACTACACTTGCCACTCAAGCCTCTCATTTAAAACAGTCTCCCACCTTCACATAATTGTTTTCTTAAAAAAATAAATTAAAACTAAAATGATTAACAACTTCAGGCTGAGTTGTCAGCTCTGGGTCTTGCAGAAATCACATGGACAGTTCAGGAGATTTTCCAGAGTGATAGAGAAAGTTGTAATTTTCATCATTCCACTTCCAGGTTGAAATTCTGGTACCACTGAAGCCAGCTGCAATTTTGGCATTTGTTTATTTAGGGTCAGACCTCACCCATAGCAATACAGTCTCTCTAGCTTCATTTCTCATTTAATTCCCTGTGCTTGTATTTCTACAGAAAAATGTTACCTTCAGACCATGAAATCTGTTCCTTTTAGTACCAGACAGAAGGTGAGAGACAGAGGGATGCTGGGGTTTGCAGATTGAATAGCTCAAATTTTAAGCTAAACAACACTGTAGAGGATCTCCCATGTGTTATAATTTCACAACTTATTTATCTATACTCATTTATACAAAAAAAACAAAACAAAACAAAAAACAAACAAAACCAACTAACCAACTAAACAAACAAAAAAAGACAAACAAAAAAAACATCCAACCTTTGTCAAATTCTAGATGAGCTCAAAAGGCTAAGAGGAACACTTTAATTTACAACTTTTTCCTAAATCCATTTTCTGACTAAATTTTTTACAAGCTTGTGCCTAACTCAGTTTTTGAAAATGCCATTTAGCAGTAGGAAAATTGAAGTTGCTTTTCAAAAATTCAATTTAATTAATTACATATGGTGTCTAATTTCTTTCTGGTATGGAATTGTAATATACATTACTCACTTAAAATGTGTTGCAATGAAACATAGCTATTATTAATTAGTATTTTTTTAATTAAAAACACTATTTGATATAGAAAAGATGTTCAGCAGAGAGAGCTTTTTCTCTGGTTTCATGGACAGAGCAGTGAAGACTGCATAAGTATTACTATACTCTTAAAACCTTCAAACCAATTTGTTAGGGATAAAGCAAAAGACCAGGAAGTAAACTGTATAATTGCTCTGTATTTTACAGTGGAATATCTTGAAATAGTTCTTTTTTCCTTAATAAACTAGAGGTTGAAAAAGGAATGCAAAACCCAGAAGCTGTGAATTGGGGTAATAATAAACTCCATAAAATGCTCCATTAGATTATGGCTTTCTCAATGTAAAACACTGTAAGAAAGTCCAAATAATTATCACTTCCATGAAGGATTTATAACATAAATAGAGACAAATATTTAGATGAGTGATGACTAAGGTTGATTTTTTTTCCCCTACACAATGCTCAGTTTTGGCTTTAAGATTGTTCATGAGTGATTTACAATGGGTTCTGAAAAGCGACCTTCAAAATGCAGAAGTAGAAGAGAACAAAACTACACAGAAAGCCCTGTCTTCAGATCTGCTCAGACACGACTGTTATAAGGGAACCGACTTTCTGGCCACCGCACTGCTCCCTGGCCTGGCCTCAAAGACACTCAGCCTTTCATCACATTCAAGTTTAATGTTGCCATATTCTTCTTTTTTTTTGTTATGTCATCTGGTATTGGCTAGAGAAGAGCAAGATTATTTCATTATTATTATTATCATCAGTATTTTACCTATATCTTAAGCAGCTGGTTAGAAGAGCAAAAGTTTTTAAAGAACATTTTTTAGAGTCCTGGAAGTTCTCTTACAGGCACGCTGGAGACAGAAAGACATAGCTAGCAACCTAGGCTAAAAAAACAAGAACCTTCCTCAGAAACTTTCAATTTTGAAAAGTGTAGATGTTCTTCCTGTTATTTCTGACAATGATGATGTGTGTCTTTCAGAACTTTTAACTATGGTGCTTTTTGTCCAAAGAATCACCAATATTCTTCTACGCTTGCATCTTTTCCCTTAGTTACAGTGCATGTGAGGAAGAAAAGTAACATGAGCCAAAATATTTCTGACTGCATTTAAGATTGCTCTATAATGTCAGGTTCTCAGGGAACAATAAGCCATGTTTCTGAGCAGGCAAAGTATATTTGCTTAATCATTTCTCTGTAGTTGCAGCAAGAGTTTGGAGATGTGTTTTACTCTGGTAGCTGTAGTATGGAGCATTGTTTTGCAGGGTACTTCAGAATGTTAATGACCTGATGAAGCCAAAGACCTGGCATGAGTCTGATACTCTGGAAAATTATTAGGAAGTTCAATGCATTATTTCATCTGTGTCTAAAACATCTGCAGAGTTCTTTGAAACTCATAAACAATTCTGTGACCTGGGCCTGCACTTTATTGATATTCCTAGGAGAAATGCTCTTTCCCTTATTTCTGATTGCATTCACTTCCAATAAAATTTAACATAAAAACAAAGACTAGTGAGAAAATGAGAAGAAAAAGATCCTCTCCCATTTAAAAAAAAAAAAAGTTAGGAGCTAATAAAAAAAAAAAAAAAATCGAATTTGCTTACCATATAAATTACTTCTAAAGTCCATAGGACTTTAAGATCTAGATAAAGATTTGTTCATTGTTGTTAACGTATCTGAATAAGATCTTTTGACAAAATATTTATAATTGGAAAATTGTCATACGATGAGTCTCAAAGAGTTTGTGAGAAAGGGTTAGACCTGCCCCATTTTTAATGTAAATTAAAAAAAATGAAAAAAATGTTCAAAGTACTCAGGACATGTTAAAAATGAAAAATACAGGAGAACAACCCCCAGTATGTAAAAGCTATTAATTTAAAAATATAATAGAGCTACAATTAAAAAAAAATCATTTAGGATTTTAAATTGTTCATCTATAGAAGCCTTATTTATTATAAAATAATTATTTCTAACAAATTGTATTTGATTTATGAAACTGAGATTAAAATGTTAGAATTAACTGCAATAAAACTTTATAGTGAAAGTACATATATGTATTTAGCAAATGGTTTTGGTAAAATTTGTGATGCCAGTCTTCACAGAATCAGAGAATCACAGAATGTTAGGGATTGGAAGGGACCTCGAAAGATCATCTAGTCCAATCCCCTCACCAGAGCAGGAACACCTAGATGAGGTTACATAGGAAGGCGTCCAGGCAGGTTTTGAATGTCTCCAGAGAAGGAGACTCCACAACCCCTCTGGGCAGCCTGTTCCAGTGCTCTGTTACCCTTACTGAAAAGAAGTTTCTTCTCAAATTTAAGTGGAACCTCTTGTGTTCCAGTTTGTAACCATTACCCCTTGTCCTGCCTTTGGTTGTCACCGAGAAGAGCCTGGCTCCATCCTCGTGACACTCATCCTTTATATATTTATAAACATTAATAAGGTCACCCCTCAGGCTCCTCTTCTCCACGCTAAAGAGACCCAGCTCCCTCAGCTTTTCCTCATAAGGGGAATGCTCCACTCCCTTATCATCTTTGTTGCCCTGCACTGGACTCTCTCCAGCAGTTCCCTGTCCTTGAACTGAGGGGCCCAGAACTGGACACAATATTCCAGGTGTGGTCCCACCAGGGCAGAGTAGAGGGGAAGGAGAACCTCTCTCGACCTACTAACCACCCCCCTTCTAATACACCCGAGGATGCCATTGGCCTTCCTGGCCACAAGGGCACAGTGCTGGCTCATGGTCATCCTGCTGTCCACCAGGACCCCCAGGTCCCTTTCCCCTACACTGCTCTCTGACAGGTCATTCCCCAGCTTATACTGGAACCTGGGGTTGTTCCTACCCAGATGCAAGACTCTACACCTTGTTATATTTCATTAAATTTTTCCCTGCCCAACTGTCCAGCCTGTCCAGGTCTCGCTGGATGACAGCACAGCCTTCTGGTGTTTCAGGCACTCCTCCCAGCTTGGTGTCATCAGCAAACTTGCTGATAGTACACTCTATTCCCTCGTCCAAATTGTTGATGAATATATTGAATAATACTGGTTCCAGTACTGACCCCTGAGGCACTCCACTAGATACAGGCCTCCAACTGGACTCCGTCCCATTGACCACAACTCTCTGGCTTCTTTCCTTCAGCCAGTTCCCGGTCCACATCACTACTCATTTGTCCAGACCGCACTCCCTCAGTTTAGCTGTAAGGATGCTGTGGGAGACTCTGTCAAATGCTTTACTGAAGTCAAGGTAGACCACATCCACCGCTCTGCCATCATCCATCCATCATGTTATGTCCTCATAAAAGTCAATGAGTTTGGTCAAGCACGACTTCCCCTTGGTGAAGCCATATGACCCTCTTATCCCTGATATGCCTTGAGATGACACCAAGCATAAGTCGTTCCATCACTTTCCCAGGGACAGAGGTGAGGCTGACCGGTCTATAATTACCCGGGTCCTCTTTCTTGCCCTTTTTGAAGACTGGAGTGACATATGCTTTCCTCCAGGCCTCAGGCACCTCTCCCATTTCCCAAGACTTGGAAAGATGATGAAGAGTGGTCCAGCAATGACTTCAGCCAGCTCCCTCAGCACCTGTGGGTGCATCCCATCTGGACCCATGGATTTATGGATGTTCAGATTACTTAACTGCTCCTTAACCCAGTCCTCATCAACCAAGGCAAACTCCTCCATTGTCCTGACTTCCTTTGGGGCCCCAGGGGTACGGGGCTCCTCAGGACAGCCTCCGGCAGAGTGGACAGAGACAAAGAAGGCATTCAGTAACTCTGCCTTCTCTGTATCTTCTGTCACCAGGGCACCCACCTCATTCATCAGTGGGCCTACATTGCCTCTGGTGTTACTTTTATCTGCCACATGTTTGAAGAAGTTCTTTCTGTTGTCTTTGACCCCTGTCACCATTTTTACATCTAATGAGGCCTTAGCTTCCCTAGTTGCCTCCCTACACTCTCTGACCACAGCCTTATATTCCCCCCAAGTGGCCAGCCCCTCCTTCCATGATCTATAAACTCTCCTCTTCCACTTGAGCTTACCCAGCAGCTCCCTATTAAACCACGCAGGTCTCCTGGCTCCCTTCCTTGACTTCCTACATGTCGGGATGCTCTGATCTCGTGCCTGGTAGAAACAGTCCTTGAACACTAACCAATCATCTTGGGCCCCTTTACCTTCAAGCAGCCTTACCCATGGGATTTCCCCTAGCAATTGCCTGAAAAGGCCAAATTTTGCCCTGCTGAAGTCCAGGGTTGCAATTCTGCTTGCTATTCTGTTGCTGCCACACAAGAACCTGAACTTGACTCATGGCTGCTGCAGCCAAGGCAGCCCTCAATCTTTACCACTTCAACCAGACCCTCCTTGTTAGTGAGGATGAGGTCCAGGAGTGCACCTCTTCTAGTCGGCTCCTTCACCCTTTGCATCAGAAAGTTATCATCAACGCACTGGAGGAACCTCCTGGACTGCGGCTGGCCGGCCGAGTAGTCCTTCCAGCAAACACCAGGGAAGCTAAAATCTCCCACTACAACCAGGGCCTGTGATTGTGAAGCTGCTCTCAGCTGTCTGTAGAAGGCCTCATCAACTTCCTCACCCTAATCTGGTGGCCTGTAATAGACACCCACAATAGTATCACCCTTGCCAGCCTGCCCCTTAACTTTCACCCCTAGACTCTCAACTCGCCCCCCATCTGTACCTGGACAATACTCAATACACTGTAGTTGCTCTCTCACGTAAAGAGCGACTCCACCACCACGCCTGGCTGGCCCATCTTTCCTGAAAAGGACATAGCCATCCATGACCACATTCCAGTCATGTGCGCTGTCCCACCATGGCTCCCTTATTGCCACCAGGTCATAGTCTCCTGCCCAAACACAGGCTTCTAACTCCTCCTGCTTATTCCCCGTGCTGCACGCATTGGTGTACAGGCATTTCAGAGAGAGAGCTGAGCACACCAATTTCACCCTAGGGGTATGGGAGGCCTCCCAGCCTTCATGAACTCTAGAGAGTGTTGCCCCACTGATGCAAGCCCAGCTACAACCCCATCCCGCTTCAAGTCTAGTTTAAAGCTCTCCAAATGGTCCCTGCTAATTCCTGTCCCAGCATCCTTTTGCCCCGTATTACTGTTTGGACTGGTGTCTTGTAAAACCAGCTATTATCAAAGAACCCAAAGCCCTGCCTGTAGCACCAGCCCTGTAGCCAGTTGTTTACAGACTGAATTTTCCTATTCCATCCCATATCATCACCCAAAACTGGAAGGAGGGAAGAGTAAATCACTTGAGCCCCAGACTCTTTTACCATCCATCCCAAGGCCTCGAAATCTTTTTTCATTCCCCTCAGACTGCGGGATGGAGCTTCCTCCCCATCTGTCTGGAAGATCAGCAGTGAGTAGTAGTCCATTGGGTGCACCAGGTTGGGGAGTGTCCTGGTGATGTCCCTGATCTGAGTTCCAGGTAGACTGCACACTTCCCCACGATGAGGGTCAACTCTGCAAATTGAGTCCTGTGTTCCTCTCAGAAGGGAATTGCCTGCTACAATTACCCTTCTTTCTCTCTTATCTGAGGTGGTCTTGAGGTGTGGGGTCAACTGCTTCTTTCTATGTGACCTCGTAGGTGGACCTTGCACCAAATCCTTACCTGCCTCTTCTTCAAGATCCAGGGCCTCAAACCTAGTACAGGGGGGCATCTGGGAAAGCAAAGCAGGTGGGAGGGGGGTTGCCCACGGCCCCAGACTGGAACTAGCTTCCAACCCTCGTCATCTTTTCGGTCCCCTACCTCTGCCCGTCAGCGACAGGGCAGGGGTTGTCTCAGGTCTTCTCCCTCTGCCCAACAGGGCAAGGGGTCCATCACCTTTTGGGGGGTATCACCCTGGAGCCTCTCTGAGTGGCACACCAGAGAGTTGCTCCAACAGTCAATTTCCTTTTCACACTCCCTGATGGACCTCAGTGCCTCGACCTCCTCCTTAAGTTTATACTGCCTATGTTGTTCTTTAACTCACAAGCATGGGGTAAGATTAGTTGGGCTAAAGTCTTTGGAAATGGCTGAAAACTAGGGCAGAGGAATCTGAGATGTCATGAAAGGAAGACTAGTTTTAGAGAATATCTAACTTAAAGCAAAAAAATTGTTGAAAGAAGGCAAAGACTCAGTCCCTTGTGCGTAGATAATATTTGGTTGATAAGACTCCAATTAGCCTTAATCCACCTCTTCATTTAAAATGAAAGGATGTTTTTAAACATCATGTTTGTTCTGGAAGGCGATTAAATACATTAGTCACTGAGGAATGTGAAGTAGATTTCAATGTGAACCTGACGTTTTTTTTTATTTCTGGAACAAAGGTGTATAAAACAGGCAACAAAATGCACTGTATATGACAGTTTGAGAACAGATGTGTATTTTATGTGTAAGGACTTCTATAGCTGTGAGCTCTAACTGTTTTGTTTATGTGAAATAATAACATAAAAGTAGTTTTCAGCAACACAGCTGTTCTATGTTGAAGAAAAAAATAATGACATTTTCTTCAGGTTTAAACTTGTAATTACACAAGGCAGAATTTTTTTACAGGTTATTAGTTCTTTTTAAACTGATGCCAGCAAGATGTATTCAGTGACCGACAACTCTTTCCAAGAAAAACTCTGAAAAATAGCAAGGTTTTTGCATGGGTGCTTCTTTTTTATCATTGGCCTAGACTTCTTATGCAAGGGAGAGTTTCTAGCTCTCACATCTCTCTAATTTCCATGATGAGACTAGATTTTTTTATATTCTACTCTTGTTTCAGAGAGAGGATTTATTACAGAGTGGCTCGTTAAATTATCCTATCATAACTACCTCGATGTTCATCACATGCATGGAAGTAAATAATCACTTAAGACTATGATTTCTCTGATCTATATTGTGAATGTGACTGAGTTGTGGAATTTAGGTGACACTAGTGATTTCTTAATTTGTCAGATCCATGGATTTCTGCTAAATTCGGTCTAAGTTTTTCCCTTCCTGTGATTAAGTGCTGGAATTAAATTGGATTTTAAAGTTTCTGTAAGATTTGATAGATTTTTCCTGAAGCTAAGAAGTAGAGAAATAGAGAGAGATGAATGCATTTAGTACTCAGATCTTAGGAGCACAGCTGAAAGCATTACTGGTGATTTCCTCTTCAAGCTTCATCCACTTTTCTTTCCAGAGTCCTAGACACATTGCTTGGCACTCTCATTTTGGCTTCCAGTACTGCCTATTGCTGTGGTAGCTTTTGAAACTTCTTATCCTTTTGGAAATATTTCTTGAGATGAAGTTATTTAAACTGCATCTGCATGGCACTCTTGAGAACCTGATGTGTAAGAAGAGAATTCAAGGCAGACTAAGACTTCTGGTTTGAAATTGTATTTTAGTCCATTATCGACACTAAAAAAGGTGGGTCAGAAACTTCCTTGCAGGCAATGTAAAAGTCAGCACCATAAACTTTGGATAAGAAGCATTACATGTTTCTAACCAATATTAAAAATATTCCAGTAAAATGGGCTATTTAATGGTTGTAGTTAACTACTGCTGTTATTTAATGGATATATGAACAACAGTTATTTATCGCCTGTTACCTGGCAAATAGTCAATAAAATCTGAACTTGGCTGAAACTTTCAGCTTAGTCAGTGGCATATTTACCTTCTTCCTGGATATAAACTTCTTCTGCTGGGCTGATGTGATGAATTGATACATTTTCCTCAGCTGTCTTAAATGATTGGTTCTGGATACTTGGTGCCCCCAGGCTACCTGTCTTTTCCTCTTTTTTCTTTGTTGTCTCTTGGTCAGCTAAAATTAATGTCTTCTCTGCTCTTCTTCTTTTGGATCTCTATTAGGCTCTGAAGTGCACAAGTGTAGCAAGACCACACAGAAGCAAAATATTAAGTATGATCTCACTTGTATCTTGTAAAGGACAGTCAATTTTCGGCATATACATAACAAAGATTTGTACTGTCAGAAATAAAATGACTGTTAGCCTGGAACTATTCTCTATCTCAAACTGTCTAATCAGCCTCTGGGAAAAATACCCATATGATAATAATACCCATAAATATACAGGATATACTGGAGAGGAAGAAATTAATATTTATTGCACACAGTAACAGAAAATAAATAGATAATTCTATATAAAAGTGAAATATTTTGTAAAATTAACTATTTTTATTTTGCATTTCAAAATTTTGTGTCTTACTTCTAAGTGGAAAAAAAAAAAGGAAATGTGAGCAAGAATATAAAAGTTTTCTTGTCTTAAATCTTTCACTTGCAAGATTTTCTGAGTTATTATTTATTAATACAAAACATTAGGTACAAATTTAGGTGACAAACAAATATGCCTAGTCTCAGTATAATCTCCCAGACAACATTTTCAATACATAATTCATCACCATAGCAGTTGGCTTATAGACATTGTCTTCCTAGCAGAAAGAGGTCGAACACCAGAATAAAATGCAGTACTTGATTCTAATCAACAGCTTTAAATCTCTGTACAGTTTTATTTTGGGAGTGTATTTTTTGTTGCAAAAAACTTTAAATTATACCTAGACTGTTTTAAGAGTTACACCTTAAGAGCAATGACCCGTGCTCATTTTAACGAAATCTTTTTTTTTTTTTTTTTTTTTTTTTCTTTTTACAGACCTGCTAGTACTCTTAAAAAACTTCTGACCTTGTATGAAGTATAATGCTGTTCTGGTTTATCTCAAGACTAAACTCCAGGAAATGTCTTTTGTTCCATGGAGAAGTGAATTTTACTAGTATTTAATGAATTCTGGGACTCATCACCAGTCCCTGACCATAAATGTTTGTGATCAGAACACCTGATCTAAGATTTTAAACACCTGCCAGTCAATGTCTTACTTGTTAGTGCAAATGTCAAAGAGTACTAAATTTTTTTCTGACACTGTTGTTATTTCCAGAAAATCTATGTGCTTGCAATTGTAATCTGAGAGTTTTTAAAGAAAACATACAGTCTTTAATAGGAATGCGATTCCGCATTACATTTTACATTCTGAAATCATTGCTGTTTAATTATCAGCTAATACTGAGACTTCTCTGCCTGTTTTAAAATGATGAAGTGGATTGAAATGGATTAGGAATAAAGTACAGTTTTGCTTTTAGAAATTCAGTCTCTTTTAGATCAAACTTGAAACTGGCACCAAAAGCAATTTAAAAAGAACACCAATGAGGATATGTAGGAATTCACCAACAGAATAGCAAATAAATCACAAGATTAATTCTTTTCATAACTAAGTAAAAAGACTGAATACTCAAAGTTAAAATATTAAATTACTAATATTCTAAGATTCTTACGATATGTCAGAAAAAGATGAGAAACTTGGCCTACATGAGCATATGGCTTTGTTTGGTTTGACAAGCTGCAATTAGATGTTGTTTCAGATGTGTGCCTAAGTATGGAAATTCAAAAACTTGTTGATGGAGTTTTGTGGCATTCTGAAGCAGATAACGCATTATCTTATGTAAAGCAATTACCTCATCATCCTCAATACCATATCTAAGCTCCTTCCTTTAGAAAATAAAGCAACATGGTCACCATCTGCTATATAGTTTTATTCTTGTCCTCCTTTTCTCTCCTGGTCTTCACAGAGTGCATCGTGTCTTCCTGACAGCAGTTTAGTACAGAAAAAGTGCAGACTGGACATAGTCAAGTTTAAGATGTTCGTTTTATGTTCCAACTCATTACTCTGAGACCAATCACAAGTAATTTTTTTATGTCCAGGTAATCATGGCTTTTATGATAGAAAGTTTCATTATGTTAGAGAAGTGTTGTTCCAGCACAGTGAAGAGAGTCAGTTTCTGGGTAAATGTTCAGATAAGTGTTGTCAAAAATATGGACATATTGAAAATAATAAGTAGCTGAAACAAAAATATATTTGAATTTGCTGGTGCAGTTTGACCACCTATTTTACACTCTTTTTGAAGTAAATTAAGCAAAGATATTTGAAGACCTGTTAACCTGCTAAAACTAGCTAGCAGCTAAAACCAAAATAGCTGCTTGCTCACTCCCCTTCACTCCCCAAGTGGGACAGGGAAGAGAACTGAAAGACAGAAACTTGTGTGTTATGAACAGCTAAATAAGACAATAAAAATACTAATAATATGTATATATAATGAAATAAGTGATAAGCAACTGCTCAAGAACTCCGGCCGTGCTGAACAGCCAGCCTGGGAAAGGAGAGCACCCTGGTCCCAGTCAGTCAATCCCAGCAAGGGAACAAAAAGGTAAAAGGCCCAAAGGCCAACTGCAAAACAGCAGAACAGCAAAAGGCCAGATTGATATCTGACTCTGAATGGAGTGAAACAGAATTTAACTCCCAAATGGAACAGAACTAACAAACTGGAGAAGCGGTTCTGGCTACATACTGAGTACGACACTAATGGTAAGGATTATTTCATTGGCCAGCCTGGATGACAATCTATGCGCTGTCCCATTTCTGCCCCTTCACACCTGCTTTGCACCTGCAGTTAGACAGTTGAAAAAGTCCATGGTCTCCTTGAAAACAGCTAGTGAAAAGAAACATGTTAGCTCTTCTCAGGCAAAGCATGGGAAACCTAGTGTGTTATCACGTTATTCTCATAGTAAATCCAAAACAAAAGATCATGATAGCTACTAATAATAAAAGTATATAGCTGCATGAAGAAAATAAACTCAGTTTCTGTTAAATGAGTACACCTGTGCTGTAGGATCTGAATTTGAATTAATTGTCTCAGTAAAACCACTGGGAAGAGCAAAGGTGCTTGCTGTATCCCAGTCTCCAAAGCAACTATATTATTGCAAATTTGGACTTTCTTAATCCTGGTTGATTCAGTCCCAAAATGTTACAAAATTGGAATACAGATTGAGCAAAACAAAAGTGCATAGAACAGAAGCCACATTGTCAGTGTGAAAGAGAAGCTCCCAAACAAGAAGTTCTCTCAGATTCCTTAGGGTCAAGAAACAGCAGTCCAGTCAGAATGAAAAATATTTGCAGACAGACTTCTTCCTTTTATAAAACTAATATTATGGGCATATGTGTTGAAACATTAAAATAAAATAAAATAAAATAAAATAAAATAAAATAAAATAAAATAAAATAAAATAAAATAAAATAAAATAAAATAAAATAAAATAAAATAAAATAAAATAAAATAAACAAGGACTATGTGAGTGTCTGTCAACACTGTTTTCAACACTGGATGATTTATACTAAATTGCATACACTGATATGATGGGATTTAAATGTATCATAAAAAAATTGCAAGACTGAATCTGTTTATTTATTTTCTAAAATCATTGTCCAAAATTCATGAAACAATTATTAAAGTTCAACTTATTCCTAAGTAAAGACTGAGTATAATTTTGATGAAATATGCTTATCAGCAATATTATTACTCATTTACTGTACATATTCTGAATCCCTAAAATGTTGCCTAAACAGCAATTTACTTGACAAAATCAATACATTAATGTACAATAAGGGGTAAGGTATCCATTACTTCATGTTAGCTCAATCAGTTCACTTGTGTCTGTAACAAACAGTGAGTAAAAATTGTTTTGTTCACCTCTAACAATTAGAAACACTGTAAATTAATTCACATAACAAGGAAGTTATAGGCCCTTATGCAACACATTTTTTTAATGCCATACATACACCCAGTTTTATGTTATAAAAATAGCACTCTGGAGGCTGTAGTATGAAGTGAAGGGGCCGTCTGAAATGAAAAGCCACACAAAACAACAATTTAGGTTTAGGGTCACAAAGTCACCAAATAGACTCAGTCAGAGGGCAACTGGTGTGGACTAAACAAGCCTGCTCCAGAGTGGGCTACTTAACAGCATTATGATTGTAAATTAACTATACCATTTGACTTTCAAACTAGCAGCTTATGCTTTGCCTTCTTTCTATTAGCAATATAAACTTAGCAGAGTACATTTATCTGCCCTTCACCTGTAGCTTCTTGAAGGATGCTGAATTTTGAACAACTCCTCAGAACTCGTGCTATATATACCTCATGCATCTGATCCCCTCTGCTCAGCAGTTCACATACAGTAGACTGTATGTGAACAACTTGATGAGTTTGGGGCCTCCAGGTGCAAAAAAATACACTGATAAACGAAAGAGTGAAGATCTGCTAACATGGCTGGAGACTGGAGCACATGATTTGTGAAGAGAGGTTAAGAGAACTGGGCTTATCAAACAAGTAATTGTTCCTCATTCACTCAAATACAAAAAACCAATATTTAATGAAGGTAATAAAAATAAATAAAATTAAGTAGTTTTTCATACAACATGGCATTATGCCATAAAGCCTCCTGCTCCACAGTGTTGTGGATATTAAGTCTACATAACTTCAAAAATTTATTGGAAGAAAATAAAAAAGTAATCTCTAACAAGGACATTAAATGAAGAGATGGACTTTCTGTCTCAGGAAAAAATCCTGACTTTCATATTGCTGTAGGCAGAAAGATTCCTGAGAAAATATTCCCACAGACTTGCTGAATCCTTTCAGTCTTCCCCAGATATCTGATGTCAGGTATCATCAGGAACTAAGCTAGATGGACCTTTAACCTGATATAGTACTGTTGTTTTTACTTCTGTGATAACCAGAATGTCAAGTGAAGGAGGAGAGGGGCTCCAGATCATTCCAGGTGGCAAGATAAACAACTTCTATGTTTACACTCTGTTTCGTTATGTAAGAGTGAAAACCCTGATCAGTTTGAGCAAAAGCAAAGAGAAAGATTCCCCTTGAATCAACCAGGCAGCTGAAGAGCCACGTATGTGGGCGAGCTTTGAAAACTGGACTTGTTTATTGAGGCATGTCATTACAATATACACAGTGCTGACTGCTGAAGTACTCCTGCTGGGTGAGGGCAGGAAATTTGGTTTTCCATTCTTCCACTGCAGAGATGTGTCACTGCTCTGCATCAATATATTCACGTTTGAACCATCTAGGTTGGGGGCTAATGAAAACCAGAGGGGTGATAATCAGTATTCTTAAAATGCAGTGAATTAAAGAATGTCAAATTGGACAGAAACAGTTGGAGGTTCTTTGTATCATTCTTGGCTAAGAATTTGACTATCTAGCCAAGTTATGAAAGGAAAATAAAATATTTCACGGACAATGTTAAACTGTTTAAGAGTATATAGAGACTAAATACTAGGCATAGTTAAGAAAATACTGATTAAGTTCGGGTGGAGTATTTGGAAGATTACAACCAGAAACCATTTTAACATTTATAATTTGTATATAAATCTTATTTCCACATTTGGATTTACATTTAAGAATAGTTTAGAAAAATCATTCAGAAACATGGTGAATTATAATGCTGCACAGATTCTATAATGTCTTCATTCTCAGTAGGAGACGTGTAATTTACAAAATAATTACTGGCACTAATACAAGATAATTGGGAGATTATAAATCTTCATACTCTGGGAAAATGAATAATATACATTACATGGGCATCTGAAAAAGAATATCCCATTGTTTTCCAAATCCAAATCAATCCAATTTACAAGGACATTGCTTTCTCATGCATATATTATGATAGTAACTAGTAACTAGAGAGTAACTAGGGCCTTATTTAAGTTGAAGGATATTGTTAAATTACTATTATATTACTATTATTATTATTATACACTGATACAGTGTGCTGAAGCAGTGTGCTATATATAAAATTAGGGAGGCCATTATTTCCAGAGTTGTTGTTGGTGTTTTTGCTGTTGTTGTTGTTGTTCTTCTTCTTCTCCTTTTTTCCTTCTTCTCCTTTTTTTTCTCCTTCTTCTCCTTCTTCTCCTTTTCCTTCTTCTTCTCCTTCTTCTTCCTCTTTTTCTTCTTCCTTTTTTTCTTCTCCTTCTCCTTCTCCTTCTCCTTCTCCTTCTCCTTCTCCTTCCTCTTCTTCCTCTTCAACAGTATATTAGTGTTCATTTAAAAAGCAAGCGCTATTTGCCATTAGAGATCAAAATAATGTTTTTAGAAAAATAATTTTTTTTCAAGATAAATCAAATAACTTGTTGTTGGCTGATGAAATAGGTTATTTTTTCTACAATCAATTAAATTTTAATACTGGTTTTGGTTCTGCTTATATAGAAGATAGATAATTAACAGAATTCTGCCAACTCTTCACCACGTTTAATGACTTGCATTCCTTTTCTGCTCCATACCGTGTCTCTTCTTTACAGTTTAGGATTTACTTCGTCTATTTTCTGTATTCAAAACAAGTCCCAATTCTGATTAAATCTCTGGGCTATTGCATAAAGTTGCCCACCACCAGCTGAATGCAGTCTTACACAGTGTTTCTTTAGAGGTGCCTTGCTGATGACGTTACTGAATTTTCTCCAATGAGCCAAATAATGTGCAAACCTCTATTTCAAGCCTTGGTAATTTTTTTAATGGTGTTTCCCCTTCTGATTCTTCTCTGAATGAAGTCAAAGATAAAAAAAGCCACTTCCAGGAGACAGTGCAAATCCACTTGCGTAACTGTGCATACCACATCTCCAACTCTCCTTCTTAACAGCTGACAGGCTTAATCTTGAAGTTTCCTTTCCCCAATTTTGTCAGTCAATGCAGCCAACAATGAGAAGAAAAAGAGCGGGCAAAGACAGTCAGAAAAGACTGAGTTGCTTAAATAACTGTAACTACTGAGTTTCTTAAATAACTGTAAATACCTTTTGCCTCATAGCACTCAGCCATCTTATTTTCTTCAACACTGCCCTCCATCTTTCCTTCAATTAACAGTGCTTTCCGCTTGCATGTAATTTTCCTGGGAGGCAACAGGAAATGGTGAGCTCTGCGAAACCATTCAAAAGAAAAGAAAAATTGATTGGATCTTAACTAGTAGAATCTAAAGCCCACCTGGCATTTGATAAGAATGGAACAGGAATCATCAACACAATAGTGAAAAAACAGTTGCAGTATAAGGCCAGATTTTTTAGACTAGATAATGACAGTCAGTTTTGCTTTAGGGTTTGTACTTAGGTGCCTGCATATGGATTGCAGACACCAGATTTTAGGCATCTATTTTTAAAAGTCTTGGTCTGAAGCAATTTCATGTTTGTGACATGTTGTTCACGAATGTTGATCTGCTTCCTCAGTCTGAAATTTTCAGTTGGCATGTGTTTCATATCTTGTCCAATTAGAATATAGCCCACTTGAAAAGCTAAGTACTCGACTAGCTGGCAAATTATATGGAACACTATAGCAAATCACCAACTTTGGAACTGTCAGACCTGATCTGGACAAAAAGTAAATATATATTAAAGCAGGATATAACCTTTTGAAAAAAATTCAAGTACATTTATTTTCAAAATAAATGTTTATTTTAATCTTTATTTTTTGTTTTATTTTTGCTTGAAGCACAAATGAGTACCTTTTTTTCCCCAATATGAATGGAAAAGATGGAATGCCTGCTGTTTTGGCTGTTAGAGTTCTAGACCTATAATCCTATGACAATGGGTGGCAATCTATTGGGTAAGTGGTAGGTAGGACTGCTTGTCGTCTAGAAATCCTGGAACAATTACAACTAGATATGCACAGAAAAGATAATTTGCGTATCACTATGAATATTCCTATTTTATAACATATGAAATGTTAAGGCAATCTCTATGTGTGTAGTAATATGTTAGGACTTACCTTCATCTGAGCATGCAACATGCTGTACTGGCCATGGCTTTCTAAGAACTATGAGTTTCATAAATTTGGAGGTAAAGTAAGGCATCATAAAAAACAAACAAACAAAACCCTATTGCTTTTAGAGCTTTTGGGTTAAGCTAACATGACATTCAAAAAGGGAAAAGTGTAAGCTCCAAGCAATGATGTTCAAACCTGGATATAAGCCCCTCTGAAGGACAAGTTTTGGTGCAGGAGTTGTTCCTGCTTTGATTTTGAATTCTGTGACAAGATGTGACATTCTTTGAATTCCCAGCTCTCATAGAGAAGTGGTGGTGGTCACAGTGGTCCCATGGAGTGTTCACAAAATTCCTTATCATCTTAATAGCATCATAAGATTTAATTCTTACAAATGACCTTTAATTCCATGTACTCATCGATTTATTGTCTTTTTGAAAAGTCATTGATCACCCCAGTTAGGAAAGTGAGTGTTCTTAAGACAGGCATGCTGAAAAATGCCCCAAACACCAGTTGCTACAAAAGCACAGTTCAAAACTTCAAAAAAGGGAGAGGGATGAAAATCAAGAGTAGCCAAAGAAATTTGCCAATAGCAATGAAAATTAAGCTTAAAATAATAAAGATTATTTTAGAAGTTCTGCATGGTGCCATATGTCATCTACAGTGATTACTGAGGAAAACATAGCATGTAAAAGAAAAAACTAAACCACTGTAGAAATTACAGATAATTTATTTTCTGAATGGTCTTCCATTAAGATTATTTGTTTCATACAGTAATAGATACAGTGGGGTTTGTTTTACTTTTATGGGCTGTATTATTGCTAAAGATTTCATAGCCAGGTTAAAAAAAAAAATCTCATGCTTTTTGAGAGAAAAAGAGATAAAATGAGGAACACACTTCTCAGTAAATGTAAGGAGGAAACATAGTTTAGGATTTCTGCTGAGTCTTTCAGGATATTTTTGTTAAGTCCTTATCTGATATTTACATTTAACACAAAATATGTAATTCCTCCACAGTCTAATGTGAAATGTACATTTCTGATAGCTATTTCTTTCTACTTAAGCAGATACGAGTTAATTTATTACTCGTATAGGGTAAGGGTACCCACTAGATCAGATTTGTGCAGTGTTGTGCCACACAGTGTTTCGGTGGTTCCCCTTGCCCAGCCTAAATATTCAAGCTATTTCAGTTTTGTTCCATTGTTGGTCTCTGCAGAAAAGAAAATTGCAGTCTTGGCAGATTTTGTCAAATGTAATCTTCATTTTTCTCATCTCAAATAATGAAAACATAAGAAGACAAGGAAGTTTGTAAGAAATGATATCTTACGTATTTTTTTCAATATTATATTCTATAATTCTTATTTATTTATTACTGTCATAGTATCTATGCTACAACTGAGGGAGTCTGTATGAAGCTGAAGATTTTACAGCAATAAAACACAACACAGTTTCTGCCTAGAACACCTATAGCTGAATGCAGCTCCAGCTGATATAAATGGGATCCACGTGTATGCACTTGCAGTCTGGGTTTTTCCACTCCAGTCATACTTCTATAGTTAGACCCATGTTTTCAAAAGCTGGTGCCAGAATCAGTCTGTGAAGATCCAGTTGCAGAATCTGGGCATACTTACATTTCTTTGTTTTTTGTGAAGATACTCTTTTTATGTCTACAATTCCTTTTGCTACTTGGAATGTTTTTTCTTATTTTTTTCTGAGAACCTAAAAGTATCAGAGTCCTTGAAACCTACAGTAGGCACTAACTGGTGGTTCCCAGTACTTAGATGAAAAGAACGTTTAAATCTTTCAGCCCATCAATCATGCATTGTTCCCAGCTCTAGAAAAAAAAAAAAAAAAGAATGAGGGTGGAAGTTCCACTAAATTTTACTACAAAAAGGTACATTGAAAGTACTGGTACTTTCAAGAAAAGCTTGGAAAGAATAAACCTGTTCCTCTCCAGCAGTGTTAAAAGTAAAGTGCAGTTTGTGCACCAAATTATCCTGGTTAGAGTGACTGACCTTGGGGCTGTAATGAGAATTTGAGTGACAGGTTGAACACAGTAGCCTGGGTCTCACCCTAAACCTGAAACCCTTTTAGAGTTCCTCTTCCTGCTCCTTTGGTACAGAGCTGTTTAATTCCTCCTGCTGATATATTCAAAACCTTCACTTGACTTGAAGATAAATATAACCCCAGGGGGCCTGTGATATGATTAAGAGTAAACTAAAAGGTTAAATTGCCATCTTGCTGTGAAGTTTAAATGCATGCTACTATTTGCAGCTTGCAACCCTCCATCTAAGCCTTGTGGCAGGGACTAATAAAATCTGTTGATTTTTTTAAGAATCAATAATCTTAAAAAATGTTATTTCATTTTTTGGGTGTTGATAGGATACAGAGAAGACTTAAAAATAAACTCAGAAGAATGAATAATTACCAAAATTAATAAGTTGTACCCTTGTGCAGTATTCTATGATATCCAAAGACATAGAGAACTACTGTATCTTTGAGTGCAACAGTCAAAATAGATGTACTATAGACAAGGGTCAGGTAGAATAGTAGCATAGAACTGCCTTAAAAATAAAGTAACCAATACAGAGGAAAACAAAGTATAGGCCACATCTTCAATTCCTAATCATGGCTCCTAAGTGCTGGGTATAGACTATTCCTTTTTAAAATATGTATAATGAAATTTATGATTTGCTTATTAGTCAGTATGTAATACCAGAGATGCTGTAGTTACCTAAGAGTCATCTCTTCTGCCACAAGATTGAACATGCACAGCTAGACTGGACTTAATAATGGAGCCAACCTCTACAGACAGAATTTACTCAGCATTTAAACTCACTGTCCCAAAAGACAAATGCTAAACTTGGCATACTCCTAATTAATTGAAGAATTCACATCTATTCACTTCCACTTAGGTTTTGTTCTCTCTAAGAAAACTCTCTAACTAAGAAAATTAGCAGTCAGATATATCAGTGTTCCTTCCACCCTTGTTTTGGATACTACTGTAGAAACAAAAAATCTTTTATATTTTTTAATAATTTTAATTTAGGATTATATTCATCAATATATCCTTTTTTGTCCTTATCTTCTAAAGCCAAAGGAGAAAGAAAACTCCTCAAGAAAATAAATCAGAACACCTAAGCTTGGGCTTCTGCCCTGAGCCATTGCTTTGGTGGAGGCTATTTTTTACCACTGGCCTAAGGTTTAATTTCTCCTCCTTAAAGTCAGTCTTTTCAAACGCACCATCCTAGTATTGCTGTTCTTAAAACTGACTGAAACTTTACACCAATGCTGAATACTTTTGAAAATAATACTCTTTGTATCCAAGTTACATCTTTCACATGCATTCACAGCATTTCATCAAATTACATCATCTCCTGTTTATTTTCCCTTATGCCTCTTCTTTTGTAGCTATACTGCAAGCTTTTTATTCACTTGCACTAGTTTCAGGGAGTGGCACCAGACCACAACTAATACACCATGTCAGAGTGCAAATATTTCCTACAGGTCAGTCAGATCCTGTTTATGCAATGCTCTGTTGACTCTGAGTGTCAAAGATGAACAATTTGCATGAGCTTTACTCATGCAAAACTACTTGCAAACACTGTAATCATCAACCAAGTCAACTATCTCACTTATTACATTTAAATTTTATATGACAGAATCCATTTCAAGAGCCTGAGTGAAGTTCCATATGTCTGGTTTATTATTATTACCAATTATTATTGTTGTTATTATTATCATCATAATCATCTTCAGTTTTGTATAATACCATCAGTAAAACACAACACGTAAGAGTCTTCTACCATATTCCAGAAATTTCTAGAATCATGTTTACAAGTCCCTTATGAAAAGTACTTTTCCATGGATAGTGTCTATGTCAAGCAAGCTCAAGCCTGATGAAGTAGATGCCTCAGAGCATGAGACAGTATGTACATGCACCAGCTAGAAAGGCTTCTTAGCACTGAAGAAGTCCCTGGAGTAAAAGCTTAACATACTAGAAAATCTAAAGGCTGAGGTAGATAGGTCCTGTACAAATTTCCTGGTGGCCCTTAACTACTGATGAATGTTAGTGCAATTAACATTCAATAATTACCCAGTTAATATGAAGTTCTATTGAAAGATATGCATCTATTAATGTTGATAATGCTAAATACGTGCACAAATGTTTGCAAGGTCAGGGCTATATCAAACCATATTATCTCCATTGGAAAGCAGAAACCAGTTTTGCAGAAATTAATTTGACTCTGATTTCAGTTGTTCTCATGTCAATCCATTCACTTCAGTTGAAATTCCAGTGCTGCCTGAAACTACCCATGATGTGTGCAGCTATGGCAAAATGTGCTGCGATGAAAATGCCTTAACTACAACCAACTCAAGCACAAAAACCACCCTGCTGAGAATTGCATCTCATTTTATTATAGAAAAAGTAAATTTCATCCTAACATTTTGCACCAAAAAAAAGAAGAAAAAACAAAAACCACACACACACAAAAAAAAGAAAAGTAAGAAAATACAGAAAATCAGTGTGATATATTTCTGCTTCTATGCTATAAGATCGTTCATGTATATGCTGAAGGTAGTTTCTCTACATACCATGAGATGAAACACAAGGGCTCCAGCACCAGTAGCTCTAGCTCAGATTCCACATCTGGAACTGCTTAGTAATGTATATGTAAAAATTATCTTGATAGACATCACAATATAATCCCACTCAGACAGCATTATGCTCCTAAGTAATGTTGTTGGCTCAACTCAATAATTCTAACACTATCACTAGATATAGATTTTCTACTGTTATGTTTGCCTCTTAGTTAATTTACAACTTTTAGTCAAAGACTGGAGGCATTGATCGCAAAGAAGGGTACATGTAATGTAGGAAGCACATCTTTCTACAGATTAATTTCTCCTGCTGGTTTATGAATAGCTGATGTCCAGCTATAGCAGAGAAATCCAAGCAGCTGTAGCAATTAGACATGACGAGACATTTTCCACATACTGTTTTGTCTAATGAACTCTCAGACATTGCAGTTTCACTGACTTTTAATTACTGCACCACCCACAGTCTGGACAAGTTCACCTACCTTTTCTGTTTGAGACTTAATTCATCTTCTTAAATGCATTGTTATTAAAACTGATGGGTCCCAGTTTGGTCTTTTGCTAAATAGCATAATATGACAAAAAGGCAATATTATGGTAAGCAATGTCATTCAGAGCAGCTGTTCTTTTTCACTCAGAAAAATTCATTTTCCTACCTAATGGATCCAAGTCTCTACCTTTTAAAATCAATTAGGGTTTTCCAATAAAAATTTCGGATTTTATTTGACAAATACTAAGCATTTCTCTTACAATATCTTGGATAAATCAGAAGAATGAAAAGCAAAAAAGAATTCTTGATACTGTGCTGTATCTAAGATCCCAAGGAAATTCTCCTAAATAATTTTGTTGTATTTGATAAAGCTTAATATTGGCTATTAAAAAACCAGGTATTTCATTGTCTATGCAGCTCATACATTAGTGCTGAAATCTGGCATTTGTGGGAAATATAACTTTTTAGGTAAAATGTTTTGCAATTAATCTGACATACAAAGCTGTTTGCATTATACTTTTTCTGAAATATTTCCTACTTTATTTACTATTTTATTAACAGGATTCTTGTCCAGAGGAAAACTTCGGAATTTTGTATTTTTTTGCCATCTATAAAAGCCTTACATGATATGAATGATGTTTCTATAGTAATATTATAACACATACAGTAAGAACATAAATTAATGTTTTAACAAGGTATCTGCATACATAATCTCTAAGCATAAACTGTATATTTTTTTGTAACAAAAGTGCTCCAATAGACACGAGACCAAAAAAATTCCAAAATAGGATCTTCATTGTACAAACCAAGAGAGTTCCCTGCTGGTCTCCCTTAGTATGCACTTTAGTTTTAGGACTAAACCCAAAGTAAGGTCAGTGCAAATCTTCACACTTAAATGATCCGTAGACGTTTGCCTACAGGTTAAGGAGAGTTTGGGGAAACAAGCTCACCTTTCCACACTTAGAGGCAAGATGGATTATTCTCCAGCATGGAAAGATCAGTGATTCTGAGACAAAATAAAGTGCAATTAAAATTATAAACTGGAAGATTAAGAGAGCATGAGTTACTCTCTGCAAGAGTAATTCAGACCTGTGGAACCCCCTCCAGAAATTCTTTATAAAGAAACACTTGCATCATCTCAAACAAAAATGACACATTATGACAGATATGAATATGTGTGTGCTTTGGATGAATGGGAAGCTTGTATAGAAGTGGTATGAACATCTGTGGTTGTTCATGGAGAGGAGGATGGTAAACAAAATCATGGTACAGAAAGTCAAAGGGAGACCAGTAATTCCCACAGATAATGCCATGTGCTCAAGGAAATCAGGCTTTGGCCTCGGGAGCTGCTCTTGCAGCTACCTGAACCAGCCCCTTAAGCCATATGAATCAGAGAAAACATTCATCTGTTCTTTTAGGACCATACCAAGCAATGCTTGCTGAGGAAGTCTGGCATAGGGAAAAAAAAAAAAATACTTGGTGGTAGGAAGGCTGATCAAGAAGGTTTATCCCTCTTCAGTTTTTATGTTTAAAAATTATTAGTCCTAGGGCAAAATAAGACCTTTTAAAAAATGGGCTTAAAAATGCATAGTTTGGCATCTTCTGTCAGGTGACAATTTTCTGTAAATAATAAAAAATATATAAAGGAGATTTCAACTGATATAAATTAACAGAGATGATCATATCCTACCATGTGTTCAAGGTGTAACCACTTATTTCTGCAGATAGGGACCTTCCAACATTTTAGCAAAGCAAACACTAACCCATCTCATCCTGAAGAAAGAGTTTCCTGCATTGCCTTCCTATCATTTGGGATCATCAATGTGATTATCTACTGAGAAGGAAAGACAAACTTAAATATTTTTTTTAAAGGTGCACTAATCCTATGACATCATATATTATTAATCCAGAGAAGTTTAAACAATAATATAAAAAACTTATTGTTCCTTATTTGAGTTTGGAAAAATATGTTAAATTCTCAGTAGAATGAAAGTCAAACTACTTGAGTGCCAAAATATTCTCTTGCTCAAGAGAGACACTAGCAAAAGATGTAATGAGATTAAAAGATCTAAAATTGTGTTCACTGGCTGAGTGATCTTGGGTCTTTATTACATATCATACACTGAAACATGGAAACATTTATTAGAAATTGTGCATTTTAAACCACACAGACAGTCTGGATCAGCAAAATTATTTATATCTCACAACGAAAATTAATTCTGCAAACTATATAGCAAACTGGGCTCTCAGCTACAGTAAATCAAAGCTAAACCTTTGGTGAAAACTCTCTAGACTACATTACTTTTTTAGTGTTGTTCTATAACTGTACAGGTTCTGTACTGATATCCCATTGAGAATACAAATAAAGTTGTCCTAAAAATAATGTTAATTTATGAAGTAATTAATTCCATTTTCACAGCAACATCCACATAAACACAAAATTTCATATTTCATTAATTCTAATAAAAGGGGATATGATATACAGTGGGGGTTTTTTTATTAGCAAGAAATTCCTTATGATACTACATTTCACATTTTTATATTCCAAAGGACTGAGCAAAATCATGATTTGCACTGCTAGTAAGAATATATTAAAAAAAAAAAATCTTGCGTATCTTTAGACAGAAAGTACCTGTTATGTCTTTGCTCACTTTTCACCCTTTGACGGTGCAGTTTTTCTAGAAACTACAATTACAACTTCACGACAAAACAAATGAACAAACAAACAGATTTGATGGTTGGTTGGTTGGTTGGATGGTTTGTTGTTTGACAAGGAAAGAAGACAAAAATTGGATTTACAGATTGTCCAGGACCATATTTAAAAAGGAATAGGAACCACTTTATAAGAAAAAGAACAGTGTGTTTTAGATCAATGGAGCAGTTTTACAGTTATTTTTTATTAAAATTCTAAGGGTTTTTTGTCTCCATTCTGAGATGAACACTCTTTTTTTCTTGAATAACAAGAACCTTAGCTTTGTGCCAGAGCGATCATAAAATATGGTATTTTATCTTTTTCTGAATTCCATCATTTTTCACATATTTGTAATTATATTTCAAAGTTAGAATGCACAGTTAATATGCAGCACTGTTGCTAATAAAAAAAAAACAACAAGCCCTGAAAATATATGTGACTTCATAACTCACAAATCTTGAAGGACTTCGATATTGTGATTTATTATACTGCCTCTTTATTTTCCATGTATTTTGATGTTACCTACAGCTCTCACAATTTATCTCTCCATATTAAATGAACTGCAGGGGTGGAAGGGAAGAACAGCAAGAGAAAAACTATCTTTCTGGTTTACAAATATAACTCACTAACCCTGTGTTAGAAATCACACATTATTAGTACTTCGGTTTACTTTTTTTTGTTACAGCTCATTACTCACCTGTATCTCCTTACAAGTGTTTACCACAAGAAAACCATGGTTTCCCTACATAATATTTTGCATACTTAATGATGTACAGGTGAAGGTTACTATGCAAATAATATTACACACCCCTAAGTGCTTGTTACGAGAACATAAAGCTGCTTTTCATAGGAAATACAAGTGATAACTTGTTTGCATTTTCCCTAAAGAATATCAGTGCAAATCTGTGCTATTTAATGAATTTCAGAGCACAACAGCAAAGGCCACATGGTATTAATATGTATATTGCTGGATCTGTTATATCAGCAAGTTACTTTGATTGTAGTCTCCCTAATTCTCCCATTTCTCTTTCTGTCTTTCAGACCCTGACTCGATTCCTGTCACTAAATCGTTTGCCAGTGATGTGAGAAACTCATTGAGCACAGGTTTAGGGAGCAGCAATAATTCTGAGTGCAATTTGAATGCAAAGAGAGGGAGGCAGAAGACAAATTCCATCAAACTCATTTCCTTGGAAATGGTGAGCCATCCCCAAATGTGCATTTTCCTCTTCAAAAAAGGAACACATTCACACGTTTACAAACCTCGTTGAAGACTCCAGTCAGTGGCACACTTGATAGGTATGGAGAGCAGTAGCAGAGGAGTCTAGTGCCAGTCCCATTGGAAATGACCCATCTGCTTCCTTGTAAGCCCCCCATAGAGCTGCCCGAGAGCACTCTGACCCACAGCTTCAGGCAGTGGTTGACAATAGCATAGCTATGACTCACAGAGGAAAGCCTGCAGTAGATCACAGCACAACAAGGTCTTGTTGGACCTCCTTCAGTTCCCACAACTCCGAGGTTAGTGCAAGCTGGGCATGAGCAAAGGCAGACCCCATTTGAATAGTTTGACATCATCTGCGTCCACGGCAAATATATAGTTTTGAACCTCCATGTCCTCATGACACAATCTGTGCCCCTCCTTTAGAGCAGCATGACTATTATGAGTATGAGCTAATCCTGGCCATAGTCTCCAAATGAAGCTATTAGGAGATGGTGCCACAAATGTGTAATAGAATTCTAAACTAATTCAAATCAAAGACATGGAAAAATTGTAACTGTAAATACGTTTTAAAAATACCTCCTTAAAAAATGAATCAGCTTGATAGGATAGGATAGGATAGGATAGGATAGGATAGGATAGGATAGGATAGGATAGGATAGGATAGGATAGGATAGGATAGGATATTGCAGCTGGAAGGGATCTACAGTCATAATCTAGTCCAACTGCCTGACCAATTTGGGGCTGACCAAAATTTAAAGCATGTTGTTAAGGGCAATGTCCAAAGGCCTCTTTAACACTGACAGGCTTGGGGCATGAACCACCGCTCCAGGAAGCCTGTTCCAGTGTTAAACCAGCCTCTTGGTAAAGAAATGCTTTCTCAAGTCCAGTCTTAGCCTACCCCGGTGAAGCTTTGAGCCATTCCCACAGGCCCTACCACTGGATCCCAGGGACAAGAGCTCAGCACCTCCCTCTCCATTGCCCTTCCTCAGGAAGCTGCAGAGACATGAGGTTGCTGTTCAGCCTCCTTTTCTCCAAACTAGACAAAGAGCTTTTAATAAACCAAGGCACTGACCCAGACTTCAGTGAAAACAATGGGCTGCCCTTTCCCCTTCACCCTACTCCAGGAAAAATCAGCATTCAAAATCAGATTTAACAAATCCTTTGTGAAGGTTGCTCAAAGTTTAGAGTGGAAAGGAATCAGAGCTGCAGTTAAAGGATGGGGCCACAAGGAATTCTTCTCATAGCAAGAACTTAGGTCTGGATTTCTGCCATCTCCCTCTGTGATTGATGTTTTTCATGTGATTTCAGCCTGGGGTGAAACAAGTAAAAATTAAAAAACCACACACACACACACACACCCCCAAAAAACCCCAACAAACAACAAAAAAAAAACCCACCAAACCAAACAAAACCAAAAACACTCATATCCTTTAGGAATAGGTTAAAATCAGGAATTCTGTTTGACAGAGACTAAAATTTAAGACTAATGGCAATGGAATCTGCAGATTAACTTGGAACATCAAAATTCCCTTTGTTCTAACTACATGAAGGAATCGTTTTCTTGACTATGGGGCTTTTGAGAATTCTGTCCTCTGATGTTCTGCTCCTGCCTTGGGAAACCCACTGCAATTGCTCAATACCGTGTGTGATGCCTAGGGGCTGAAAAAAACCTCATTTGGTTTCAAATGACTGAGAAGAGATGGTTATTTTCCACTTATTTCTTCTAAACACATTAAAATTATATTATTTGAAATTATGTTTTTTATATGAGGCAAAGGGAAGACTCAGATAAAATCTACAATAATCTTGTTCCTGTACAAGTTCTCCTTTAAAAGACTGCATGAAATCATAAACATATAGCTGAAATTGAATATATTTTTATAATCTTTGCATGGAAAGCCAAGGTCACATTAAGGTGGAAAACAACATAGAAATTGAGATGGAAACATTTTAAGAGTTTAATATTATAACCAAGAACAAAAATAGTTTTAGTCTCCTTCATGTACAGTATCTCTATTTCAATCTTATGTGATGTTTTTCATCCAGAAGTGCCCTGGATGAATTCTGTGAAAACACCAAGAAGTAGGTAGAATTTTCATGGGCCTTTAGCAATGAAGGTAAGTCTTTGTCTTTCTGGTCTTTCTCTAGGTGAGCATTTCTCAAATGATTGAGGTGTCATGCTGCCCTTTGTGTTTACACTTAAGTCCATGGACCCATGGTTCTAATGAATTTTAATGAATCCTCAGGAATTTTTTAACATTAGTCAGTAGTTTGTAGTGGTACCATGTATTGTGTGTTAGTAACAGACATTTTTCCATTTCCAAGCCAGCTATTGAGCAGCGTATGTTCTTAAAGTAACAGATTGGGAAAAATGCTATACTAATTGCTCTGAAAATAATTATAAAAAAGGTACATATCAATGACAATAAAGTTGAGTAAAAGCTAATTATTTACTGAAGCAGGACCTTAATTCAGCAGTCCATTGGTAGAGAATTACAATGTTATTTGTACATGAATGAGTATGTGGCATCTCAGACTTTATTTAGGATATAGTCTAAAGAGAAGGGATGAGGGCAAGCAACATTGCTACAGAAGTAACAAGACTTATTCTTGTTCCTTAGAGTATGAGTCCTTCTCTGTTTAAAAGTAGACACAATCTATTGAAGCTTTAGCAAATGTATCTGGCCATGAACTCTGAGTGACTTTCGGCACTGAGTGAAGCAATCAGAAGTCACCTGGAAGAAGTCAGGCCCCATATCTAGTCACAGGTAGTGTTAGATGGTAAGCCCACTTTGGACAGTCGAACGTCCTTCAAAACACGATATTCTCTCTCCTTTTGTCGTAGAGGACAATTTTAAGTAGCATAGCTGCAACTGAATCAGCCAGTCTCCCAATCAAGAAATGTGTCTCTTGTGAAAGTGGTACCAGCCTCTCTTTAAACCCTGAGACTGAGTGGTCCATGTTTTTCCCTGAGCAGGTCAAAATCTATTATCTGACATGAATCAGAGAAGACCTCTTCCTACCTCTGTTCTGTTACTTTTATAAGAAAGATGACAAGAGTTTTAGGAGTTTGGGGTTTTTTTTACCATGAATGAACTAGAAATTACTCAATGCCCTGTTTCATAGCTACACCACTATTATTATAATACATTTTTTTCTGCATTCAGTAGACTTGTATGCAGAGGACTTTTTGCTGACATTCAATGACAATGATGTACTGAGTCACTAATGAGAGCCCTGTCAGCTGTGGAGGAGCCACATTCCATTTGCTCTGGATCCCTGAGAGCCTCCTGGAGAAGAGCTGCTCCATGAGGTGAATTAACCAGAAGCTACAGTGACCCAACCAGTGTCAGGGCAGAGCCTTTGCAAAGGAGGGCCCAGTCCCATGGGACCTGAATAAGGCAAGCACAGCAGGGCTCT
Organism: Streptopelia decaocto; assembly: GCF_964273445.1. Lineage (NCBI taxonomy): Eukaryota > Metazoa > Chordata > Aves > Columbiformes > Columbidae > Streptopelia > Streptopelia decaocto. The sequence continues at coordinate 99,575,908 of NC_138663.1, read as the reverse complement.
TGGCAATAACAGGTTGTGCCAGCAGTCCGGTGACCTTCAGACAAATTAAGATCGTCAAGTCAGGTCCAACATTCATCCAAGAAGTCCAGCCAAGTCAGGAACAGCAGGAGGCAGACTTTGGTCTTGGGGCAGCAGTAGAACAGCCCAAGCATAGTATGGAGGCCCAGCCTGAGTTAAAATAGGGCTTCTGAGATATAGGCAAGGGAATAGGGGAGGTCTCTAGTAAAGCCAGCCAGGGCCATTAGGACCTCCTCACTGCAGTAAGCAACATTCTATCCTTAACTGTCTCCAGGCCTTGCACTTCAGGACTTTTAACTCAGGTATTGCCTGAAGTGAGAGATGTAGCAGGTATAAATCAGTTGTTCTTCAGTGTAGAGGGCCAAGGGCTATTATCATGATCTATTATTGCTACTACAGGAGCAGTTATGGACTGAGGGTCCATTGTCCTTGGCACTGCAGAATAGAGCTCTTCCACACACAGTTCAAGGCTCTGCTTCATAAGGGTTAACAAGCAGATAAGGAAACAAGGGCATAAAGGGAGAGAAAGATAGGTGAAATGTATAATTCTGTGCAATGAACAGCATTCTCACACCAGCTCTTGTTTAAATGGTTAATGAGAATTACTCAGTGTTTCTTTGCTCCCTCCCCTGCCTGCAGTTCATAAAGCCAAGTGTGGGAGCTCTGAACTGCTGAAGAGAATCCAATTAACTCTCATTTTTCTAATTTAACTTGACAATTTAAGTGGTTTCACTGTTAATAATAGGTACTTTTGTATGTATGTGTGTTTATATCTATATACAGGTGATAGCTTTGAAGAACTCTACTGGGGTTTTGGGGGGGGGTGTTTTTTTGGGGTTTTTTTTGGGTTTTTTTTGAGATTTTTTTCTTCTTCAAGTAGATTATCTTTCTGATTTCTGGTACGAGAAACCTTTTGGATGATACAATTTACTAGCTCTTGCAGAACAGTCTTTCTGTCCTTGAGTGCTAAGGTCTAGCAAGATTCTCAGTACCAAGTATTTCCAAGTTAGTCAGGAAGCAGGGGAGAACACTGACAATCAATTACCAGGACAAAGTAAACGTTGCCTTCTGACCTCTTATTATAAGAACATAACTCACATCACCTGCCTCATTTTTATGACTGACCTTTTCCTGTCTATACACAGTCGAATTAATCAGATATGACTATTTCAGGAGACCTCTGTACGTCTTACTGTTTTCTTATGACAAGTTCTGGGTTCGGTTAAATTAAAATGACTGTGTTTGTCTTGTTTCATTTACTTTACAATGCTTAATTAGGTAGATAGAGAAATAATGTCAGTCTGCATGAAAGGTAAAAAACATCTGCGTGAAAAACATTGATACTTATCTATATTCTGTCCAGGTGAAGATATGATTTTTGAGTGGACGCCTGCTATTAATTCCCAGCTTCCAATGTGAGACAGATTGAAATCTATCTATGCTCAAAAATTTTTAGCCCATTCAACCATTGGCAACCAGACCCATTCTGGGATGAATTACTGGCGACACAGTATTACCTTTTAGAACACAGAGAATCGTTTCTGAAATTAACAGGGAACAACAAAAACATTTAATTGATAAGCTTTGTTATTTAACATGATTTTAGGCCACATTCCTGGGACAATCAGAAATAACGTGTTTTTTTTTTTTTCACCAAAGAAATGCCAGTATCATTTATCTGTATGCAAAAGGAAGGGGAAAAAAAGGCATAGAGCAGATTAGGGACAAATTATAGATGCAGTCTGTCACATACAAACAGAGCTGTAAATTTTCTTGGTTGTTTCATTTGTAGGTATGAGGTTTGAATATAAAAAGATATCATACTGATCATCCTTTGGCCTTAATTTGAGAACTTCCAGAGTTAACAGAGTGAGCCAGTGTAATCCTAGCTAAAGGACAAATTCAACTCAGTGGGAGCTGTAGCAGTAATACGCATCATAGATAAAGAACATGAGAACATATGACATGTATTGCTAAAATAAACTCTTATGTGACTTATACAGTTTTCAAGTACTGTTGAATGAAAAAAATGTGTTCATATGAATGTTTATGGATAATTAATAACAAAGATTGAAGGCATAATGTAGTGAATGGAAAGTTACTAGCCAAATCAAATTGCCAAATACATTTTTTTTTTCTAGAGGCTAAAGTACCTATTGCTGGCAAACAATATTAGTTAAGTACTGCTAATAAAATACATTGTTAATTAAAAACACATAGTGAAATGTCAGACCTTTAAAATGATGGCATAAGCCATTTTGACTTCAATATAGTTAAGATTAATTAATATATTTTCATGTAAGCAGCAATGAAATAAATACATAATGTCCTCATTTTATTGCCAAATCTTTGTTAAAATTCAGCTGCACTAAAAAATAATTTATTATCAACTATTCTCTGTATCAAAGGAGCTTTCTGTGTTCAAAAATAAGCCAATTGTTGAAGTTACTGACGGTAACCACTCATATGTCTGCACATTTCTTCATCAGTGAGGGTGGAAATTTACTGTACTTCTTAGTGGTCTGGCAACCAAACAAAAGTTTAAGCTGTAACCTTTTTACAGTCCTTTAAATGCATTGTTTTCACCAGGCAGAAAGTTCTGCTATATGCCTCACAGAAAAAGACCTCATTTTTTTTTCTGCTAACACATATGTGGTTGTATGTTGAAGCTAGTATATTTTGTGATGGACAGATTTAACAGGCAAAAGGGACTAGCTCATTGGTAAGTGCTTGTCTCATTTATACATAAATTTATTGATCTGAGAGGTCACCCAGCATATAAATTTAACATGCTGCATCATTAATTTCTCTAAAATGCAGAGAAACCTCCCTCTTTGTGCTTAAGTAGCCATCTGAGGCCACACAGGAACAGCCATAGTGCGGTTAAGTCTCCCGTTATTCCAACCTTGCAGAGGCCATCTTGTGCCAAATGATTAATGCATTTGTCTCACCATGATGGATTAAACAGATGACTTGAAGCTGGGAGCCTGCAGAGGGTGGGTGCTTCGTTAGGCTAAAGCACTCACATTCACACCCATGCCATAGGTAGCTCTTACAAAAGGTTAGAAGCACAGAGATTTAGGTGTTCCTTCAGGATGTGAACTATTACCTGTCTCAGGAGAGAAATGCAGTAAGAATATAATACTTCCTAGAACAGCACCAGGTCAGACAGCATGGCCTTGGGTGTTATGGTGAAATCTTAACCTCAGTGAGTGCAAAAGGAATGCTTTCAATAATAAACTCAGACACTGTGTTCAGTAGAGGAGCTGATGCTGGTTTCCTCATCTCCAGAGATCTTTTCACCTTGCATATAATCACATACAGCAGATCGTACTGTCAATTTGCATTTTCCTTCTTCCCTCTGATACTAATCTCTGGTACTAGGAAAGGAGAAAGATAAATATTGATTTTCCAGAGGGTGGCTTGCCTCTTTCATGTAGCCTGTCACTGTCTGCCGCTTTTCATCATATGACCTGATACCTGTCTGAAAATAGAACTGTCTCCTCCCCTGTATCAGAGAGGGCATAAACACAGACAGAAACTTTTAAGAGAAGAAAAGAAAAAACACTGAATAAAAGGAATTACGAATGCTACTGACCTAGCAGAATCCATTCAGTCAGTCCATTAATTTCCTGTCAAATCTCATCAGGGAAGAGATGAACCACTTCAGAAATTACAGCTGAAGAGTCTGAGTTGCTTACACTCTCTTTCAAAAATCAAGGCACAATGTTGGTCTTTGTACGAGGCAGCGGATTGTCCATATTGCCTGTCTGGATCCAACTAATGAACCATCTATCCCAGTGTTCTCTCTCTCATAGTTCCCAGATATTCAGAGGCAAACCCCCGTAATGCTGGTAAATTTTAAACTGAATGTCCATAACATCTTTTATTTTCCCTTAAAAATTCATCTTTTTCCTGAGAAAAAGTCTTCCAAATGACGTTCCACAGAGGCCGTATTATCATTACTCCTTTTCAGCAGCTCTGCAGAAGCCTAGTATGGAAATAACAAGGTATAGTAGGTGACGAGGAAACCTTACCTGTTCATGACAAGAGAAGGCTTGGACTTTCACAATTTTGTTCTTGAAAAACAGCTTGGAGGTAGCCAGCTGTTACTGTATAGTTCCTTATGCCTTGCTTTTAGTTTGCCTGTAGTTTAAGAACTATTGTAGTCAGACTTACTGAACATCACAAATCATTCAGTTTTATCCAGAAAATCTCACCAAGATTTATGAACAAAGCCAATCAAAACACTTCTTAGCCTTCACAACCCTAAATCTGGTGATTAGTAATCATTTAACACTAGTCAGCAATCTGAAAATTAAAATTCTCTCTAATCTCCCAATATATGGGGCCATGTTGTTAATTGTCTCATCTTTCATAATAGATAATATTTCATTCTCCAGAGAGGGAGAAAAAAAATAATCAGTTTTCAACAGATTAATGTAGATTAATGTAGGCTTCTTTGCATGTGGAGATGGACAATGGAATCACTGTTAAGATATAGAGAACAAGGTTTAAACATAATTTCTAACTTTCAGCAAAGTGTTATTTAGCATGTTGAGTGCTGTACAGGTGCCTTGGTCTTTGCTAATGTCTATGAAGGTGGGGAATGAAATTCACAGGTTTTACAAGCAAAGGGACTATCCCAACAACCCTCCCTTTCTTCCCTCCCCTTTCTGCCCCAGATATACTCATGCAAACACAACCACACATAAAATAAAAATTTTAAATAAATTGTCTTCAAATTACATCAAATCTTATTCTAAAGTCCCTGCTGGGGTACTGCACCACCTCCCTCAATAAGATAACTTTCATATAGTTGCATTGCTACTCCTATGCTGCTAGGAGATATAATCTTATTTCAAGTTTAATTTTTTACACATTCAACTTCCAGCAACAGTATTCTGTTATGTCTTTATTACCAGACTTGAAAAATAGCAGATATGTCAACTTTCCGTCTCCTTTTGTACCAATGGAAAAACTAAACTACTCTGAATTAAAATATTATTGTGAGCATTCTTTGAATTCTCATTGTATTTTACTGTTCTTCAAGACTAAGCATTAGACCTCGACAAAATTTTGCACAGAAAGGCAAGATCATTTCCCTCCTTATTCTCAAAATTACACTTATTTTAATCCCAGTATGAATAAATCTTTTTTGTTGCAACATTACAAAAATATTTTCTCAAAATCCTCTATGTTGCTCTCACTTCTAAAATACAGATAAACTGCATTTTTTTTTATAAGTACTTTTGAAAACTCAAAAATGGCTATAAACTCATTTCCTCTTTTTTGTTAGTTTGAAACATCATTGTTATAGTAATTTCCCTACTAGGCACAATGGTGAATGTGCAACTGTTAATAGTCTTTTTACAACACTCTTCATATTAACTTTTTAATTACATTGATCCAACAACACTGAATGAATATATACACATTGAAATATAGACATGAATATAGGAATAACATACTGTACAATTATACATTTATATATTAAAACATCATTACAAAATATAGAGATTAAAATATATTAAAAGTTCATTTTAAAAATATAATCTTAAATATTCTTTCTGGAAAAAATATCTTCATTTTAAAGACTCTAAGAAATTATGAGCCAATTATCTGTCCAGGTCAGAAAATAGGGAGAGATTATCTTTAACTCCAATACTTCCTTGATTCTTGCTGGATTGGCTGAGAGGTGACATAAACACAGCCTTTCTTTCTCGAATCTTCAGAGCTTTTTGAAATTCAAAGTTCTTCAGAGAAAACATGTTCCATAATTATATATCTGTGGATATTTTCACAAATAATGGAATTAATATATCTGAAGACCAAGAATTGTTCTCCGTAATTTAGTATTGTATTAGCCAGCTCATCTAAATTGACTGGCTAATGCATACCACCCAAAAGACCTCTATTAGTTAACTAATTCACACCATCTGCTCCTACTACCATTACCTCTTAGAACTTTCACTTTTCAAGGTGCTCAAAGGAGATGAGTAGTTGCCTGGTTCTGAGGTAGGTAACATTTCAGGGTACAAATCCCTGCACCACTTTCCTAGGATGTAAAACTAAATGAAATAGGCATGAAGACAGCTGTGTTCTGCAAACAGCTGTTTCCACTGAGAGGGTCACCACTTTCCAGCTGTTTCCCAGCTGTTGGACACTTTCTCTTGCCAGTTTGCCGATAATGCTTCTTTGCACATTTCAGGTGAAAGAAGTTGCATTGCTTGGATGAGCTACTTAAAATGTCTAATCTTATTTGGAGTGAAATATGTTAAGGATCCCCAGGGCTGGGGAAAATGAGCTAGTTTAATTTAGGCTGAATACCTCAGCACATTTTGACTGAAAAGAGGTGCATAAGCAGCACAGCAAGGTGATTAGTCACTATTATATTCTCATTTTAGTTGCAAATGAGACAGAATAAAAGCTGAGGTAACTTATCGTTGGCACTAAAGCAACACTGGTAATGCACCTCACACCTGTGAACTCCTCATCTCTCTAGTCTTACAGAGGTCAAACATCTGTTGGATCAGCCAGGCACAGAGATGACACTCACAGCAGTTCAGTGTTTACCTACTATTAACCGAGTCAAGAATTTGGTCTTTCTGTTATTACCTCTTTGCTGTAAATCCCTGGCCTTTACAAACCTCATCAGAACTCAGGAAGTCTGGTGTCATGCAAGTTTGTAACTCTCATCTGGATTCTCTGGTGTCTCATATGTTTCAAATGTCAATCAAGTTTTCCCAAGCCCTCCCTCACCCATGGAACTTCAGCTGTCACATTAGACACGCCCTTCCAGAGGTAGAACCAGGAAGGTCTCCCTTTCTTCCTCCAGACCCCTTTTCCATGATGCGTATCTTTGAGGCATCTCAGGCTGTCACATCCTGCTGTCAATTTGTTCGAAGAATTTTGGGGTATGATAGGTGTGGACACACACTTATGTAAATACACCCAAAACAATGATCGTATGTGTTTTTTCTCTTATGAATGCCCTGATGCATCACCAAAAAACTGATACAATTCACTAAGAGCAAGAATCTAAGTTGTTTATAAGAAAGTGCTAAAAAAAAGTACATGATCCTTTGAACTAGCTGCAAGCATGATATGAGCCTCGGCCTTTGTAATGACTTACACTTAATTGAAAAAAAAAATCTTTAATGCAGGCATATTTTTTCGGAGTTTTGGGGGTTTTTATATATCTTAGTGTGTGTAGCACTTCTTGAAAAAGATTAGTGTGCACTTTGCATTTAAATATTCTGTACAGATCAGCAACATTATCAGAAATATCTCTGGGAAAACACTACAAATTATAAAAGGACTGAAAGCATTTTTTAGTTCTACATCAACAGTATCTTAAACTATAATCTTTTAATGATATACCATAAAAGCCTTTCACTTCATCAAATGCAGGAAAAGAGAATACTGAGATTCATTATAAACAAGTGTTTGAATCCATCCTTTGCAGCAATATGCAGTATGTCTCCACTATGACTCATAGCAATGAATAGTGCTCCTAAAGTGACTATATTTTTCCCATTTATTATGTACAAAATCTAAAAGAATAGGTTAAATATGTACTTCTACAGGCAGCTGAGAGTAGCCTTGCAATTAGGCCCCGGTTATCATGGGGGATTTTAACTACACTGATATTTGCTGGAAGGACTACTCAGCCAGCCATCCACAGTCCAGGAGGTTCATTCAGTGCATTGACGATAACTTGCTGATGCAAAGGGTCGATGAACCAACTAGAAGAGGAGCGCTGTTGGATCTCATTCTCACTAACAAGAAGGGTCTGGTTGAAGTGGTAAAGGCTGAGGGCTGCCTTGGCTACAGCGACCATGAGATGGTGAAGTTCAGGATCTCATGTGGCAGGAACAGAATACCAAGCAGAATCTCAGCCCTGGACTTCAGTAGGGCCAACTTTGGCCTTTTCAAGCAATTGCTAGGGGAAATCCCATGCAATAAGGTGTTGAAGGTAAAGGGGCCCAAGATAGCCAGTTAGCATTCCAGGACTGCTTCTTTCAAGCTCAAGATCAGAGCATCCCGACATGTAGGAAGTCAAGGGAGGGAGCCAAGATACCTGCTTGGTTAAACAAGGAACTGCTGGGGAAATTCAAGTGGAAGAGGAGAGTTTACAGATCATGGAAGGAGGGGCTGGCCACATGTGAACAATATAAGGCGGTTGTCAGAGGATGTAGGGAGGCAACTAAGAAAGCTATGGACTCCTTAGAATTAAACCTTGCGAGGGGGGTCAAGGACAACAGAAAGAGCTTCTTCAAATACATGGCAGATAAAACTAACACTAGGGGCAATGTAGGCCCACTGATGAATGAGGTGAGTGCCCTGGTGACAGAAGATACAGAGAAGGCAGAGTTACTGAATGCCTTCTTTGTCTCTGTCTCTGTCTACTCTGCCAGAGGCTGTCCTGAGGAGCCTCGTACCCTTGAGGCCTCAGAGGAAGTCAGGACAATGGAGGAGTTTGCCCTGGTTGATGAGGACTGGGTTAGGGAGCAATTAAGCAATCTGGACATCCATAAATCCATGGGTCCAGATGAGATGCACCCATGGGTGCGGGAGAGGTGCCTGAGGACTGGAGGAAAGCAAACGTCACTCCAGTCTTCAAAAAGGGCAAGAAGGAGGACCCAGGTAACTATAGACCAGCCAGCCTCACCACCATCCCTGGAAAGGTGATGGAAAAACTTATTCTTGGTGCCATCTCAAGGTATATCAAGGAAAAGAGGGTCATTAGGGCAGTCAACATGGCTTCACCAAGAGGAAGTCGTACTTGACCAACCTCATAGCCTTTTAAGAGGACACAACCAGGTGGACAGGTGATGGCAAAGCAGTGGATGTGGTCTGTCTTGATTTCAGTAAAGCATTTGACATAGTCTCCCACATCATCCTCACAGCTAAACTGAGGAAGTGTGGACGGGATGATCGGGTAGTGACGTGGACCGGGAACTGGCTGAAGGAAAGAAGCCAGACAGTTGTGGTCAATGGGGCACAGTCCAGTTGGAGGCCTGTATCTAGTGGAGTCCCTCAGGAGTCGGTACTGGGACCAATATTATTCAATATATTCATCAACAACTTGGACAAGGGAATAGAATACATTGTCAGGAAGCTGGCTGATGACACCAAGCTGGGAGGAGTGGCTGACACGCCAGAAGGCTGTGCAGCCATCCAGCGAGACCTGGACAGGCTGGAGAGCTGGGCAGGGAATAAATTTAATGAAATATAACAAGGGCAAGTGTAGAGTCTTGTATCTGGGTAGGAACAACCCCAGGTTCCAGTATAAGTTGGGGAATGACCTATTAGAGAGCAGCATAGAAGAAAGGGACCCGGGGGTCCTGGTGGACAGCAGGATGACCATGAGCCAGCACTGTGCCCCTGTGGCCAGGAAGGCTAATGGCATCCTGGGTGTATTAGAAGGGGCGTGGTTAGTAGGTCGAGAGAGGTTCTCCTCCTTCTCTACTCTGCCCTGGTGAGACCACATCTGGAATATTGTGTCCAGTTCTGGACCCCTCAATTCAAGGACAGGGAACTGTTGGAGAGAGTCCAGCACAGGGCAACGAAGACGATCAAGGGAGTGGAGCATCTCCCTTATGAGGAAAGGCTGAGGGAGCTGGATCTCTAGTTTGGAGAAGAGGAGCCTGAGGGGTGACCTTATTAATGTTTATAAATATGTAGAGGGTGAGTGTCACGAGGATGGAGTTAGGCTATTCTCAGTGACAACCAATGATAGGACAAAGGGCAATGGCTATAAACTGGAACACAGGACGTTTCACTTAAACATGAGAAGAAACTTCTTCAGAGTCAGGATGACAAAGCACTGGAACAGGCTGCCCAGGGAGGTTGTGGAGTCTCCTCCTCTGGAGACATTCAAAACCCGTCTGGACGCCTTCTTGTGTAACCTCATCTAAGTGTCCCTGCTCTGGTGAGAGGATTGGACTAGATGATCTTTTGAGGTCCCTTCCAATCCCTGACATTCCGTGATTGTGTGATCTAAAATTAGATGAGAAGAGCCTCAGCCACAGAGTCCTGAAAAACAATCCCTTTTGTACATAGGCAAAACTGATGATCAACTCTTAAAAATCCTTGCCTGCTTTTATATTTATGTGTGTTTGTTACGCAGGCTAACAAGTACAATGGACATGTCTATTCTGCCACAACAGGTAGTGAGCCTGGACATAGGGAGCTCTGATCACCCACTTTGCCAGTTCTTACCTCCCTTGCTGCTTTGGACTGCTCTGGTCAGTCTTCTCACAGACAATTCCAGTTTATGGTTATGGAAATAATTCACTCTGGGGACTGATTGCAAAAGCCAGCATGGAAGAAGCAAGAGACAGAAGCAGAGTTAGACTCTGTATGGACCAGCAGGGTTTGCTCCTAGAAGCACTTACGTCACACTGAACCTCATGTAATGCCACCCCTCTGTTTCATACTATAGGAATATTACTGCTACATATTATTCTTATGTTACATCAGGAAGTTTGAAATAAATAAATAAATAAATAAATAAAATCTGACCAGAGGGAAATCCCCGAAGAAAACTCAGAATTAATTATGAGAGCAACTTAGCACAGAAGAGGCTAGCTGTCAGCAAAGCACACACAAGCTTGCCTGTACCTCCTGTCTTCTGAGTTAGGGATTTTTTCCTGATGCTGATTTGTTTCTCAGCATAGTTGCAGGTGCTGGAAATGTGCCTGATAACACTGGTAAGGATGAAGATCTCCACAAACTCTACCCCAGTGCACAGGAAGCAAAGATCTGTTGTATGGAGGATCTGTGCCCTGGGTCTAAGCCTGGATTTCTTGTCTGCCTCCCTCCACTCCAGTGCCTGCCAGAGTCTTCTGTCCCAGTAACACCTGCTCTAGGATTCCTTCCAACAGAATGGTGACTACAGTCCAGGGAAAGGCACATCTTTCTTCACTGATCTTATATGATGTAATCAATTCATCCCCCTTGGACCTCCACATTTGTTCATATTCCAATGAACAGATTTCTCTCAAGACCTGGGAATAAAAAAATCATCTTTTCCCCTCTACTTTCTGTGCAATAAGGGAAAAACTTGTCTACAGTGCATCTGAGCAAAAGCCTCAGGCCCATAGGGAATTTGCAGATCTCTGTTAGTACTTTCCAGGGTGCAAATATATTTAGCTATTCAATGTTCTTTTCTTTACTGTCAACAGTGGGAAAGTAACTGGTACCGAACTGCGATAAATGAGAATTGTAATTCCAATCATGCTCTGGTTCTATCCATTGGGAAAACGCATATCTGTGCAACAGATCTCATAATCTTCAAATTAAGCTTGCTAAAAATCTAAGTTTTTTTCATTTTTTTTTAATATTTAGGATGAGGTTCTAAGTCTCAAAGCTCATGCTAGCCTATAATCATGTATTATAATCAAGCTGTCAAATGTTTTCCTACAAGCTGTGGTAATTTGGGAATTGTTTCTATACACTATTTATGGTCTCCAGCTGATATCATGCTATTAAACTGACATATTATGAAACTGCTGTGTACGGATGTGACTTGTGATGCTGCCATACATGTCTTTCCTTTCCACAGCAGGGCAGCCCACACAGATTTCTGTGCTTCGGCACTGAGCTATGGGGTCCTGACTTCACAGAAGGGTGTCAAATGTGAGCTGTGCACTTGGGGGGAACGTGCCTCAGAGCACAGAGCTAGAAGCAGTGCTAGCACTGTGCTCAGGCTCCAGAGATTTACAGCATGTGAGATCCCATAAACTGTAATGCTAAGACAACCGTCTGGAGAGCATCCAGTCAGGGAGGGAGCTCTCCTGGGGCTGTGTGCCTCACACAAGTCAGAATCAAACTGTGCATACTAATTTTGGTAGAATTTGTTGGGGTTTTTTTGTTTGGTTGGTTGGTTTTGTTTTTTACTTTATCATGTATTAGTAACACACTGCCTAAATAACTCCTTTAATTATCCTTAAGACATTGAAAAAAATACAAGGTCCTTCAGCAAAAAGAAGACTGAGAACAACCTTACAGAGGCACAAACAGCAAGGCAGAACATGAACTATTTAAGCTAAACTGTAACATAAGTACAACAAACAGAGAAGTAACAGAGAGAAAGCTTTTGCACATAAATGATATGGGCAAAATATGTGCCAATTTTCAGATTATGATGATGAATTTACAAAAGATACTAGACCATTCAGGTTCCTAGTCACATTTCACAGTTCACCTTTCTAGTATAGCACATATCCCTTTCATTACCTGGAATAATGAGTTGGTTGGGAAAGACACAACTGATTTATTTTTCTAAAACAAGCTACTCCTTTCTGCATTTTGGAATATTTGAAAACTTTTAGTTGTTCTATAAAGTGACTGGAAAGTATGGCAGAACTCATAAATATTTTTTCTTCTTTTTTTCCCCTCTTCTAAAATATCTGAAACACATGTGTTTCCACCAGGTCTAGCGAACTCACTGGAGGCTAGTAAGAAAAAATTCTCATGAGCGTGCCTGGCCCTCCTCCACAGTTTGCAGGCAGAAGGAGGATAATGAGAGAGGCTGTGCTTTCACCCATCCATGCTGAGCTTGGGCAAAAGTATACAGGACAAGGTATTTGCCCTGCATAGGTACAAGAGAAAGCAGACCATGCCAGCACAGCTAAATAACCTGTCCTTGAAAAAAAACCACTTCAATATGCAGCTTAGCAGAGCCTTCAGATACTCCATGTGGGAAATGCAGGTGTAGTGAAACTTTCTAGCACATAAACTGGCAGAATCTGGCCCACAGCCAGGAGCTTAAGTATATTCAAAGCATTCTATATAAAATATACATTTTGGGGACAATTTGCATTCATATATTACTTGTGAACCACAATTTATTGTTACCTAAATGTTCAGAGCTTGCAGATTTTATCAGCAGAAAACTGGAAAAATTTGCAATATCATTTTCGTCTTTAGATCCTTTAACTCCTGTATATCACCGTATTTACAGAGCACAATACTCATTTCTAAGCAGTATTTGCTTATTTAAGACCAGCTGCTTCCTGACACAAAATGCCATTTAAACAAGTAATCCTAGCTCTCTGTCAGCCTTGCTATTTGCCCTTTCAGTAAACTTTTTTTTTCTTTTTGGTATGTGAGCACTTGCACTCTCACCTGCAGTTCAGCTCAGCTCCTGGTACCTCTGAAGGCTACTGCTTTGCTGTGAGTGGTGCAATTGTAAAAAAATCCCCTAGCTTTTATTAACAGTAGTGGTTCTATTCACACCCCCAATCAACCTCGAAATTGATATTCTTCATCTGATCTGCATAGGTCATCTGGCAGGTCACTGCCTGTGTTACATTATACCAGTGTTTTTCCACTAATCCAGTTAACAAGGTTAACTAGAAACATGACAGACAGAAGAGAGAAGCTGGACACATGGCACATATTACTTGGTTTACAAACGAGTGAAGGTTTCTCTGTGGTGAGAACATAAGAATACATGATTTCTTAGTCAAAATAATTTTAGTTTTCTGTGTTTTTTATGAATGTAAAAACTCTTGAGAGACCAAACCATGTCCTTTTCTCCCCTCTCTACTACAGGAAATTCATCTTGAAATAAACTGTTTGCAAAAAAAAAAAAAAAAGGAAAAAAAAGGAAAAAAGCTATTTTACTTGCTGGCAAGACTTGAGAGAAGAGTTTTATAAATTTAACTGCCAATATACCATCTGCCTCTGCTGCTCCTTTGAGCCTAATTCTTCTAATTGTGTCTTTAACAGATGACAAAAACCTTACAAAAACCCTACATTCCTTTTGGGCGCTGTAAAATAATAATTAAAACATGAATAATAATAATTAATGAAGCACACATGGTGCAGTAAGTCTTCAGTCTGAATAGGCTGCTTATTCTGCAGGAAGTCTGTGCATACTTAGTCTTGAGAGATAACTTTAGCAGGCACTCCATCCAATGCCTGGAGCTGTGGCTATCACTCTTGAAAGGGCAATTTTGCTCAGTAAGTGATACACTGCAGCAAACTCTATGTTCTGCATTGCTTTGTGCTTTTTAGTTTTCACTGACAATAAGCCATTTTAGTGGGTAGACCACCAACCAGAGGGCTGAGCAAGCTGTGTTTCAGACATGAAACTTGTTCCAGGATAGCTACCATTTTTTCCACCTGTTGTAGCCAGCAAACTGAAAAATCAGTTTGTTGCAGTTCTTAGCTGTGTTCCAGTTAATTTTTTTGCAGCTCTGCTAGTTTAAAGCACCATATTACTTCACACGCTTGGCAATGGAAGCATCAGCCCTATGTAACAGATCTGGGAAAAATCTGCTGGGAAAAATCTGATGTCACTTTTCCCAGATGTAACATGTACTGAGGGAACCAGGGTTATGAACTCCAGTGATCTCCAGGTGATCTTTGAGTCTTTAGAATAACTGGTACATCATATAAATAAGAATCGGGCTTCTTTAACTTATAGTGACAGGCTGGTCCCACTCAGTTAGCCTGTGGGCTGTTGCTCACAGTATTGGACCTGCTGCTCCAGTCCACCCAGTATGGCCTGTCTGGGCTGTGGGTGCAGCCAAGGACTGAACTGTTCAGGCCTGCAGCAGCAGAACCTGATGGTTAAACTTCACCTTTGTCCTAGCCCCATGGCACAGGACACTCATCGAGTTTTTCTGAAGACACTTTTGAACCTTTAGAGCCTTTGGTTTCTTAATTTGTATTTTTAGATTGACCCTTTCAGAGTGTCCAAGAAGAATTTGCAGGGGGGGTGGGGGAGAGGTTAAAACTTGCATGCAAACTACTGTAATTGCGAGTAAGAATACCCGTAACTTGTAATTAAATTCATGCAATAACCCATGTGTTCATAAATTCAGTTCATTATGAATGTTTTCCATTTTGGCCACAGCTGCTCAGTGAAGATACTGGCTGTTTTTCTTCTCCCTGGTGGAAAGGTGGCTGTGCCCCAAAAGGCATTTTGACATTTTAGCACTAAACAGTACTTTCAGCAAAATTACCCTCCCACAATACAGAATTCTTTTATCTCTTTTATGTGAAATTTGAAGCATGACTGTGAAATGCTTAGTTTTCTGCAAAATTGAACATATTAATTTTTTTAACTTTCCTGATTCCTGGTTAGTGTTCAGTCCTGGACTAAGGGTCACAGATAAAAAGAATTACAATATATTTGTGTATGTAGCTGCATGTCCATTTGATCTCCTCTTCTGGCTAATAGAGATGTAAGCAGCCACAAAGTTAGAATCAACTATTTAAAAAATCCTGTATTGATGGAGGAAATCAGATCAAATGCAATTCCAAAAGTGCCTCCACATTACTGACACCCTCAATTTCCTCAGCTGTCATTAAAACAATGAACATTCAGGCATTGTAGTCAAATGCCTTTTCCTAATGTTTTTTGGTCTTCATGCTGACTGTAATGTAATAGTAAAGTGAAGCCCAGATAGATGATGATTATGTGCTTTCCAAGCCTATTCAGCAACTTTAGTCTGTTGCCAGAAGCTAATGCCTTCTAAGTGCATTCAAAACACTGGAAAATGCATTTTATGTAAGAAGATCACTTTTTTAATATTTATTAGAACTTATCAACTATGTTGCAACAAAAAGCAACAGTTATCATAAATTGACAGCTTATTAACAGTAAAGTGAATCTATTATGCCTCATGATTTTTTTTTGTAGATTTCCTGATTTGATAATCAAGTGAAATTAGCAGTATGAATAGAGATAAATGTAGAAACATATAATTTGCTCATAGACTTTCCAATGATGCAAATTTCTGTTGCCACATTCATAAAGCACTGAGAGCTGCATACTAAAATGTATTTCATTTAGATCCAGGGTTTGCCATGGATTTCTAATCTTCCATAGTTCTGGCCTTAATGATTTCCCATAGCTACATAAAAAATGAATTGGTGTGTATCTGTACTTCTTTTTATTATGTAAAGCAACTTTGCATTTAGCAGAAATATTTGACAACATTTTTTGTTAAATGATCATAATGTAGTAGCTACTTATCTAATCAATTTTTCTCAAGCCTTACTTTTATGGAAATGTTGGCATGAGCTGTAAGCAGATTTCTGCCAAATGTTGTAACAGAACAATTGTTTCAAAGAAAACTTTCTATTTACAGTTTTTAATGTGTCTATTTTAGTTGGTGAAGGAAACATATGCCTGCTTTCAGCCAATTTAACATCTAATTTTCTCATAAAAGCTTATGTAGAAGTAGACTTAGAAAATCCTAAGAGATCATGGGACTATTGCTAGCGTGGTACCTGTATTAGAGTGTCCAAGAGCTCACTTCCTTCACTGTGATAAAGATGCAATAAAATACTGTATGTCTGATACATCAACATGTATCTTTCTCTCTTCAGATAAGTGAAGTGAGATTCACTTCACTCAGATAAATAGTTTAGCCAGTGATATTCCCCATCTTATCCAGGGCATGAGAGAAGTGGGTTCCACACACCAACAGTAAAGAAGAGCTGCCCACTTAAAACTAAAAGTAAAGAGCCCAAATGGTTTATTCCAGGAGCCTTCACTGGTGGCTGGCCTGGGCAGGTAATAAGAATTATAATAACAGGCCAGGCCTCCAATGGACCAGTCAGGACAATCAATTTTATCATGTGCTCCAAGCTTGTGTGTTGACTGGTGGAAACAAGTCTTACTGAAAAGAATCAGCTCATAGAAACAAAAGGAAATATAGATCCCCAGTTATTCACTGCGGAAAACAAAACTACCATGGTAAGAATATAGGGCCCATTAATTTTAAGGCAAGTCACAATGTCACTGTAATGGGAAAAATAAGAGGCTTTCTCTGGTCTTAGGAATTAAAGCTGGTCTGGAAGGAGGCAATAAGAATATTCTATAAACAAAATGTGCTAGAAGTCAGCTCTGGAGTAGGTCTATAAAACCTTGGCCATACAAACAGTTTAGCTAAATTAGGGGACTATCTGTGGCAGGATATTATCTAAGGGTTTGTACGTGTGGAGTTCTTACCAGCAGCCATCATGTACATCTTATTCTACCCATGCAGCGCAAGGGTCGGAGAGAACTATTATGGGGTTAAATGGATCTTGAGCATTTAAAGACTAGTTCAGCTACAGTCACACTGTTGAACACCATATGCTATCAAAAGAAAGAAATCTTTCGTTTCTGATTGTTTCTGGAGGGTTTTTTTTTGTTTGTTTGTTTGTTTGGGGCTTTTTCCTTCGTTTTGGAGGATTTTTTTTGCCTATATGTACTACTTTTAATTTTCTTTTGATCGTGTTCTATCTATCGGATCTGTGACCTAACCTATGTGCTATAATAATGAAAATACCATTTCAAATGACTGTATTGCATTGTATCTTTCTTTGAGTCATTTACTGCAGATTATATTCCTCCCCAAATGGATCTAATGTCTCAAGCTGGTAAGAAACTATCTGAACCTTCACCTTCATTCTTTTTCCAATTGTTTCATTAACTGAAGCAGAATGAATATACATATGGATTGCAGAAGTCCTCTAGGCTATTGGCCTATTGTTTTCATAATCTTATTTTTAAAGGTCAACACATCCTGCAATGCAACAGAGGTGAATGCATGGGGGAAATGATAGCTTCTCCATATTCCTCAAAGGCTGGAAGTCTTGTACTTTTTCTTGTCTGGGGAGGAGACATCTTGAAAGCTAGTGTCACAAGCAGATTTTACACTGAACTTTTAATGCCAGCCAGACAAGGTGCTGTGGCATCTGCCTTGTTTACTAGTCCCTCCCTGGTAAGAGCTGGCTGCAGAACAACCCTTGTCCTTTCCAATAACACTGAGGAAATCCCCTCTGCCAGGAGCCTGCCACACTGGCAGCACCCTCTGCTGCGATGCGACCTGTGGGAAGGCAGCATTGCACAGCTTCATTTTGGGCAGCTGCCCATGACAGACTGTCACTCAACAGCCTGACATGTCCCCAGCTGACTTTTACGAGAAGAGGAAAAGACTCAGCAGGAGAAAACAGACAAATGAGAGAATGAGAGGTCAAATATTTACTGCAGAGCTGTAAGACAAGAGGTCTGATATACTGGGGCAAATGGTAACAGGGTGGCAGGGAAAACAAAACACAGGGTACAGTACAAACATACAATGATGCACTGTAGATTGCCATGCAACATGGTATCAAATAGCCTAATTTACCAAGCTAATAATTCATTAGTACAAGGTACAGTTTCCATCACTTCAGGCTTTTGCATCCAGTTACAAAAACAGGCTTCAAAACTTTCAGGCTCTTGACAAGTACTTCATATAGGATTTCAAAAGGAAATGGATCAGAGATTTATAAATTATCATTTAAAGTTTTTAATATCTGGAAACATTTCTAGGTTAGAGGTGAAATTAATCTTTAGTTTTAGTTTACATAAATTAACAGGTAGATATATGACACATTTAAGCTGGATGCATCTTTTGTTTTAGCTGCTACACAAAATTTCAATCACACTTTTAAAAGAATTTTTAAAAGTATAAAGCTACAAATTTTGTCTGCCACTATAAAAGAAAAATATCTTACAATTTCATATTTGAAAGCAAAAAGTCCTCTGCTCGTTCTCAATACAAAGAAACAAATGTTAATTCATGTCCAACAAACCAAAGACTGGAAACTGGGTGGGGGGGCAGGGAGGAAAGGATTTAAAGTTTTTTGCCCCTTGAAATATATATAAACATCTATAAAATAAAATAACTGTAGTCTTTACAGTGATTATTTCATCCTCTGGTATATAATCTACACATATATCTAGCAATAAAGCTTCATGATCATCATTGTGCAAACAAAGATGCAGGAAAAGTTAACCTCAGACTGAGAAAGCTTGTAACTAAGAGTCAACTGGATCCCACACAAATCCAGCCCAATGGGCACGAATCACCAAACAACTCCAGTTTTAATATTTAGCTTGCCTGGAGAAATTACTGGAAATCAGGTTAATGGCTTTAATGAAGAAACTTTTTTGCCTCTAAATGAACTGGAGAAAACAAAGCTGAGCTATAACTCTCCCTCTCCCTCTCCCTCTCCCTCTCCCTCTCCCTCTCCCTCTCCCTCTCCCTCTCCCTCTCCCTCTCCCTCTCCTTTTCCTCTCCCTCTCCCTCTCCCTCTCCCTTTCCCTCTCCCTCTCCCTCTCCTTTTCCTCTTCCTCTCCCTCTCCCTCTCCCTCTCCCTCTCCCGCCCTCTCATCAAAAAGTGAAGATAAACTGTGTCAGACACACTCTGGAGTGATTTCAACTCATCTGTATTCTGTTCTCATTCTTGAAGTAGGAAGAAAAAACTAAGTGCAATCATTAGCAGTTTTCCTTCATTAGCAACACTTGGAGAAATCTAAACTGACCTCTTAGACATAAAATCATTTTCATAAAGGACAGTAAAATGCCTTCTTTTCAACAGCTCAGTCAGGGCTTAAACAGTTTTCAGATGACTCTAATATTCTGGGTATTAATTAAAAAAAAAAGCACAAAAAACATAGTCTGATAACTGATTTGTTTGAGGGGTGGCATTTTCTCTGAAATTCACATTTTAGGAACAAATCTGTATTTTGCAAACAAATCTACAGTCAATTTAATTAAGTTAAAATCTGCTTCAGCTTTCTTTTGGGAAAAATATTTTCTGTAGTGATGATTTTTATAACACGTTTAGATAGATAGTTTCCCAAAATAGAATGGAAGATTATGAAAGAACCAAGACACTGCAAAATGGGATCAGAATATGGATTATTTAAGAATAATCACACATAACACTTGGAGGTTTTTATAATGCTCTGCTAAAAATACCTGTTAAATACAAACAGCCCATTGTTTCAGGTAAAGCATTCAAGACTCACAGAAGAAAGTATTACAGTTTGTTATTTACAGAAATGAGTGTTGAAACACACCCATACACAACTTTCCCAGTCAAAACCAACATAGCATTTTCCCTCCTTCCAATTCAATCACCAAACTCTGCTTTTTACTGACTGAAATTATTGTTTTGTAGAACACATTATTTTGTAAGTTAGTTTTAAAGGCAATATTCTGTTCTTTCTTTGCAGTACTGCAGCAATGTCTGTGCTAGTAAATTAACTAATGCAAGACCTCAGTTTTTTGTCCTCTGACTTGTTCAACTATTAATAGAAGAGTCCTAGCAGGCTCTTAAATTAAACAAATATTTAGTTTCCCAAACAACTTCTGTGCAAGGTTCAGGAATGAGCACATGCAAGGGACCATTCCCAATAATTATTTTGCTTGCCACCACTGTGTTTTGGAGGCTAACAGAGTTTAATTGTATGGACACAGACCATTTCACTCCAGCTGGCCTTGCTGCCAGGGTCTAGGTTTCAGCCTGTTTAACTTATTGGTTAGACTAGCAAACTTGTCAGACTACATCAGTGAGAAAATTAATACTGTCTTCTGAGTTAAAACTTTCTTGGCTGAAGATACAAAAGGACACATAAGGATGCCTTTCTTCAAAACCCACTTTCTTTTTCGCGTGTTGGTGATAGACTGAACCTTGTCACACCCTTAGAAAAAGTCTTGCTGAAATAAAGATGTCTTTGCTGTTTGCCTTAAGAAGAAAAGTCTTTTTAAAAAAGCAAAGAAATCTGAAAAGCCATCAAAAACAGATGTCTGTGTGGTTCAAAGCAGCAACATTTTAACAAACTCTAGATTTTTAAACTCAATGGCTGAATTAACACGTCTTCCAAAAGTAAAAATGTTCCCTTCACATCTGTTGTTTACAGTGACAGATCCTAGCCTACATTTGCAAGAAGCTCAGGAGAAAATTCACAGTATGTGTCGGGGTGGATGCTTTGAAAGTTTGTTTACCCCCATTCCTGTGTCCCACTAGAAGTGCCCCACAGTGCCCAGGATCTTGCCAGGAGCAGGGCAGCCTCTGCGGGTCTTTACAGAAACTCTCACCAGCCCCAGAGTTTCAGCTGTGCTCCATGCTGTGGTCCAGACAGATGTACAGCTCTCATGCATACTCCCCATCTTGGAGGGGGGATTGAGGATAGCAGTATATGTACACAGCTTTCTTCAGCTTATAAGCTGAAAGAGATCTTCTGTACCTGGGTAAAGGCCTTCTAGAGCCATGTTGTGCTGCTCAGCACTTTCCCTTGCTTTGGCTAGTAAGTAAGGAATCAGTAAAGTACTGTCTAATTCTGTAAGTGCTGAGAAGTATCAACAATACTGGTTCCCATTCTGATAGCTACCATTCTGATACTTACCCTTGTTTATCTGCACTGAAAGGAAACACCTCATTTTCAGAAAGAATCATGAAAAAGCATTTTTGGCACATGTTCTCTACTGCATTCTCCTGGAGAAACTGACTGCTCATGGCTTGGATGGGCATACTCTTTGCTGGGTAAAAAACTGGCTGGATGATCAGGCACAAGGAGTTGTGGTGAACAGAGTGAAATCCAGTTGGTGGCCGGTCAAGACTGGTGTTCCCCGGAGCTCAGTATTGGGGATAGTTCTCTTTATTATCTTTATCAATGATCTAGACAAAGGGATTGAGTGCACCCTCAGTAAGTGCACCCTGCAGAAGATAACAAGTTGGGTGGGAGTGTTGAACTGCTGGAGGGCAGGAAGACCATACACAGGAATCTGGACTGGCTGGATCATTGGGTTGAGGCCAATTGTATGAAGTTCAACAAGGCCAAGCGCCTATGTATGCACTAACTGCCATGTAACTAGATGTCTAAGTAGTGATACTTGTGCTCACAGGTTAAAGAAAATATACATATTTAGGGAAGTACTTACCTCTAAATGGATATTTTCCTGAAAAAAAGCCAACAGCAAGTGAAAAGATCAATAATCTAGCTTCAGTCATGCAAGCTCATTTTGAAATTATAAGCCAATTAATAAAGAGTAGGAATTGTATATTACTTGTCCACAAAACTTATCAATATCATAATATCTTACATGACCTGGTCTAGCTACATATTTAAGCCTACTTGCATATTTGTCATTATATACATATTTGAGAGAAGAATTCAAAATAAAAATATCCTGATATTTATTGTATATGTGTTACCTTTATGAAGCTTACAGATTGTGTGAATGACAGTAAAATTTGGCTTCAGATAATAAAATAATTTATTTCCACAAAATTGTACATAAAAAGTATGGGCTTTGTGACGCATTTATGTTGTAATATACTGTAAACAATAATTTTGATTTTTGTTTTAAACTCGGGTTTTGTTTTTCTGTTAATTTGAATTTCACAGAACAGTAATTTCTTAAACAGAATTGAAAAGTGTTAGCTCTATAAACAAACTAAATAAGCCACAATTAGGTTGAAATTCCTGTCATACCCAAGGGATTATGAAATAGTACATATGAGACCTAAACTGAATTAGTGAAAATAAATAATGCAATAATGTCTTGGTTAACTTGCTAACAACATTTACCATTAAAAAGAATAATGTGCCGTGCTTAAACTGGCTGATTAATGATTGACACTGTAACATTTTAAACCTGACTGACTGACCTACCAATGTCTTACAGCCTTTGCTGTGCTTTAGTCTTCTGTTGGGCTGGTGAAAAAGGCAACTTAGCAAATTTCCTAGAGAGCCGGAACACAAATCAGAAGAGTTTATGAAGGTTGGATTAAAAACCTTCCTTCTTAGATATACATGTACATATATGACAAGTAACATAAATAATATTTATAAAACCTAGTCTGTAATCTAATGAAAGATATTTAGCTCAGTTAATAAGATGGATGTTTCATACATTTTTGTTTGGATTCATTACAAAATATTCTGCTAATTCAGTGAACTAACCCAAAACTCAACTGAGAAATATTTCAACTAATATAAGTACTATCTGGATCAAGCATTCATTCTTCATGGAAAGAAAAGCAGAGGTGATTATTGAAAATCTTGACATTTCAGATCTTCACTGTGACTCATTATTTTAGCTTAAAGTCTGAGCTATCAGTTTTGTATTTGAGACTTCTCATATATCTTAAAATGTAGCTTTTTCTTTTGCATTCAGAAATATTGTTTAGTGAAAACTTGAAATGTTATGCATTTTCTAAGGTAGTATTTGTTGATTTAATGCTGGAAACTGAGATAAAATTGCACACTTTCAAAATACCTTACTACAAATTCTGGAAGAAATTATCTAAATTCTGGAATTAACTTTGCAGAGAAATATAATGGGACAAACAGTCATATAATCTTGTTTCATGCACAGTCACCCTAGATGGATGAGGAATGTTTATTAGAAAGTTAAACTCAAATGTACAAAAATCATGATGAAAAGTAGTATGTTTGCAATGTTTTCCCAGTTATTTTTGTGTTCCAATTTGACCTTGAATATTTATAGCATTATTGACATTGTTATAGCATTACATAATTAGGTGTGTGTAAGTGTTTTTTTTTAAAAGAAGTCTAGCATATAATATCGTATCATACCATATACTATCATATGTATATATAATAACAGCACATTTTATTAAACATGCAGTTCATATTAATTATATGGTATTCTCTACTGGTAGACAGAGTCATAAATATGCATTTGTATTGATTATATAGATCAGAAACTGAAATCAGACCAGTGGATTTTGTACCATTTTTATCATTATTGGATATATTTTAGGTATTGTGTATCATAAGAATACTACTTTTAATATGTCTGGGTGCTTTCAAAATAGTTTAGAAGAACTATGTTTAACTTCTCCACGTAAAAATCATTTTTTGTTCAGACAATATTCCCAAAAGTACAGACTTCAGGAAGAAAGAAAAAAACACCGCCAAAGAAAACACCACTCTGAAAAGCCTGAACAATGATAATCATTAAGGACATGGAGGCTATGGTCAGATATTACAATAAATCCAGATTTACTGAAGCACATCAAAATTGCTGAAGCCACATGGGAAAAGTAGCCCATTGGGTCAAATTTATTTAAGAAAATGTGCGGTCATAACTTTGAGTAGATAGGTTTTCTTAAATTGTCCATTGCATTAGTATGTTCACCCTGATAGTACATCCTGCAGTCAGTGTGTATCTTTTTCCTGTTTTTTGCTTCTTCCTCTTCCATTTTCTAAGCCCAGAACCTGCAAGCAGATGCTGACCTGTGCCATGTCCCTCCTTGCCAGAACCACTTCTCAGAGTCAGGCCTCTCTTCAGCCACCACCACATTCTCTGAGCCAGAACCACCGCTCAGAATTACCTTTTCATCCTGGTACTTAATCAAACCACTCCTATGACTTTTCAAAGACATCTAAGAAATAGCTCTTCCTTTTGTTTTTTATTCTAGAATCTTTGTCTCTTGACCATCCTGACACCAAAGAGCTTTATTCACCCACACCAAATGGCTACCAGAATTGCACCTGAGCTGTGAGCTAGTCCTGACAGACAGTTAGGATGCTAACTGTTCTGAGATTGATTGCACTCTGAAATTTCTGTTTGCCATGTTCCCCACTGGACCCCTCCAGAAGCAGTGAACCTGTTAGAGAGGAAGGCAGCCCACTAACCATATACTGAAAAGAACAATAGTCTCTTCTGTTTTCTTGCTGAAGTCTCAGTCACTATGCATGGAACCAGACTGACATGTGTGCTATATATATAATAGTTAAGACAGAAAGAGCAACCTGGAGGAGGTTTGTGATAGAATAAGTAACTGCAAAGCAAAATGACACAGTCCTGGAAGGGGAAAAGTGAACAAGTGCCCATTTTAATATGGTATTATTTGCCATCATGTAGGAAGTAGTCTGCAAATGTGATTCAGAAGAAGCAGGAGCTGTTGAAAGCAATGTGGATACTCACAGCTGATTCTAGCAAGTACAACATCTGTAATTAGTTAGTGCTCTGCAAAAGCTGAGCTGTGCTCACAGTTATCCTTTGCATGTTACATCTTCATATAGAGTTTTGCTCTTCTCTTTCATTTGCCTAACAATACCTTGATATTTCCAGAAGAAATATCCAGAAGAATAGATCTGTTAGCTTTCCTGAGTGACATGGGAAAAATAAGAAAAAAAAAATGTAGTAGACACTGCTTTTCTTATTTCTAGCTCCCAAAATTCAACTACAGGCTCTTCCATGGTTTAGCAAATACTGTGGAGGTCATCCCTAAAAATGATGCCATTTACAGACTCTGCTGAGATTTATGCTCTATAAGCACCTCTTTCACTTCAGAAACTGGCAAAGGAGAAGTATGTAGACTTTGATTTACATTCCTCTGTATGATACACCTTGGACAGTAAGAGACAGTAGAAAGAAGAACTAAGCTTAAGAAGGCTTAACCATAACACTGGAGCAACACTTCAGTGAGACCTGATAAAAGGTTAAGGTATTTTTATTTTATAAAAACACTGAAATAAAATTGATTTCAAGCACCAAGAAGATGTCTGTCCATGCTGCAGACACCAAGACCTTTGACCCCAGGACGTCTGCCCAGGTTTCCTTGCAACTGCAGGAGGCACAAGGGATACCAGCTATTGAGTCCTCCTGATGTATGTTGAGTCTTCCTTCCATATGCAACCCCATGCTTGTTCTAGGTCTGTCTTTTCTCTTCTTGTATGGGCTGACTGTGAATGTGTTTTTTTGTATCTCCACCTGCCCCAGTCAGGGAGTCATTAGGATTTATTTACTCACTATCCTCTGTTTGCTTATTTAGGTGTATTCTGGTTCCTACGCTGTGCTCTGTCTTCCTACCATCACCTTTTAGTGGCTTCAGTCTGTTTAGTATTAGCTTATGCTATTATTTTAGGCTTTCCCTTTTCTTCAACTTTTATTTTCAGAGCTGGGTGCCCTGAGAAGCAGCACATACATGTGCTAGAGTCTTGATGACCTCCTGTTCAAGATGTCATTGCGACCTATCCTGCTCACAGCCCTTTTACTGCCCTCTGTTTCTTCTCGTTCGTCTGTAGCCAGACATTTCCCTTCTTTCTTCATTCAGACCAGTCTTAAGGATTCTGTGACAATTTTATACATTAACTTGTTTTGTTTCAAGGACCCTTTCATACTTTTTGGACATGTCACCAGACACAGAAATAGTATATAAATCAGATACTGACTCAAGCTCTAGAAGTTTCTTTGGTTACTAGGAGAGGAGTTGCTGCAGTTACTTGCAGACCAGTATTGGCTATTTCACTCTGTTTTTTCAACAATTAAAGTGCTTGAAACACAGGATGAAGCTGAATTACAACTGACATTTTTTTTAGCCTGTCCTAAGTTATTTGCTTCTGTTGTTACAGTTAAGGGAGCTATAGTCTAAAATTATCTCAGGTATGTGATCCCCACCCTTTTGGCACAGTAGTAATTACTCAGTAAATTAATCTTAAACCCAGCTATGTGTGGAATGACATGGACAACAAATGAGAAAAAATTTTGAGAACTGGAAACAAAATATTTCTGAGTTGTCTAACATACAAACAGCCTTAGGGTTTGTTTCAGATCTTGTATAAAGTTTCCCTTCATGCAAAATCTTCTGTGGGAAGTAGTTGAAGAGAGATTTTAATTTAAAAACTTTGACATAGAACTCATCTTTACTGCAATACCATAATTTACCAAAATGGCAGTGAAAAGTCTACCAATGTAGCAAGCAGCAGCTATAGAGTTGTACAGTTTGTGTTTCACTGAGAGAGCTGAACATGAAGTAAAATTTATAAGTGTTGTTCAAAAATCTATGTGAAGAGCCAGAGGTTATCTGGCAAAGCTTCTGATCAGCTTGTTTTATGTTAAGGGCTGCCAAAGTAGAAACCATTAAATGCAATAATTGATGTGCTGCATCCTTAGAACTTAAAAACCAGTGCTTCACTTTCAAATGTCCCTGTAATCTTCTTCTTACTTTGGTATTGATCATCAGTCTCAATACTTCATCTCAAAATTAATCTGTAGGCCATATACTTCTGATTAAACCACTTATATTTTCATCTCTCTGTTACTTACTTCTCTCTTACCCATCTTCTTTTTTCAGATCTACCTTCTTCACAGTCATTTTTCACAGAAAGCTCCACTAGAAATCTAATACAGAGACTATGTGATGGCGAAGGCTGTGAATACAGCTTTAAAGTCTAAACACCTCATCACTTCAATAATGTAGTTGGCCTTTGAAGCTTTATTAGGCCTGAGACACAAAGTCTGATTGCTTTCACAGTTTTCCCACTTGGCAGCCATTGACTGTTAACACATCATTGAAACGGCTACTTAAGAAACTTTTGTGTTATTGGGTTAAACGCTTTTCAACATACTAGGAGTGAGAGTATGCATATAAATTAAAGGAGCTCAGCTTTTTTTTTTTTTACTGAATATTTTTTGTCTCCATTTGATGAGTTCTTCCTGCAATAATAATTTGGAGCAACATCACCTGATTTTTTAAGTATTTAAATGACAGGTTAGGAAAAATATTTGAATAACAAAAGGTTCTATCAGAGAGTAGTAAACAGGTATTTAAAATTGAACATTTCAGCCATGTAATGGCCACCTGTTAACCATATATTCGGATTGCTGACACAGATATAGAACATTTATGAAAAGCCTTTTCAGGCTTCTTGGACAACTTTATTCTCCCCAACACTGAAAGAACTGTGATTTAAATAAGGAAAATAAATTTAATTTTAAAGAAATTCTAAGAAGAAAAGGAAATTAAAGGATAACCACAAAAAATACAGTAGCTGAAATTTTTCAACCACTTTTACCTCCATTGATACAGTCCAAGAGGTAAAATAGAAAAATCTCTGTTCATGTCATTCACTGTAGTTGCACTGGAGCTGGTGGATTAATGCTGGCATTAGACTCTGGATCCCTACTGCACAGCTCTCCTTAATCCATTTCTCTCCATCTTCACACCCACCTCTCCTAACACCTTTTCTTACACATCGGGTGAGACAGCACATGTAGAATGGGTCATTCCCCATGTCATAATATTCACTAAGATGAGTGAAAAATTGGAAAGCAAGATTTTTTTTTTTCTATAATGTTTTACTCATGGTGGCATGCTGCTGAGTCTTATTTCTTCCAAACTGCAAGCTAATTTCTTCCCTGTCTTGGGAGGTAAGCAGGGATATTCAATGTTGTTTAAGAAAACACCAAACTTTTAGAATACAGATTGCCTTAAGTTCATCCCATATGAATCAACCTGTTAAATCTGATAAAATTAATCCTATCATTGTCATATAATTTTGTCTTGAAAGGCCAGTCAATACTCTGTATTGAATACATTGTATTTCTCAACAGTACTCAGAGAAATCTTCTAGGCCAAATGTTCTGCGAGGGTAACAGCCTATCAAGTTCCCATGGATACTCATAACGCATGAAGGCCCAAAGGTCAGTGGGTCATGAGAAGAAAAGAGTTACCAACCTGAGGAGTATGGCTGCTGCATCTGTGAGCAAGTTCCCAAGAACAGCCGTGGTGCATGAGTGGCTGGAGGTCACGGGGGCATGAGAATTTGAGGGGTTCCTGCACAGTGAAGTCCACCCCTGGAGTTCACCAATTCCACTCTAACTAGGGCTCTTCTAACCACATATTACAACCTGATTAGCTCTTCAGCAATGTTAGGATGTCAACAAAGAGTCAACATACCACCATTGCCTAGAAATGCCACCTCTTGAAAAGCAAGAGATCTAGTGGCTATCATTCAACCATGCTTCTCTAAAATGGATGGCATAATTTTCACAGCGTATATAAAACATTTTTCAGAACAAATTCATGTAAAATAAATTTCAGGATGCATAAGCCCTGAAGGCATCACTGAATAAACCAACCAAGAAAAAAATTGCAAGAAAAAGTAAACACCAAACAACAAAAATGTCTTGTCAAGCAGAAGCCTTTTTTCTCCCCTAAATCATTTGCTTCATCATTTGCTCATACAGCAATTATATCTGAAATACCTGAAAATATTACCAAGAGTTAAATAATAATCAGCAAAATTTGGAAGAGCTTTGAGCTAGAGTTGAAGTTGCCCTGATACATAAATACATCCATATGTTTATTCTTAGTTTAAGGACAAAATATATCACATGGCATTTCGCAGGAATCTCAAGCTAAAATATAGACAATATAGACATATGAGTAAATAAGCAAGCAAAAATTTATTTTTGAGCACATGTCAGAGTGAATGTGCTGTGAAAGGTACAGGTATACAACTAACCTGGATGCCATATAAAATGGAAGATTTAGAAATATAAGAACTTAATTTGAAGGTAAGAGCATTTGGAGATTACAAAAATGGTTTAAAGGAAGAAAGAATCCCTTTTACTAAAGCAAAGGAGCATTTATTGTTCATAGAGAATGCAACAGATGCCATATGTATATTTAACTAGAGGTCATATGGATGGGGTCTGTTTACCTATTAAAAAAACCCAAGACAACAGAGCATTACATAAATTTTGTATTTGGTTCTGGTTTGGTGACGAGTGGTCAGAAGAAAGAAAGTTACATTTTGCTCCATGGGATATTCTTAAATGAAACAGAATCAACCAACATTTTTGCTCACTTTCCCTTGAGAATCTTTATAAAACAGAGAAATGAAGAATGAAATTGAGTTGTATGAGTATTCTAATAATTTTTTTCTCTATCATATTTTGAAAAGCGACATTAAATTTTGCCATGCATTTTGAAGCCATAACTATTTAAAAGGTTGAAAATTAAAAGCAATGCAGGGGAAATAAATAAAAGGCTTTCATTATTTGACTTTGGATCTGATTTATTCATATTTCATTATAGTAAGCATTCTTATTAATACAACTACTAAAAGTCTTTATATAAATGAATTTTGGGGAAAATATACATAGTTTTAAGATGAAAAAAATACTTCCCTCGTGTATCTAACAGGCAGATGTTACCAAGTCAAACAAAAATATGGTTTTCCCTAAAAAAAGCCAATTAAAAAAAATGGAACAGTTAAAATACAGACTTCTTTTGTCTCACAATTTTTGGATGTCTGCTATACAACATTGAAAAATAATGTGGACTTCTGGTTTCAGGACTGTAAGTCCAATCAAGTTTACAAATTAGAAGTGAACTGTTCGTGCTACACTTATTGAACACTAGGAAGAAAGATGTTGTTTGATATAGTAATGAAGTGGGGAGAGATAAGACTGCAGAATTGAACTGGGCTTGGCAGAAGAAAGAAGAGTTCATGAAGGGATTGTGACAATTAAAAAGTAAAAAATAGATGGAAAAATTAACTGGAAAACTGATTTTTCATTAATTAAAACCCAAACATCCAAATCTTAATCTCCACTCCTTATTAAGAAATCCATCAAAGCCGCTATCTTCCCAAAAGTCAGATGCAGATGCTTCTGTGTCTGCAATGACATATGCCAGCATATGCAACAAAATTTCCTGGATAACGAGACCTGGTTCTCAAATTATATATCTGTAACAGTATGTGACATGGATGCCTTGTTTTCCTTTCTACAAAAACCAGAGCATGTGGTAATGAGAGCCTATTACTTATGTAGGTTTTATTCTGATAGAGTCAGAACATAGCTGGACTGCATCTTGGAATGGAGACAGTTGGAGCTGGGGAACTGGCAATTCTCCTGGATCCTGCAAAACATATTTAGCTTCTCATATTGTCAATACAGTTACAGTTAATAACCTTGGATTCATTGGGTTTTGGCTGTAAGGTTGGATTATTGCCAACCACCATGCCAAAGTTAACTAATAAATGACATGCAGTAAGTTTCTGCCACTTAGACTACATTGTACTGTTTGTTTTGGTTCCTTACTGAGAATCCTAGATCTCTCATTTGAGCTTCAGTGCTCTTGACACTCCATTTCCAGTTTTGGTGATAACCTCCTCATCAATTACATTTATCAGAGTTAATGACAATTTCCTTAAAGATGCACATTCTCATCTTTTTGGGCATATTGTCCAGTTATAGCTAAAAATAATACACTCTCCATTGAGAAACCAACCTCCCCATTCTTTGTTGTCAGAAATTACACCAGAAAATGTATCTACAAAATTACAAAATTCAAGGAAGACAACTAAATATTTAAAATGTTTCCCAGCCTTTGCTTCCAGGTCTGAAAATCTTATTCTGATTAGTAATTCATAATTTGTGATTAATATTGAGCACTCAAATTATGTATTTCTCTCACCTTTTCACAGGTATCAAAGCTCTATGTTTAGCAAAACGATATTTGCTGAAATAATTCATAATAAACCAATTACTGCCAATTAATGTAGGAGGTCTGGACTAACAGAAGTCCTCAAAGCTTGTTTCAGAAGTTGCCCATTACAACTGTGTAATTTTAATAAAAACATTAGCAGACTGCCCAGGAAAAGGGTTCAAATTTGCCTTGACTAGTTGTTTGCACATTCAGCTTAGACCTTTCAAAATTACCAATGCCAACAATTGGGAAAAAACTTCATGAAGACATAGCAAGCTGGTTCCTCTTTCATATTGCAACTATTGGTAAATCACTGACTTTTTATTTCTCCTGCGAAAACTCTCAGACCACCAATGACATGTATGATATGTGCTCAACAGTAATTAATAATATTAATTAGGTCATTAGACTAGGAGGTCTGTTAGAAAGTTGGACAATGTAATGAAAATAGCAATCTTCTAAATTAATTTCTGTGCATGGATTGTTGTAAGATTCAAAAATAAGAAGTATTTTTCTTCATTTCAACCTCAAGTAATGCAACTAATTCTGTAACTTTCACAATTTTATGCTCGAGAAATGCCATTTGATTTGGGACTGCTAAAATGTCTGCCTCTAGTCATCAGTAAGCTTTAACTCCTTTCTGAAAAGAATGTTTTCCTAAAAATTCAGATTTGAAAGATGACACTTTTCATCCAAATGTGCGACTGTTGATCATCCTGTTTTTCTGAATATACTGTTCCTAATCCATAACCACAAACTGACTGCATTTTCTGTGCCTGTCCCTCACCATCTGAGGAAATGGTTGTAGTTTAATATATAATATCAAGCCACAGACAGGCAGGTTTATTCATAATATGCCTGTTATAAGCCAGCTCTTACCTTATGAATATTGTTGCCAGTTGATAGTACAGAAAATCTTTGCATATAAGACAAATATTGCAATTTTTTTACAGTTTAGTAAGTTTTAAGAATGTGTTTTGGAAATGTGATAATAATTTAGTTTTGCTTCCGGAGTAGGCTCTTAAGGCCAATAAGGGTCTTCATATTTCAGGAAAGATAAGAATCTCATTTTTCTCTCATGAGATAGCTAGTAATATTTAGAAGAAAAAGAAATACATATCTCTTATTAAAGTATGAAATCTCCTTGCAATATATACTTCAACTTTCTGGTCACAAGGTATTTTTTTCTTTTGCTGAGCATGAGGTAGAATGGAGGAACTAGGGTTGGGCTAGATGATCTCCAGAGCTACCTTCCAACCCCAACCATTCTGTGATTCTGATTCTGTGAATCACTACCACCCTGAAAAATGACTTGCCAAACATTGTTTCAGATTTTCTGGAAGTACTTAGTAGGTGCTCGAACCTGCACTCAACAAGTACTTTTCTGAAACATTTCCACTGCTCAGTACCATGGCAGTAGGCTCTTTCAGCAGGGAATACTTCATCTGAGAAGAAAGGATCTTGCTTTAGGTACACAAAGGAATGGGTTAAATAAAAACTGAAAAGCAGAGCAAATAAATGAATAAAGCTTGGCTTGATTGCCAAGAGATGAGTAGTCAAAACTGCAATCTGGGGTTTCCTTGTCTTGTGGCCTAAGATACCAGGCTTGCCATGAATGTCTATACTTCCCTCTCTCACCAGCACCCAACTAGAAAATAGTACCTTTCTCCAAGAGACTTGTAACAAAAATGTACATGAGAGTCTCTTGCGTGATTCACTTCCTTGATTCCACACCCGGTTTAAAGACTAAGATGAAGAATGAATTTCTCTATTTCTCATGAGCTGACATGTCCTATCCCTGACAAGCCTTTGGTAGTCGTCATCTTTCCTCATGCCAGATCCTCTGACTTTACCACATCCTGAAGACCTGTACTATTGCCAGCTTATAAAAGCAACACTCTTTCAGCAGAAAGCTTGTGGGTGTCTTAAGTACTCTTTTTTAAATGGTCTTTCCCTTCAGCAATTTTATGAGGTTCTTTTGTAATACAGAATTGAGATAGCGAATATTCTGTTGGCTTCCACCACCACCTAGTACAATCCAGTGGAACAAGGAAGTAAAAGACTCCGTGTGCTGACTGGCTGAAGGCAAACAGGGTCCCTTTGGCAGCATCAAGTCTGCTTTGAATTCTCAGAAAATATGAACAAAAGCTATCTTCTATAGCAGTAGAAGACTGGCAGATGTAAGGATCTGACCACATTGTGAAATTACCACCAAGGCAGAGTAGTTATTTCAAAGTGCTCTTCATAATAAACACCACAGAAAATCAGTTCTGTCCACTGTGGTTAATTTTTGGGTCCTGGGTAATAGCAATGGTATGGAAATTATGAAATAAGGTGCTTGAAACAATGACAATGAGATTCATACCTCAGCCTCACCTGAGACAGAACATAAGACAATTTTTGAATGCAAGAGATCTTTCTGTGTGCTCGTACTAAAGAATCCTGTCCCAAAGCACTGGCCATGTTAAGGCTTTTATATTATTATTGATTGGTTAACTTCAGGTTTAAAAATTTAAGAATTTAAAAATTATTACCCTAAGTTGCCTTCTGACATTGCTGTTCTATGTATAAATCATACTAGAGCAATATCTAGGAGTACTAAACTACTTCTTACTAGAAAATTTAGTCCACATATGCCTTTGTGTGTTTGCCACCCGAGATTAGGGGCAGGAATGTACTTCTTTGGTTCTACGTCAAGCAGTCAAATATTTTATAGTTAACCAAAGACATTATGATTTTATAACATAAGCTTGCAGATTCCTTTTGCATTCAATAATCAAGGAATCACTTTGTAACTGTCCTGAGCCAACTATCTTTCCTGACCTGTGTATCTTTTACATATATATCATTCTAGCTAAAGAAATTTGAATATTGAAGAGCTTGTTATGTAACTTCCAAGTACATGTAAATGCTGTTGATAATGAGATGCATATTTTCTGTCTTCACTTCATTGTACTGGGTTTTGATAAACCTTCATCAGCTTTCTGTTATGGAAGGAGAAAAGATGAGCTGAAAACCTTCAAAACGATATGAAATGGAAATAAACAGATGCATATTTGTAGTCTTCTATTCCATCATTGTTGTCCATAAAATTCTATGTTTTGGATCTTGTAAGCTCCCCATGAACAAATAATTAATTACCTTATTCACATTAAACTTGAAAAGGGCTTCAAATTGTGATAAACATAGAAAATATATTTTAAGCCAAAACTTCAAGTATGAATTCTTGGGATTCAACCTGAATGCCAGAGCCCTGACCTTTAACACTTCCTAGACCGAAAGGGAAACTATAACAAATACGTGTCAAGAGGTGATGACTCTTCTCTCTGTCATCTTCAGAAACTTGGCAGTATCTGTGCCCTTCCAAGCATAAGCATTATTACACCAATAACAAGTGATGTCCAGACGAAGCAAGCAAATCTTTAACTAATTAAGAATTAAGCTGTTTCATATTGTTCACTATTTGGTTAACTTTCATTTGGTGAATGCTATTAAGATCTTTCTCCTTCTTCACTTTTCTTGTTTTGGAAATGATACTTCAAAAATAATCATAGAAATCTACTTTTAATCATCATAACATTTATAACTATGAGACTTACCAGTTGCTCTGCTAAGAATAAAAACATACATCTGCTTTCAGTCTGGAGGGCTATTAATGGAATATGGATGACTAAGTGAAGACATACTTACACATAGAATACAGCTTTGCCTGAAAAAACTGGTGAGGAAATCTGTAAGAAAACTCCACAACTCATTTTGTAAAAGCGGAAGTTAAGTCAATTAAGAAATCTGTGTAAATTAAATGCACATCTGAAATAGATCATGTCAGTATATTAGTGTGGATAATATATTTTCCTTTTTTGTGAGGATTATATGAAGCTACAGTGGTTTGCTATGCCTAGGAGTAATGCAACTCCAATGCTGTTTTTCCTTTTTCCTAGAACAATGTCAAGGAGAGAAGAAAATGGTAAAAAAACCCAAATCTTTGTTTTCTTCTTTACAATGTTACAGAAAGTGCAACCAACATGCTAATGCAGGAAAAAATACAGTAAGTGAATTCAGTTTTGACAAAGCTAGAAATAGGGCTCTGCTGCAAGAATATAATGGTTATTGCAATGCAGAGAATTTATCAGAAAATGCAGAATATCAGGAACACAGTGTCAAATCTTTGCTTTAAGACTACAAAGAAGCAGCCGACAAATCAATAGCATTTATAAGCATTTTACTGATAAATCCTGGAAATAAAATTATCTCCCCTCAGCTAAGCCTCAAATCTATTATTATTGTACCGTAAAAATAGATCTTCCATTCTCCCTGGGTATAACTGGATGCAAACAAATTTGCAAAGATTACTGACTCCATTTTGAAAGAATAACAGTCTGCTATCATAAATCACACTTCAACTAAACCTTGTAAGTCTTTATAATTTGACTGCTAGTGGGAGAAGGGAAGAGACACAAAAAATGTCATTTTAGAAGTGAAAGGGAGTAAAATAAGCTGAAATTGCATAGAACTACTGTCAATCATGCAGCTACCACTACAGCCATTCTACTGTACTTGCACAGCCTGGATAGTCTTTTCATTTTCAGTGGTTAGTAAATCCAGCTAATCATGTTTTTTCTTCCAGTGACAGCTCTCAAGTCTGGTCACCTTCCCTTTTTGCTGACAGTTGCAGCTTTTTTGTCAGCTTCTAAGGAGAAAGATTTTCCATAAGTGAGAAGCAGAGAATGGTTGGTGTAGTGTTGATGAATCAATGAAATCCATATCAGGCCATTTGATCACCATAATCTGCTTGTATAAAGAATTATATGTACATGTTTTGGCTATTTCATGAGTGGAATTCCATAATTCCTGACGTTCATAAGAGTCCATCTATTATCAGTGAAGTACAAGTTACATATCAATCCATTTGCACTCGTTATACACTACAAATCTGTAAAATTCTACTACAGACAATATTAATAAAAGATGTATTTAATGAATTCTATGAAGAGTGACAAGTTATCCAACAGTACTCTCATATATGTGCATAACACCTTACTAACATTTTATATTAGAACTGCTGTAAGCTGAGATGCCATTTCTTGTTTACTCTCTCTCTCAAAAACTATATAAATATAATTATAACTATAAAAATTATACTGAGAGATTCATAATGTTTACAGACTAATTAGAATCACCAAATTAGTGAAGATATTTGAAACATTATTAATGGATCATTTGAAAACTCTTTTTCTATACTACAGAAACCATCATTTGCATCTTCTGTTTCATTTTAATACCTGCATCTCAATGCTTCTCATCAATACCAGTAAGTACAAGAATACTGAAAAGTATTTTTTAGAACATAGTTTAAATCTTTTTCCTAATGTGACTTCAAAAACACTACAGAAGAGTTAATTAATGTCTTAAAAAAAAACCTTGTCACTTTCTGAAAAAGAACACACACAAACACACAAAAATCCAAAACTTAAAGTCAATTGTCATAAAATGTTATCAGACAAATTGGTTAAGTCTGAGCAGATTTCATTGCTCTTTTTCTTTGTATTGCAATGCCCCCTGCAGGCATAAAAGATCCTCTGATTCTCCAAAGCACTTTCTTTAGCTCTTTAAGTGGAGCATCTCGTCTGAGAAACACATGCTCTCCAAAGCCTCGCCCACTGCAAGGCATTGTTTGCATCACAAAACAAACTTAAGTAGAAAATGGAAGGTAGAGGGGAAAAAAAAAAAAAAATCTTGATATATACTGTATCTTACATGATAAAACAGAAAAAAAAAATTACCTTGCAGAGGTTAGTGAAAACTTGTATCCTGGGCTGGACTCTGTAGGTCTCAAGAGGTTTAAACTGGAGAGGAATGTGATGGCTCTGTAATGCAATTTGAGTCTGAAACCTCTGTCCTCAGTCTTACATGAACTGCATGTTGTTA
This sequence comes from Streptopelia decaocto, assembly GCF_964273445.1. NCBI lineage: Eukaryota > Metazoa > Chordata > Aves > Columbiformes > Columbidae > Streptopelia > Streptopelia decaocto. Next base: position 99,538,915 of record NC_138663.1, on the reverse strand, counting down.
TTCCTTTTCTTAAATGAACACAAGAGGAAAAATCAATTAAGTCTCTCAGGATGACAGATTTTGTGAAGTACCCACCCCCACGTTAAGCATGAACTCAGACCATTGATTTTATGTGATTACAATTATATTGCAGAACATAATTTGACGAATGACAGTTGCTCATATGTCTTTGACAGGTTTCAGACAGGGAGCTGTGAAGCAAACAATCAAAAAGACTGAGGGGCAATGGGAACCTCTGAAACCCAGGTGGGGCGTGATGCCACTCAACAGCAATAATGGCTGATACGATTAGAGTGATTACTGGTCTACCTGAACTGCATTGTTAAAACCAGGTAAATTGAGAAATTTGTGGAAATTGTTTACAGACTAGCAGCTTGATTAAAGGAGCCTGTCAAAAAAAAAAAAAAAAAAAAAAAGAAAATGAGGAGATGTTACAGTTGTTGGCAGGTAATATTTGATTACATTAATTGATTGTCACATTTCTTACTGTGCTAAAGGCTACAAGAATGTTAAGCAGAAGCTCCATGAAGGAATTCCAACATATTCACACCAGAAAAAACATAGCTGAGGCAAGAAGGAGGGGATACAAGTGGATACAGTGGTTTCTCCAGTTTTGTGGAATATATGCAGTCTCAAAGTAGGGACACATGAAGCTTCAACAACACTTGCAGTACATGAGGGTAACATAGAAGAGTCTTTAGTCATGGTCCATTGCCTGTCCCCCATGCATGTATTTGAAATATGTAACTAAAAAGAAATTTATGTCTTTGCTCTGTAAATTGTTTTCCCAAAGAAGATGCTTCTATATAACTTGTACTAGAGTAAATTAAGAGAACAGTAATTCGTTTCTAGCTGAAGCTATGTAAAAAATATTATAGATTATAAAAATGAATACTATAGATTATAAAAATTAATAAATGGTGTTCCAAAATAGTTTTGTGTTTACAAGTAGTTTCCACTAATTTTAAGTCAACTTGGTCTTCAGCAGTTTTGCATTATAATTTTGAAAGTGTAGAAGAGCACATTCTAGCTCTAAGACTGTGATTGTAAACTTTTTCCTTCAGCCATAAAAATAGCTATTGTAGCTGATTAATTTGTAGTGACTGATCCAGATGGTCAAATTCTATCCTTCTACACATTAGATATATATTCAAGTCTTTGGAACTGAAAATACAGGGCATTCATAGAACTAGATGACAGAAATCACATAAAGGAAACGTGTAAACAGATTTATTTCAATCTCAGATTTAGTGATCGTGATCTCAGCTCATGAAATGAGGGGTTACAGTGCAGCAACAGTGGTAAAACAAAGCCAAACAAAACACCACCAAACCAAAACCAGCTAGATATCTACTGAGATATAGATACACAAAATATACATCCATACATATATATGGGCATGTCCTTCAATTCAAAACTATTTAGTACCTGCACTAGGCTGTATCTCAACCTTGAAAATCAAACTCAAAACGTCCATGTGGAATTTTATTCTCCTTAACCTTTCTGACAGTGACAAATTCACTCAGAATGTATACTTCAGAAACAGAAAAGTATAAGATTTAGGGAAGGGAGGGGCAGTTGTCACATAGAAGTACTTTTCCTAACTTCTGGCTTCTTCTAGGATCACCTGCTTCATCAAAACTGAAAGACAATAGGTCTTAACATGGTAGATGAGGACAATATCACGTCAACATTTTTCTTTAGGCTCCATAAAGAGGTGGCCATTTCCTACACATACCTAGTACCCAAGGTTTTGCTGTGTCTTGAGATTAGATTTCATACCTTGTTAATTAGTGAGTTTTTTGCTATGGCTTAATCCTTGCAAACTGGATGCTAGCAAATGACTTGTTTGGTCACAGTTCAGTTTTCAATATTTGTCAATCTATCTAATTAGTTAATTGAATGTGTATCACCTAGAAGGTGATTTTCTCAATTAAAATCCTAATCAGCATGATTAAAGAAAATAACATACTTCAAGCAGTGCGTTATTTGCTAAGCAAATACAGAAGTCTAAATCAAATATTTTTTTATTGTCCTGAAGAGAACTGGAAATTCTGGACAGAACTGGCTGCAGAATTGGTTTAGCAACCATGTCTCCTCTTATGGTTTATCTAAGTACTCAAACACAAAAACATAAAACCATTAAAAAAACCCCACAGGTATAAAAAATTCAGAATGAAATGTAAAGGCTTTCCTACTGTCCCTTCTGTTCAGCATTTAATAGACACAGGAGATTAGCAAACAAAGCTTATTTTGATGCTTTTTGTGATTCACTAAATTTGATTCTTATTGAACTTTAGATACCTACTTAGATCAATACTATGCTAAGTATCTGAAAGGAAGATGTTTAGTTGAAACTTGTTCAAGGCTCCCTCTGCAGTCAGCAGAATGAGGCAACCCATCCTGTGGCAGATGTCTAAAAGGCAATGACATTAATTGTCACCTGGAGATGTCTATCTCATTCTCCCTGCAAAGCAATCCAGGAGATTATACAGTAAACAGTCAAACAGTGTTGTTTTTCAATGAAATTTTTGAGAAATAAAAGTGGACAAATGGAATTTTCTCACACAGTGAGAAGAATGTACAAATACAACTAGATATTGTCACGGTTCAAGCTGAGCTAGCAATATAACCACGATAGCTGCTCCCTCACCCCCAAATAGGGGAGAGAATCAAAAGGGAAGGAAGAAACTTAGACTGAGATGAACACAGTTTAATAAAATAACAAACCAGCACTAATACACTGCTACTACTAGTGATATATATAAAATGGAAATACAATATAAAAGGTACTCAACTCAATTCCTCACGAACTCCATCCACACCAAGCAGCCAGTCCTAGGAAGCAGCATCTGGTCCCGAGCAGCTGATCCTGGAGGGAGAAGAGAGAAAAAAGCAGAAAAGCCCAGAGGCCTCTGCAAAATGTCAGGATGACAAAAGGCCAAAATAAAGCAAGTCCTGAACAGAACTCCCCTGGACAGGTCTCCGTCTCAGCTCTAAAAAAAACAAAACCAAAAACATAGCCGGAAGACCTTGACTCTCCTTAAATATGATGCATGATGTTAATGGCATGGAACATGCTTATTGACCAGTCTGGATGTCAGTCAATCTCTGCCCCATCCATGCCCCCCTTCCTCGATGCCTCACACCTGCAGGCAGAGCACTCAGAGTGTCCTTGGCTCTCAGACCAGAGCAATTAAAAACATTAACTCTGTCCCAGGGTGTTATCTTCTTGTCCTCAAACACAGTCCAAATAATGACTGTGCTAGCTGTGAAAAAGAAAGATGTCTAACTGCATGAAGAAAAGTAACTCATTTTGAGTTAAACCAGCACAGATATAAAGAGCCCTAAGTGTTAAAGAAAATCACTAAATAATCAAAATTAATGGATATACAATGGATACGGTGAAAGGAGTTACACCAGGTTTCTAAAAGTTCCATGACACTAGGAGAAAAATGACAATCAGTACATAAAATACAGTTAAAATTGTTGCCTCAGAAATGGCAGTAGACATATACTTTTGCTTAGTGGATTACTCACAGAAAAATTGAAAGGAAGATATTATATTAAAAATATTAAATGTAAAATGAATCACACAGAATAACTACATGTGATCAGGAATATACAGTCATTTTAGCCTGTGTCTCTGGAATGGGAAACAGGTTTTTCTGAATAAATAAATTTTTGGGGTTTTTTTGCCTGGCAGGACCGGATTGTGAGCGATGGAGGAGTTAGGAAGAAGAGAAAGAGGGACTCCCTTTTAAACAGCAGCACAGATCCATGTGAGTTTTATAGAAGCCTCTGGCTATGGGCTTCAGCTTGCAGGGAACTAGACCCAGAAAGCAAGTAATCTCTCTCACTTCTGTATATCATTGAAATTATTCAGGGACTGAGGACAAATAGCTAACAAATTATGAGTGGAAATTAAAAAAAAAAAAAAGGGTTGAAAGCAAAACCATGATGAACCTACCCTAGATTAATATCCTCCTATGATCCATAAATAAAAATGAACCAGAAGCTATGTTTGAGTTCAGCAACTACACATAATTAACCACAGCACCAATATTTTGCTGTAATCCTGAGAGTCTTTGAAACTAAATCCTTTAATGCTCATGTGGATGAAAGTGAAACAGCTTCCCTGTGCAGCACTGACAATATCCAGGTAAATTGTTGCCTAAGATCATAACCACTTTTGCATCATAAACATTAAGATTCTTAATGTTATAAATTATAACAGATTAATTTGGTTGTGTTTGATTTTCTTAACACTCAAAACATTATGGCTGTACTACTGAGAGAAGAGCTGAAGCAAACAAAATTAGTGACTGTTACTTTCATATGCTTGACTCATGGAATCTGCTTCTATGCTGGTGCAGAAAAAGATATTATATAATCAATCTATCTTTTTTCTTTTGAAAGAAATCCAAAAGCTAGGCCTATATTCATATCTTATGCTAACCTCTATTTTTACTCTGTTGAACATGCATGACTTCAATGATGACGTTTGATGTTCAAAGATCAGAGTATAAGGTGAATGTGTAACAAGGGCATTATTATGCTATCAGGACCAAGTTCTATGAAGTTTTAATGCTTCTTTTTAAAACACAAGAAAAAGTTTCATCCAGATAAGTCATATGTGCTGATTTGTTGCTTACAAGCAGTCCTAAGGCTGTGTTGTTCCATTAGCTGAAGATACCTATATTTCTTTAAAGAACTAGCAAAAAATGCAGCATTTGGTGTTGTAATTCTCACACATTCCCCTAGAGTAAACATCAACAACATTTGTCTGAATTCAGTCTGATGGCATCTATACATCCTTTCTGTTTGAAAGTGCTAAAAATTATCAAACTACCTGTATAAATACTGAATATCAAGATCGGGCAGCTCAAAGATAACAACTGGCATAAGTCAGTCTCCTGCTCTAGAATGATCAAACAGCACTGGCATTTTGGAGTAAGCTAATTTCTTAAAAATCAGAAATCTAGTTCTATAATATCCTTTCCTTGGTTTAATTTAAAATAAGATATATTTTAAATTCAAAATAGGAAAGCAGAGAAAACTGGAATTTCAATAAGTTTATGCGTAGGTATACTCTCAAATAAAACAACCTTCCTTCCTACTACAGCATAAGGTCCAAGCTACTACAGTCTTACATGCCTGTCACACCAGTTCAATTTCTAACATCAAAAAATGAAATAACTTCCGTTATTTCTGCTGCAGTTGGCCTTCTTAAGGGGGTATTTTTTTTTTTGATAGCTACATATTGAATGTTACAGCTGAACTTCAGTTCTGTTTTTCTTCCAAGTTTGGTTTTCTTTTGTCTTATAACTTTAAAATGTCATGAAAGTTTTTTGATTCTAAACCACAGAAATTAGGCAGGTGGAATTCAGTTGTACAAAAAAGGGAAATATAATGGGAAATGTGCAAACCTGAAATCAAATTTGATTAATCAAATTTAGCCCAAGAACGCTACAACGCTATTGAACTATTCCAGGAGTAGGCTAAAATAACAGGTTTTTTTTTTTCCCATGTGAAGAAATTTGCACCTCACAGTTTGTGTCAAGCATATGCAATTTTTTTTTATCTTGTACAAACGATGATTACAAGATAAGAATTATTTCTTCCTGGATTCACCTGATTTGAAAGCATAAAGCACAAAGATCCAGAAACTGTCAGAATATATTGTCTATCTTAATTTGAAACTTAATAAATCAGATTCTGAAGGATGATAAGCAAAATCCTTTTGTAGTAAAAAAGCCTGAAGGAAAAAGTACTAAAATTATTTTTAATAAAAGAAGATACAAGAAGATTTTTGCCTCAGGTAGCTGCAGGAATGTAACACATTTTTTCTGAATAAACTTAACCTTTTGTAGCACAAATTCTGCATGGCCACATGGTGGATTTACAGTATTTCACTATCTGACATCTTGTACTTCAAAAATTTCCAGCTGCATACATCTTATCTCCTTTTAGAGGTCTATCTAATTCCTACCAAAACATTAGTCAGTGTATACACTGATTTAAGCAGGCATCACAGCCTCTGTCCATGAAGGTCTCATCCAGATTACAACAGTACAAGCGGTACTTCATTTCTGTGGTGACAATAGGTTTACCTTCTGGTTTCATTCAGTTGTGAATGAAAAGAACTATTTTTACCCTTGGACTCTTTAAGATCAGTTATCACTTCTGAAAGCACTCAAGCCAAATAAATGTAACAGAAGGGGTAATTTTTTAATGTTTCCAAATTCATGCAAAAGTGTAAAGAATGATCATTATATACAGTATTATTCAAAAGCTATAGTTTTATTATTTCTTATGTAAATGGAATTTTACATTGCTTAAGGTAACAGAATGCTTCAATGAGCCTTCAACATGCATCTAAAGACTGCATGCTTATTAAAACTTCTTAAAATATACTTTCCCCTCCCAGCTCCATGGACTAATCAAGAGGAAATTAAAATGTGACTCCCTTCTTACTGAGGTCCTGTGGATTCCCATGCAGTCAGAGAGAAGCAGAGACCAGCCATCTTCCCATCTTCCAAATTCAGGAGCTATGTCTTGACCTATTCTGTACATGAAAGAGGCATGTAAATCAAAGCTGTCTTTTCTAAAATGGGGTAAAAATACATGATTTTATTATCAACCTGTATAAGATGTTCATCAGGCATTCTGAAACTGACCTGTCATAACTTCTGTAGATCCTGTAAACAGCTTTAGCTGTAACTGGCATTTCTCACAAGGATCATGATCATGAAGATTGTCATGTAGTTTAAAACTACCAAGAATTATTTGCTCCCAAAACAATGGTGACAGAAAATATTTTTTGTGTGTTTTGTTACTAACACTTCCAGCAAGGAGAAATGCTTTCAATAATTCATGTTCAAATTATTCATAAAGCAATTGTCACCCATCTCTAGTTATGATTCCAGAAAAGTATTCACAGAATCACAGTATCACACAGAATCAAAAAAATGTTAGGGATTAGAAGGGATCTCAAAAGATCATCTAGTCCAATCCCTCCACCGGAGCAGGAACACCTAGATGGGGTTTTGAATGTCTCCAGAGAAGGAGACTCCACAACCTCCCTGGGCAGCCTGTTCCAGTGTTCTGGCACCCTCACTGAGAAGAAGTTTCTTCTCACATTTAAGTGCGGCCTCCTGTGTTCCAGTTTGTAACCATTACCCCTTGTCCTACCATTGGTTGTCACCGAGAAGAGCCTGGCTCCATCCTCGTGACACTCACCCTCTATATATTTATAAACACTAATGAGGTCACCCATCAGTCTCCTCCAAGCTAAAGAGACCCAGCTCCCTCAGCCTTTCTTCATAAGGGAGATGCTCCACTCCCTTAATCATCTTTGTTGCCCTGCGCTGGACTCTCACCAGCAGTTCCCTGTCCTTCTTGAACTGAGCATCCCAGAACTGGACATAATATTCCAGGTGGGGTCTCACCAGGGCAGAGTAGAGGGGAAGGAGAACCTCTCTTGACCTGCTAACCACACCCCGTCTAATACACCCCAGGATTCCATTGACCTTCCTGGCCACAAGGGCACAGTGCTGGCTCATGGTCATCCTGCTGTCCCCAGGACCCCCAGGTCCCTTTCCCCTACACTGCTCTCTAATAGGTCATTCCCCAACTTATACTGGAACCTGGGATTGTTCCTACCCAGATGGAAGACTCTACACTTTCCCGTGTTATATTTCATTAAATTTTTCCCCACCCAACTCTCCAGCCTGTCCAGGTCCTGCTGGATGGCAGCACAGCCTTCTGGTGTGTCAGCCACTCCTCCCAGCTTGGTGTCATCAGCAAACTTGCTGACAGTGCACTCTATTCCCTCGTCCAAGTCATTGATGAATATACTGAATAATACTGGTCCCAGTGTGCGTTTGCACATTCCATTTAGCATTATCGCTCCAATTCAGCAAATGCCTGGAGAAATCTATTCACCAATTTTTAAATTACAAAAGAATGAATTTAAAATGTGACTTTTACCAATCAGTAAATTTACTGAATATTTAGGGAGATTTTTGTCACGATAAAAACCAGTAGGATACACCCTAAAATACAGTTTCTGAAATTATCTTAATTTCTTGGAGGTTATTATTATTCTGCTGTATTTCATATCTAGTTTCTAACATTGGACCTTTTCTCTAACAAAGATTTAACAAATTAACTTGATTGGAAATTAGTTTACTATCAAATATAAAAATATTAAAAAAAAAAAAGTAGGTGTCAGTAACTCAGAGCAAAATACCCCACTGTAAAGTTGTATTCAGACAGCACAGTGATGCACAAAGTCAACATAGACTATTTATAGCATTTAAAAATTGTCATAAAATACCAAATTATATTGAAGGCATCGTGATATTTTAAAGTGTGTTTGTAAGAAAATAACTATTTTTAGTTTGAATTTCACCTATGAGAATTCCTGCACTCTGAAATTATTTTGTTGTTCCCAAAGTGCTCCAGTCTCCCCCTGACTTCTCAGAGGTGACAAGGCCTGCCCCGGTATGAGAAGGGTTTGGGCTGATAAGTGAGAAGTCCTTGCTCATGGGCAGACCTCTTTGCCTCTGCTTATGATCCCCGAGAAGCAGAGTCACAGAACCATCATCTGATGGCGGCTCCTGCTGTTTGCTGCCACAGGTCACCCAGATTCAGAGAGACTTGATCCTTTCCCTGCTCCACAGTGGAAAACTTTATGAGGTTGCATATGTGTTAGCTACGAGGCCTGTGTAAATGTTCGTTAGAATACATAGAAAGGGAATATAGTCAGACAGGATTGCCATGCAAAGACATAAGAATTTTTCAACAATTTGTTTTTATCTACAGCAGCAAAACCACTGAAATGAAGTCTTACTTAGAAACAATTCTCAGGATGGCCTTTCTGGTAGAAGAGCACAGCCTCTCCCCAGAGTGGCTTCATGTTTAGACAATGGTCTTCATTCTAAACCCAGCTCTGCCCCATCTGGAACAGATTTCAACTCAGATGAGCTTTTCATCACTTAGCTATTTCAGGATAGGTGTGTTTCCACAGTTTCTGTTGGAGCTAAATTATTTAAATGCCTACTGAATTAAATTCATGTATCAAGAAAAAAAGTTAGGGAGGTGAAAAATTGTATGACCAAACAGGAATCTTCATGTCTACAATTCACATCTTAGAAACATTTATAAAACACTAGCACTGACAACACGAGTTAACTGATGGAAGCAGAGTTGTTTTGTACTTTCCATACAAGTCTTATTTAGACTGTCATAACTTCACCTTCCCTATATTCCCCAGCAGCAAGCTTTCCACTTGTTCCAGGATATCTTAAGTCAGGCAGAAAACAGTATTACTGGATAACATTTCATCAAAACCCCTGCTCCGTCAGGTTAAAATCTCGATCTCCTGGTAGACAATGTTATAAAAATAATCACACTTTGTTCACTTTTACCTCCCAGGAAGATTCAGCGAATCTGTCCGAAAATGTTACTACAGTAGTCATGGTTAGTAAAAATGTTCCAGAGAATGGCAGATTCAATTTTCCGTATTTTTTTTGAAACAACATGTAGTTTAAAGTAAATATTACTAAAGTGTTGATATTTCACACATTTTTCTATCTGGCTTCAGTTCCTCACTAAAGTCTTTTGAGTCTGATATTGGTTATTATTTGTAGTCATGGTTGGAGAGTGGAGGACAGACACAAAACATTCAGCACGTGAACTTCAGGCAGGTTGCTTTGAAGGACTGAAATGTTGCATCTAATTTTGCCTCCTTTTTAAACTATTTGCTGCATGACTATGCAACAATACTGCATTTATGCACATGTGTCTATTACAAAACCTCCAAGTCAATGAAGCAGCTATTTACTATAAAAGTGCAGTCATTATATCAGACTGGTGGTAGAATCCTAAGAAAGGAAAGGTCATGCAAACTCATAATATTTATAGCTTCATGCTGTTTCTATCATAGAATACAAATTAGATCTGACCTTTGTGCACTACAGTAATGTAAAAAGAGCTTCAATTAGCAAGTGTTTGTCTTATGCAAATGTTCGATAGGTTTTAAAGATACCGCCAAGTATCATAACAATAATGTCTTTTGCTCATTTTACAGTGATGGAGATGATTTTACCTACTAAAGTTAACGGGCAGAAAATATAAAGTGAAATATAGAGCTGAATGAGCTGTGGAGTTAAAGCACAACAGAGTATAGTAATAGTATAATAATAATAGTATCTGTAGACAGTATAAAGAGATAATGTACTCTTGAAGTGTGTCACTTCATGAAAAAGAGGACAAGTTATTTTGGTCAGTAATTGTCATTTGTGAGCACTTTGAGGTTGTGTTGACCCACCACATACTGCCTGCATGGAATGAGTAAGCTGTGTTTTCACAAGGAGGGAAGACAATAGGTCATATGGACATCAAAAGTGGCCCAAAAAGAGCTGAAATTATAATTTATGTCCTTACTCAAGGAGTTTGGCTTTTTCCTCAATTACTTTTCTGTATTTTTACAAAGATCAAATTCCCATCTAAGGACAGGAATTAAAGTCTTATCTGTTCTTTTTACATTTCTATGCATAGAAACAGAAAAATACTAAAATGCTTTAGTATGTTTGAGAGGTTTATTTTAACATCCAATTATTTTTTATGTCTAGAACTCAGTTATGACCTTTTTGATTCTGAATCAGTAGCTACAAAGAATTAATGAAGCCTAACTAATCCATTTCATATTCACACCATTAGTTTATTTAGATAAATTTTCTTTACTGTTCACTGTGGACAAAAGCTTAACAGAGACTAATACATTGATGGAAAGCATATTACGAAAAATAAACCCAGTGGTAATTTGCTTAATTAGTCACAGAAAGTCAAATGCTGTTACAAGCAACACTATTTTTAGTAATATCACATGCAAAATGGAGTAGATATACAGGAAACACTTACAAAGAGGTATGATGTAATCATACTCAATAAGCTCACCATTGTACACATTTTCAATTGATTAAACATGTGAAATACAAAGACGACAAGATAAAAAATGAGAAGGTGAGATAAAAGGTCAAAATAGGACAGATGGCAAGAAGATGAAAAAAAACAGATGAAAAATAATCACTTCTGGTAACTGCACATACAATACATTATGTGGTACAGGGAAATTATAAATAGCATAAAGATTTTAAAATCTTTTGCAATCCACATAAAAATTATTTTTGCTAAGGTAGTATGGAGCTGGGGGAAAAAAAGGCAATTCATAGAGAAACTGGCAAAAGTGTAACAACATGCTGCTAAGGCTGAATTATTAGGGACTGTGAAAGATGCAAAAAAACTCACTACTTGCACATTGAACTGGAACTTGGAAAGGAATGGTGGCCTACCCATCAACAATGATGATTATGAGCTGCCACTCTTTACAAACACATCTCTTGTCATCCCTGTACTGAATCTCAGTTAATAGAAGAAACAAAAAACAACATCTACAGAAAGGTTTTCAGAGGAAGTGGTAGGGAGAAGAACAAGGAATCACAGAATCATAGAATGGTTTTGGTTAGAAAGGACCTTTAAAGATTATCTAGGCCAACTCTCCTGCCACAGGCAGGGACACCTTCCACTAGACCAGGTTGCATAAAGCCCTGTCCAACCTGGCCTTGAACACTTTCAGAGATGGGGTATCCACAGCCCCTCTGGGCAACCTGCTCATGGGCAAGGCAGCTGTGAACCTGAATACAGGCATCCACACAGGCTGTGACAAGAGGAAAAAGATGGAGTGCCAAAGTAGACACTTTAAATAATTTGTTAGGAAATGAAATAAGACAAATTGTGAGCAGATGGAGTGATTTAACAGCAGTGTGCCATTCCCCTTCTATAGTGTCCATTTTTCTGACTGAATTTTCTATTTAATGGATGACTTCAGGCTTTGCTCACTGGCTTCCAGACAGTAATTCATCCCACCTCAGAATTTCAAGTGATGGCAGACTCAGCATTTGGCAGCCAAGTGAGTCTACACGGTTGCCAGGACAGATGCTACTTCTGCCAAACTTCAATCATTTACCTCTGAGGTGGTTTTCTTAGAACTTCCTCAAGGTCAATAAAGAAAAATAAGCAGTTTTAGAGAATGATTCATCTAACATATTTTAAAAGTCTACTCTGCGTTGAAATGAATTCCCTTCCAAAAATGTCTATTTCTCTTCACTGACCAGTGAGGCAGCTTAGAGTGACTAGCTCAAATATCTATGTCTAGACTGTAGCCCATGCCTGTGTTCCTTTGACAAATACCACCCAAGATGTCAAAAACCAAGAGGAAAAACATGAAACTGTCCATTTATATGAGAACAAACAAGCAAAAAATCACTGGGCTTTTTATGAACTATGAGAACATAGATGAAAGATAACTGTTAATATTAAACAACATGCATACCTTTGGGATGCAAACAGAAAACTCTTTGGGGGACATTAAAGAACTAAGAGAAATTTTAGACTGTCTGACAAAAGTCACTTTGGTCTTTGGATTCAGCTATAATAGAATCAAGGAAAAATAGAATAGAGAAAGAACAAAAAGGCAAACCCACTACCCCTGTTCTGACTGCTCCTAATTTCATTAAATACTGCTATGTTTTGTTCAACAGGTCATAAGATTACCATGAAAATTTTAAAGACAATTTGCAACATATAATCAAGATCTGATTTACATTTGGAGATTTATAATAACTTGTTGGAGGTTTTCCTTGTTGTCTTTTCCCCATAGTTAATCCTTTAGCAATATTGAACATGGATTTTCAAATTATTTTTATTTAGAAAAGATTTTTGCTTGACTCCTTAGCCAGATCAAGGGTACTATGGAAGTGGGAACAGGAAAAGTCAAATGTCATTTATGTTGACAATATTGATCTGTAAAGACTACATAAACAGCAGTGCCACCTACTGTAGACTACTGTAGACTACTACAAAAAATCTTAAGAGCTGGGTCCAGGTGCTTAACGCATGGTTAAAAGTGGAAAGTTCCCTTAGAGAAGGAATTGAAGGAATTACTTTCTGTAACTGATACAGCATAGCTTTAAAAAAAAAAAAAAAAAAGTTTAAAAGCAAAATTTAAAAAAAAAAGTTCATGAGTTAGATCACTGTCTTCCATTTCTGTCACTTTTTCATGCACATTATTCAAGTCTGGGAAATAAGAAATATAAAAATGTTTCTAAATTAAGGGATAAAGTGGGCAGGCAAATGTTTTCACAGTCAAATGGTCCTTTGATTTGTTACATGACTTTAGAATGTATCAGCTGCACTTGAGCTTCCTACACACACACACTCACTCACAACACGCACACATAAAATGGACTTGCGGACTGAGGTATTCCTGAAAACAATGATTTGTTCTCATATAGACAGTTTACAGAAAATAATGTTATTTTCATATTGATTGATCAAGTGCACATACAATATTAGAAGACCTTATCTGGAGGAAATGTTTGTACTGACATGTTTAACAAGGTATCCAGGAACAGCTCTCACCATGGGGGCAGTGGGGCCCATCCTCATCAGAACTTTATAACTCCTCAGTAAATCTTTGAGCCTGACTTCATTTCCATGTCAGGCGGATGCACAGCACACGCTAGAGTAGAGCCTGGCACCACAAGTTCCAGGATAGAAAATGCACTGAGCCTGGACATCTGCCCCTTGTGAGAATTTCCAGGCTAACCCCCCAAGCCCCAACCCCTGTCAACAGGCTTGGGGCAAGCAGGGCTGAGTGTGGAAAGTAGCTCGAAGGAAAAGGTTACTAGATCCTTTGGGAAGTGATGGCCACTTGTGGGGGTGGAGTGTTTTTCCAACTTATAGCAACTAACTAACCTCCTCCTGTATTACTCAGATTATCAACAGTGCTCTTGTTTCGTGTGTTTGTTCTCTTAAACTTCAGCTGTGTTACACACGGGTATGCATATACACATCAGCCTATCACAAAATTTTCAGTCAAGATTATTACTGGCAAAAAAAATCCTTAAAGAGGCTGCTAGAGACACCATTTTAGAAAGCTGTTATTTTTATATTCCCCATCCCTCTTGTAAAATCACTGCAATATTCCAGTAACATACAGTCCCTAAATGTAGGATATATGCCAGTCATTGAAGCCACTGGACTGTGAGGCTCCTAATTCAACCACCTTGGGTACCTGAAATAAGACAAGCCATTCAGAGGGCTAGTTGCTTCATCTGAAAATACGATATGAGCTGATTTAGCTTAATGTAAACATAAGTCAATGTTAACTTTACATTAAATAAATAAATTAATTTAAAAATTGGACAACATTAATAGGGCAAGAAAACCTTCAATAAAAATCTTTCAAAAAGATGAATTTCAAGTCTCTTTTCAGAATGATGTTTTAAAATTTATGACGTTTGCTTTTAATAGAATGAAGTATACCTTGGCCTGCAATTTTTGGTTTTGGGTAGAAAACAGGAAGTGTCTCTATTCATCATCATTCCATTTCAACAGACTCCTTGGCACATTTGCTACATGTGGCAAAGAAAAACAAAGAATAGCTTTACAGGCTAAGTGTCAGTCAAGACAAAATTGCTAGTCTGAAGTGGTCAGTTGTATACCACAAAGGACAGGCAAACTCTTATTTTACTTCCTTTATCTGTGGGACAATGATAATCAATATTGAAAACAACTTTCAGTATTGTAACTAGATGATAATATATATATATGTATATGTAAAGGCACGACCTAAAATCTCAGAGACCATTGGGAGATGTAAAGCTGCTAAAAGTAGAGTATCTAGGTGGCAAAATCAGATCAAATGCACGATTTAAATAATGCTACTTTGTTCAGCCTAGATTGATGAGGCCTTTGGAAACTGAGGAAGAAATATCTTCTCTTTGAGATTTACAAGTAACCTGAACGTGTCATCATTTGACCAGATAGCAGCTGAGTCAACTCAGGGGAAATCTCATCCTCAGTCTTTTTGTTAGCTGCTGTTCCTCAGTTTTAATTAAAAGAATGCTGCAGATAAAGCACAGACAGGTGCAAGGGAATAAAAATAGAGAGTACCTTGCATAATCAGCTTGATCAAAGTAAATTTAAATGGCATCCAAGTGATAAACTGGGGGCAGGAAGGAACAGACAGAAATTAGGATAAAGACAAACTTTAATCAAGACAACCATTAAAAAATAGTGTTACATGTTTCTTGTAAACGATATGATACCATTTTATTTAAGGAGCCTTAAATTGGATAATGTCAGTTACCCCTTATAATATTTATGTTTTGCTTAGCTAACTATGCCAATCATGGCCTCCCTGCTCAAATAAACCACAGGCTGGTCACACTGGAAGTTGTGTCATATAAACTAGTATGCAATATTGGATATGACTAAACTCAATCTCCTTCAGGCTTAGACTGGACCTCTGGTAAGGTTCAATAGATCTAACCAACTACTGTATACTACCTATATATTACAACATTGTATACTACCTTTCTGTTCAGAAAGGCTGAGACAGCCTTCTGCCTTGAATTATTTTCTTGGCTTAAATAAACTAATTAGGAGAACTATCCCATGCTTTGTATATATATAAAGTTCTGATTCTGTCTGAGAGGCCACACTACAGGGCTGCACCTGGAAAGTCCATTGTTCAACGGCCTTCTGGTAACCTATGCTCCAGCTTTCTAAATTGCATTTTAAGATAGGTTCTTATTTTATAGAATATGACAAATAAAAGACTTTATTAGCACTTCTACGGACAATTTAAATTAGGCAATTTAGGGGTTCTCCCCCTTCAGTCAGAATTCTATGAAGTCTTATTTATAAGTAAAGTTTTATATTTAACAGATAACAGATTTTATATTTCTAAAATTTATTCAAACTAATGATGCAATGCCTACCCAGCTGAAAACGATAGCTTCCTTCTGCCTACATACTGTTGAGAGACTTGGCTTCAAATACTGGGAGCAACTACAATTATTCAGCTTAAAATCAAAAGAATAGCCAGAAACTGGTAATTAGCAATCAATAATACAATGCCTTGGTAATTACTATTGTAAAGAAAGTTACTTATTTTCTTGAGCAGAAGTTAAATCCGCTTTCTTCTTTTTTTGTCACTTTTGGCTGTTGTTCGGACATTGATATATCACCATTCTCCTTTCCTCAGCACACTTCTGCATCAAATGTAGTATAGCTTTCTGGAACTTTTAACTTCAAATACATGCACCTAGCTCTTCTTGCTAGAAATAGAAAACCTTTCTCTTTTTGGCTTTCTCTGGAATTTGGCTCTTTTTATTTGCAATGACAAACTCAAGAGTTAATGTAAGCTGTACCTATTCTATAAAATTCAAGCCCATTCTTAATTATGGACTGTTCCTTAACTGTTGGCTTGGCTTTAGTAATGTTACCATTTACTAACAAAGTTCAGTAGCAATGATGTAGTCCCCGTGTTTTAGATTTGTTTCCCACAGGCTTGAAAAGGAGCAGGACAGGTAACTGGAAAACACAATAAATGAAAAAATAACTATACTCCCTGCTCTAAGAAATTATCTTCCCATACGATACCTCAAACTGCATTTCACCCTCACATCTAGTTATGGTCAAACCAAGTATTTTTTTTTCTTTCTTGTATATATCATTCACAAAAATTATACTTTCAAAAAGTACTTTTCCCCCAAACTTCTCTTTGAAAGTACACCTGAGAAAGATTCATGACTCAGTGATATACTGGACCTATTTTCACCTTGTCTTTCAACAAAGTTAACTCAATTTTGTTTTTATTTTTCCCTTTTTATTAAATATTTCAATATTATGTTTATATCATTTGGAGAAGATCTTTGCTAGAGGTTGCTAACTCTAATTGGATAAAATTGGCCATTAGCATCACAGCTGGTTTCCACATCAGCTGTTGAACTTTGCCTTCTGAAAGAAGCCTGCTACTGTTCTTTCTCAGAAGCCTCAACATATCTTCAGCTAATTTAACCCTCTCTCACTTCATTAAGTCACCAGTCTCTTTCCAGATAGATAGATAGATAGATAGATAGATAGATAGATAGATTTAATCTTGAGGCACCTCTGTTCTTTTGATCTCACTTTTTTTTGGAATCTGTAATCATTCCTATTTGGGTCACTGCTTGGACACCTTATCCTAACACAAAGTGATTCCCAGTGATACCCAGCTTAGAAGTATAAAAAGCTATTTATTGGTAATCATACACAAATTATTGCTAGTAGGCTAGGCATTAACATGCTGACCACCTCTCTGAAGACAAACACTGAGCCTTTGCTAGTCAGGCATGCTAAAGTCAGGAGGAGCAGGGGCAGCTCCTGTAGCTCCCTGGAGCACAGCTTCTACCACCCTGTTTTTTCTTTATGATTTTATACTTGCCCATGTTGGTGCTTTTCTTTGCCTTATCCTGTCTGCAATTTTAGCTTTCTCTCCTCTTCAGACTTTCTGACAGCTGTTTGTTTGGGTTTTTTTTACCCCATAACTCAGCAACTTCTGAGGAAGTCTGAGCCATGGTTATGTAGCTGTGCAGTATCAGCAATGGGCCTTGCATCTTTAAAGCACAGACACCCCAACAGACTTCAGGATAGGGGGAGTCACACTCCCCTTTTTTAGCACCTACTTGGATGCTACACAGGAAGTAAGGAGATGGATTAGTTACAGGTGCCTAACAGTCAGACACACAGGTCTGGGTATCAGTTGCTCATCACTAAGTTTCTATATGCTCACGCTCACCCCATAAGAAAATCTTGTCCTTTACCTTGTGATGCACCATTAGACATTTCTTCAGATCTTTGTATACTGTGATAAATCATTACATTTTCTTGAACCTTTCAATCCATGCATCAGCATTTCGATCTAGGCCAATTTGAATGCCGCAAAAAATTGCATTAAATTCTTTAATGACACCTATCAAAAACAAGAATCTTCCTCCCCATGAAAATTTATTAAGCAGAGCTCATAGAAAAGAAACATTCAGTAGGAGACATAGTTTTTAAATGTATACACTACTGAATTATACACATAACATCTCTGTCAGTGACAAGAGTTTCAAGTTAAGTTTCAATCTCAATAATTCTCCTTATATGTCTCCTTATTTTTCATATAGGATTCAATCTGTGAATAAGAATTCAGTCTCACTTGCAGAAACACATTTATAGTAGTCACCTAACTGACCAACTTAACTGTGCTGAACAAAAATGTAATGAAGTTAAAGCCATATTGCCAAAAGCTCCTTTTGCCTCTGCAGCTTAGCCTGTTAAGGGCACTGATCTTACACACACCTCCAAATAACTGTATTGGTGCTCCAAAATACCTGTTTCTGGCAAACGCCGTGTTATAAAGCCATTGAAATGTTTATATCACTCATGTAAGACCTTTTTTTGGTACATTTTATTCTTAAGAAAATGGCAGAGTATTACAAAGAACAACTACTAAAAGATCCAAGAATGAAATATGTCATGCTATAAAAATGTTGAATATGGATAAACTTATCTAAACATGAACACACAGAAGATAAAAAAGGCTTTGACACTTGAAGGATAAGGGTCTGAATTGAGTCTAGCTACGGGAAGAGAAAGGACTGAGTTGAGACAAGGAGCTGAAGGACTCTTATTTACTCTTTCTCCAAAAAAGGGCAAAAGAGAGATGGGTGCCAGCTGCTACATTTGTGAGACATTATCTCCGTTTGCTGTCCTTGGTAATGACTTGCTTTGCCTATACTTGGAACTACCTCTTGTCAAAGGTTTAATTCTCACGAGCTCAGAAAGCTTCACCTACATCCCTCATTTTCCAGTTCACTAACAGATCAGACGCAGTCCAGAAGCAACAAAAAGCTCAGTAATGTACTTGAGTGCATGCCTACAAGGATGAGAACGAAAAGGATCCTCCTGCCACCTCTGTGACCTTTGTATTTGCCATAGCTGTCAACCAAGTATCAATTTAGATGCAAAGTGTGTTCATAATGATACTACTGGCCTACTACAAATTAGAAGTCTGTCTATCATTAAAGCAAGATTTTTTTTCACCACTAGGGTTCATCTGGCTCTCTCATTTACAACCTCATCCTGTAAATATGAGGAAAGAGTCCACGATGACAAAAGGGGAAGGCAGTAACTCCATCATGTGATGGTCTGGTTGTTGCAAGACAATCCCGGGGCTCTGTTTTGTAGCTATTCCTTTTGACTGTGCATTTGGGCTGCAAGTCAGTTGCTGTTATTGCTGCTTCCTCTTCCTGCCCATACAATATATTTGCAGCATATTTCAATTTAAGTAAATCCCAAACAACCAAAACCGCCCACAACTCCCTTTGTCAAGTATTAAAGGATTATTCCTTATGCACACTGAAAATTCAAAGAAAATAGTGCTTTATGCAGAAAGATTTTAGTATGACTTTTATCAATTCTGTGACATTTGTTCCTGTTTTATTGCAAGCTGAAGTTCAGTGACAATAGTGACTCAAGCTTAGCTGTCTTCACTTCTGCCAAAAAGCTGAGTGCAGAGCTTTCTCCTTTTTGCAGAGAGATGGACAGCACTAGATGCAGGCTGTTCAGTGTAATGATCTTTCTTTGGGGATGGGCCTATTTTATAAATGCACATATGGCACAAACAGGTTAAATAAAAGTTAACTACAAGACTGTGGGAAACAATGATGTCAAGAAATTCAGTATTTTTCTATTATTACAACTGTATTAACACAATGCAATTAAAAAAAAAAAAAGGCTCCTTTGTTTCTGAAATATTTTTCATTTTACATTTCCCATCCAGAGCAACAAGAGAAACAATGTATTTTACTAATCAGCTGGAGTGGCATATTGTATCGCTAATCATGCTAACCATTTAAATTAGGATAAGAATGAGACAAAAATGATGGGTAACAGACACGTGGAAAAAGTAGAAGAGGGGGAGAAAAAGGGAGTTAATTAGTGGGAGACATACTCAGGTCTGTATTCTCTTTTCTTTTGTCTAGCTTTTACAAACAACCATTCATGTGAAAATGTCAGAGATCCATTTTGTGTTCCTGTGAAAATTGAGGCTGAACCCTCATATATTTCTGCATTGCCCTAATGAGAAGCATATTTAGGAGTATGACACTGATTAATTCAATTCTCTTCTGTTTAACTTAAAAGCAGTATTTTAATGTATAGATTGATAACACGCACTATCACACAGAAGAAGATCCAAGACAATTAATACATTCACAATAAGCAATTTCAAAGTCATGTTGAACAAAAAGATGCCTATAACACTAAATATTTCATAAATGTTTGTATTTCACTAGCATAAGTCAAATTAAATATTTTTTTTTTTCCTTACACTGAAAAGTAATATGTAAATCAGTATCTTCTAATGTTCTGACCCATGGACACACATCTGCTGTTTTCACTCCTAGCCATCTTCAAATTGCTGGTAAGATACATACATAACAGAAGCAAATTTTCCCATTATTCACATTTTAAATGTTACAGATTTTTTCCTGTCGAAGCTTTGATAATTTATGCTTCATTATAGGCCAGGGAGTGCAGTTGTGGGTTATGCTACAACAAGGTCTGTAGCATCTGTATAAGGAAATAAGCACTTCGCATAATTCCATGCAGAAACTCTCCCGTAAACTTTATTCCAGCGTTTTCTGTCTTAGGATATCATCATTACAAATCTATGTTTGTCAGTAAGATGCTGCTTCAAATTAATTAGTGGAAAAAACCCATCACTGTTATCTGCATATTCTGTTCCTCACAGGCACGTATTTGATAAGCAACAACTAAAAAGTCAAATTTAAGGACCCTGCAAAAGTTCAAATCGCTAAAGGGAATACGGCTATGCTTTAATCCTATAAAGTCTACAACAGACTAAACTGAAGTACAAATTAATAATTACACAGATAAACTTAGCAGTTGAAAAGATAACTGAATTAAACTGTACACAACCACTTTAGACAATTGTCTAAATTTCCCCTAAAACCACTTGCACCATTTTTACCCCAAATCCGTACCACCCCCTCCCATATACCAGGAAGAAGAAAGACTCATAGATGCCTGAGGTGCAGGAGGATAAGCTGTATGAAATCTAACACACACACACACACACACATATATATACGTGTATATATATATTTTTTTTTTTGTTTTGGGGGTTTTTTTGGTCCCCCAGCTCCTTTAGTTTTAACCCCAGGAGAGTTCACATATCTACAGTTTTGTTTTGTTTTTCCCTTTCTCACAGGCATCTTTGCTCTCCCCAGTTTTCTTCAAGCACTGCTAGCCACAGGATCCCTCTCCACCTTGAATCTGCATGCTGGGTTGACTCTGGTACTCATCTGCTGCAGCGAGTGCAGACTCGCTTTACTAAAACACACACTCGTGCAGAACAAACAAATCTATGAACTGTATCACAGCCCTGAGGCCACCCCTTCAGCAACTGGCATCCTCCACACGGCGCCGGTTGCGTTGTCCTGCTCCTCCACGGTGCCAGGCCTGTACAAGGGCAGCAGGGCGCGGACCGACACCCGCCCACACGACGTCTCCCGGTGACAGCAACAGCTCAGGGTGACGGCGTGAGGCGGGCACCCGCAGGCCTTCTCCCTCGGGGGAGGGAAGGGCGAGGCCAAGCCGGCACGGGTTGCCCAGGTGCCGAAGGCAGAGCGAGCTCCCCCTCACCCGGCGACAGCCTTCCGTTGCGGCCCGCGGCTGACCCCCATGGCGCAATTCCTCCCAGCGACCGGGACGCGAGTGTCGCCCTCATCACGCAACGGCTGCCGCGCGCCGCGCCAAGTCTCCCCCGGCTGCGCACGCGCGCAGGGGCAGCGTCACGGGGGAGGGGCGGCTCCCCCAAGGCTCCGCGGCCTCCCGCGTACCCTACCCCACCCCCGAAACCCCCGCCCGTCGCAGCGCACGGAGGCCGCGTTGCCGCCGCAGCGGGAGGTAGCGCGGCGGGGGAAGCCCGGCCATCTCGCGAGCTTTGGCGCGAAGACAAGCCGCCCGCGGGCGGGGGGGAGCGCGCGCCATGGGGGGAGGCGGCTGGGCACGTGCGGGCGGGCGTTGGGCGCCTCGGGGATTGGGACGCCCTGGGCGGGGGGGCCCGAGCTGTCGGCGGCCTCCGCTGCTCGCTGCCGGAGTTGGCCGTTAACGTGGCCGTTAACGGCGGAGGTGGGGCCGTCCCGCCGCCGCTCGTGTCCCGCCCGGGAGCCCAAAGGGGCACGGCGCCGGCGTGGCGTCGCGTAGGCCGCGTTAGACCCCGGGTGGGTCGGAGGCAAGAGCCTGCACTGGGGGAAGCGGGGGAGGATTGAGGCGCTTGAGGTTAAAATTCGAAAGGAAGTGACCCGCTTAAAAGTCGCCCTTCTGTCGCAAGCTTAGAAGCTTAAAAGGCGCAGTGACTTTTCTTCATGTTGTGGTTGGCTTCAGTTGTCGCTTGACGTTCTGCATTCGTTAAATTTTAAAATTTTGTCTCTTCAGCTCTGTTCTGCTTATTTATATTGGTTGTTTACCAGCAAAAGTAGAGGAAATAAAAATCCAATTGTATTGTAGGCTTCATGGCACACACGGTGAAACTGGGAAAAAATGAAGCCCCCTTATTTGATTTGGGTTAAAATTGAAGTTGACAGTATACCTGTGAGACCCTGCCTCCGCAAAATCACACTGGATTTGTTTGCATTAGTAGTCAGGGCAATAATATGATTTGCTTTTCATCTGAACAAGTGCGTTTCCATACATTACTGTTAATGGTCAAAGTCTTGCTAGGTTAAACCAGAGTTACAGTTGATTTCTCTGTCACTCCTATGATATCCTTGTAGCACAGAATGTTACAAGGTTTGCCTCCTACTTGCCAGTATGCCTGAGGTTTTCATAATAGGATTTTGACGTCAGCACACTGTTTTTGTGAGCAGTGATTTGAAGTTGCTGGAATGCTCCTTGGCACATTTTTCAGCTGAAGTAGAATGAACACTATTCGTAGTGTTAATTAAAGGGAAAAATTTGTTTGTTCTTTGTGTTACTAACAATTTTAGTACTTCCTGTTTCTGAACAACTGACTTTATGGTTAGTGGTGAACTATACAGTCCCAGATGGAGGCTGCTGGGAGAGAGAAGCTACTGAACAGAAGTTCTTCCTAGAAGTGGTTCATTGTCAAGTGAATCAACTGTTAAAGCATCTGTGTGTTAACTGAGAGGGTTATGAAGAGGGCCTTCTTGCAGTATCAGGGGCTTGATGTACAACTACCTTTCAACTACTCTTTTTTTTTTTTCTTTTTTTTCTTTCTTTTTTTTTTTTTTAGTGTTTTTAAAGAAGTTATGTTGAGGAGAAGTTTCTACTGTGTACTTCTGTGATGCCTAAGCAGCTCATCCATTGATACTTCCTTTGTAACTCCATGGTAAAACATCTTCTGAAAGTGTCAATTTGGTTACCACATCTAGAAGTCACTTTTAAGAAAATGTGGACTGCTAAAAGTCTTTGTAGTGCTCAAATACCGTTGCTTCAGTTGAAAGAAGGCAGATTGTGTACTTCCATGATTCCAAAAGCTCAGCAGTTCTGGATTGGAATTCTAAACTATTGCACCGTAAGAGTGCCACGTAACAGAGTTAAATTCCAGGTAAATATTTTTGTGCTGCTCTTAAGTATAAGTGTTATGCATCAATACAGTGATAATATAACTTCTTTTAGAGTCTACAGAGCTAAGCTTTTGATCTTGCAGCCTTGTTTGTGAATTGAAGGTGCTTTTATCAAGGTAAAGGGGCAGACAGTAAGAAGTTGCAGGAGAACCAGTGTTTCAGAATGAACTTTTTATGTTTAATAGTTCTAAGTTGGGGAGAAACATTTTTTTTCAAATTATACTTCAGACAATGCTGTATGATAACTGACAGGCTTATTAGTTAGAGTGACAGCCATTTAGTGAAGAATAGGACTGGAGTTCTCTGGAAAACTAACAATATTGCACAAGAAATGTGGAAAAAAAAAATTTGTATTGGCTTGGTAAGGGAGGATGAAAGCATAAAAATTTGATTATTAAAAAAAATCTGTGAGTATAAACAAAAATAGTAGGAAAGGACACAAGGTTAAGACTAATCTTAGACACTGGCAGTTCCAAATGGGAAAGGTTTGTTTTCTTTTTCTAGATGTCTAATTGAGTTTGTCTTTAAAATACACATTTCTGCATGCACTTTTATACATACTAGTACATTGTGGTTTCAGCTAGTTAGGGGAGTGCTAAGCAATTGAAAAATTAATCTGGATGGTTTTACAGATATTTTAATTGACTTTATTAATCTCTTTAAGGAGAAATAATGTCTGTTTTTTTAAAAAAATAGAAATATTTGACTGTATGATTGCAGGTTTCCAAGGTAAATGATAAACGATCGGTAATAGATACAGGAATGACTACTACTGCAGAGGGAACTAAAATAGATGCTGGAAAAAGTCCCAGTGGAGTATGTGATGAAAGCCAACATTCATTAGAAGGTATTGAACCTTTTGCCACCTTCATCCTAAGAAGTCAGCCTTCCCTGTCCTCTCCAGACATCTTGTGTTGATGATCAGGATGGTCTACACTCTTAATTTGAAAGTTTTGTATCATATGATGTGTTCATTTTTTCATTTTAATGGGGTTATACACAATTTTTATGGGTTGCAAAGACTCATGTAATTTTTCTAAGTGTCTTAATGGCTGATTGGCTTGTATACTAGTTATTTTGTGGTTTGTTGGTTTGTTTTTTTTTTTCCTTCAACTTCATCAGACTCTTTCAGTGCTTGTTCCATGTGACTGGATAGATGCAAAACTTAGTTTTCTTGTTCTCTTGCTAACAACTGTGGTGACTCTTAAGCAGAGTACAGTTTATTGGATGAGTTATTGTTTTGTGTGATCATATTTTTGTCTGGGAGAATCAGTTTCTTGAATATTCACTATGAATGGTCTGCAATGCCAGTGAACTTTTTTCTGTTATAAACATGAAAAAACAATTAAGCTTTCCTGTGTGAGTGGTGATTTCTGATTCAGGTAAATCAGTAGTTACAGTTATGACTTTTATTTTAGAAATGCTGCCTAGCTAAACAGTTCTTTCCATAACTGCTTGTTTTGTCGTTTCTAGCTAATAACTAATCCTCAAGTGTGCTGGTTTGCATCATACATTTTGGCTCCTGTGCTTCAGGGTGCTTGGTCATTCACATTCTATTAAGTTTTAATTTTTGTTTGTGAAGGCTTTTTAGTCAGTTGCTTTGGGCATTTTCAGCTTTTGTTTACAGGAGGGATGACAGGGAGGTAGGTAGACTGGTTAATACACTGAGATGCTATACTGTTTATATAATTGCACAGGAAACAGCAGTATGAGAAACTGTTGTGCTATTTCTTGTGCATGACAATTAGCGAAACAGTACCTATCCTAAAAAGATATATTGTACTACACCATAATTCTGCTGTGCAGGCTTGTCTTGTTACATACATTCTCTTGTAGGTTTGCATTACAAATGGATGAGATACTGCTGAGTAAAGAAAAATGCCCCCTTCACCCTCCTAGTATATTTTTCGTCTCCAGTGATTTTTATTTTTTTTCCATGCAGATGTGAGAATATTTTAAATAGAACTCCTGGGTTTGTGTTTATTCCTGAAGGCTTCTCCACTGTCTGTAATGAGATTGAACAGCTCCAGTGTCATTCTAGTTTCTTCTTCTATTTATCTTTCCTTACGCTTGATTTTCTTGTAAACAACAGAAGCATACTGTGCCCTTAGCCTGTTAAAATCTTTATATTTTGAAATTTGGCCATGATGTAAGATGAGAATGTTTTTGAAAAACAGTGACAAAAGTATTTGCTACGTCCTGTTTATGTCATATCTTCATAGTGTTTGCACTGTCGAGCTAAAATATTCTGGCATATCTCTTAAAGTTCATTGAAATTTTTTGTTAACACATGCCAATATGATAACTTCAAGTTTAACAGTCAGAACTTACATTAAATCGTCTAAGAATATTTGGTCTGAAGTCTTTTGGAACAGGTATTTCATACCATTTCTAAGATGACAAGATTTCTGCTGTTTGCTCAGGCAGCTGAAAAAAATGATTGATGTCCAGATGTGACTGTGCTTCTATTTCTGATACTCTGTAAGAGATTGGCAGTGAATAGTCATACTGTAGACTTAATTTTCTCTGTATGTTCTCTTGGGAGTTGTTGTAACCCTACTATTCTTTTTGATCAAAAGAGCAGTGATCTACCAGATCATCAAAGCAAAAGACATTTTTGAATCATACTGTCTCTGAAATATACCGTTCTAACTTGCAAATCAAGTCTTACCATGATACATTTGCAAGAATCAAAAGCAATGGGAAAGTTTATATTCTTATAAAAGTGAGTATCTTAGTTTCTTATTTCTTGCTTTTTTGATTTTACAGGACATCAATCTAATGAATGCTTGCTCATTTTTTTCCTCTTACTCAGAGATTCCTTTCCAAGGTGGAATGACATTGCTTAACTGCATCTGTTCAGCACATAGTTTGTATAAATCCATGATTCTTATTCATCTGTATCCTCTTTATAGGTTAAGTGCTTTGTTATAGATTTGTTGTAAGAGGCCTTCAATTCAAAGTGCAGAAACTCCCTGCAAGTAGATGCATAATGCTGAATGAAGATGTTAGTTTCTTCTATATAATGCTTATTGTTTACAATATCTATTGATTTTAATATTCTGTCACCCAGCAACAGGTACTAACTATCACTTAGGAGCTAAACATTACATGATTTTTCAATTAACAACTGGATAAAGCCCTGAGCAACCTGATTTTATCTGCCAGCATGTCATCTTACTTAGTGGTCATGAAAGCTCATCATTCCTGCTCTTTCAATTTCTGCAGTAAAAGCAATTTAAACCAAAATCTGTTGCTGCATATGTTTGCGTGTCTTCATCAGAATTGATACCACAGTGTCTGCAGATGATTTCCTGAAGTAACATCAGCTATCTTGTTACAAACCAGAAAAATCAAGTATAGTTCTGAGTATATTTATGTGCTTTTTCAGTCCCATTCATATTGACGTATACCCAAATATACCAGGATCTTATTTTAATGCAATACTAAGATAATCTGTACAATATCTGGTATATCTGTACAATATTATATGTTTAATTGCTTGCTCTCATAGTTGTAGTTATTTGCAGAAACAGAAGAGCTAATAAAATGTTTTTTGTGGGTTTTTTTTGTGTGTTTTTTTGTTGTTGTTGTTTGTTTGTTTCGTTTTTGTTTTAATAAACCACCCCTAAGGATCTGAAATGCTCTGTGTTAGATTTAAGTTCTGTCCTTGAAACCTTCAGAGTGTGTGTTACATTTAGCACTTTGTATTTTACTTTGGTGAGATTTGATTCTTTCTTGTTTTAAGAATAGCAGTGATACGTTGTGTGTTTTTTCTTTTCTAAAAAAGAAATCAGATAAGAATTTGTCTGTTCATGATTACTAATAATACTAGTAAGCAAATGAGTTCCAAAGATGAAGGAAAAAAATGGCTTTCTTAGAAAATTCTGTTGGGTTCAAGGCTGTATGTGTGTAAGGGGAGTATGATGACACAGTAGCCAGTGGTTGTATAATTTATTTGATTTTTACTCTAGGTTGATAATGGTGTTCACTCTCTGACACCATTATTTTATCACTTTTGAGGAGCTACTCTTATTTTCTGTATTGTTTCAACAAATCAGATGAAAATGTGCAGTTATGTATTATATAAATATCTATATTTCTTGATTGAAAAAAGTATTTGTGCTAAGGAGTATTTTAAGAGTTGTTTTCAATTTTGGAGATGCTAAACTGCTATTTGTTTGATGTTAACTGCTTTTTTGTTATATAGATATAGTATATTATGTGTTCTGTGATGAAAGAGTAGATGTATATTATAAGATAAAATTAATTGATCCTTTTTCTGACTGAAACTTTATTTCCACAGCAAAAATGAAACACATCAATCTGTCATTTGCAGCGTGTGGGTTTCTGGGGATATACCACTTGGGGGCAGCAGCTGCTTTTTACAGGCATGGTAAGAAGTTACTGAAAGTTGTGAAAGCTTTTGCGGGAGCTTCTGCGGGATCACTGGCTGCCACTGTCTTATTAGCAGTACCAGAAAATCTAGAGGTAAATTAATAAAATCGTAGGTATAGGACATGATGATTTTCAAAGAATATTTTTGATATAATCGTCTACTATTAAGTATTTTTAAAATAGTTTGGTTCTTCTTTTTCTTCTTGCTTCTTATAAAAGAACAGGACTCATGTATATGTTTTCATTAACAAAATCTGTGACTTGTGGTCAGAAATGTTTATGAAGCAAATATTTCTTTATGACAAAATTCTGTCGTACAAACTTTATATTTTAAGCAATGTAAATATAAATTACATGTGTGTAAAAGTTGAGTTGTATGCAACCAGATATGCTTTAATATACTGCAATGTATTTGCACTTAATCAGTGTACATTACAAAGTTAATAATTGTTTTCTTGGCTAGAGGTGGGCTTGGTTAAGCAAATGCGTAGCACCATCCTTTCATCCTTTTGTTAAAGGAGATGAAAATGGTAGATGGACTGTACATTCATAAAGTCAAAGAACACCACAGAGCTCGCATTTTTTTCTTTGTTGTCTGTCCTTCATTAGACAGAGCAAGAAGTGGCTTGTGCACCTCCTTTAAACTCAGTACAGTTCATGACTTAGCAGCAGCAGCCCCGCTGTATGCCAGGGAGGATTTTAACCCTCACAGTGTTCTGTTCTGATATGCTGCATACATGTGTGTTTGGTTTTTTTTTTGAAAGAGGTGCTACATTTTTCTCACCATACACCTAGTGTCATGTAGAGACAGCAAAGTGATATTCAATGATTACTCTGTCACAGGTTCTGCGGGAAACCATTTGCTTGTATTTCTTTTTCTCTTTAGATTAAGGCTGCTATACCTTCTTGAAGTGCCTGTAGTGACTTTTCCTTAGAAAATGCAGAGGACTAGTCCTTGCCCAAATGTTACTATTTCTTTTATATTTTGAATTACAATAAATATCATTGTTGCAGTGGAAAAAAGGCTGTTAGATTTTTGTTATAAATACAGTTAGGTTTCAGCCCAGTGAGCATCAGGTAGCTTTCTACAAGCCTCATTTGTTAGAACATTCACTGCATTTGATTTAAACAATAGCTCCAGCCGGTACCATACTTTGTCACTTATCTTTCTGTTTGTTTCTGCTGTGATATGAACTTGGCTTGCTGTTAGCTATCCTTCTCTTGCTTTCAGCAGGAAGTTCTTCCCTGGCCTCTTTCTACCCCACCGCTCCCCAGGTGCAACCTTTTATGACTTGGTATTAGGAAAATTCCACTCTGTTATGAAGACAACCTTACGTGCATTCTGTTCAGGTGTTACTCCTTTTCTGTAGCCTCTGACTAGTAGTTCAGTTTCAAGTTTGCCTGGTATAATGCATACCTCTGACTTTATTTTTTATATGGTGAGCACAGCAGATAGTATTTTCTTAGCCCATGTAAATTTTTCTGCTTTTTCTAGGCTCTGGGTATGAGTATTTGCTCCCAGCTTGGTCCAACTTACAAAAATCTTAAGTAAAAATATTAGAAGAATTTTTATTTTTTATGTTTGTGGAAATTAAGCCTATACTACGTTGAATCACATGGATTTTTCCTTGAAAATATGTTATTTTAATATAAACAGAAGAATGCTTCTTGAACTTTTTAGTCCTTTTGATTTTTTAAATTATTTACTTTTTTAGTCACTCTGTTATTGTTTAAATGGAAAATTGAGAGGTATTTGGGGGGGGGAATAATTCTTCTTAATTCTCATGGTATTTAAGTAAGGGCAATGTTGTGTACTGAACAGAATTAACTTTTCATATCAGGATAATTATATTATTGCCTTTATTACATTTCTAACTTGAAATGTTTTATATTCACAAATATAACTCTTACATGAGTTAATTTTTTTTTTCCCTCTCCCCAGAGATGGCTGTTAGGCAAGCTGTAATTGGGACTTTCTCCATCTCCTAGTCTCAAAGCTGTAATTCAACCTTCCCTTATCTGGGAGGGAATGTAACATTGTGGATTCCTTGTTTTGACTGTTGGTGTTCTAATATGACAGTTTGCAAATGTTTTTCAGTTGTATCTTGATTTCTTTGTCACTGTTGAAAAAGCATGGGACTTGAGAATTCCAGGGAGGCTTATAGAGTTATAGATAAGTACCTGTTTATTTCTAAAGTACTGTGATCATGTTTGATGTCAAGTTTGCTTAACTTGATAGAAGTAGTTACAATTTCTAAACATGTCCTCAGTCACTATTTAAAATTTAGATATGTTGTTTAACAGTTCTAGCACTAAAGTTATAAACAATTCATAGCTGTAAGAAATTGTTGCTTTTGGCAGCAAGAATTGAGAGTCTAGGTAGGGTCTATTCTTAGTACTTGTAATATTGAAAGTAGTTTTCTGTCATTCAACTAGGTTTGGATTCATCCAGCTCCCTGACACTTTATTAAAGCATCTTAGGTAGAAAGATAGTAGTTCTCAGGTGCTTCTATGTAGGGTTTGTGGGTTTCTTCTCTGTTAAAAGAGAAAGGTGTCTGAATGTGCCTCTT
Source organism: Streptopelia decaocto (assembly GCF_964273445.1). NCBI lineage: Eukaryota > Metazoa > Chordata > Aves > Columbiformes > Columbidae > Streptopelia > Streptopelia decaocto. The sequence goes on along the minus strand of NC_138663.1, from coordinate 99,508,389 downwards.
TGCAGCTGATTAACTACAGAAGAAGCCTAACTGTTTACTGTAGAATAAATTCAAGATGTGGTGCATATAACTATTTTTATATTATTTGAATTGGCTTGGAACTGGCAATGGCAAGTACCTCCCATGGTAAAGGTGCAAATCTTACCTGTATGGAATGAATTGGCACAAATCTTTACAGTGATTGTTGTTGTAAGAGTGTACACCTGTTAACTTTTTTCATACATTTATGACAAGGCCATATAGAGAAAGTAGATGCAAGAACTACATTTCTGTCTTTCATTTAGGTGACTGCTCTTTCATACAAGTGATATGAGGAAGTTAAGCTGCTCCAACCAGCTTCCTCTTGATCTTGTACTAATCCTCACCCCAACTCTTTTGCTTCTTTTTTCCATTCATTAAAACCTATACCCTCCTCAATAGGACACATTTTCTTCTTCATTTTTTTTCTTTTTTTCCCTTCCTTCAGTCACATCATTTATTTTGTAACTAGCAACAGATTTGTTCTTCATGCAGGAGGCCAATAAACCAGGAACTCCAAATTACCTATAGATGGATCTTTTATTCTGTAAGCATGTGGTTATGTGGGTGAATATGGGTATAATATATTTATTGAGTACTAATTTCAGAAATTTGCATAAAATTTGATATAGCTTTCCCCAGGTCCCTAAAATCATTAGAGGAGTCTGCATGAAAGGATTTAAAAAAGGAACAGGAATACTGAATAATGAGTCTTAAGCATTCAGAATCATAATTCATTGTTTCACAATCTTTTTGGTAAAAAATAAATGCTACCTATTCCTTTACTCTCCTTTTTGGAATTCTTCTGGCTCACACTTCAAGCTATTTTTCTGCAGTCATTACTGCTTGGCATTTCAGCTTGCACAAAAGAAGTTCTCTGTGCAGTGGAATCTGCTGCCTGCTTTTCTGCAGTTGTCTTTTCTTTCTTTGTCTTCCATCATGGTATTGCAATAGTCAAGTACTCCCATAGTATTTTGTTCATTAAATACATGTACTGGCTAGTAGGATGTTTTTTGCATTAGTGAGAAGAAATTGTACTAATTGTAGCTTTTTAAATACTTGTAAGCACCTTAAGGTACTTGTGTCTGGTATTAGTATCAAAGTAGTTTTTAAAATAAAAGATGGCTTTACGCTTGAAATACAAGTGATTGTTCTTGTAATGGCATGGTTCAGAAAACTGATTGTTTAACAGTAATAATACATAGAAAAATAGCCTTTTAGCTTTCCTTAATTGTTAAAATGGTGTTCTTTTGAGGATTTACTGTTGCCACTATTTATTTACTTATTTAAAATTGGGGAACTTGTTTTATTAGAAATTGGTTTTGTTTCTAAAAGGATCAACATTTTGTCATGTGTATGTTGTTACAAACCAAGCACATATGGGAAATTTTTTTTTTAGTTGTATCTTGTAGCTCTTTCTTCATTAAAGCTTTAGCCACTAGTATGTTTTAGATACACAATTAAACATAACTTACCGTAGATAAAACATCATTAATGGTGAATATTTTAATTTGCAGACATGTAAGCAGTTTGCCTATGGATTTGCAGAGGAAGTTCGAAAATTGGACTTTGGTGCTGTAACTCCTGGTTATGATTTTATGAAAACGCTGAGGTACCTGTCTTAATTCATCCATAAGATCATTTTTCTGTGAAACTCTCTAAATGAAAATGGAGAGTGTGCATATTTTTTCTATACTGTGGAGAGCTCAGCACTCTTTCTTTTACCCCTACCATATTTGCCAGGTTTTTAAATAACAATAGTTAATAATATTTAGCATTTTGTTTACTCTAGGGAAGGCATAGAGTCTATTCTTCCTTCTAATGCTCATGAGATAGCTGAGAACCGGCTCTATGTGTCAGTCACTAACACGAAAAATGGGGAAAATCACTTGGTTTCAAGTTTTGCCTCCAGGGACGACCTCATTAAGGTAATGAAGTTGAATATTGCTGCTTTAAATAGAAATGCTTGAGTTTCTTCAAGGCTTAGGAGTATGTTACTTGCTGTACAAGAAATCGTGGTTTTACTCAAGCAATCAGTTATACTGTCAGTGGTGCTGCAACCGTAAAATAAATAATTTGTCTTGCAGTTTCACAATTATTGCCAAAATTTATTTTGCGTGTGTGTGTGTCCTTTATCTGTTTTTAAAGTAGTACATTGAAGGCAAAGTCTATTTAAAAAGTAGCAGGGTAACTAAGGGCTACAGTAGATGAGAGTAAAATAGAGAATCTCCAAATTTTGTAATAATTTGCTGAGTCTTTTTGTACCTCTTACTTCACTGACACCATTTATATTATGTTTAATCACAAAAGAAAGTAAAGAAAGTTCCTGTCTTGAAAAAACAAAATCCAACAGTTTCTACAAGTCCTTGTGGGGAGTAAATATAATGTAATGTTAAGTACCATACATAAACTGTATTTTAACTGTCACTGGAAAGCATATCTTTTACTGCCCATCTCTTCTTTTGAATGCCACTTTTTAAACTTGGATCAGGATTGTATGCATAAGCTGATATTAAATGGTAGGAGGATTCAGATGTATGTAAAGCAAATGTTCTTTCTAGTAGTCAATTATATCTTGGTGGTGGATGTCATACAGCAGAATAAAGGAGGAAATACAATAAGAAGGAATTCCTTCTTTCCCTATCATTGTGAGTGCTTAGAGTAAATAAGAGCTTCCTTATAATTAAAAATTGCACTTGTTAACAAAATCTTAAAGGATGCATTGGAAATTTGGCTTTAAAGTATCACTTAAAACAAATCTTGACGTGTTATTTTATACATGGTCAATCAGTTTTCAAAATTTGTAGGACTTAATCATGCAAAGATAATTATGCAAAAGGTTTATCTCAAATTATCCAGTGTTACTTGTAGCTATGGTAGCCAACAGTGACAAGAGCATGGAGATGATTATTCTGTAGGCTTATAGATTTTTTTGCAGTGAAATCTTCTAACTTGAAGACAATTAGAAGCTTCAAGATGACCTTGGAAGTATATACTTTTTCTTATTTTTTCAATAGTTCTCTAATTGACTTAACAACTATGTTATATTCTTTTGTTCCATATGCTAGGAGTGGAATGAGTTGGAACAACAGTAATAAAATTCCAAATAATTACTCATTGGAGTACATTCATATTGGCTGTTCTTGCAGGGCATCTCGTAATACATGTTTTGTGTGTACCTTTGGCTGCGCGTGTGTCATTTATACAACAGTCTGAATGTTGGTGGCTGTGCAGGTAGCATGGAGGTTAGAGCTTGTTAGGTTTATGAAAGCGTATTGTGTCTCCCCTGGACATGATCAAGTATATCCAATGCATGGATAAAAGTACTGCTGAGTGGAGAGTGGTTTATAACAGCAGAACTTCAGTACTCTCTGCCAGAAATCTTTCAACTTCCATATGCAATTGGTTTCTATGCTTAACAAGCCTTATGATTCTGAAGTTTTTCATAATGGCTAAACTGAGGATGTGTTGCTACAATTTTAAGCTCTTACTTTCTTTTACTATTCCCAGTGGATGCGGAAAGGCAGTTAATAATCTCCCACTTTTGAAATGGTCTTTACATATGTGAAGACAATCATGTACCAGTATTCCTAGACTTGCAGTTCTTAAACTGTAGGTGAGGGGGAAGAAAGGTGTGATTTGGATATTTGTGATAGGGCAGGGTACAGAACACTGTTGTGTTTAGTTTGGAAAGGTGGGAGCAGTGAACAGGAGTCTACGCTGGTCAGTTAGTGCTAGGGAAATACTGAAAGTGTTGGTATTTAAAACTTATTCCTCTCCTCACTCTTGAGGTCTAAGTGACTTGATAAGGAGGGCCAACTGCTTTCTTCAGTCTTCTTGGAAAGAATTCACACTTTGCAGGGATCACCTAGTTTTGACTCTTTTTTTCCTTCCCTGAAGCTTTTGTCCACATTTCTTAGTTTAGAAGGGCAAAAGGTACTGAGATGGAGTTGAAGGACGGTGGAGACAGGGAGCTGGGCAAGGGAGGAAGCTGATGTTGGGAACTTGAAAACCCTGTAGGATGTCACTGTCACATTTGAAAATCTGGAGAGGAATAGGTTCAAGGGGGACCATATCTTATGCTTTTGTGATGGAAAGACCTGTCTGGTAGAGCAACAGCTACAATTTCACATTTGGAAAATAAGAAGAGAAATCCTTTTTATCTGAGCTCAGACAAAGCTCTGTTGCTGTAGATCACTAGGAAGAGAAATAGGCAAGAAAAGAGTTCTTGAAGTGAAAGTTAAAACCTTCGCAGAGAGCCTTAATTAAAATTTGCTAGAGGAGAGGTGTCTAATTCTGAAAGTAGCTTAATTTGTTATAAAAATAAATGCAGCTCCACCAAAAAAACTCAAGCATTTTATTCCGTAATTTCCATGGGTGGTGGCTTTTTTAGCTCCTGAGCCCTTCCATATAATGTGTACTCAAGAATATAATCTGCCTTTGTTCCTGAGATTTGTCTCTTTTGCAGCCATGCAAGCACATGCATGCATATTCACTACATTTAGCCATGTGAAAATTTCTGGCATATTGCACTTCATTCACACATCTACCCCTTCTCTTTGAAATGCTGGATACTGATTGTATATATGTATATATGGGTGGGTACATAGCTATGGAGATACACACATACTCTCTCATAGATATTGCTATAACTGGATAGAAAGGTATGTGTGTGTGCAGATCTATACATGACAGAAGAGATGTCCTGATCTAAATAAAAACCATAAAGGTCGAGAACTGCTGTACACAGCTATGTAGGCTTACAGCAGAGCAAATAGTTATTTGTTAAAACTTGAATGTATTAAATGCAAAGTATCAATAGTCATAAAGATACACATGAATTTTCAGGCTGTTTATAGTGTTTTGGAATGTTAAATTCTTAGAAAATCTGATTAAAAGAGTAAATACTATATAAAAATGCCAGCAGAATGATTGGGTTGGCTGCTTTTTTGACAATGCTGTATATCGCTTTTTTTTTTTTCAACATACGCATATTTAGTTTCTGAAAAATTACAGATTTACTACACATTGTGTGAGACTAAGTTCATACTCTTGAATTACATTAATCAATGGTATTTTGAGAGTTGTCACTGTCAAGTCATTATAAAAACCCCTATTGAATGGTTTGAGTTGCATTTTGACATACCACAACACATTTTGAGATGACACTGGTTTTATGTAAAACTAATATATTGACTGATTACTGCTGTAGTATTTAATATAGATGAGTATATCTGAAAATATGTATTGGTTTAGGATTAGTTTGTTGCATTTTCTTCAATTTTGCTCTCTATTCTTTCTGCTTGCTTTTCTCTAGGTCCTGCTAGCAAGTAGTTTTATACCACTATATGCAGGAATTAAGCCAGTGGAATACAAAGGAGAGGTAATTTTTCATTAACTCCCAACTGTTTTTTCTCTGTGTGTAAGAGCATTCTTCATTTATGAAGTAATTATTTGATCTTAAGGGAAGGCAACTGCAGTACTCTATATTGTAGAGTCGTTACTGTTTCTGTTGATACTCTATATTAACACCACGAATGATGACCTGAGTTTGTTCATGTGTTGTTTCAAAAATTGTGTGTGCTGAGACCAAAATGACCTCTATAGCATGAAGCCGTTTCCTAAAGATAATGTCTAATACTTACCATGAGAAGAAGCTTCTCAGTGAAGTTACTTCTCATAACAAGCTATGTTACCAACTCGAAAATATTTTTTGCAATTTAAAGGCACACTATTCTGCTTTTCTGTTTAATGGAAGGAGTGATAAGGGAGGTTCTGGCAGATAGGGTGCTGCAGGAGTATGTCTGTGTTTATGTATGTGTTCTCATGTTCTGTACAGAATTACATGCTTACTAGGTATTTTCAAATCTATTTCAAATTTCAAATCTATTTCAAACCTATGGACAAGCATTAAAGAATAAACTTTTTTGCCTCATATAGCACACAGCTAAGAAGTTTTCAGAGGTGTTCACTACTATAAGAAAATCTTTTTACAGTTGCCTGTACTTGATTCAGGTTCAAGAACTTTGTCATTTTTTACCTAAATATACTAACATTTTAAGTGTAATTTTGCCTCTTGAGTCTGTATGTAATTACAAGGATTTTAATTACTAGAAACATGAAAATAGCTATTTCTTTCCTTCTGAGAAATATGTTATATTCTTTCCTTTATTTCCTCTACACATGTAAATGATGCCCTTAGGACATCTATAATCTTGGCAACCACCCTGGAAAAAAAACAAACAAAAAATCCTGACACAAACCCATATGCATTTGTTTCTGGCAAAACAAAGTTGAAGTTTGTTATGTCAGAAAGCTTGTCAGCTTTACAGTTATGTATGCAGCAACACATATCAGCTAAAATGTTTGAAGGGTTTAAGTCAGTATTGCCTGACTGCTTGAGTTAAATGGAGACTGCTTGTAGCTTCCCAGGGTCTGGAAATTTTGTTGGAGTCTATATGTTGCTTGTGCATTTCAGAGGGCTTATGTGGATGTTTTAGGTTCATTCTGCCATTAGTTAAATGGAAGGAAGTGTCATTAAATTTCTTGTGGTGTTCTTTCAATTAAGAAATTGAGAAGTTGGCTCAGAGTTCCATGCAAAACCTATTTAAAACCTGCTGCTATTATGATTTGTATAGGTATTGCAGTATTTACTGAAACACCTGCAGCCTCTTCCTAGTGGACAGTTCTCATTCCTACCTAACTTTATTTTCTGCATTCAAAAGTGAATTCGATAACTGTTTTGTGGAAGCTGGTTCTTATACTTGAAAACTTGTTGTGATTCCCAAAGCATCTTATTACTCTGCTACACTCTAAGTGAGATTCAGAGAAGACAATTTCTGGGAATGAGGTTGCTTTCATTTATTGTTATTTGTTGGAATGATTAGTTCTGCATCTTTGCATTTACTTTTCTCATACTCTGTAAAAGGGTGTATTTGTGGTTTTGTTTTTTTTTTTGTTTGAGAAAACTGTTGCCTGTAAATGCATGTGACTTCCAGTCTTTAGTCTGAAATACCTAGGGCAGGGTGAGAGCAAAAACCTTAGGATCTCTCTTGCAGTAGTATTTCCATGGTTTGGAATAGTGGGTAATGAGTGTATGTGGGTGGGTAATAGGGGCCCTAAAGTTTGCAGTGTAGAGTCAGATACACGGCGTGTAACTTCATGATCCAGACATGGTAAGCGCTGAAGTCAGTAAGATGGATTGGATATTGATTTTGCTCTGTGAGGCCACCTGTCATATTGGTATCATATTCTGAGTTTCCTGAAAGCTTTACTGTAACAGACCAATGTTTTGTCTGTCTTCCTTCACACTAGTTTCAGGGAGTACATTCCTCAGACCTTATGATGGTCCATGGCAGCATGGAACTGAGCTTACTCCCTGCTTGCTTCTCAAATCTACTGGCCTTGACTGTGCTTCAGAACAGTTGGTCTGGATATTCTCTGAGCTACATGTGTCTCCTGCATACATATCACCATGTCATCTGAGAGTTTTTAAAATGAGTTTCAGTATATTATCTGAGGTACATCGCATGATATGTGAGGGGCAGTTTTGCTGGAATAGTATCAGAAAACAGCCAAACCTGTTTCTAGCCTGTTCATACTGACTACAGAGAGTGAACCCCAGGGTAAACTGTTCCCAGTATTGCACTTCAGTTTTCTTTTTTGGGAAGCATTTGGCTCACACTGGAATTGGCTGGCATACCTGGATTATGCATGTTTGGAGGCTAGACTTTTGGGGCAAATAAGCTAAATTGCATGGTGGCACAGACATAACATCAGTTTGTTCATATATGTTTTATTCTGGTTTTATGAGCCTAAAAATCATTTGAAGGGAAAGAGAGTATAAGATGACATCTGAGAATTTATAGTCAGTTAATGGCCTTAGCCGGATTTGGCTAGCTTTTTACCTGCCTTGGGTATTTAAGGTGCCCTTACTGTAACAGCAGGGCAAACTTACTCCATGCGAAATTGTCTTATTTGAGTTGGTTTGATGTCCTCTGAATCTCTGGCAAGGTTAATCTTTAGGCCAGGTAAAGATCTGCAGATGATTGAGTTGACTGTTTCTGATGATGAGGCTGTAATTTGTGTCACTGTAGTTTGTGCAGAACAGCTTTGTAAAAAACATCTACTGGTAATTGGGTAGATTCTGTTAGGTCCATCTTGCGTCCTCAGTTTCATTGTCTGGTTTGGTTTTCATTGCACATTATTTAAGAACATTATCTTTGCACTGTACTTACAAAAGAGAAACTAATTGAGAAGTTACCAGGAATTTACCTCATCAGATAAGAAGCATTTTTTAAAAATTGGTTAATGGAATTAAAAGAATCTGGGGCATTACATCTCTTTATTTGCAGCATGTAAATGTTTTATTTTAACTATGTAACATGAGGGTCTGTGGAGCCAAAATATTTTTGACTGAGAAGCAGTTTCACCCATCCTGCATGTTGTCCAGGAATAACAGAATCTACAAAAGGTAGTGCTTAATAAAAAGTATTTCCCTTGCTTTGGTAATGTTGTGATTATCAAATAAATATTGAAGTTGCATAAGAGGAGAGGGGAAAAACTGTAAAAAATCAGAATTTTTTAAAGTAGGAGAGCTTTTAAGTGATAAAAATAGTAAGCTAGACGTGTGAAAAACATTAATAATGTTGTCTGTTATGGTGTCTTTGACTTCGCTTAGGCAGGGACTTCACTGTTCTTGTTTCTGTAGGAGTTGCTACAAAAAGCCACTTAGTATTCCAAGGAACATTGCTTATAAATCAATAATAACATACCCACACACACAGGAAGAAGCCTCGGTGTTAGAAATGTTAGCTGTGTTGCAGCTTTACTCACAGTTATTGCAGCAGTGGTGTAATGGAGTTCAAGAAATCTGAAGTATAGTGTTGTAAGGTTTTGAAATTGTTGTATGATAGTTTGTGTGTTTGTGTTTGATATATATATATATATATATATATTTTTTTTTTTTTTAATCCTTTTCTAAGGCAAAACAATCTCAATCCTAAGCACTAAGAAATATAATTTTTGTGGAAAGTGAAGAAATTCAATGACAGATTGTGGGTACCGACATCAGCTAATGTCAAGAGTCAGGCTGTAAAACATAGGGCAAGGTGAATCGTGCTAGAAGTGTTTTCTCTCCCTTGATGATAGTGGAAGTGTAGAGTGACTAATTGGACATCGATACGTAAAGTTTGGTGAGATGCATCTGATCACCAGATGTCACGTGTGATGTCAGTGAATGCATCTATCCGTAGACCGATGTTGAGTTTTGGGTTATGCATGTTAGCACAGAAAGTAATATGAATGTATAAATTATATTGCCAAGATGTGCCACAGCTGTCCCTGTTTACTACACTGGGATGGAATTTGGCCGTAGTCCCTGTGAAGAGCAGGCTTGTGCCTTTGGAGTGCCTTTAAAATCAATAAATATGTGGGGGTCTGCAAGAAATTAGTGGGTTGCTTTTATTATTTCTTCCTCATACTCAATTGCTATGGCAGACTAGATGTCTGCTCCTTCTTAGGTGCCATAGTTGTTCAGCTCCCTCCCACGTTTATCCTCCACTTTCCAGCTATTGCTGTCTTGTGTATAAGTAAGAAGACAAGAGGCTCTGAAAGAAGAGAGAGCTCATGTTTGGTTTAGCTTGTGCTGTCAGTTTACCTGCACATACAGATTGTCCAGCTCCAGATTTAATCAGAGTAATGTTTTAGAGGAGTACGATTCTATGATTCTGTGAACATGGTTCACATGTAGTATTGACAATCTTTTAATGTACATTGAGAAACTTTCTGCATGGGAAATGGTATTATTAAATCAACTAACAAGCCTTATCTGTAGCTTGATAAATATATTACATATGTATTTACACATTAAGCCAAACGTTCATTGGTTAAACACTCTGTGTGTATGTTGTCAGTTCCATGATTTTTATGCCTCGTATTCAAGCTTATTCACGGTATTCTGAGGAGGAAACTTCTAATTTTTCTTGAGGGGGGGTGGAGGAGTCAAGGACAGGAAGGGTGAAGTATTCAGTTATGAACATACTAAGGTTACTTTGAAAATATTTTTATTTTCTGATAGAAATGGGTTGATGGTGGCCTCACCAATGGCCTTCCTATCTTGCCTGTTGGAAGAACTGTGACAGTTTCTCCTTTCAGCGGTCGATTAGATATCTGTCCACAAGATAAGGGACGTGTGGATCTTTATGTGAAACTTGCAAAACAAGATATAATGGTGAGTGGCTTGTTTATTAAATAACTTAAAAAGAAAAGGCAGTTGAACAGTTAAGGTTATGCTTATTTTTAAATGTCTATTTTCTGCTTACGTATCAACTTAAGTAATGTTTTGGCATTTTCTCCTTTGCAAATGGAGTGTAAACAACTTTTTAAACACAAGAGAAGGAAAACGTAGAATAAATTTTGTCAGAAAGATTGAAAAACAAAATAGAGCAAGTTATCACAGGCTATTAAATGGAAATAATCTAGGCTTGCTTTAAGTAAGGGTGGGTGAGGAAGCAAGAATACCTCAAGAGAGAGAAACTCCAGAATACCTTCATACTTACTGAAATTGGCTGCTCTAACTGAATTTAAAATACAAATTGAAGTCATACATTTGAAATGTAAACAGTGACTTCTCACCTCATTGCTCAAGAGAGCTCATGTTAAGATTTTGAACATCTGTGACTGCAACATTTTTCCAAAAGTTATTTCGTTAGATGTTACAGAAATATTTCTGTATATTGAAATATAGGCTAAGACTGATTTTTATGGCCATATTTTCATCATTGACATTTCTGCCTTTGCAAGCATTGTCTTACAAACTTTAACCACTGTATTGCTTCCTTTGACATGATAAATAGCAGTAGACTTAGCTGTCAACAAAACTCCATTAGAAAGAAAAAAATAAAGTTTAGCAATAATTGGTACTTTCTTTTAAAGTTTATTTTAAATAGGGCTTAATATGTTTTCTTAATTTAGTAAAGTCATCCTAAATTGGACCAATTTCTGAATCTTTATAGTGTTTCACAGATTTTAAGCATGATAGTACTGGGTAAATGATCATAAAGCATGAGATTATTTACTTCATATGTACTGAAAATATATGCATTAGCTTACTACATATTTCTTGATTGTGATTTGTTTCTAATATCTAGTGGATCTAGAGGAGGAAAAATGAGCTGGTGATTTAGATTATGGATAGAAAATTAATTGTGGAGTTACGTTCCTTCTAGGGTCCTGCAAATGCAGGCTTGTGCAGAATCTCAGGCAACATTTTAAACTATTTCACTTGAAGCACTTTTAGCTTTTAGAGCTATAAAAAAGAATATTTTTTTTTTCAGTAATGTTGTAATCTGCATAAAATGAAGAGTTGTGTATCTTAATTTATCTAGATTATAATGTGAACAGTTTTCTGTCTCTTTGCACCTCCTCCATCTATTAGTGTCAGAATTTGAATAATTGCTTACTTCAAATAATGAAGATCATTTTGATATTGTTTTTCAGAATTGTGTATAATAAATTATGTGGCTAAAGTATTAAATTAATCATATAAATGAAGTGTTCAGAACTGTATTAAACCTAATTATATTTTTTAATTCGTTGTAAACAACTTAATAATGTCATTATATCAAGAACAAAGTTCTGAAATCTTTTCACACCATCAAAGTGACCACTTGAGATGCTGAGTAGTTCTTAATTTGTTGGTACTAAAAGCTACATTTATACTCATATGGCAAACATTGCCTGGGAATTTTCCCAAGAATGTGGTTGTTTACATTAGTAAGCTGTCAAAATATTTCCTTGCACAACTTTAGCGTGTGCCAGCTACCACTCTGCCAGACGGTTGTGGGAATGTTTCTGAAGTTAAAATGTTTCAGAGACTTTGGGCAGTTTTACAAGGCAGAGAGTCTGTCTTGGAGGCTGCGAGTTTACTAGTGTATGTCCAGACTGTTTATGCCAGTTTGTCTTGGTGCTCAACAGTGTACCTGGACATGGTTAATTTACTGGTGTAGACATAGCCATGAATTTTTGATTTTGCACGTGGTACGTGAAACAGATGACAGAACAGATAGCAACACAGTTAAGTCTAGATCAGTTGCTTTAATAAACTAATTTATAGCTTCTCGCTCTGTTGCAGCTGTCTCTGGCAAACCTGGTAAGACTTAATCAAGCTTTGTTCCCACCGAAGCAGGAGAAAATGGAATCATTGTACCAAAATGGATTCGATGATGCTGTACGTTTTTTATTGAAAGAAAACTGGTTTGAATAGATGGTATACAGAAAATTAACAAAACCTGATGGCTGTCAAAATGGAGCTCCAGGCATCCTACAGAATCTGGGGGATTGCTGTCCCAATTCCAATTTGTGAAAATAAAAATCCAAGTGGAATTGCATCTACATCTTTTGGCAAAGTGTCAGTTGCACTCTGAAGACCTGTATGAACATGTCAGAATGGAATTCCACTTGGCCTGGTGGTCGTCTTGTTTTGAGGAGATTCAAGCCTAGATTCATTTTGCTTCAGCTGAGGACTTGAGTGTGGGATTTTTAAAAATCTTGTGTCGTCATAATTGCAGAAATTTGGAAAAGCCTTTTTTGATGTTATTTTGAGAGACAAATCAAGCTTGTACCTTAAAAATCACAATTTGCACTGTTCACTTAACATAATAGTTGTGCATTGGACAGTTGCATCGTAAAGTTGGATGCTTATGATATTGCTGATCTAATATGTATCTTTCAGTGTTATAAGGACTAGAACACTTAGCACTAGCCACAAGAAATAAAACATTTGCACTCTTTATGTGTTATTTTTTAACATTAAAAGTTCTTGCCATTTTCAGTGAATGTTGTATATTAAAATTTTAAATACTAGTTGAAATTTGTGACAGAAGTGCAATGTTTGAATGAAAAAATGTATTGTAAAGAAGGCTATAAGAAAATACTATATTTATTATATTTTCTTCATCTGCTAAAATTGAATAAATATATTTTCTTGAAACTTTTGCCAGTAGTTCATTTATAAATTTCTCAAAATGTTGTAACAACCTGATTATCTGAAAAAAAAAGTCTGTTGGAGAAAAGTTGAAGTAAGTCAGCAGGTAATGAACTCAGACTCAAGTATGTTGTTCTTTTACCATTCACCTTACATGGACTGCCTTAAGTGCAAGTTCAGAATTTTCAGTCTTAATGCTTAAATCCTAAAATCTACAACTGGTTATTTAAAAGCAAACAATGTTTATTTTTTAAGTGTGTTTTCGAAGTTTATTTCTTAGTACTTAAAGTAGAGATTCAATTGAACATATGCAATTATAGAATTCTCCAAAAATAACAGAAAATCTGGGGAGGTGAGAAACAAGATACAAACAAACAAACCCCAAACAAAACAAACAACAACGAAACACTTTATAGCTGTTTGAAAGCCTCTTCACCACATAACCACCAGATTTATATTCGTATGTAGATTTCAAATTAGGATTCATGTGACTGGGATTTTTATTTTTTTTTAATAAAGAAAATTTTTAAAATGCTGATGGAAAGCACCTTGCTTTCGTTTCAGAACAGGAACTCTGTCTAGATGCATGAAGTTCTGTATACAGTGAAAACAGCTTGCAAGTTTTCCCGACCTGTAGGACAGCATTTTTGCATGTAAAACTGAAATAAGTTACTTTTTTGCTACCAAGGCACCTGTGCCTGGCTCACTTGCATACTTGTTTATACAGAGGGTAGCTTTCAGCGTGAATAGAAACAGTAGGTAATGCTGTGAAGGAATTTTCTTATTTCATGCTGATCTGCTATGGCCTGAGTCTCTGATTCAATAGTAACACTTCTTTTGGCACTCTGGAGAAAACATGATATAGCTCTTTTTCACTTTGTGTTCTGGGGGCTTGGAGCTACTCACAAGCTTTCAGAAACAGCGTACGTCGTCTCAGCTGTGCCGTGTTTTAACCCGAGCTAGCAATACAACCATGATAGCTACTCACTCACCCCCCCACACCCTCTCCAATAGGGGAGAGAATCGAAAGGGAAAGGAGAAACTTGGATTGAGATAAACACAGTTTAATAAAAAAAATACTAATACACTAGTAGTAAATATATATAAAAAATAGAAATAAAAGATACTCAAGGCAATTCTTCACGAGCTCTGTCCACAACTGAGCAGCTGCTCCCAGAGAGACAAAAATAGAGGAAAAAGGCAGAAAAGCCCAGAGGCTTCTGCAAAATGGCAAAAGGCTGAGCTAAACATCCCAACCAAAACCTCCCCAGCTACCCCCAGAGAGAGAGAGAACAGAAGAGGAGAGCAAGAAAACGGAAGGCCCCACTCTTAAATCTGGAGCATGATGCTAATGGGATGGAATACTTTCAGTGATCAGTCTGGATGTCAGTCAAGCTCTGCCCCATCCGTGCGCCCCTTCCTCGATACCTCACACCTGTGGGCAGAGCACTCAGAACGTTCTTGATACTCAGACCAGAGCAATGAAAACCATTAGCTCTATGGTGGGGTATTATCTGCTTGTTCTCAAACTAAGTCCAAATAATGAGCATGCTAGCTATGAAAAAGAAAGGTTTGTAACTGTGCGAAGAAAATTAATCCATTTTCAGTCAAACCAGCACAATTGGTTACCTTTCTGAGCATGCCGCTGTATATATTTAGTGAACCTGTACAAAGCTCATTTATCTGGATGCAGTTTTGTAACAGTTGCTTTTAAAGCAGGCTATTAAATGTGGAGTTGATGCATGTTGCTTATGAGCATCAACACTGTCAGTTTGTTGAGGTCTTTAATCCATACGATTCTGACATCTTTCAGCATGTATGTATGTCATGCACAGGAACATATGCAGTGTCCTGTTTACTGAGCCTTAAGAGCCACAGGTAATGTCACATGGTTTCGAAATTAAGCTTCATAGGTTTATGATAGGATGATATAAGATTTTTCAGGAAGAATAAAATCATGTTAATCCTGACCTAGGATGTAGAAGTGTTCACTGTGATAGGATAAAGTGGTTTTGGTTTTGTGTTTGTTTTTTTCTATTTATAAGACAAACAGAAATCTAACAAGATCAGACCTCTTAGACTTTGTTTTTTATTAACAGTAGTCATATTATTCAAGGACCGAATAGCCTTTCTGAATGAAGGTAGTTCAGGTCTTTTTTACCATTTTCCAAGTTCTTCAGTTCGGTGTGAATCTTTTCTGGCTAATTATGCTGGCTAACAGCTGAAATTTTCTGTTAGAACATCATAAATCAGTTCTGCTGAAAATGGATCCTAACCACCTTATTTACATTTTGCACAAAATCCTAAGGTAGTAGGGATTTTTCAATAGTCCTAAAAAAATAAAATTGAGTTGAAAAATCAGTTAGTGATCCCTTTTGTCAAGAGAAACCACAATGAAAGATATTAATTCGTAATTTTAAGAGTACTTCTTAAATAGATGATTGTACTGTTAAGAGTGTTTTAGGTGTAGTCCTTGTGTGGCTGAAAGCAGAACCTGAACTTGTCAGAATTTCATTTTCTGATGGAGTTGCTACACAAATAGGCTGAATAACTGTTGTGGCAGTTGCACATCCCCCTGAGATCGGGAGCCTTCAATGGGGCAGTTGATGGCTCTTTAGCACCTTTTGTGCCCCACTGTGCCTGTGCACACGTAAGGTCCATGGCATCAACTGATATCCGATTCTGTATTTTATGTTATTGGAGTACTAAATAATACTTTTATAAACCTTGTTTCTAGATGGTTTATTTGCTACACTTTTCTAGCTAACATAAAGTCTGTTTTGAAACTTCTCCACCTAAAACTGACTTTGGGGTGTGTCCATGACCACTGTTTATAAAAATATGTAATTAATATCTTAAAAGGCTGAAGGAAATGAAACTTGGTAAAGCTTGTGTCTATTTTGTACCATGATGTTGTTGATAAGTGGCTGCAATGAAGCAAATTGCAAAAAAACATTTACTGTTAAAACAAAAAACCCAAACCACCATGTTCCATTTCTGCTGAAACATTACTGGCTCTGCTAGCTGTGTTGTCTGGGAAACTTTTTTTTTTAAACTTGGATTTTACAGATTCTTTTGAAAATCATTAGTACAGGCACAGTCAAATCTAGAAGATAGGTGAGGATAAGGTAACAAAATATGGCCATTTTTATGATAAAGCACAATGTTAATAAATTTGTTCTGAGATTGTTACTTCAGAATAAGCTAATGGTATGCTAAGATATTTTCTCTTATTTAAATATTACATACAGAAGTATGTTTAAGCAGTCAAGGCACTTTGTGTGTCCTAAGAAATTATTAAGAATTGTTCATTCCTATACTGCATCTGTATGTTTTGCTTTTCGTCAACAGAAGGATCTGTGTTGCCTAAAACACTCTTTACTATGCTGAAATATTTTTACTGATTTTAGGAAGCTAGTCTGAGATCCTGTTATATTCTAGGGATGTGTCTCTCATGACTTAGATGATTTAGGTCAGAGAGTGTTGTGGGGTTTTTGGTGTTTGTTGTTGTTGTTGGGGTTTTTTTTGTCTCAAATAATTTTGTATTTCGCCAAAGAACAGGTGTGTTTGAGAATGTAAGCTGTATATAGATATCATTCCTCCTCTATTCAGATCAGTTACCACCATTTTTTTTGTATGCCACAAAGTGATGGCAAATTTGAAATATATTTTTCTCAATCAGACTTCGGTAATTACAAGGCAGAGAATTTGTGCAGTTGTAGGAAATGTACTAGGAAATGACAGAGAAGCATTAAAAAGAATCTTTTCAATATTTGTGATTTGGACATCTGTGTAAGACTTCATGCCTTCCATTTTAATTATAACCTTGATAAGAATATGCAACATTGCATCTACTGATATTAGAAAGTTGGAGTTTTAGTATGAGAACAGAAGAATGCAGTAAGTTTCTATCTTTCCACATTAAGCTACAAATAGATTCTAGAGAAGCTACCAACTACAAAAGAAAGAAACATGGAATTACCCCAAAGCGTCATGGAAGTATTGTCTTAAACAATTAGTATGTTTATAAATATGTAAAGAGTGAGTGTCAGGAGAATGGAGCCAGGCTCTTCTCAGTGACAACCAATGATAACATAAGGGGCAGTGGGTGCAAACTGGAACACAGGAGGTTTCATTTAGATATGAGAAGAAACTTCTTCACAGTGAGGGTGCCAGAGCACTGGAACAGGCTGCCCAGGGAGGGTGTGGAGTCTCCTTCTTTGGAGACATTCAAAACCCACCTGAATGCCTTCCTGTGTAACCTCATCTAGGTGTTCCTGCTCCAGCAGGGGAATTGGACTGGATGATCTTTTGAGGTCCCTTCCAATCCGTAACATTCTGTGATTCTGTGTATCCTTCATGTTTAATGAAGTTATGGCTGACCTACTCCTACTTTTCTCTATCCAACCCCTGTTCATGTGTAGCTACTGGTATGTGTTCTGTCAGACAGCAGAAAGCCTAGTCCTGGCCCAGTTTCCTTAACTTCACCTAGCGATGACAGCTCAGCTTTTGCCCTAAGAAGGCAGCAAACATGAGAGCTTGTTTCACAGGGAGAAAGCAGTGCTCATCTCCAGGAGCCCAAGCCAGACCTAAAGTGCTGTAAAGGTGGGACAAAGATCCTGGAAACCGCCTTGATATTTACGGGGAAATTTGTGTTGTGAAGGGAGCATTTTTCATGAGTTGGTCATCTTGGTGATTTTGTTCTGATGTACATTTGTGTTGCAGTAACAGTTCATGAAACTCCCAACAGGCAGCTTCTTGGGTGCATTGAAACTTGAGCTACAGTTTTAACTTCCTACCCTGTTATGCTTGGACCAGCTAACAATCCAACTGTGGCTTTTTCTTTGGTGTTTTGTTGTTGTTGTTTTGTTTGTATGGGTTTTTTTTTCGTTTTGGTTTGGTTTGTGTGTGGCTTTGGTTTTTATGCTATTCATTCTAGTCCAATGTAGCTTCATCATTTGTGATATTCTAATGAAATAATTATCTTATTGAGGCCTCGAAGATGTGCATGTAGTATGCTGTGGGTGTTTGAAAAGGAAATGCTGCAGATAGAGTCTTTTGGTATAGGCATGCTCTCTAAAAAGGCAGTTTGCACCAAGTCTTCTGTTAAAACTTCAGTCTCTCTGCTTGCTGAGGCAAACAGGACAGCTTCACCTCTTTGTAGACCTGTTGGGGAGGATCACTTTCGTTCTTGAAATAGAAGAATCTTTGAACTCATTCTTGCCTGGAAACTGTAAAGTGGTTGGGATGTTGCATTCTATGAATGCTTGCATTCTTGAATTTAATAATTTCCCATTTTTGAAAAATGCAATTAATTTCTATCTGAACACATCAATGCCCTGTCTAGGATATTCTGGAGTAATTCTGCCTTTTCTAAAAGCTCTTGTTTTCCTAAAATGACTCTGAACTCTGGTCTCACCTTCAAACCTTTGGTCACTTAGAAATGAAGATCACTATAAGTATGCAACAATCATTTTATTAGTTAATACAAATCATAATTGGCTGGGACTACAAGGCTAAGCAGTAGTGCTCATCACCCAGTTGTAGGCACTCTATGGACGTCTGATGCCTAGGCTGGTGCTTTATTCCTTCAAGTTAAGTTCTTCACATGAACTTCAATACCCATCCTTTCTCCCATCCCATTCATAAGACCATCAATTTCAGTCCTTTTTCCCAACTCTTTTCCCTCTGTAGAACCAAGACCTGTATGGCATGCATGCTATTATTATGTACATTTTTCTGGGGTCCAAAAATTCTATGAAGTGTTTTCAGATCAGTTTTCCACACTCTAAATGTATACACAATACATCTCAAAATCTGTAATTACTGTCAAACTCCTAGCTGAGTATATATTTAATAATCCTTAATACCAGATGAAATATTTGGAAATTACTATTTCAGTTACTTTTTTCCTTTAGCTTGTCTACACGTTTCCTGTCAGAGCATATATTCAAGTGATTTGAAGGTAAACTTCACTCCTGCTAAAATTAGCAAGAGTTCTGTTTGCAGTTCTCAGATGGGTTAAGACTCTATCCTTAATCTTTTAAGTCATAAACTTGAGACTCTTGTTTTGAGTCATTTGGAACTGAAGGTAAACACATGGTCCAGAGGGACCTGGACAGATCAGAGAATTGGGCTGGAGAGAAAATCATCAAGTTCAACAAAGGGTCATGCAAAATCCTGCATCTGCTTTACACAGAGGAGCCTGTGGGTATTGGGGACAAAAAAAACCAGACTGTGAGCCAACAATGTGCCTTCATGGCAAAAGCGGCCAACAACATCCTACCCTGCAGAGCATTGTCAGTAGTTCAAAGATGGTGATACTTCCTCTATACTCAGCAGTGACTAGACCACATCTGGAGTGCTGGGTTCAGTTCTGGGTTCCCCAGTATGAGAAAGTTATGGACTTACTAGAATAAGTCCACTGCAGGCCCACTAGAATGATTAAGCACTGGAGCATCTGGTGTATGAGAGGCTGAGAGAGCTGGGTCTGTATAGCCTGGAGATGAGAAGGCTCAGGAAGATGTTATCAATTTGTTTAAATACCTGATAGGAAGGAATGCAGAAGACAGAGCCTCGTTCTTTTCAGTGGTGCCCAGTGGCAAGACCAGAGGGAATGGGCCCAAACTGAAACTCAGGAGAGTTCATCTGAACATCAGGAAACATTTTACTGTGGGAATGACCACACACAGGTTGCCCAGAAATGCTTTGTAGGCTTCTTCCTCGTGGATATTCAAAAGTCATCTGGACATGGCCCTGTGCAACCATCTCTATCCTACCCTGCTTGAGTAGGGGGTTTAGAAAGCATGATCTTCAGAGGCCTCCTCTAATCAGTGGCTCTGTGATTCTTCAACTTACTGTAGGACTAGCATTTCATATAAATATTAATATTCTTAACACTGCATTGTGCACTTTTAGAAAAAGAAGTATAAATAGAAAAAAGTTGTATTTCACATGTCTAATATTAAGAATTGCTTGTGTTCAAAACTCATTCTGAATTCAGTCCTGGTGTTTCATTCTGTGCTAAGCTGCCATAAAAATCCATGACCTTGCTGACTGCAACATAACAAATAATGTCTTTTTACTATCATTGTACTTTTGGTGTTAGATGATGAAATGCATTACCTATTATTTATCTTCCATTCCCCAGAACTTCCTGAATATATAACCTTTCAGACTGGAAGTTTATGTCCAACTTCTTTGGAAACGCTACGTAGAAAATAGCTCAGCTATTCAAGAAGCCGTTGACCTGAAGTGCAGGCAGTGTTACAAAGTGTAAAGAAAGTGGCCCCATTTGAGTATATGAGTTATCTGAATGAGATGCTTTTTAAGTGTGCCTTCTAGTTATGTCTGTTAGACTAGGAATGAATTCTTGTCATTTTTTGCCAAAATGCCAGGGCTGAAAGATTTCACTGAATGCATAGACCTTGTAGTGTTTCTTGTACTTGAAGGTGACTTTGGTTCAGTGACTGCTGCCTTCAGTTCTTATCTTCACAAATCTTTGACTCAGATGGACTTCACACCACATATTTTAGAGGATGGGATGGCTATTTCTCTCTCCTCTAAAGCTTCATGTTAAATGTATAAACATTTCATGTATTTAACCCCTTAGTGTTTAATCCATTGTATAATTTTAACTTTGAAATGAAGAGTTAGGCATATATTATATGCAATAAGGAGTATACTTTTAAGATTCTTAAAATAGGAAATTTGAAGTGCTTCTGAAGAGATAGTTTCACTGGAAAAGAAATAAGTTACATATTTACATCCACAATTATAATTTGATTTACTGACTTTGGAAACCTAAATATGTATGACTGCAGATCCAGTCAGTTCCCAGTTTAGGTAGAGGAGAAGGGAAGGCTGTTGTTTAAATAAAAAAAAAAAAATCCAAATTAAAAAAATAATTAAAAAATGTCCAAAAAAAAAAATTCTTTATGATTGTCCTCTTCAGATGCTCAAGCACAGTGTATGTATTCCTCTGGAAGTCATATTTCACTTTTTCTAAGTGTATTAGCCAGCACTTTCACCAAAAGGGATCAAATGTTCAGATCAATTTATTAAATTAAAATAATTTTATTTGGCATCTTTACTGATGGAATAAGGAAACATTTTAGAAGAGGCTAGTGATGAAGCTGAAGCCGAATCCATCTAGCAGTATGTATCCACTTCATAATGTCCAGCCCTGAATGTCAACTATATGACTTACTGTCCCCTTTTAAGTGAACAGAGTTTAGTTACTTTTTATAACTACTGCACAATTAATGTATAAGGCTGTGATCTCTGTCATTTTATTCTATGGACTGTTTCCTTTTACATAATACATTAGCAGTGAAAAGTAAATTTGAAACATGATATTCAGCTTGCAATATTTGACTGAGGAAAGAAAAAATTCAACAATTTAAATCCTTTGTCAAACTATTAATTTCCTTCAGGTCACACATACATAACTATACCAAAGCAGCACTTCCTCAAGTACTTCATTATTATGCAAATTATGATAAGCTCTTTCTGTGCAGCTTATTTCTATTGTTGTTATTTACATAGATTCTATAAGGATTCTAAGCATTTTAAAACAAGTTTAAAAGACACTTTTTAAATTCAAACATTTTATGTTACAATCTTAGATATGGCACATAAACATTAAGGATAAGCCCTACAGCAGTAAAATTAAATCCTGACATGTAGATGATAGGCTACATAGATTATTTCAGTAATTATTTTTTCTTCAGAAAACATATAAGTTACAACTTTCAAAAACACATTAAGGATTTTCATTCTATTAGGAGATGGATGTACTTAATATGCATTATGTGAGTGGCATAGCTAGCTAAATAGCTATGAGTGGAAGAAGTTGCAGGGATTTGTAAACATGGGGGATATGTAAGGAGTTAGAAATAAGATCAGACAGTACACTGGGAGAATGTGAGGAATTCCTCTCTGACAAACTCTTCTTTAAATCTGTCATTACAGTAGATAGATATGGTATTACAGAACTTCATTTGTAAAGGAAAGAGGCTGTCTTAACCAGGGTAAAAACAAAAACCCAACTGTGTCCTTGTGTTTGAAGTAAAAAAACCAAAACCACCAACCAAACGACAGCCAACAACAACCCCAAAAGCCCTCCCCCACCCCCCCATCACTCATGCTCATACCTTAGTTACAACCACACGCACCACCTTGTTTTTCATGTCATTTTCCTTCCAATGTCACTGAAACTTCTTATTAGTGACATATCTTCATATTCTTGATTAAACTCATTTATAACTGGTCTGGATGGCTGGTCATAAGTCCATTTACTTGGCACAGTAGTACTGCTGTTTGTATTTCTTGTCTCATTCTTGCACTTTTTACAGCACTGGTGAATCTGTTACAATATTACACAAAATATATTGCTAAGCAGTAAACACATTTTAAATAAATACCCCATCTTTTTAGAGAACATATCCCTAACTGGGACAGCAATCCAGCATTTATTCTGATTTTTTTTTTTTTTAATGTATATCACAGTGAAAATGAAATGTGAAAATACTGATTTTAACTACACCTTCATGAACAGACTATTCATTATTATTATTCTTAATAATAATAAATGTTAGTGATATGTAAGGTAAGGTGCTAATGTGGTTCTTGTTTTACAACTTATCTGGTTCTAACTTAAGTGGAATATGGTCAGATGTGGGCTATTATGATAGAGCAGAAAACTTATGGTACATTTTGGTTTAAAATAAGAGTAAGAACTATTCTAGTGAATTAGATTTTATCTACTGAATTCTAAGCCTTTACAGGTTGTGTCATATAATGTGAAGGGGTTTTGATAGATAAAGATTTGTTGCTGAATTAGTCAGGCTCAAAGGAATCTCAAGGCCACTTCGAGAAGCTGAGAACAGAATCTGCTGTGAGAAAGAGGGGCATCTCCTCATTAACGGGGCCCCAACATGGCGTGAATCATCGGACATATCATCAGTGAGACTCCAGTGCATGGACAGCCCATGATACTCATTTAGCGAATCCATTCTTTGAGCATGGACGCGTGATTAGAATATAGTTGCATATATAAGGAGGTTTGTTTCTGTAATAAATGGCTTTGCGTGATTCACATTGAATCAGAATGCTGAGTCCTTTATCGTTCCAACAATATAATACTCAAGAAATAAGCAGAAAGCATCTGACTGTATAACAGTGATTCCATTTAAAACTTCTGTAATTCCCAGTGCTATCTTTGAAGATGTATGTGCGCTGTTACTTTAGAAGAAATAGAGTGTGGGAGTGTGGGGACAGACATTTTTATTCACTCTTTATTCTTACGTAGCACAAACAAATATTTTGAAGAGTGGATGAGATGGATGTTTTGGGGAGAATCCCCAAGTGACCGCTGTAATAGTTTCTCCATAAACCAGACAAAACTGTCATACAGATGTCATTGGGATAGGGTGTTGCTCTGCCCTACTCTGGACTTGGAAGCACAGGAAAAGTCTGGCAGAAGTAAGAAGCAAGGGAACAGCTGAGAGGACTTTTAGAATCAGAAAAAGCAGGTCAGACCTCGAGGTTAACAGCTCCATACAGAAGCTCCCTAAAGGACTTAACCAGCCATGACATGCTCGATTTAAGCAGTGGCCTGTAAGGGCCAAAGGGCCTTTGAGTCATGTAGTCCCACTTTCATTAGTTTACGCTTCAATTTTGACATAATGTACATTTTCATGAGAGGAAACATTTGTCATTTAGTAAAAAAATTGACCTTTAAAAGTTATAAACTTCCTAACTTTATAAATTTCACTGTCAGTCTGTGTGGTGGGTTGACCCCCGCCAGCAGCTGAGCACACACAGAGCTACTCCCTCAGTTGCCCACTCTCCCATCCTCAGTGGGACTTGGAGGAGAATGTGAAGAAACAAAAGTGAAAAACCTCATGGGTCAAGATAGAGACAATTTATCAGGTGAAGGAGAAAGAGGAAAAAAAGAAACCAAACAAGACAACAAAAAAACAAGTGATGCAGAGGAAATCACTCATCATTTCCACCTGGTGGACCAATGCCCAGTCAGTCTCTGAGCAATGGTCACCTCGGAAGCAAAAAACCTCCTTTCTTCTTCTCCCACTCCAGCTTTTATTGCTGAATGTGACATTATATGGTATGGGACATCCCTTTGGTCAGTTGGGGTCAGCTATCCTGGCTGTGTCCCCTCTCAGTTTCTTGTCCACCCCATCCTACTCACTGAGGCAGCAGAGTGAGAAGAGAAAGGCCATTCAGCCACTGTTCGGCCAAAACACTGATGTGATATCAACACTGTTTTAACTACAAATCCAAAACACAACCCTACGGAGGCTGCATCCCAGCCAGACCCAAGCAGGATTTCCTACTGCTTGCTAGTTGTGCTCACAGTGACTCATTTTAGGAGAGAGTAGGTTGGCTCACTTTTTATATTCAGATGTGAAATGGCTTCTGGCAGGCTTCTGCTGCTATTGTATTTTAACAAGTTTGACTGTTAATGTCTCTCTCTGGCATGAGTTTACTGTCTCCTTAAATATGCATACCGTGTCTCCTACTGTGTGAACAATTCTGGTTTTGATGTGGCTTTGAGATAACAGTACTTACCAACTGGTTGGTAAGAAAACAAAACCCAAACCTTTGTCAGTCTTTTAATTTATGTCACTCATACTGAGTCTTATATAATAATAATGAAGTTCTTGGCTGTGCAGTGAGAGAGAGTAGAGAGAGAGAGCTGTTGCCACTGTGCCAGGTTCTGTGACAGTGAAGCAGCCACTTTAAACTGTACAAGCTGAGAAAGAGAAGACAAGGTGAAGGAAATCCTGACATTCAGTCAGGACTTTGCTACCTAGAAGATCTCTGTCTTTCTGGATTTAAAATAGCTACTGATTTAAAACCATATTGATTCCTCAAGAGCAAATTTTCTTCCTCTGAGCAAGTTAGTTTTTTTACCTATTACCTCTTAGTCCAATTTAGACTGTTTGTTAACTTTTAAGGGAATCTGCAACAGTTGTTTTGAGAAGGGACATTGGTCTTCTATGTTTTAGGTCTTCTATGAATTATAACATTTGAACTACACTTGCAAGTATGGACCTTATAAACGTAAGTAAAACATGTTGCACTGTTGAGGGTTAGGCACAAGTGTAGTACCATCTGTGTCTTCACAGACTGAGATGCTCATTTTCATCAAGTTATGGCATAGCTCAGGTTTATTTCCTTTCAAATGGTTTCATTTACATAAAGGATATTACCAAGTAGGATTAGAGATATTCATTATTAGCTGGTTTTTAGGTTTTGGTTCCATAAAAAATAATTGGTTAAAATAATTATAAAGTCTTTCCTGAAGCGGGGAACATAGTCACAACTAGGAAAGAGGATTTTAAAAATATCATAGGAAACATAAGAATTCACCCTGGGCTTAGACAATGTTGTACCCTAAAACTTGTTTTCCTTTTCTCTTACAAATTAATTTCAGTTTTTCAAGTTGCCAGGGTGCTGCACTTCTGGCCAGGTAAATGCCAGGCAGTAGCCCACGCCAGCTAATGGGTGGGAGTTGGCATAAAACCCTAGCATGACTGGTTGATTGGCTGGAACACGAGTAAGACGAAATATGAGAAGACACTCATGTGTGTCTAAGGGAGCTCATGAAATTAGGAGCTGGAGTCCAGAAACATGGAGGAAAAAGGCTGTATTTCAAACTGCTAATCATTTAGGCATTTTTTTTCCCCATTCTCTTTTGTTTCCAGGTAAAAGTAAAAAGATCAGCCAGCAACACAGAAAATAGCTTCACAGTTGTGAGCAAGCTCAGAAAGGAAAAAATCCTCACCAATATATGTATATGCACATATAAAAAATTTCTCTGTATGTCACAGCTTCCTTAGTTATATTTTTTTTTTTTCATGCCCATGCCCTCAAACAAGCACAGGCAGGCACAAGCAGGGGGTTATACCTCTCACACTTTAGTTAACAGAAAATAGAATGACTCTTTACTTTATCAGAGGTGCATATTCAGGATAATCTGCTTATTATTACTTTCCATCAGAAGATGCCACCCTTCTTTAGGTTTGTAGTATTTATTTTTGAAGTTATTACTTACACCAAAAGCTATGATAACTGTAGTGACGAAGATGGTGTATCCAAGAAGAAGGAACCAACCCCACCAGGTCTTATCTGATCTTATACAGTCTTTGCATTTGAAATCTAAAACAGAGAGAAAGAAAAATAAGGATTTGAAAAAGAATAAAAAATCGGTTTTCTGATAAGGTTTCATTTGAAGGATTCGTGAGGATTGATCAGGCAGAACACTTGTCTTTATTTTTAACACATTTTCTTTGACTGTTTTTTCAGGTTAAAAGGTTGAGCTTCTTGTATGAGAATTGCTGTTTTCTTTTTACCTCAGACATGAGATTTTTGAACCTGTTGTAAGCTACTTATGCAATGGAAAGTAAACAAAATTCTCAGTTTACTAGAAGTGAGATATCAGAAAAAAACCTTTTTTGTGGAGCACATGCTTAGTTAATGATGAAGAAGCCATTTGAAATGACAATTATCCTACTAAGTCTGACCAAAACAAAAAAGACCAACAAAAAAAATCCTATACCAAACATATGCTTATGGTGCGATAGTCAAAAGAATTTCCTTGGTTGTTGTGTTTGTTTTGAGACTCGGAAGAATTTCATTGAATGATTGTTAAACATAATGTGAAATCTAGAATGAGGGAGACACTTTGAGGCATTTAGCTAGAAAATCAGATTTGTCTGGGAAGTCCACATAGAGAAAACTTGGCTCATCTGAAATAGTGTATTTCTGTCACTGAGATCACATCCCCAGAATGGAAGTTGGATTCATAATTAGAGGATAGGGGAAGAGTTAGAAAATGAAAATATTTTACAAACAAAGGAAGAAACTTCCACTTACCCCTACTTTCAAGTAAGCTATTTCTAAAACAATTCACACTGCTGTGTGAATTTACTGTTCATTTTTCAGTAGCTGGAAGAGAAAGCACAAACTACATATTTCAAAAGAGCCCATTGGCTTATAAAGACTGAAGAAAATTATTAAAATGATAATGAGATCATATCACTGTTTTGTTTTTTGTGGGTTTTCTTTGGTTGGTGGGGGGAGGGGTTGTATGTAATAAAGACTCAGCAAATGTTTGTGGAGGCAACTAAGAAAACATATTTAAAATAAATATTTATGTCATATTAATGGATTATATATATTTTATTATACAAAATATTTAGTATTCTATAAAATAGAGTCACTGTTCTACTGCACAGTGAACTGGTTTAGATCCAAAGAAAAGTCTGTACTTGAGAAGTGTCTGTGTCCAGCTGTATGAATAGTTCAAACAAGAGGTGTGCACTCCCTCCCCTACTCATACAACTGTAGTCTGCTTTTTCCCACCCTTCTTCCAGCAGAGGCGAGTGGTGGGAAAGAAGACAGTAAGGTAAGGCTGAAGGAAAGCTGAGTTCACTCTGCACATATCAAGTCTGTTTCTGTCACTCCCGAATGCTCCTTACCATGCACTGTCAGCTTGGTGCCATTTCCACGTTTGCCCTGGATTTTCTGTGTTAGCATCACATCGCAGAAATAGGAGTTACTGGCATTCTGGTCAACGTTGCTCAGTTTTAAGATGGAGAATCCCTTGAGGGTGTTCTTTGTAATGTGTACCTGTGGCCTGCCCATGCCATGGCTCGCCTGGAGGCTCTTCTGGTTGTGGCAGTTGGGACCCTTCCTCCAGTACACAACTGGTTCCTCGTTCTCCTCACCAGGGTACTCAAATACACATAGCATCCACACTGTGGAGTTGAGGAGCACGCTGGTATCCTCAGGGTATTGCATGACTGAAAGCTCTGGCCCGCTACTGGCTGTAAGGTGAAAATAAAAGACATGCAAAGAAAGAGAGGTATGTGCTCTTGGGCAGGGTTCTTGGCCAGCTGAATCATAGAATCGTAGAACAGTTTGAGTTGGAACAGACCTTCAAAGGTCATCTAGTCCAACTCCCCCTGCAATGAGCAGGGACATCTTCAACTAGATCAGGTTGCTCAGAGCCCTGTCCAGCCTGGCCTGGAATGTCTGCAGGGATGGGGCATCTACCACCTCCCTGGGCAACTTGTGCCAGTGTTTCACCAACATAGTTGTAAAAAATTTCTCCTCATGTCTAGCCAGAATCTCCCCTCATTTAGTTTAAAAACCATTACCCCTATGTGGACATAGCCCGTATCTAGATGTATAGAAAGCCGCAGCTACAGGTAAGTGTAGCAAAAGGTACACTTAAGTGAGGCAAAAACCAGTTTTGCAACAGTCTTCTGAGAAACAAACCATGCAGTCAGTATTCAAAACAGAGTTAGAAAGACAGTCATTAACTTTGCCTAAAAAGCGTGTACCAAATAAATTACATGTAGGGTATAAGAAATGCAAGCCCAGGAGATGACAAAGTAGGAGTTGCAAACAGAGCAGAAGACTAGATTAAATTTGTATACAGTTCCTATTATTCTTAAACCTTTAGGATGGTTTCATAAAAAAGCTTTGCTCTGGAAAATTTCAGACACTATTTTCAACTTGGAAAAAGTTCTAGAAAAAATACACATACTTTTACAAACTTAAAATTTTGTTCTGCAAGTGTCTGCACTTCTTCTAAAAATATGTTTCCTATGTATACAATAGTTTCTGGCTCAAATTTGGCTGTGTTTGTAATGGTTTATTAGCTATATCATTTACACAATTAACGATGACTTGATAGTCATTTGGCATAGTGAAGTTTATGTGAAAATGAAGGATGATATTAACACTCATTTTGACAACAGTTTACTGAAAAAGCTCTGAAAATACCTTCATTTTGACCAAGATGCAAAACTGAAATGCTCTTCACAATTTCTGTGTATGTGCACATAGTATTTTTAAAGGAGTTATACCAGGAGATACATATTGTCAATAGCACAGATATCAATATTAAATTAATGAAAAAATATGAAAAACCTGTTTCCATGCTGTGAATTTGGAGATCTGGGGGAAAATGGAAGTTATGATTGTCCTAGAGATCATTATCACAAAACAAGACAGGATTATGTTAAAATGGGATTAGACAAAAAGAAACTAAAGATCATTATTACCATAATCAAAAGTAATGTAAATACTCCATTGATTTTATCCTATTATTTCATTACATCATTAATTAAATATTTGCATGCCCCTTGTTATAGGCAAGAATACTGGAAAACAAGGTAACACAAGTACAGCTAAACAGAGTAAATATTAAAAATGAAATAAAAACAACTGTAATGAATACACTAGGAAAAAAAATCTATGCTTATTAAACTAAATATAAGTACTATCCAAGTTTACTCAGATTCACTGCTTGGAATATTTCTGATGCAATCTCAAAACTATCATCAATTTCCATATTTTTTTATCTTGAAAGTTCCTAATATAACATTCCAGAGCCTTTGGGTATTTTTTATTACTATTTTTCAAGTAAAATCTTGTATGGTTACTATGTGCACATATACTAACTGTATACACTTAATGCAGAAGGATGATGAATTGGTAAATGATGGGTATTTTGAGATAAAATTCTTGCAAATCTATAGTTAACAATGAACAAAATGACTGAGAGCATGCCTGAAGTAAATCTATTACTGTGCTCTGAACAGCTAAAAGGTAAAGCAAAACAAAATGTAACACGACAAGCAAACAAAAACAAAACAACAAGAGCAACAACACACAACCAGAAACTTAATATGTTGTCCAGTTGATCTATATATAAAAAATATCAGCATAGATTCCTAACATTACATGCAAAAATGTACCCATATTTTTCTCCTTTTTCAGTCAGATGTAATTTTAATTTCTGTCTAGTCTCTTAAGTACTTTTATACTTTTTTTTTTTCCCCTCATTTTTCTTCCATAAAACAGTAGCTTCTAGACTTTACAAAGTACAACTGAGCAACTGACACCTTCTTCCTTGATTAAAAATTATCACTGCCTTCCTTGATCACTTACGGTTTAGAGAATTATGGAGTAAAATACATTAAAAAAATAATAAAAATTTTTAAAATCCCGTACTTACCTGCAGAGTGAACAAAGCATGATATCATAACTGATATACCAAGCCACATTGTTTTACTGAGGTTGCTAATGCAGAGTTTCTAAAATCTCAGCCAAAATTAGTGATACCAAAGCTTTCAGAAAGCAGTTGAAAAGTAAATTGAAGCTCTCCTAAAAACATGTTTTTAACCTTGTTTCTAAGGGGAGGTTCTTGTGGTTTCGTTCACTGTTACTATTTCCCTTTCTACCATCACACATCCTGGACATTGCAACAAAGTAGCTTCTAATATCATAGTTTCAAATTTAACCCGACTGGGACTGTTTTTCCATTCTGAGCATTTTCTTCAGGTGACTGGGAGGAGGATCTGTTTTATATGGCAAATCTACTCAAAGTTGCCTAAGAAAGAAAAAGCAAAAAAAAGAAGCAAAAAAAAAAAAGCTTGGGAGCAGTGGTTAAAATGTATAGAGGAAAGTTTGTAATGACACTCAACTCTGATGCTCTTGCTCAATGTTCTGTTTGTGCCTTAAAAACCACATGAATGAAAATTACTTTACTTTGTCTAATATTAGCCCAACTAGACAAATCAAATGTACCTCAGGAATGGTTCACAATATACATTATTTATTTTTGTTGAAATGATACTGAATGCCCAGTTATTGTCCTGCAGTCCAGGATGCATTAACATTAGCTGCCAAAAACTATAACATGGTGAAGAGGGGAATGTAGTTACCCTTGTAATATATACCTTCTAAGTTTATAGAAGGCCATTAGTTTAGATCACTTCCTTGAAGCAACTTGTATAGACTATTAAATTTTATCCAGCAAAGTTACCCCTGGGCTTAACTAAAACGTGTTTTCATCCAGCTACCATGCCTACAGATTTGAATGTCTGGGTTTGACTAAGAGAAAGCTTCCATGGAAATATCCAGTTTTGACCTGAAGGCTTTGAGAATCTACCAACTGAACAGTTGGTTGCTGTGATAACTAATTACTGTCACGGTGAATGGCTGAGTCTTAATTGTTTTTCTCAGCTCTGTATTCAGCTTCTCATCACTGAAAAAGCTTTAGACCTCATCTACAGTCCTTAAAACAAAAAGGTGCTGAAGGTGATACTTTCACATTATATAGGATAATCTACTGATATTATTTTTCAAAAACACACAAAATGTGTGCAGGTTTCCTGCTGTAAGA
Organism: Streptopelia decaocto; assembly: GCF_964273445.1. Lineage (NCBI taxonomy): Eukaryota > Metazoa > Chordata > Aves > Columbiformes > Columbidae > Streptopelia > Streptopelia decaocto. The sequence goes on along the minus strand of NC_138663.1, from coordinate 99,477,160 downwards.
CAGCCCTATCCTGGAATAAGGCATCTGATTCTGTTTCTTGTGACTGGTATGCTTTAAAGCTGGATTCCTTAGAATCCCTTTTTTTCAGGGTTAAACTCAAGTTCCTAGTCTTCACCCCTCTGTCTTGTTAACAGATCCAAGGATACTCCTCCACAGAGTCCTACTGGGAGGTCACTGTCAGTTGATTTTCTATTTCAAATGCTATTTTTAGAGTCACTGCTTTCTAAAGGGGTACAGGTATACTAAGTGTTTCTTAAATAGCATTAAGGCTACAAACAACCTTCTGACTTTCCAGCAGGTGCTATTTAATGACATGCTCTCAGTGATAGCTTGCAGAGATATTTCTCAAACTGATCTTAAATCAGTCATTATATACTCTGATTTTAATTATTTTCACTTATCTCTTAAAGAATTATATTCTCTTAATTCACATTCATTCAAATGTACACCTGAAGGGGGGAAAGAAAAAAAAAAAGTTACCTCATTTTGTTATCAGCAAATAAGCAGATGTATTTAATTAATTTTACCAACATCTGAATATAAGAACATCTAATTGGTTATGATACTTATTGATTACATCTGATACTGTGTTGATGAGAGAAACAAAAAAGTGCAAAACTCTTAAAATTTTCTGTTTCTAGATCGTATCTCCTCAGATAACATTTTTACGTGTAACACTTTGAACAAAAGTGCTCAAAGCCCTTTAAGATACTGACTTGAATAAGAAATAACTGATTCAGATGAAACTGATCAAAGACAAACAGAAGTAATTTAATGCAGCTGGTCTGGGATTCACATGTTCATTTAAGTAGCTATTCAGTATCAGAACAAACAGGGTAGGTATTTTGTTGTTTTTCTGGGTTTGTTTTCTTCTTGTTGTGTTGTTGTTTGCCTTTTTTTTTTCTTTCTTTTTTTCCCTGAAAGTTAATTTAATTAATCAGATAGAGTTATTCCATATTCTAACTTAGTGTTTGATCCAATGAATTTAGCTCAGCTAAAGGTTAACCTGGTTTTAATAATATGTAATTACAATAGTGCTGATCTATACGCTTAAGTAGAATTTCAGGCTGTAAATAAGCATTTATTTATTGGTTGAGTATTGAGCAAACAGAAAGTCTTGCCTACAATGGTAACTAACTAAGCCATTGAAAAATGCTATTTTAACTGCCTTGAAGTTTATGCATTAATGTTATACAAGGTGAAAACTATATATTATTTTTCTAAAACACCAGAAAAAAAATGCTAATGAGTTGAAATCCTGTGAGGACTTGGATTTTCAGTTAACAACAAGATTCATATTCATACTTAATGATAAGCATGTGCTTAAGTCTTTGCCTATTCATTAAAGATGTTTAAGAAAAAACTATGTCCTATAGGAGCGACGTGCATGTGACATTAGTGCTTTCATGAAGGGAAATAAGATGACTTTTGTACTTAGCTGTGCAAGTGAAACTTGTGACCAAGAAAACATGAAAAAAGATTTGAAATAGTAGTTTAAATAAGATTAAATCTAAAAATGCCCTTATATGGCATAGAATAGGCCATTAAAATGCCATTGCATAAAAAGTGCTTTTACTCTCTAGTAATGGAGAGACATTAATCTGTAAATTTTTTCTACTTTTCCTGTGCATGAAAAGACTGACAAAGAAAAATTGTATGGTTTGAAACTTAAGACAAGTTGAGAACAGGACAGTGACCCTTTAACTCTTAAGAAGAAGGGCATAACTTTGAAAGATCTAAGGATTAAGGGATCAACATGTCAATCTACTTCAGAACCATCTCATGGTGATGAAAATAAGAATCAGCTCATGAAAATATTAGAGAGATACCAACATATAAGCATAACCATGTTTGATTTTTCTGTTGCTCCTGTATGGTTTCTCATTACCAGCTTCAACTATAATTTCACAGAGTTTAGAAACTTGAGTCTGATTACCTGAAAAGTATCTCTTCAATTTCCTGCTGACATGAGCATTAGATATAGCATTATAACAGTGAGAAACCCAATTAAAACCACCTTGATTCCAGATAATTATTATCCTTCCACATGACTGGGAAAAAAGATGGATGGATTTAATGAATAGGCTGTAGCTCCTTGATTAGCAGCATTGTTTACCACTATGCTAAGACTTATGTGAGTAGTTGAAGTCAAGAGTGTAACTGAATGGCTGCCTCACTGATCTATGCTTTCAGTCTGGAGGAGTGGCATAGTTAAGTAGTGTCTAAATAAAAAAAAAAAAAAAACAAAACAAACCACATTATTACACAATCTGTTTTGAAAAGGTAAAATTGTATCAGATGAGAAGATGAATTCTGTACCGTTTTCCAACGGAAACAATGAAAAAGGATAACAAGACATGAGGGAAGAACCAAACAATCTCAGACAGTAATATCTCTTCGTCAGTCTTTATTTTGAGGTATTTGGCCATGAGAAGCAATTAAGCATTTTATGAGGTTTGTGAAATGGGAGGTGAATGTGTCTGTGTGAAAGAAAACAGTGCCTTATAGTTTAGCAGCTACCCCAAAATATCTACTTTACAACACAGAACAGCTTAAAGTAGGTATCTCCTTAGGATATCTGAAACAAATAGAATAACTTGCATTCAGTTTATTGTTTAGATTTATTAATCATAACTTTGGAGTCTAATGAAGCAGATAAACACTATAAAAGCTTCCTAATGGTAAAGGACAGCAGACCTTGCAATAGCTCCTCTGGGAAGGCTGCACACCTTTCAGGAAGATGAGACAAGCATGTGTAAAGAATGACATGGATGTAGTGGATTCTGCATGGGACAGTGATGGAGGACAAGATTTGTTGCTGACTAGTACATATGACCACAGAATTTCTTTGTTTACTAATCAGATGTACAAGGTGTGAGGATTTCCACCACAGCGCAGTCTGAGACAACCTACTGGACCTTTGAAGCTGCTTTATTCCTAGTGATGGCTCCTGAAGACTTCAGAGAAAACCTGCAGGTTCCCCAGTTAATGCAGAGTATGTGAACTCCTGCTGGGCATCTCTGTAACAGCACATTGTTTAGGCTAGCAGAAAGTTAAAGGCACTGCAGGATCCAGAACATAACAAGAGTGAAAATTAAATTCAGAAGGGAAAAGCAAATACTTTAATGATACCCTGCATTCACAAATAGGAGAGAAACTGGATGAAATCACAGGTGAAATATGGAAAGAGTATGTAGCCTTCTTACTTATAAGCTTAGTTTAATTATTTAGCGGTTCTTGTTTCTTATGGTCAAAAGAGAAAATTCCATCAACACTAGAACATTTACCATGCGTATACATTTCTTTAGTAACCATTATGAATTAAAAGTGACATTAATAATTTGAAATCCGGAGACCAAATTTATGCATGGTTCCTTTCAGTAAGCAGATATGCACAGAGATGCCAACAGTGCATGTCAGTAGTAGGTCTACAGCTTGCAAATTGGATATAGAGCAAATTGTTTATGAAATCAGTTCATTTCAGACCTCAGGATTGTTGTGTTTTGCTAATAAATAAAAAACTACTGTTTAAACAATTTCACTGGAGGAAAAAAATTTTATTGGATTTAAAAAAATAAATGTTACGCAGTTATGAAAACTGTTAGTTAGTGAAAATTTCTGGGTGGTATCTTGGCTTCTGGTTTAATCAGAATACTTGGAGATGAGGAACCTGAGACTTCCCACACAGAGCAATCTGGAACCTGATAGCAGTTCATTGCTCTCTGTAGACATGTCTATACACAAAGCTGTTTTTTCCTCTGTGATGAAGCATGCTTCCATGTTCTGGAGGCTTATTCCCTATTCTCTGAGTAGGACTGGAATAAGGTGGAGACTAAAACACCTGCATTTTTCTATCTCCATGTGTAAGAAGTGTTTGAGCTGCCACCATACTCAATAGAAATGCTGTCAGTATATGCAGTGAGGACTTTGAAACATTTCAACTGACCAGATGATATCAGTCTACAGTATGCTGACATATTCTTCCTGGAAATTCTTTTCGTGAATCCAGTGCAGAGAGATTCAAAACCATAGTTAAATTTTTAACAAACAACCCAAGGAGGATAGTGACATTTAACTGTAGAAGGCTGCATGAATAAAATTTCTGCCAAAACCAACCTAGTGGTTCAACATTCTGATACTGGAGCTACCCAGAAGTGATAATTCCATAGTTTCACTAATAGTATATGATCCTCTGACATGTCGTGTATAGACTGACATCAATCTTTCACACATGCTTGGAGGATTCTTAATGTACATGGCCAGCTCTGAACTGTCTCAAAATGTAATAAACGTATTTTTCCATGATGTTGTGCAGCACTAGTTTAAGAAATGGAAAACTGCAGTCCTTTCTCAGCTTATCAAGGTGAAATTTTGCATTTCACAAGGCCCCAGAGTGCAGTACAAATCAAGCTATTAGGGAGTCAAAATACCCTTCCTTTGACTTTCTTTTTTCACCCACAGGCCCTTTACTCTCTTCTGCATTGACCATGAAGACCACAGTGAAGGTGACCCTCTGACTTGGAAATATTATTTGCCCTGCTAAGCTTAGGATGTTTTGCTGCAGTGCTTTTCACTGTCTATTGCTATACCTTAAAAGGGAAGCAGTCCATCAAACAGGCGGAAGCCAAACTATTTTGGTCTTTATAGATCAATATCAAACCTTTAAAATGCACCCAGAGATCTGAAGACACCTAGTGAAAAGCACAAAATTATAATTTTGTATATTCCCACAGATTTTTATGTTGGTTTTGGTTTCTAAGCTGGCTTGGGGTGCAACTACATTTAGGGTTCCCTGCAGTAAGATAATCTCAATATTGTAAATACAAGAGTCCCAGTAAACCAATGACAGTATATTTTTAGATAGGAGTTATCATATTCACACAGAAAATAAAAGAGAAAAAGAAGAAAAACACCTTCTTGCACACCTTGCTTATACAATGCTGATGTAACTGTGACATAAACTGGAGTTACAGTGGGCTGGAAATATCCCTGCTTGACTGTAAAAAAACTGGCAACCATGCACTCCCAGAGAAATCTTCACCCTGCATTTTGTTTTGAATAATTTACCCTACCAGTGATATTACAAATTTATCTGGACTGAGCTTCAGCTGCCCAGCTGTTACCTTTTCATTGCTTAAGAGTGTGATAGCCACTGTAAGAATCTCAGTCTCCTGAATTCTTCCACCACAGTGAAAACTCTGGAGTAGATGTTCCTACATGTCACAGTCCTGATGGCCAGAAAAAAGATGAAGCCAGGTATAAGACAATTCTTACATGAGATACAAAATAATTTTTTGTCAGAACTACCCCTTGAAACCTTCAACAGCAAAGGTGAAACCTCTTCAAGAGTAGCTCTGTTCACTGCTAAGTCAACAGGTCTTTATGCTTTCTAATATGAAAAGTAAATGACATACTTGCCAAACCTAATTTTAATGTTCTTCATCTGTTGACTGGAAAAGTAAAAAAAAAAAAAAGATAAGGTCTTTCTACACCATGTACCAGTTTCAACTTGACACTATTCACATTCTTTGGAACTGTTCCTTTGACAGAATCTGATAACTTTCCCCTTTTAAGAAAATATTAACTTCATCACCTAGCACTGAATAATTTTTTTTTTTTTTTCCCCAGTTACCTTCACAAAACACTTGAGCTGCAAGGATATGTCTGTGAAATATTACTCTGTTCCTTGAAGCACAGGTAGTTTCTCTAGTGCTTATGTCAGCACTGATGGACTAGTATTGAACATGACAATCACTCCAACTTATAAAGCACTGTGTTAATGCCCTTCAAATCCAACTCACATTATCCCAATATTTAAACATCTTCAACTTAAGTACTAAGCCATGGACTTTTATCTCTACAGAAACCATATTTCATGCATGGAAATAGAAAACTCAAAGAGGGGAGGCAGAGGAAGGAAATGTCAAAGGGAGTATGAAAAAGCGGAAGAGAGAATCCTAAATATAAATGTAAAAACTCTACCTTATTTACATATCTTTAGATTAGTGATCCCCCAATGTACAGAACCCAGACAGAATGTTTTCTGTAAGACTCTTTGATGTTCTTCACAGCTGCACAAATGATATTATCTGATGAGGATTGGTTTACTGTGTGAGATTGAAGGCTCCAATTCCTAACAACTATTTTTCAATCAGTAATGAAAAACTAATCATGAAGGTAATATTATTTTGATGTTGTGTTGTGATTTATCTGTAAACCAGTAATCTAGATTGTTCAAAATGATCTGTTTGATGGAGTTCCCAAAATGTAATTCTAATATTTGAATAAATATCTACATTTATTTTTTTGCTTGAGGCTCCTTGTAATTCATCAAGGTTTTTTTTTCTCCTTTCAGGGCTGTTGATCTGATGAAGAAAATATGCTTTGTGTGTTATAAGGAAATGAAGAAGAAAAATGACTGGCTTTTGAGAAGCTGAAGCTCCAGATTCTACTGTTAAAAAAATGTTAAATTCATTTTTAAAAATTGCTTTAATGACTGTCCTCAATGCACTGTATTTCCCTTAGCGTAAAGCTTCAGATGCTCTCCAAATATCTGGAAAGTGGATCTCACGGTAGTAATTTTTTGCTAATTCCCTTGAGACTGATCCATAAATTAAGTTAAAAACAAAACAAACACACAAACCAACAACAACAAACCAAACATGAAAGAACTCCACCTTGATTGATGGAGAAAAATTTAGGCCAGGTAGAACTGTGTTATATTGGCAGGGTGATATACAGAAGCCAATATTGTCACAGCCAGTCTTTTTCTTTTCCTTTAATAAATTTATCTAGAATTTCTGGTTGTGACAACCTTCCACCTTTGTCCAGCCTTAAATGACTTTATAAGAGTAAGTACCTAAAAACTAGTATAGCTTATTTGTTCTCAGCCAGTGAAGATCACAGGTGTTAATAATGAAGGAACTAAATTACTGTTTTCTATCCCCATGGAGAAGCCAGAGCAATCGGGGAAACAGATGAGCTAGCAAGTGCGGTAATCGAGATTCTTATACACATACGAGATTAAACTGAAAAATAGTTGGTTCTTGCATTAATCAGCAAATGTTTTCTACATTACACCGTCAAACTGAAACACTGAAAATGCTGTGTGTGTTAAACCACCAATAGTAACTACAGAGATAAAACTTCCTCTTTTTATTTTGCTGTCTTGTTTTTTTGTGTGTGTTTGTTTGTTTTTTTTGTTTTGTTTTGGGTTTTTTTTTTAATAAAGGCTAGAAAAATGAATGCTTTCTACTGCTAGCCTAGTGGGTTTTTTTTCCCTTTAATTTCAAAGGAAGAATTAAAAAAGATAAATACATGAAGCATAGTCCAAAGAGCATAGTCCATTTGAAATGATACCATGGGGAAACATTTTTACTGGTCCATGTAATCTTTTCTTTTAATATAATATTTAATCCAATCCTTTTGCAAACACAAAATATCCGGAGAGCTGTCAGATTTATTGCGTTTTTGTGAAGTGTTGTCTTTTTAAAAATATTTTTTTCTTTTTTTAGTTGTGGCAAAAGATTTCTTTCCTTCATCCCAATTTCTTTTCAGTCTCTGGAAGTTTCATACATAAATAGTTTTCAATCTGACTAAATGTATAATATGCAATTAGCTTCAGTACCATAAATACTGTGCAGTTACCTAAAGTGTAATAAAGGCAAAGTTTAAGAACATGAGTCCAGGAGAGAGCTTATAAAATTCCTACTGAGCTTACGTAGGTCCTGAATGACTGCTGAAAGCCAAGAGCCTTGGCTTGACTACTGTGTTTCTAACACTACACGGTCTTCCCAAATTAAGTCTCTTTCTCCATAAGTGAATCCCCTGGAGGTCCTCATGCAACCTGAGAGCAATGTAGACTGATGTTACTGAGTTCAGCAGAAGCACCCATCACAATTTTCATTCAGTTGCACAGCCGGTGAAAGGGGAGGTTCTGCAAGCCACATGTTGTAACAGGCAGATGCTGGAAGGTCTGTGTTGGAGCAGAGTGGGGCTCTGGGTTTCAGTCTGAAAGTGCTTTATTGTAACTGAAGATCTGGCCATACACAACTTGCTGTTCTGGCTAGCTGAAGCTAGATTTGGAACCACATTTTCGCACACACACACACACACATATATAACACTTAAAGCAGTTCAGAACAAAGTCATTTTCCATTTCCATAAAACTCATAGTGTTATTAACCATTCTGAACAGTATTCATTGTTTGAAGTAAGGCCATCTTTACAATGCCTGAAGGTGTCTACTCCACTGTATTATCAGACTGTATTATGTGTTTACGGCAATGGAACTAATCAAAAAGCAAACCATCCCATTTCTTTCCATTCTCTAATGTTTCCATCCACCAGAAGACTGGAGGTCCAGTTCTCTGTTATGTGATATAGGTTTGCTGGAGAGAAGGTAAGCAGTTTCAGAGTCAGATTTGATACAACTTCTGACCCTTTGATGCTGGCCACACGATAGTCCTAAAGGGGTGAACCGGAAGGGAAAAAGTAGTACTTTGGTTTTACATGTCTGTTGTTGAGATCTCTCTGTTCTAGCAGAAAATCACCAATTAATGGCATCACGGTTTCTCTTTGTGCTTAAGAAGCTAAGTCACAGATTCTTCAGATGTTTGCAAATCTAGGAGGTTTGGGCATTATTGAAATTCTCTTCAAGAGCATCTAATAATGGAAGGCAGCTGACCAGTTCAATGGCAAGTAAGGTAATAATGTGAGGAAGTTGGGACAGATAAGTGTAAACGATCTTTCACTTCTCTTTCCCTCCTGTTTTTCCCCTTTTTCAATTCTATTTTGTACTTTGGATAGGATCATCATGTCCTGTTTGAGCACTTGAATGGGGGGAGAACAATGGTATTGCACATAGTTCTCTTATTCTGGTCTCTTATCAGATTAGCTTTTTAATTGTGCAGATTTTTTAAAATATAAACAAACCTGGTATTAAAGCCATGTAATTTCAATCTACATTTTTAGGCATAACACATTACGTATCCAGTTCTGTCACCTATACCGTATTTAGATTATGATAAACACACTTCATTGCTTAATTTGCTTTTATTTATTGAACTATTATATTGAACTAGATCTACAGGCTTATACTTATTAACACATCTAATTTTATTCTTGTTGTTTTAATGAGGTTTATATTGTAGAAATGTGGATAATTATCTGTGGAAGATATATAGGGACATTTCATCATAAACACGTAACTAAGGAACAAATTGGTACATAACCTTTAATAAACCATTTAAAGTTTTGTGTCTTGATTTACCTTTTGTAAAATGGGAGGAATAATCATTTTATTTTCTATTTTCATTCTGTAGAATTCTAGGATTTTCAGACCAGCAACTGCATCCTATTATTTGCTTATATAATGTAAGGGAGAAAATTTTTTAATCTCTCTTGATGTGTTCTCTTTTTATTGTTATGATGTCATCTGAAGATCATGCGTAGCCTCTACTGGAACAAAGTCATATGCATAGTCTGGGGAAAACAAACATTTTCCAAAAGGCTGCACTCTAATAGACCTGACACTGTCATTAAGTTTATTACCTACTTAAAACTGACAGGGTTGGGTTTGTTTGTTTGTTTGTTTGTTTGTTTCTCCACGGAATGGGAAGAGACTGTTCAATTAGCATGTAAAGACTGTGAAGTTTAAACCTGTTAACAATACAGTTAAATTGTAGTATTTAAGCTCCCAGAAGAACACCTCTGAGTGGTGCAGGAACTGTATTTAAGAAATGTCCAATTACTTAGAGTAGTAAAGAGGAAACAGTAAAACAATAGATATCCATGGTGCAAGACAGAGTATTGAAGGTAAGGGAAAAGGTCAGTACTTCTGGGAAGTTACTTGTAACAGGAGTGACAGGAAATTCTTAAAAGTCTTCATTTGTTAGTTGTGAATCCATAGTGCATTGTGATAAATGAAGCAGAGTTTCATTTTTGTCTTTGAAACTTCAATTAAATATTCTTCTCCCATGATAAATATTTTAGGAACTTTAGCCAGTCAGGTTAGGAGCCAAGCTTTCTGCAGCAGGTATAGTAACAGAATGCGTTTTTCATTCCAGTTCTGCCTCCATTTGCTGAACTGTAAGTATTGTATAAAAGGCAGCAATTGGCCATCATGGTGCATCAGTAATGTCACCCTCAGGTGACATCCCTAAAGGGTGGCAGATGGTATCTAAACCAGCTGTCAGATCCTAATAAGTAGAGGTCAGAACAGCATCTGTCTCCATTAGTGCTCACATGCTGACATGCAACAACACTCATTTAAGTTTTGTTGTTCCTGTCAGTTCAGTATGGAAGGGTCTTCTAATCAAAATGTTAGATAAATTGCAAGTAAGTGGCTCAACTATCTTCTTGTGTGGTTTATGCATTTTAAAGTTGAACAGCAGATACTGATCATGTTTGTTTGCTTTAAGTGTATGCCCCAAAATCTTCATCACCAGATTGGTTAAGACTCCAGCTGGTCTCAAGATAAGACTTTTGAGTTCTAGTCAAGTAATAGTGCAAGCCTCAGAATTATTTGACGGGAGATATGTTGTCACCAAGGTGCTACAATTTTCATGTAAATAATTAGTTCAGAGGCATAGTAAATCCAGGTACACTTAGTAACTTCTAAATGTTAAATATGACTCTCATAGTTCCTGCTTCATGATTCTGTTTGTCCCTTAATTTTGAAAGGCATTTATTCCCTGAGATTCTTTAATTTTAGAGATGCATGTATACTGCAAAAGTGGAAGCTTAATTAAAGTGTGAAAAAAATATTTCTGTGTAATAAATTCCTACTCTATTTTTCTTGTGTGATTTTGCCTTTCCAAAGTCTGTTTGTCTGTGGAGGTAAAGGTAATAGGAGAGGGAGAAAAAGAGGGAGAAGAATAGGGAGAGAGACAGACAACAGAGCCGGAGGCAGAGAGGGAGAGGGAAACAGAACAAAAAGGAGAAGCAAAGTGGGATGAGGAGAGTGTAAAGTGAGTTATGCATGATGGGTGATTAATGGGATATTTTTAAATGACCAGGCCCCCCACTGAAGAAAGAAGTGGTGACTTCTGAGGGTGACTTGCCAGAGCTACCCATCAGGTGGTAAAAAACTTTCAAAGCAATTCCTTTTGAAGAAATCTGAACCAGCCATAATATCACTTCACCCCTTCACCTTCTACCCATTACCTATCCTGGTGTAACATCGTTGTCATTGTTTAAAAACAATTGTCAGGGGTTTTTAATACTTTTTAATATTTCATTTCTTTTTGATAATCACTGCAGCAGGTCTAATGTTTTCTAATACAGCCTGTTACTGACTTATTCAGTTGGCAGCCTGCCCCCAGCTAAGTTGCTTTATTACTAGTAGCAGTTGAGATATGAGAGGTACATAGTTCCCTATGGCGACAAATGTAAACAGAAAGCAAACAGACCCATCTGTGAAACCATCAAAAGCAACAGTGCTAACCAAAGAACCACATGACATTCATGGGGCCCTAAATAAGGTGGCCTTCCTTTAATCCTTTAGCTAGGCTAGTTGTTTTTAAAGTTGGCAGGATAGGGTCTATTAAGAAGTTGTGGAGAAGACCTTCTCTTTTCCTCAGATGGAACATTGGATTTCTGGCTACTACATCATAATGGACAATATCAGAAAAGATTACATTGTGCCATGTGGCAGAATACATTTACAAGGGGAATCATGTTACACTTCCCAACATGAATATGTTATCTGCTCCACTTTACCTAATAGCCCTTTTGTCAGTGAGGACACTCAGTTATTAAACTGTAATATTTTGTGACAAATACTATAACAAATTATTCCCTCATTTCTCCCCTTTAACAAGAACTGTTTCAGATGCAGGTGCTCTCTAAGTTCTGCACATCCTTGCATCTCTGCGGCATCATTTACAACATAGCTTTGATGTGAGATTGCTGTTTGCTTTTCAAGTCACTTCAGGGTGAGATTCTGCTTGTGGAGAACCTACGAAGAGATGCTACTGCTTTGGTTTAACGTCAGGGTGAAGCAGTGTGCCTTCATAGAGGTGTGACCCAGGAATCAACAGCTTTCCTTCTCACTGCTGGACCTTACCCTGTGCTCAGGTTTAGTGCTGTAATCCTGATTTGTTTCAGAAACATCATATTAGAATAGTTCAATGCCAGGAAACTAAATGCTCTTTTGGAACTGCTTGCCAGGAAGATCTGGACACTCACACTGAGACATGCATGTTGCCTAAAATGCCAGAGCACGTAAGCAGCAGAGCCTCACTAAAAAGACACAAAGTACAAAGGATTATAAGCACTTAGGACTGGAAACTGAGTTTTGCTGCAATATTTTTAAATGGAGGGAGGAAAATTGGCATCTGTAAATTGCCTTACAAATGGTGTCACCTCTAGTACTGAGATCCAGACTTAATAATTCTCTGTTTGAATTTCCTTCCCTGTGCTATGAGATTACATATTGGAAGTACTTGGGAAGTACCTTTGGATAAAAGCTTTTCAGTTCAATGTGTTCTATACCATAGTTTCAAGAAAGATTTCTGGAGGAATCACCTGTGGCTTGCAATGTGTAGGACTGTGGAAAAGGCATGTGACAACTAAGCTTTTGTGTTGAATAACATTTCTAATGTTACTAAGCCATTTTTTCCTGCTATTGCTCCATTCACCTAAGTTTTTTCATCTGTCGTTAAATTTTTTATCTGTGTTCACATATGCTATTTATGCATTAAGTACTGTGTACAATAAACCTAATCTATCATTTAAAAGACCTAGACTTCATAAAGATATTTTCTGCTTCTCTAGATTCTTTCAAGCATGCGGGTCTGTGCTTTATTCTGAGTTAGCATTTGTTCACAAAACAGAAAAAATTGGTTAAGCTTTCTGAAGCCTATGGATCTCACTAAATTAGCACATATACTTTTTTGAGCCATTAGGCCTTCAGCACACAAGAGAGTCACTGCAGAATTAATGAGAAAGAAGTTTGCTCATTGAGCAGTGAGAATGAAAATAAATATTGTTCCTTTCTCCAGTTTACAGTGTGCTATCTTAAACTTTGTTTTTTCTTTGTTTTTGAATTATAACCTCGGTAGCCAGAATGTTCCCTTTATGCATCTAGTTTTAATTTAATTTCATAGTTACATTAAAGAACACTGGTAATATAAACAATATTTTAAAATTATGTAGCAACTTGAACCTTTAGTGCAAGGTTCAAAGCCCATTCATTGCCCAGTTTGATATTTTAACATAGGTTGGCATTTTAACTTGTCTCACAGCACTAACAGGTGAGTCTCCATACAAAAGCAATTCTTGAGAATTATGGAGTAGGTACTTTTGTATCTTGTTTCATACTGCATTGTACTGAGATATTTGAACTTTCTCTATACAGTACGGGAGAGCAGCATTTGATCTAGAGACTTTCAAGGTGCTTCCTGTACTGGTGGCTGGCATTAAAAAAAAAGATGAGGACATTTGGAGAAGTTTCAGAAGTAAGGTATTCCAAAACATTGTCCTTTCGGCCCATTTTATTTATATATCTATGTGTATATAGAAAGATGTAGATTTACATTTACATGTATATATTTAGATTTCTTTTTATCTTTTAAGTGTTCTATACTGTTGCAGAAGAAATAATTATGAAGGTTCAATGCTACCCTTGTTCTAGCTTTATTTTGCTTGAATGGGATGTACATTTCCTCCTTTGTTGTCAACACTGAGAATGCCTACCTCTGCTAGCTCCTAGAGAAAAGAGTGTGTACTATAGGAAGTCTTGTGCCGGTTGTGCAAACATGAATGTAAAACAGTGCATTATAATTTAAAAGAGATGGACCATAAGTCCTACCTGAATGCCTAAAACACGTTACTGTAGACCAAAACATTTCCATGTATATCAGAGGTAGAATTAATTATAATCTATCTGCTTGATATTTTCTTGGTTTCTGTAGTTTCTTAGTTTTATTCATACATTTTTCACTTTGAGTACACTGCAAGAGTCTTGCTATAAATGTGCTGTTTCTGAAGTGCAGTGTTAGGACCACCTACCATCCAGGGCTTCACCTTAATTACTTGCTAACTAACCAACCAGCTAACTTATTTGTTTATTTACTTACTCACTTACTTACTTAAGTTAGTTGAAGAGATCATACCACCAAAAAAGCTTTCAGACCAAATCTCTCAGTTGGGAATTGGCTAACTGTACAGGATAAAGACATCAAATTTCCCTTTCCAGTGGTTTGCAGTCTAGACAATACAGTGAATGTATCTTTTTATATACATATGTATTTTTTTTTTCTACAGAATAGACAAAAAATATCTTAACTGTTAAGTACTATAAATTTCAGCCCATAATTTTCTCAAGCTTTTTTTCATTTCTTGTTTTATCAGAACATATAGTGACATAGTTAGTCTTATAAAATGTATACAAGATAAATATATGAGATTTTGAGAATGAATGCATGTATTTTTGTTAAAAAAAAAAGATTCTTACTTTTACTGGCTGTACCTTCAATATAGTTTCTTCAGATTTGGCAAATATATCTGCACACATGGTAACTGTTGTTTTTTCTTTGCTACTTCAGTTAAACAAATCCCAAACTATTTCATGCACATCAATTTTGTTCACCAATTAAATGTCTTTAACAATATTTTCCTCACAGCTTTGTTCTGTTTACCAAGTGCTGATATGCTTTTTAGACATCTAAAGGGCTGAGCATCTGTTTGTATAGTAAAGTTCCATTAGACCAAAATAATCTCCAGTTAATTGCATAGCAAATATTTATTTCTCACACATCAAATTAATGAAACAGGTTCAGTCACGGAAAAATCACATCAGCTTGGCAAACAACACCTATCAAGCTATGTAAGACTTCCAAGGCATTCTTGGCAGAAATTCTTTATCTAGAAGAATTGTGTATCTTTGGGAATGCTGTCATCATTTAGTTACTAGGCGATTATGTTTTTGGAGGGTTTTTTATTGTTGTTTTTATTTTTACTTTTTTGAGTTTACTAATGTGCTATGTCATAGCTACAACAGTATAACTGAAAAATTATCATTTTCAATCTACTACAAACACTATTTAATTTTAATATTGAATAAGATTAATATTATATTAGTATTCAATATTCCTAGAGCACTTACTCCTCCTCATGTATAATTCTGAAAGAAGTTTTAAAAATTAGTTTTCAAAACACCCACTTTGATTACTCTACAATAATGACTGTATCTTTCCTGTCTAAGAGCAATGTGGATACTGTTCATGAGTCTGCAACAATAATTCTTTCATATCCTACACAAATTTTTGCATTGCCTTCCCACCAATGCTAATATGCCATGTCCTGTGTGAAGGTAATGACACTGTGTGTAAATGCTTGTAACAACAAATGACCACAATGCATAAAGTCATTTTTTTTTTAGCAGAGGAAGCGGAAAGCCTAACTTGTTCTCTCACTACTTAGGTTCATTTCAATGCTATAACATTTATGCCATTTTTCTTAAAATAAGTTTCTGAGAGCCTCATAAATATTTATTTTTGCTTGTGCAGTCTTGGCTTGTTATGCTATCTGCTTCTTCTGAAGCTGACCCAAAAATAGTTGCATGGGATTTGCATCACACATAAGGGCTCTTGGTCTGTCCACAGGGATTAAAGTTTAATAACTAGGAATTAACTTATTATTTTAAGTTAATTGAATTTTATGTCAACTACCTGCTCTTACTAACCCTGCTTTTTTGAAACATGGATGAAGACAGCAACATATTGTTGATTTGTCTTTTTTTTTTCCTCTTGAGACTGTTTAAATCATAATGAAAAATATGTCTTTATCCAAGGGCTATTCAGTTGTTATTTATTATGTGAAACATACATAGAACTGTGTTCATGAAGGTGGAAAATTAATCTTAAGTTCTCCCTGGCTGTACATAAAAATATTACAGCCTTCACTATGAGATATGGTTGTTATAAATAGAGAAACCCTGAGAAAAGCAAAATTCTTAAGATCTTTAAGTAAAATCTCTATTTCTTCTGAAATGTTGATAAGAAATGTCTTTTGAAAACAGGTGAGTCACAATTTAAAAGTCTTGTAATTCAGAAGGATTTGCATAAGTTAGGACTTCAGGTTACTGGCCCATGGGTTAGATTGTTTATTTAGAAGTGAGGACTAGCCACAACATATTTTTTAATCAAATTTAAATCAAAGAGTCTGGTTTATTACTGTTGTGTCATTTTTTTGTGTATTTACCCGTAGGAAGAAATGTTTCTTATTTAAACCCAAAACTGTTTTTTGTGCTGAAACAATAAGTGCATAGAATGGATTAAATAAATCATGTAAAAATACCACAAATAAAAACTTCCTGTATTCTTCAGTACATACATATAGTTAGTGTATATATTTATATCACTGATGAAATACTGTCACAGTACAGGGATGTAATGTGAAGCAGTCAGTCTTAAAGCTGTTATTTCAAATGGGAATTATCCTTGAATGTATTGTCAATCTTCACACCTCCTCAAATTTTGGAAATGATTAATTTGGGGGGACATGCATCAAGCTAACTAAATGCAAATATAGTTTTCTGTATCTCTTAAAAAAACACTACAACCAACCAACCAATCAACCAACCAAAACAACAAACAAATAATGAACCAAAATAAAACCAGAACAGAAATATTACAAGTCCATGTTATCTTCCTCAATTTTACATTGAAATTGTGGATAGAAATACACAACCCAGAAGGTAATCCCCTATGACACACACAACAATCTGTGCCTAAAATAGCCTTTCTGTATTATATGTATTACTGCAGAATCAGATAGGGAAGAGTGGTGTGGAATTTTAATCTGATTTCCTTGGGGGATGCCTTGTTGCATTTCTCTTACTGAGGATTAAAGTGACTATCTCAAATTGTTATCATGTAATATCTTAATGTTACACCATTGAATATTCTATAAGCAAGGAATGAAGATGTAGCATTAGAAATTTGGTAACATTCAGTAGATGCGAAGAGGCAATACACACCATGCTGGGCTGAAGAAAAAGATCTCCTTGAATCCCTCCCCATTTCTGCCTCTCGCTCCTTCTTGCTCCCATGTATTACCTATACTATCTGTTATTGTGGAGACATTCGTGAGAGATGATGACCTGGTGTAAGAGAGGTCTGTGAAGAAATGAAGGATAGAAGGTACTGGAAAAAAATACACAGCATATGAACTAAACGCAACCTGTCAAATCAAATTAAAGTGAATTTAAATATATTTATTGTGAAAATTTTGTCAGTGAGATAACACTGGAATACTTCTTGTTAGTAGCAATATAAAATGACTGTCTGGTTTGTGTATTTTAGAAACCATAGTACTGTAACGTTGAACGCAGAAAATTCTCAACTAGCTAAGCTGTGTCATATCAAACATATTGCAGTAGTACGTATATCTGATAACTGTATAAATATGGAAGATCAGAGGCTGGGGAGGGAGAAAGAGATATGGAGAGGGAAGGCGAGAGAGAAAAGAAAAAATGAATACTTTTCCAATGAGAAGGAGATGAAGAGGTTGTGTAAAGAAAATTCTTTCACAGTCTCTGGTTCTGACTACAACTGACCCAGTTTCTGACTACTGCTTCTGGGCCGACTGTGAGGGCTGGGGTTTGCAGGGGGCACCGAAACCCCTGTCTAGGGCTCCAGGCTGTGAGGAACGCCCATGCTCAGAAAGAGAGTGCACAGAAGGCAGAGGGCTTTTGAGTGGCTTCAGTGAAAAGTTCCACCAGACAGATTTTGTGTTAGGCCTGTTATGCTCCAAAACAAGACTACAGACTGGTCTTTTCCAAGACACTTTGTTGGGATAGACCTGTCCTTACTTCTACTGGGTAGAGGAACAGCAAAGTTGCCTGAATAGTCCTTGCCATCTTAGTGTAGCAATAGAAATACCATAAATCACATTGCAAAATCTGTGATGTTCACAGTTTTCAGTTTGAAGTGGTCCTCAGCCAGTGTTAATTAGCAGAACTAAATCCTTCATTACAAAAAAAATAAATTACACCATTGCAGAACAAGAACAATGAAATATCTGTCAAGTTTTTATTTAAAAACTAGATGCAGCTTTGCATAGTTCTTAAATTAAATCCTCAGGCAATCCCATCTCAGTCACTGAAAGGTTTTTATCACTTTGTCTCAAAAGATGCCATGAAGATTTTAATGCTTTAATTCAGTAGGTAAGTGGATGTAGAAAATATATCACTTTATTGTTATGTTTCAGTCATTCTTAGTCACACAATATCTTCAATTCAAATTCAGATCTCCTACAACTACAATTTCCTCCTTATCTCAGTTTCATACTAGAAGTACAAGCATGCAGCATGCTTGTTGAACAGATTTCTTTTTTTTCAAGTGACACAAATAAAAATAGAGTTATCCTTATTTATCAGAGATATACAAAACCATAACTGAAACACCTACCTACTCCAAGGCACATGATGTTTTATTTTCTGTTATTAGGTTGATACTGAATGCAAATTTCTTCAGTTCACAGACAAAGAAATTTGTACTGTATAGAAGGACACCTTTTTTTTCAGAAAACAATGAGAAAACTGTAAGGTTTCTCCCTGAGTTAGTCACTAGCAAAGTTTTTTCTGCTTTCAAAAAGACTATGATTTTATTTTTAATTTCCAGTCAGTTTTAATATCTTTATATCTATAGTATTTAGGAAATTGTAAATATATTTTTGAAATCAGCTTAAAAAAATTATGTTAAGTCTTCTGAAACTTGGTATTCTTTCTCTCTCTGACTTTTTTTTTTTTAATATATTTTAAAGCATTAAGGATTACCTCCAGTTCCTGTGAGATGTGCTGGATGAGTAGGTGTTGAGAAGGAGCTGGTACAGGATTAGTAAGAGTAGAATAGCTATATCCTATAGACCTCCTTAGATCATGGACTGAAGTAAGCTCAGCAAATTTGAGGTGTTTCAGCATTTTTCTATCATCATGACTTTAGCCTTTATTTTATGATTAACAAATATGCCAGTGTTAAAAGCTACCTTCTGAATTTAATAGTTGGAACCCAAAATATAAAGGATAAAAAGAAAATTAGCACAGGATTAAAAGCAAAGAAACAGACACACACGCACACACAAACCCAAACAAGCAAACAAAAAACCCCAAACAAATGAAAAAGTAACAAAAGAAAACATCTTGAAATTCCAGAAATAATGTGGCAAGCAAAACATTTGTTCCTAACTCATATACAATTCACAGAGCTAACAGAACATAACTCTTTGCCTTTTCTCAAAGTTATCAAAGAATTTCCTCAATCTTTGTTCATGTAAAGAAAACTTACATACATAATTTTCTCTTCTCTATCCATCCTCTCCATTTTGAATAAAATAACAGACCTTTCAGCTGAAAACATAAAGTCAAAACCTCATCCTTATTGTGTTGTATACTCAAATTTGTTTGGGAAATCAAAACTATTAAGTTAGTAATATAATCCTTCCTATAGTTTTTCTATTAATCTTTATGGTTATTGAAAATGACCTTTTTGTCTCTGTGTGTGAGTGTCTGAAGAGATCATGATGCTGAAAAACAGAGGAGAATAACAAACATCTCTTAAAAGATGGTCTATCTCCCAAAGAAAGGTCTAGGAAGTGGTATGAACTACACATTGCATTGAACTCTGTCTTCACTGAAAATATCATTGGGAATTAACACCTTTAAACCAAATGCATTAATTGTTTTCTTCACCAGTTGTGAAAAAGAACCATGTGACCACCTGTCGTGATCAAGGAATATAAAGACACTGTGTATTTGCAGGAGGTATTGCACAGCAGGAAAAACAACTCAGAAAATGGCACGCCATAAGATAAGAGAAGCTTCACATCAGCTGTTTTATCTTTTCCTGCTACACCCATAGCTCTTCTTGGTAACTCATGTTCTCACACTTGCATCTATTGAAATCTGTACAAAACAATTATTTTCTACATAGCCAGAATGTCAGTTTATGGCACAAATGTTGTCCATTTACCGGAAGGCAGTTCTGATAGGTCCTGATGTGTCAATGTGGAAATGAACCCTTTGTTTTGAAATGATAAGGGCTCCCTCATTACACAGATTCTTTTAAAGTTTTTTGCTCAGTAAAAAGAAGTTCGAGGGTTGGAAAAACTATACTGGACAGGTGTTGTTTTGTTGGTGTTGATTTATCTATCTATTTATTTATTTATTTTCTTTTTAAAATTTTCAAATATAGATTGTATTTTATTTATTTTAATTTGGATTTGACAAGCCATGCATCCATGGACTTCTGAATTTCAAGGTGTTTGCTCGTATCTCCCTCTGAATAGTAACAGTTTATACTAGTACCTACAATTCTATACCATACAGAGAATGGTACCGATATTTTACTATCCACATGAAAGAAGGGTAAGACATGAACCAGGAAAAAAAAAAAAAAAAAAGAGTTTTGATTGATTAATATTATTTAAGTTTGTAAATCCTGGTTTACTTGGACCAGTGCAAAATCTTTCATATTTGGCAAAGGAGATTTAAACCGTATCATGTAAAATATGTTGCAGCTACTATCATTGATGAATGGGTTTTTCTAGCAGTCTGTTTTAGTTTTGTTGTTTAAATTTTGCAGTGAGATAATATCATAGCTTTTAATAGGATGCAGATATATATTTTAGATTAGAGCACAGTCAGATATGGTTTCCTATAAGGAGAGCAATGTTATAGGCCTACCTAAAACTTCAACGATATGGGAATATGAGAAGCAAGATTATTATTTCTGATGATAAAAGATGGAAAAATGTGAAGAGTTGTAATAAAATATTATAATATTCTTAATATAAATGTTAAAATTATGGTTATTTTTGTGTTAAAAAAGAAAAATACTTGAAGAATTGTATCGGTTTTGGCCTAAAATTGGAAAAGAGTAAGGAAACTAAACGTCCTCTCTTCTCTTGCACCTTCTTTCCTTATCAAGAGAGAGGCAGGTTGTGAAATGTAGCAGAGTTTCCAGACTCTTCTTGTTCCTGTGCAGGTCACAAAAAACATCTCAATGTATCTGTTACATGAAAAGACTGAACCTTCTCATTTTTAGAAATTTCCTAAATACAATAGGCTGCTATTTTTTGAGTTTCCAGCTTTACATTTTGAGTATCAAGAACTCCGTGGGCTCAGCCTTACCTTCCAGGAACAGTTATTCCCTTCTCAGTGGTGGTTTTGTAGGAAAACTCAGAACAGAATAGAATTATTCTAAGTTTCCCTTTATCACCATGTAAAGAGACACTCTTCTCTTGCCTGAGTACAATTTCATTCTTCATTTTTCCATTTCAAACCTACTCTTACTCTTGATTTTTCTAGACATATATAATCCAGTTACAACATACCTGGAAGATGGATTTTCTCTTGCATTTTTAAATGCAGGAATGAATATCTCAAATGTAGGCGAATGATACAAATCACCTTCCATTTTGAACTATATTCTGGCATTTGTACTCAAAAAGAACAAGACAGGAAGAAAAAAAAATCTTAGAGAATGGGACCAATATACCTTTTTATGTTACAGGGAAGGATAGGTAATTCAGTATATTTTTGTACAAATATACAGCATTAATCCCATCAAGTACAAGAAAGCGATATTCTTTGTGCTCTGAAGAGGTTTATTATGAAATAATTAATTTCACAAGAAAAATAACAAAAACAACAATAAAACAGATAAAAGTATGTTGTGGTCTAACCCAGCAGGCAACTAAGTACCATATAGATGCTCTTCTCCCCTTTTCTCCCTTCCTCAGTGGGACTGGAGAGTGAATGGGAAAAAAAAAAAAAAGGAAAAACTCCTGGGTAGAGATAAAGATAGTTTAATAAGACAACAAAGGAAGATAAAGCAATAATAATAATAATAATAATAATAATAATAATAATAATAATAATAATACAATATACAAAATAAATCATGCACGATGCCATTGCTCACCACCTGGTGATTGATGCTCAGCCTGTCTCTGAGCAGTGGTACCCTTGGCCAGCGTCACTCAAACTATATACTGAGCATGACATCATGTGGTATCAAACGTTACTTTGGCCACTTTGGGTCAGCTGTCCTGTCTGTGCTCCCTCCCAGTTTCTTGTGCACCTGGCAGATCATGGGAAGCTGAAAAGTCCTAGACTGCTTAGCAAGAACTAACACATCATTGTGTTATCAACATTATTCTCATTCTAAATCCAAACACAGCACTATACCAACTACTAGTAAGAAAATTAACCCTCTCCCAGCTGAAACTGGGACAAAGTAATAAATTGTCAGAGCTACAATTTATGGATCCAACTTTGCTTTTCATTTCACTGCAGTAGCCCTCTTGACTGTGGTTTGACTAGATTTCCCCTTGCCTGCTGAAAGAAAGAATTTTTCTTATGACAGGAACAACAAATTCAGTGCACAAATACACAGCATGCAAATACTCTGAACTCCTGGGAGCACATAGGAAAGGTTTATATTTGACAGAAGAAATCTGACCAGCAGGAAATTAGTTTGGAAAATGGCTGTGGCTCTTGACATTTAAAGGAGTTTCCCATTTATATAAGTCAAACCAGAAATTCCTGAGTCTACACTATTGTGGGTTGTCTTTTTTTCCCTCTCAAGTATCAGGAAGCACCTTCAGCATTACCTTAGAGGGAATATTTTAATAAAAAAGCCTGATTCATCCCATATTTTGGGAAAGGAGTCAAGGAAACAGGTGGGGAACAAGGAGCATGTCTCAGTGATTCTCAGCTGTTGTTCAGTGTACTGGGAAATACTGTCAATGAAAAAAACATTAAAGAATGTATAAACTTCAGTCATAGTTGCAGCTACAGACTCAGGAATCTGTCTTTGTGTTCTCAACATAATCTCAAAGATTTATTAGCTCTTGTCACAGCAGTCATCCGAGCCTGCGCTATCTGTGTGTGCTACCCAGAGGTGTCCACACTGCCATCAGTGGGGGGAAGACATCCTTGACTATGACCTTGACTGCATGAATTGAGTGCCAAAGAGATACGTTAATCTTTTTTCCCTATAATGCTCCTGAGCCTTCATGTCAGTAGTCAACTGATAAGAACTTTACATGACAAATTCTGGGTTTGAATTCAGAAGTGCTTTTTGGTATCAGAAATTTCAGAAACAGTGCTAAGCATTGGTGAAAGCAAAATGTTCCAAGAAAATTTTATTTGAAAAGCATGTTAAGTTATTTGACAAATAATATGCTTGTAAATTATTTAACAGTGAACTAAAGACAGTATTACAGAAGTGTTCTAGAATAGCTTTACTTCCTTTAGGTAACTGTAAATAATTTTGCTAAGGTTTGTTTTTTTTTCTAATAAACAGCTTTATTTGATGGCTGATAAACACTGCATCTGACAATGGGGATCATAGACTTAATACATTACTATCCATTTATTAGATGTAAGAACTGATTCTTATCCTTTTTCATTCATTTCAGTATTTTCTCCAACAGTACATTGTATCAAGATTTATTTTGTCACAATTGCTAATGTGGTTATCAGGTATATCATGTCAAGATTTACATCCTTTTCTTGTTACACTTATCTGTTCTCCTTAGCATCATGTACAGAGTCAGTACTTCTTTTTTGTATCAGATGGAGGATGCAGCCTCCATTTAAATAGCTGTTCCATAAGAAGAATTGTAACTTTAAGAAAAAAGTAGCATATGATATTTATGCTATGTATTACTAGCATATCCTTGTGTGTGTGGTTTTTTTTTTTTTATACTATGCTTTACTTTAAAAAACAATAAAATTCAAGAAGCAATAGATACTTTTTAGTTCATGGACATTGATCATGGCACAAGAATTTAAACTTATCTTCCTTACTGACGAATTCCAGCACTTCTGCAGCTAAGAAGAATGAAGAAATAAAAGGAAACAGAGAGCACTTTTCTACACCTCACTTATTTAGGACTACAGTAGTACTAAATACCAATAAACATTAAATACTGAATACTCATTAGTGAGATGTAAGTACTGTTCTCAATTTCTTCTGTGCATCACTTCAATGCCAAATGACCACATATGGATAAGCTCCTTTCAAAGATATTCAGACAATTGTTATAGTGCAGCTGATGGAAATATTAAACCTTTCATGTCCCTGAGGGCATTATCAGTCTTGACTGTCACTGCCCAGTCCCCTCAGGGCTCGCCTCACTCTGCTCAGGGACCAGGGCCTCATCTCAGCCCCCGGGGCCATCAGCCCACACCCCAGCAACACCACAGCAAGGCTGGTCTCCAGCTTCTCACACCCCTGACCTACTTGGCTGTGGATCCCCTGAACTAGGTCCACCCATGGCCCCACACGCAGCCTCAGCCTGTCCCTGTCTCCAGGGAGGGGCCCAATGCCAGGGGCTGGGGCTGACTTCATGGCTGCCTGCTCCTGGCTGGAACTGGGATAGCACTTGGCTTCCAGGCCCTGCCCTGAGCCCCTTGGGGAGGCCCCAGAGCCTGGAGGTGCCCTGACAAAAGCTTAAAGCTATCTGGAAGAGGAATTTGTCTGGGAAAGCCTGTTGTCACTTTATCGTCTAAAATACTCATGATTTTTGAAGAGACATTGCAAGGGGATGTGTCTAGGGACATTTTCAGATTGTTTTTAGACCATACCAGTAACTCCAGAGAGGTGTGTCCCGTAGCTGTATACAGCATTTCAGCAAGCATTTACAGTTTTTTTGTAGAGCTTGAAAAGGAATTAAAATGCTTTGTTCTATTTTACTGAATTGCTTCGTATCTCCAAGTCACAGTAGTAAGGCCTTGCTAGGTGATGATTCTCTAATTATTCTGCTTTGGAGACTCTGTTTAGCACTGGATAAAGCTGTTTCAGGCAGAAAAGACTATCAAGCACTCTATTCTGTTTGGTTTGTAGATTAAATATATCACAACCAGTACTCCTAATGGCATTTTTAAAAAAAATTATTCCCAAGGAGCAATGAGGTGGTGTCCTGGTTTTGTTAAAAAACAGGATTCTCTTTTAGTGAATTTGCCTGTCAACTAAAGCCTTCATATTAGCTGCATTTTCCTGGAAAATCAGATACATGTTTTGGTAAACATAGCAATGGAATGCGAGGTTAATGTTAAGGATGGATGTGCATCTTGCGAGAAGGGCAACAAGAAACAGGTGACCAAGAAACTGACCAACGGAGTATAACATGGGAATACTTCATATAAAAGTGGGAGGCCATGAGGATCTCGTCCCCTTTTCCTCATGGCCAACATTAGGAGAGGACCTTGCAAGTCATCCCTGAGAACTGAGGCCTAGTGACAGACTGAATCCAGCTCTGGCTGGCTGCAGAGTCCAGCCCAGGACTCCAGGTGTCAGCTCTGCAGTTGTTGGGACTTTCAAGATTGGTTTTGTATATTTTGTATTATTTTCCTCTATTTTATCAGTAGCATTAGTAAAACATTTTTAATTTTTCCAACTCTCTTCTCTCTGTCCTTCTTTCCCTCCTGATCGCCTGTCCTTTGTAGGAATGGGGAAGAGGGAGGGGCTGAAGGTGGAAGCTGGGGGAGAGTGGGCTAATAATACAACTTCGATGGTTTTATTGTCACCCCACAATCAAAACCTCAACAGGTGGTTAAAAACTATGCTGCAGGGGTGGCACATAGGTCCTGCTGTACTGAAGAACCATTGTTGGAATGTTGCTTTGCCTTTCCATTTGTGGAGCTCTGTCATGGATAGGTTTACAAATATTTATGCTCAAGGCACAGAGGAACATGGAAAACAAACAAAAAAAGAAGGTGTTGAGGTATCTGCAGAGGAAAGCAAGGGTAAATCAGAGGTAATGCAAGTGAGGAATAAATCTGATGAGCAGGAGTAGTCTTTTTGCAGTGGATCAGCGTCTTTCAGTTGCAGCTTCCATTCCATCATAAAAGCTAAAATCCATTACTGTGAGATACAAATTCAAGACAGAGACTCGGGAAGGAAAGCGCTCTTCCTCCCAGAGAGAGGGGAACAACATGAATGAACAGAGATGGGTATTTGCCTTCAGATGGGTAGTTTGACTTGAAAAATAACAGAAGATCTCATAACGTACCTCCTGTGAAAACAACTGAGGAGAAATTTCTTTTCAATAAAAAAGATATATGTAATTCTGCTAATAATGAATATATAATTAGTTAATTAGTAGAAAATACCAAAGATGAGAACTTTTTGGTTCATCTTAGCTAGTGGTCCTGAGGCATTTTAGTTGTTAATATAATGATAGTTTTGCTTTCTGTTACTATTTAATGAACCTGAATACTTGCAAAAACACTTGCAATTATTTTCAAATTTAAGGTTTCTGTCTGTTCATAAGAGAAAATATACTCATAATTTTATGAGAAACAGAAGCAGTAATAATAATGCTATAGCCTTACATTAGAAATTCATCCAAGTTCTTGAGGCTGTATTTAATAATTAGCAACTGTAGACTCAGTTACCACTGAAAACTATTGAAGCAATACTTTATACTTTTTGTTATTTATTAATATCTAACATTAAAATTCCTTAATTTTGGAAATATCTATGCTGAGCATTTAATAAAAGCTAAAATTAAAAAAAGAAAAAATCTGGCTTTATACACTTCTCATCAGAAGATGAGAAGGAAGGAAATGTATTGTCACTTAGAAGTGTTCACCAGCAAGTCTTTGCCCATTTATCCCTTCCAGAATAGAAAATACACAGTGGAAAACCATTCTTATTCTGAGCAATGAGAGTAAGACATATTTCACTAAAGTTTGTCTAAGTATTTCCATATTCTTTCCTGACTTGGCTTCACCCAGAGGTGCTAGATGATTTAGATTCCCTAGCTTAGTTAGGAGCTACTAAAATATGTTATGTTATTCTTTGCCAATAACAAGATTTTAGTTGTTAGTACATATATGCTACAGTAACTGCCACTGCAACTCTTGTTCAGATTTTTTTTTCCTCATTATTGAAATAAGAATGCAGGGGAAATCCTCAAACATTAAAAAAATGTCCTGAACTTGAAATACACTAGATTATAAGATGGAAATTAGAATAGAACTAAAATTTCTTTTAGCACAATAATATCCAGATATTAGTCATCTGCCACTAGAGCTTTCTGCTACTCTGATATGCATAGATATTTACCAGGTGTTCACAAAATCAGCAGCATTGATACTGTATTTGTGCCAGAATGAGAACTGAAAAATCACACTGAAAAGTTAATTACCATCCTCAGTTTTTGCCTTGTTAGCACATATATTTATAATTGATCCCTGCATAATGTTTAACTGGGACTTATATATTTTGAATGCTACACACTAAACTTTTCCAAAACATATGAGAATTTTAGATAACTGTATCCATTTTGCCATCATCTTATTATTTGTTGCCTACAGCACATCAGTCTCTCCCTATATCAAATAGTATTTCTGCAGAATCTCTATTCATATTGAGAGTCTTGCACAAAAGCATGTTCAACAGTCCTGTCATTTCAAATATTCAGTTTCATGCAAAATTATGGGTATCAGTTTAATAAAAAGGATACACTTCCGTGTGCAATTTGAAAATTACCATAATTCATAATTGCTCACATTGTCATCTTTACCATGTTTTTGTTTGCAGGGTTTCTTTTACATTCACTCTTCTCCTCTTAATCTGCATAAATTATGTTTGTACTTGTAAAAATGTAGTCCTAAATGATTATGACTATACAGTGCTGGCCTATTGAAACATAACCTAATCATGAGTACATGACCAGACAAAGTGTTCAGTCCCTTTTCATACACATAAAAAGAATAGCAGTGGTATATAACTAAAAACAATCTTAACCCTTTGACTTTAATTCTTTGCAAAAATATTTTACCAATAATCCTAAGAGGTCTAGACCAGCATCTAGCTTTTGATCTGAAATATGAATGAACATGATATTATTTTTTAATGCTGTCAGATTTTTAACAAATAGATTTTTGAAAAGATTTAGTCCTTAACTTGTCAGCCTAGTAAAAAGAAAAAATACATTTTAATTATGTTTAAGAACATTAATAACAAATTCACCCAGTGGAAAATGTTTCTAAATCTTAATGCAGTTAATCTACATTGGAGTTTTGGATGAGGTCCCCACGAGTTCACTTTTCCAACAAGCAATTTAAGCTCCTTTCCCACTTTATTCTTTGCTTTTGTTTGCTTCTGGAAGGAAAACACATTCAAGCATAGAACCAAGTGAACTTCATGAGTTTTGCGTGCTGCAACACAAAACTGATTTTAAAAAGGATGTTTTTGAGTGTGGGTGGGTAATTAGAACTGAATTCTTGTTTCCAGAATTTCCATCCAGAGCAGTTTGCACAGGAGAAAACCCTCATCTGATCTTGTTTTACTCAGAGCATTCAAAACAGATGCAAATGTCTGTGACGGATTTGGATGAAAAAACAAGAGAAAAAGAGATGTGTAAATTAAGCAAGGGCACATCCAGGAATTCATTCATGCTCAGCTGACTTGTACTTGCTTCAGACCAGATGGCAGCCTAGGTCTTGAGTTTTGTGTGCTATGCATCAGGCTGCAGTTATTAGAAAGAGCTGGTTTGGAAACCTGTCTCAAAGAACATCTTCAGAGGGAAGGCCCTTCAAAGACATTACATAAAAAAGAACCTTCAGAAGCAAAAAAGTGGAAGAGCAGGGTCTGCCTATCCCATCATTACCATGGCTGCATGATTCTGCACGTAGACACCTTGTGTATTTATCTTGGTTTTATTTTGGTTGCACACCTCACATTTTTATCTGTTTCTGAACTGATTTGCCATGTGTTGTTCTTGGTTTTGCGTATTTTTAACTGAGTATTAGCTCAGTTTTTGTAGGAGTGGTGGAAAATCCAGTATGGCCACATGTTTTTTTCTGTTTGGTTTTTAATAGCCCTATTAGCTCATTTGCAGTTATGTGGTTGGTTGGTTCATTTTTTTTTTTTTCCCTGTGTGTTTTTTATTTCTTGGTCTGTATCTCTTGTGTACAGTAGTTATCTGTTGGGTTTATTAGGGCGTCTTTTGGCATATGCCCATCCCTTGGTCTCTGCAGGCAGCTTGAAGGCTTTGGAGGAAAGGAAAATAGCATTTTTTTCATTTCTTGGTTATGGAAAAGACTGACTTAAAAAAAATGAAAAAAAAATATTTTCTAGCCTCTTTGCCTGTATAAATTATAAAAAATAACATTTCCATAGGGGATGGCAGAGGACATTGAAACAAATGAAAGTAATGTCTTTTTCTGCTGTATGAATACGAAGCCTATATACTGCTGGCTGTGAAATCTGTCTCGGATATCTAATGGCTAGAATAACCAATTTTCTAACCATGCAGGAATAAGCCTTGTTTATAAGGCTGCAGCTGAGTGAGTGACCGCAAGCTGGCATTCCATGTGCAGCTTGAACCGGGCTGTGTTGCTGTCAATGCCCAGCAGACCAAAACAATATAGGAAGGCATGGTCCTGACTCTGAACCTGGTGAAATGGATCATTACCATTTTTGCACAGATTATGCAAAATGCTGGTATTAAGCTACCCCTCAGAGTCTCCCAGCACCCTGCAAACCAGATGAGCAGTTCAATTTGATTCTGCGAGAGCTAAAGGCCCAGCCAAATCTGTTTGGGGCATTATGAGGGTTGCGATGGTTGCATTGTGCACTGAAGATTTCACATGTGATTCAAAGAGAATGGTGTCTCTTGGGGAAAGGAAGTTCCAGCCTATCCATGTTTGAAGACCCTTGAGCTATGGAATACATAGTCATTGCAACTTAATCTGCAGTGAGAGTTTATGGCACCTATAAATCTGAAGAAGCAGCCATCTCTGGGGAGGACATTAGCTTTCATTACGACTTGATACATTGCAACCTTACTTTGCAACACTGGTTTTGTGAAAAGCAAATGAATTGTAAGTATGATGTATGTCAGAAAGGGCTTTACACACAAAAGCCTTTCAGGACGTATGCTAAGTGTGCTTAAACAAATTGGTCCCAGAACCAGAACTCGTTCTCTGAACAGGCTATTAACATGCTATAAACATGCTCATTAATTGTTTGTTGTGTTCCTTGTATTGTATCATCAAGTATCTCACTACAAGAAGAACCTCCCCTCTTTGTCCCTATTTTGCCCTTAGAAAGTCCAGTTTTACTGGGGATGTTCTCTGTTCATGTCCTTCTTGCAGACATCAGACAATCCTCTGTCAAATCTGCTATTTACTGTATTTTTTTATTATCTGAAACATGCTGATTTTCAATGCAGGACAGTGGATACAGAAGAAAAACCCCACAAAACTGAAATTGGAAACATGCTCTGACCATTGTTAAACTTTTATTCACTGATCATAATAGGAAAAGACTGGTTTCTGGCTGAATTACTCTGAAATCAGACTTACATAAAATCAGTCTTTCTGCTTGTATCTTTCCCCCCACCCTGCCCCGTATGGCTAACATCATGTTACCTTAAATTTTAGCCTATTTCATGTCTGATAGAAATGACCACATGCTTTTGTTTGATTAGATGTGTTACTGCCAGCCATCTCATATGTCTGTATCTTTAACAGATTTATCTCTTTTAATCATATTGTAAGTTTTCCTAAACATGCTTTGTACTGTTACAAGAACAACTGCAAAAAATGAAAACAAGTCAACATTTCATGAAAAAATCATATGCGAAATGGCAACTCTTTCAATTTTCAGTTTTTCAGCTATGCACAGTTTGCAGTATTTTCTTTCTTCTTTCCAAGATTCTTGACAACAATGTGTGTGGGAGGATAATAAGGAAACTTTCAGGAAAAGCTTTGTCTTTTTTATTTTCTGGATGAGATTCATTTGTCAAACATACTCATCTAATGTCACTTTAGGCAATATAGTTTCCAGTCTTGGTCTCTAAACCATTTCAGAAAGTTGCTATACGTTGCACTTTGTATCTGCTAGTCTCATACAGAGGACTTCTAGACATCTGATGGAATCTAGTTAGCACTAGAACCTTCACCTCAGTCTGCTATTTACCTCTCATCCACAGCTTTCCCTCACTCAATCTTAAAAAATGAATTACATTTCTGTTCTTCTCCCAAATGTCTTCTTCAACTAACACTCATCCATTCACAAGTATGCTGACAGTTAATTGAAACCTACATCCACCAATCTGCACAATTCATCTTTGCAGCTTCCTGCCTCCACCTCAAGTTTGCTTTTGCTTTGATAATGAGTATAGGCACAGCAAATAGATTAGTTTCACATCTGGTGTTAAAAGACCCCAAAACTTTTCACTGCATTGGTTTCTTTACTACAGTCTTCAGCCTACTCAGAATTCCAGCCATTATCAACTCTCATAAACTAAACCAGCTGTGAGATTGTTTTCAACTTGCAGAAGCGGAAAAAGAGTGGAAAGTCTTCATAGTTCACACATTTTGGATTTGTAGAGCATTGCTCTGACATTGAAACATAGTTAGTTACTGTGATGCACCAAGAAAAAAAAAAAAAAAAAAAAAAAAAGAAAAATCCGGTAAATTTATGCATTCTCTTTCTACTGACTGTTTTTCTTTTTTTTTGACATGCACAAAGGCTTTCAGTTTGGAATACAATGCAATATATGTTTAAATATTGTCATTGCAAAATGCACGCAGATTGCTAACAAAATTTAAGGATTCTGTATAATTATCAGATGATAATTTGACTACCCCATTAAGCTAAAGGATCTGAAGTGTTAGACTAGAACATTTTCTCTTTTCAAAGCCTATGCTATACAGTTTTGCAGTGAAACAACCCTCAAAGCATAAAAGGCAACCTAACGTAGACAGACAATAATAGCTTGTCTGGTTTTATAGCTGTTGTATAGGAAAACATTATTTTTAATAGAAATCAGGGAATAGCATGACTCCCTGAACCAGTGGGAACAAGAGAGCGTGCTTTTGAAGGACACTCATGCTTCAAAGTGATACACTAGATAACAAAGTATTTACATTCAAATGTAGAGGAATTTCAAATCTTTCAGTGGAAAGGGAGAAATGTACACACCTGCAAATATGGGATTCCTCTACCCATGTATCAGAAGGTTAGTTTTGTCTCAGTGAGGAATTTGTAATTCTGTATGTCTGTATAACAAAAATTGGAAAGATAAATAAACTGTGTGCGTGTGTGTGTCTGTGGAGGCCAGCAATATCCTATCTCATACCGTGTGCAAAGCAAATCACTTTTTTACAGTATACTATGCTTAAAGCTACCTGGGCTGCTTTCCAAAAGTGCCAGCAGTATTGGAATTGCACTGGAATACACAGCTTGAAGCTGAACTTAGGGTTGAACTCCATCAAAGAAATTGCTCTGCAAAAAGAAAACTATAGATTGCTACAGGGAAGAGCAAAACAAAACCTTTTATTAGTTTCTTTTCCTTGTGTTACTGCTTTGCAACTGTAACAAAGAACAAGTCTAATTTTCTTTTCTTACTGAAGTGTGACTTAGGTCTTCGGTGAAGTTGTAACTTCTTCAATCCAAGTAAGACAACAAACTTCAGGCTTCAAATTACAGTCAGTGGTAGAAAATAAAGTGTAAAACGCATGTATTGCATATAACCCATCTGCACTCTTTAGGGTTAGGACCAGGGACTCACTGTGGCTTAGAATAAGCATTACTAATAAGACATCAATATTCAAATGAAATATCATTAATGTAGTATCTGACTCTCTGTATATCTTCAGATTACTTTAGTGTTTACTTGGGTGATCAGTTCCTTTAATATCAATGCAGCTCCAAGATCTATAATTATTCTTCAGATAACATGAATGCTTAGCCTTTAATATATGCATTTATTCCTGTAAGTCCTTGGTCAAAATTTAAAATGAAAATCTCATTGAGGTGGAAAACGGGCTTTATTTAGTTTCCATTGAAGTTGTTATTTTTCTTTTATTTACTTTCATTACAAGGATAAAATTGTTCAACTCTTAGAACTTGTTTTAACTGAATGTGTTCAGAATAAGGAAATCCACATACAGTTTTGAGTGATACATATAGTAATTATAGAAAGGATCCCATGTAAGATTTGAATTTCATTTTTGCTTATTTCCTTGGACTTATACAACCAAAAATGAGGACAGAATTAAACTCTGGAGAAGACCATGTCCTCTGCTTCAGTGGAATCAGGTGAATCCCATCAGAGCTGCACTCCCTGATGTGATGTGTAGTCCCACTTCCTCAGCGCTCATCTGACCCAGAACGGTCCCTGCAGAACTCTTCATGGGACAGATGGTTCACAGTATTTGTGGCAGAAAAGGATGAAATCCTCTGTGTGCATGAACAATAACAGAAAAATTCACTTCTGAAGTAGATTCATCTATGTGCAAACTGAGATGTTGAACTGTCTCTGAAATCCGCCACATACATAAATTGGCCAGACTCTGTGACCTAAGAAGTATATCCAAGTATTCCAGGTTGCCCAGAAAATGTGGTCAGGGAAATATTTTTACTCTCTTCTTTGTTTCTCTAGCACAGACAAAACAAGAATGTTGTCACCCCAGTGGAGTTATCACAAAATAATAAAGGAAAAATTATAATAAACACATTTATGTACTCTAGCATTCAGGTTTCTTTGTTTTGCTTGCTGTAAAACCCTCATGGTGAGTTTCTGCCCAAAGCTGGCTGGAGGGCACAAGCATTTAAACATAAGCACACTGGTTTACAAATTACTGCAGGGAGGAGATGACTTTGAATTCTGAATAATATAAGGTTCTTGTACACATGCTTGTATCTCAAGGTCATTGGTCTCCATTTAAACAGTCAAACTGTATGATCCTGAAAAAAATTTGACTTTCTGTTCCATGCTTGGTGAATGCCAGTGGCATTCTGACTAGGGGGAAAAAATCTGAATGATTTTACAGCTGTAACAGTTTTCCAGTCAAAATTGAAACACTGATATGTCATTTCAAAGCAAAGGAGAGTTTATAACAGTTATAAATTAATTGACTCTTTAAAGTTTCTACTTGCAAAAGTTGTCTGTCGTAAGTATGGCACAAGCAAACGATTTCAATTTGATTCATTTTATTTCTTACCTCACTTGTGGTCATTAAGTAGCCTTTTTGTCTATGCTTCAGTTTTAGGAGAATTATATTACACATTTGTTGAAGGGATTAGAATTTTGCAGAAAACTGGAGATCAGTATCCATTTTTATAGTATAAAGGGTTTGACAAATGAGCAGTGCTGTATTTCTTTCCCAAGAATTTCCTAGCCCTTGTTTGTCTTATATTAACTTTTTTGTTTCTTCTCTCCATATGTCATTGTACCTTCTTAAGCTCTGTGTTTAGCTTTACAAATAGGTGCAGATGCCAAACACACTGGACATAATAACTGCCTCTGTTAATGCTTTCTGTACAGAAAAAAGGTACATAGCTGTCAGTTGTGATCTCTTTTTCAGGTAATACCAAACTGCAATATGTCCAATGCTCCAATTACTTTGCTACTATGTATAAGAAAATAAAGCCACTTTTAAATTGGGGGGGGGGTGGGGAGGAAGAGAAAAGAAAAAAAAAAAGCAAAACAGAGAGATCAGAGGTGAAGCAAAGTTTCTTAATCACTACTGTCCAATGTAGATCTAACAGAAGACAACTGTACATAGTGGAAACAGACTGCTTCATTTTAGAAGTTAGGGGCGATTGTGTTTTGTCATTGATATCAACTAAACAGAGGTCTTACCTTAATCGGGACAATTACTTGCTTTTTAAAGAGAATTTTTAAAGTTACAAGCTCACTCTTAAAAAACCTTTTTCTAATTGAAAAATCTAATAATTAACCAATGTTAAGTTGATAACTTCAGCGCTATATTGGCTAATGTATTTGCCATTATTAGATCCCTGTTCTTTTTATGTGAAAAGTTTTGGATATTGAGGTATCTACATTTTTATTGTTTTTGTGTAAAAGAGATATATATGAATATGTAATTTAGATATGCACAAATAAAAAAAAAATAGAGCATGACTTTTACTGTAAAAAAATTATTTACAGGGAAATATTTTACACTTGAAGGACAGCAGGGCTTTTTAGCAGTGAAATATTTCCATTATCACCAGAATAAGTATACCAAACTCCTTTTTGTGAAAATTCCCTAAAATCATAGTGGCATCAAGTATAAATTTACTTTGATTGTAGAACCTGTATCTTCAGATAAAGCCTTCATAATATTAGTGATTATTCTGCTGGCATAGTGTAATATTTAATAATGTTCCACATCTGAGACTGTCAGATTATTTATTAAATCTTATGGTGCTTAAATTGAATGAACTATTCAACACTTTTCTTAGTGATCACTTTTAGTATAAAGTATGTGTCATTACATGGCCATTGAAACTAGATAGCCTTTCCTTCTTCCATCTTTGCCTGAACAGTTTATAAAAATTCACATATCCCTGAAAGATTTACAATACTGTGCTACTTTGTGTAAACATTAACATAATTTTTCTTTGTTACCTTTATTTTCTCACGTTGTTTTGAAGGTTTGCTACCCTTGTGCATTTTTTTTTCCAACATGAGACATCTTTTCTTCCATGGTTATGAAGGCTGGGTACAGCAAGAGGTGCAGGGAGATAGCCAACAATACAGAAATACAGAACAGTTAATACAGAAAGAAATACAGGTAATACAGAAATAAATAAAGGAAACTTTATAAAGAACATATCAAAGAACTGGGAAAAAATGTATGGAACTATGTTGCAAAAAAATCTAATTTTAATAATTCCTTGATAGATTGCCAAACACCAGACATTATTGTGTCTATTTATTCTAAAATAGATTAATAGAAGTTCATCCTATGCCATTGATCAAAGCTTGTAGAACATAATCTCTTTTTGGAATATATAATTCTGTTTCTCTAAATAGATTTTTCCAAAGCTTTGATTTATTAATAAGTGTAATAGTGCTTACAATATCAGCTGCAGAACTTTGTTTACTAACTATTTCCCTGTGAAAGCCTAGAAGTTTTTCTGAAACATGAAGGTTGATTTCACCTTCTTAGTAATAAGACTACTGTTAATTTCTCTCGCTCACCTGCAGAAGTGATTATGAATGCAATAGGAATCACTTAATGTTTCCAACATCTTCTAAGAAGGTGGTCAGGATAGGAATATCATTAGTGATTGCATGTATATTGGTGAGATGCACAAGTGATGTTGTCTTATTCCTCCTCCTCTGATATAATAATTTCACTGCTGCGGATCACTGAGCAGTAGAAATGTATACTTCAGGAGGTTAAACTGCAGTATCAGCTTTACAGGCAGACACAGCACAAATCGATTAAAATGGCTGTAATATTTGTGAAATTATTACAAATATATCTACAATATTTTTCTATTGTAGTGAATTCAAAAATATGAAACAAATTTAGTCCCAAGATATTAGCTGCTGCAAATGTGCAGAATATCAGGATCCAAATCTAGTTAGCAAATAAAGAAGATGGAAAAAATACTCAATGGTGCGTATTAAAGAAAAAATTACATTAAGTTGCTGGAGAAATAAGAAATTGATTGTTTTTCCAGAACACAGGATTATAGTGCAGTTGAATTGACATGAAATCAAATGATAATGGCCTGATATAAGCTAGTTCTAAAATTCTATTTGCTGCAGTCAATGTCTGTGGACCCATCTTGCCTTAATACCTAATGCAATGGCTTTTCTATTGACCTCCAGTGGAGCTATTTGCTGAATGATATTCATCTGCTTGTTTTATGCCCTTGAAATCTGCAATCTCCACTGGGTAGGCATGACTTAAGATTGATTTCTTAGTACTTAGAAAGCCAGCGTGATAGGTGAGGGCAAG
This sequence comes from Streptopelia decaocto, assembly GCF_964273445.1. Classification (NCBI taxonomy): domain Eukaryota; kingdom Metazoa; phylum Chordata; class Aves; order Columbiformes; family Columbidae; genus Streptopelia; species Streptopelia decaocto. The sequence continues at coordinate 99,440,421 of NC_138663.1, read as the reverse complement.
TTGGAATGCATCGCGAAGTGACCCATCCAACTTGGGAAAATATTTCTTAAACACTGAAGTACCTTTTTCCAGTAAAAGATGCCTGTTAGCCTTGGAAATTTTATCTCTCTAAACTGCTTTCTTCTAACTTTAAAAAAAAAAAAAAAAAAAAAAAAAAAAGCAGATGAAATGGCCATCTAAATGAAGAAATACTGTAGAGCAAAAATGCAATAATCTAGGAGCTAACTCTTTATCAGAAGCTGAAGCTAGATCAAGATAACATGACTTGCTTGAGATCTGAATATTTTCTGAACTTGCAAATTGTACCAGGAAGGATTTTTTTTTGGTTTTTTTTTTCATTTGTTTTGACTATATGTAATTAATTAGAAAACAGTGTTGGTTTGGGGATAAGTACTTGGAGTTCCCTAAGTCATGGACATTTAGTTCTTAAACAAAGGGTGTGGCAGTAGCTGATTCTTGAATTCTAATAGCCTTAAGATGAAAAGAAATGTACATCTTCCTGTATACAGGCCTTGCCTTTTTCTAGTTATATTTTGAGTAGAATCTAGTCAGTGCATAAGTGGACATTTTGCTGGAGGCAGTCTCATTCATATCTACTCTAGTAATGCTATAGTGGTAAGAAATGTATTCACAAGCCTCTGATGTGTACAAGGTTATAATAAATATTTTTACAACTAACTTAGACAAAAATAATAGCTTCACTTTGTGCATCACTTCAGTTTGAGCTGGGAAACATTTCAAAGTGAAAAATTTGTGTAAATTTACAAAAATTGTGGAAAATATAAATAATTTTAAGAAACAAGTAATTATAAATTGGTTTACATCATGATGTGATCCTGCAATATGATTTTTTTTTCTTATCATTCTTTTTTTTGTATAGCCAAAATATCTTCTTAAATATTACAAAAAGTACAGGGAGGAAAAATAAAATTATAATTTAAGTGAAATTGTGTAAATCTAAAAGTATATAAATATTTTGTTAAAATTTTAAGGGTTTTTTTAATTAGAAAGTTCTAGAGTGTGGATGTGCAGACCTAGAACCCTAAGGGACTGCAGTAAGTATGTTGAGTTTTGTTTGTTTGTTTGTTTGTTTGTTCATTTTTCTGGTACATCTGTTGTACTTTATGGGAAAGTGTTTGTACATCAAGTTTCATGACAGAGGAGAAAGAAAATTAGAGGAAATAGAGTTAACCACCTAGAAGACTTAAACTTATCTGATTCTTGAAGGCTCCAGAGAGTACTAAGTATCTTTGTGCTAATCTTTAATCATGGGAAAAACAAATTTGCTTTGTTGATGGTAGTTCAGTAAAAAAAAAAAAAAAAAAAAAAAAGAGCCTTACTAAAATTCAGAAGGCTGTTGGCTGTTCTGTTTATTTCATTTTTTCTTTTTCTTAGACAATGTCTACCATGACTGTTTTGGCTCAGAGGTTCTTGAACAATAAAGTGTCCCATTAAGATCCATGAAAAATTGTTGGGGATTTCCGTGGAAACAGATTTCACACTTCAAGCTCTGGGGCTACTTCCTCCCAATCTCTATGTAAATTCTCAGCTGTCTCTACCTGCTAAGTCTGCATTGTCAGCTCTTTAGTGCCTGCAAATCATGTAGGCATGAGCCCAGAACTACCTCTGTCTGGAAGGACTGTGACACCCTATTTTCCTTTCTCCTCTCCTCTCCTCTCCTCTTCTCTCCTCTCCTCTCCTCTCCTCTCCTCTCCTCTCCTCTCCTCTCCTCTCCTCTCCTCTCCTCTCCTCTCCTCTCCTCTCCTCTCCTCTCCTCTCCTCTCCTCTCCTCTCCTCTCCTCTCCTCTCCTCTCCTCTCCTCTCCTCTCCTCTCCTCTCCTCTCCTCTCCTCTCCTCTCCTCTCCTCTCCATACATAATACCAACTTAGAGAAGAAAGTTTAGCAGAACACAACAGCTACAATCCTCTTTTTCTGGACTCGCAATGGGAGGATAGAGAGATTAGACCTTTTGCTTTCTGAAGCAGGCAGTCTCAGAAGTTGAGTCTAGCTAGGACAGTTATCATAACCATGCTTTCTGAAGATTTTTTTTCTGGTGTTTTTTAATACTTCTTCTGCTCTTTTGTATGACTGATTCTTTCTTCTGTATTCTACATGAAATCATCTGAATAAAATGCACAAAGGGTACCAGGAGCAGGATGTAGGATTCACTGTAATTGTTGACCTTAAACTAACTCTTCCTCTCTTTCCTTGCAGAAGAAGAAGGGCATATGTACCCATAACCTGTTGAATACGAGCTCTTCTGGGAGATGGAAGAAGTCAGTTCAAAATCCGCCAGGCTGGGGCATGAACTGATTGCACATCTTACACTTTTAAAGAGATTTCTTTGAGTTCTTGTATTTTAGCGTGCAGCAACCCACCAGTGTAGTACTAAAAGGAGAAGAAAAAGTGACCTGTTTTGCATTTCTAAAAGGAAAAATTCAAGTCCTAGAGAAAGGATTCTGGACTGTGAATCCCTCACATTAGTTCCCAGTTCTGAACTCCCTGCTCCTCACTTCATCTTTTTTAAAATGGTGTTATACACCTAATGAAAAAAACAAAACAAAACAAAACAAAACAAAAACAAAAACACACAAAAAACACCACACCAAAAAACAAAAACTTCCATTTATTTTCAGTACTCTAAGACTTTGGTGGTACTGTTAATAAAACAAATTTAATATCTCACTGAAAAATAACTAAGGTCATCAGTGAGTGTAAAAAGTAACAGAAGAATAACAAAACAAACAAACAAACAGACAACAATTATTCGGATTGGAGGTAATATAAAGAATTTGGCTGGGATCAGATTTCAATCTAATTTTACTATTCCTCCAGGACATATAAAAAGAACCAAATATATACTTTAATACAGCAACTGTTATTAATTTGAAATAAATTGTAAATAGCAATAGAACATTGCAGTTATGTGAAGTATGTAGGGAATCAAAACATCATAGAACCATAGAAAATAATGCTGCAATATACTTTAAAAATCCACATGTAATCCATTATTCCAAAGCATATGATTGTTAAAACAAAACAAAACAACAAAAGAACCCAACAAACTACCAGAGAAAGCTGAAATGGCAAATCACTATAGCTAAGGTGGAAAAGATACAACTGACATGTTGAAGCAATGCAAGGAAAATGTAGAGACATCAAGAGAGACATGCACATAGTGAAATTAATTGGAAGAGTTTGCTTTTTTCATATGTGTGATTTATGGAAGAACAACCCTAATGGTTTTGAACATGCAAGGCTGAAGTTGCAATAAGAAACATCATAAAAATGTTGATAACCTAAAATGCTTATTTTTTCACTGGCAGGAATCAGGGTACATGTCACTTTCCCCCCCATCTTTTCCTGGAGTTAACAGCATGACTCACATGCCCATTAGCACAGCAAATACGTTTTTGAAAAGATGAAAAGAAGCAGGATGTTTCTGAATGCATTTAATTATGTCAGTAGCTGACACAATTCTTCACTATTATCTGTGTCACTTATGTCTTATATTACAGTGTGCTTTGATTTTTTTTACACCTCTGAGAGCCTGTGTCACCTAAGCGCAGGTGGCAAGACAGTGAGGAAAGCATTCCCAATTTAACTGAGCAGATAGATGGCATTGCAGATGTTATTGACAACTTACATCAAGTCACTACTCAGTGCTTGGCAGCTGTTCCCTCTACTAAATGGTAAAATTATAGCTATTAAGGTTCATCAGAACTGTTATGAAATACACATACACTCATACGAGGTGTGGACTATGTGTTACGGATTTACTAGAAGGGAATGGTGGCTTAAATATAGTTCACTATACATCTGTGAGCACATATGAGTTGGAACAGACTTAAGTAATCAAAGATGACTGTGTACAACATTCTGTTCAATGTGGAAACTCTGTTTGTAATTCTGGAAACTAGTTTAACATATAGCCCACCAAGGACTGCTGTAATGTACAGTTTTTCAGAACAGTATCAGTGACCAATACTGGAAGCAGAGCTTGACAGAATTGTCCCTGAGCCGCAAGAAAACTGCAAAGGGGGATAAGACAACCAGGGGCTGGTAAACATTTTCCTGTGAAACAAGACTGTGAAATCTAGGACTGGTTTCTGTAGAAAACTGATAGATGTTTAAATCCATAGTTGCTTTAATAATAATTTCAAATGCAAATTAAATTTATTTCACTATCATTCAGAGCAAGTCAGTTGCACTGATTAGACAGAAACAAAAAAATGGGCATTGTTTTTTGCACAGAAGCAAAAAGTTGGAAGGAACAGTTAGAACTAGAATCTACATATTTTCTACACCTGCAATTCTGCCTGGGTTTCTGCTGGCTGCAGATGTGAAGAGCAATCAAGTTCATCTTAGGCAGTGCCAGTTTCATTCTGTGTATTGAACCTTACTGAAATGAAAAAGATCAGAAGAGGTCAGTGACTTCATCCCCAGATCTCAAGCTAGAGGCTGCCAGGTGCCTACCAAGCCATTCTCTCACTCTTCCTCCTCAACTGGACAGGGAGATAAAATATGATGAAAAACCTTGTGGGTCAAGGTAAGGACAGGAGGATCACTCACCAACTACTGTCATGGGAAAAAACACTTGACTCGGGGAAGACTAATTTATTTTGTTGAGAATTAAAAGTAGAGTAGGATACTGAGAAACAAAACAAGCTAAAAGCAGTTTCCCTCCACCTTCCCAGGCTCAACCTAACTATTTCATTCCTGAGTCTTGTACCTCTTACCCCCAAAGAACTGCATGGGGGATGAGGAATGGAGATTGCTGCGAGTTCATAACACTTTGCTTCTACCTACATTCCTCCTCATTCTCTTCCCTTGTTTCAGTATGGGGTCTTTCCCATGAGGTACAGTTTGTCAGGAATAGATTGCTACAGCATGGGTGGTCACCCATGGGCCACAGGTCTTGCTAGGAGCCTGCTCCAGTGTGTGCTCCTCTCCACAGGCTGCGACTTCCTTCAAGGCACATCTACCTGCTATGCCATGTGGTCCTCCAAGGGCTGCAGGTAGATATTTGCCCCATTGTGGTCCACCATGAGCTGCAGGGGGACAACCTATTTCACCATGGTCTTCTCCCTGGCTGCAGGGTAATCTCTGCTCTGGTGTCTGGAACACCTCCTCACCTCATTCTTCACTGACCTGAGTTTCTGCAGGGTTGTTTTTCTCACTTCTCCCTCACAGTTGCTATGCAGTGTTTTCTAAACTTTCTTAAATATGCTATCACAAAGATGCCACCAGTGTCACTGATGGGCTCAACTTTTGCCAGCAGTGGTTCCACTTCAGATCTGGCTGGAAATGCTTGTGTCCAACATGGGGGCAGCTCCTGGTTTCTTCTCTCAGGGACCATCCCTGCACCCTCCCCACTACCAAAACCTTGCCACCTAAACCCAATACAGTTAGTCACTAGTGCACTGGTTAAACCTTGTTCTCTTTCATTTCCAAGGAAAAGTGAAATGATTCATGTAATGCACTGAAACAAAAACAATGAAAGCAAGACTTCCTTTCCAGTGAGCGAAAGCTTGTTTTCAGAAATTAATTGTTTGTACCACTTCCAGATGTAACTCCTGCAAGCATCTTCTAGGGTAGTTTGTTTACGTAATTTCTCTCAAGTAGTTTTACAAATCTTTAGTGGCAAAGTTTCAACACTTTCTTTCATGGGCACTCTACAGAAAATGTCGCAGTCAGGGAGCTTTTCATGATAAAAAGTCTTTATGAGCCAGGAACAAATAAACCATAGTAAAGTGACTGCATATCTAATTATATGCCACTTAAATGATTCACAAATGACACACTTGTAATAAAGTTTTTATATTTCCAGATTTTTAATTTACAAGCTTGTCACTTGCAGTTTAGTCATTTTGTTCAGATAGGGTGAAAAATTGCTTAAGGTTTCTCTAATTGCCGTTTCTTATTTATCGGTTCTAATTATGCACAATATTTGTATTAAAAATCACACACACACAGAGCAACCTGTGGTACAGAATTTAAGAAGGCAAGTATTGAGCATAGAGAACTATGGTAGATTATATATGGTGAATATTAATATAAAATGCTGAAAAATGCTTTCTTTAGCAGAGAAGATTTCTTTCTGCTGTACACTCACAGAGTGTTACTAAAATAAATGGTACTGAGACAGTTCTACGTTCTTTCTAGTCACATGGGATTAGAAGAAAGCTGATAATGAGAGAACTATAAAATCATTTTATATCTGGGGACCTCACTCCTCATAGTTCCTGTTGTGTAAAGAAAAGCCCAGGCTATTGGAAAACTGCAGGTGGGCAAAGCTTGTGTGCAAGGCTGTCTGCATAAAACCCTTCTGCTTACAAGTTTTACAAGAAAGTGGTAACTGGTTAATTTTGCAGAGTTCAGTTTACAGGTCTTCTTTGTGACAGTCCAGGTCACTTTTTTTCATATGCTGTTATGGTCTTTTAAGATGTAAACCACGGTTCCTGCTCATGCTTGGTATGTTCTATTGATGTGCTCTATTGATATCCTTGGCCAGGCTGCCCCTTGAGCAACTGGAGATGGGAACATTGCAGATGGCACATGAGGAGGGAGCAAAGAGAGAGATTGGCCAGCAGTGGTTTCCTATTGCTACAAAGGTTTAGGGGAGGGATCTTGTTTATTGCTGATTCTTCCCTGAAAATCTGTAAAGGGTGACTGGAGAAGGTGAGCAGAGCACGGTCATTGTAATGACAAGGATTTGAATGGACTCACCATGGCAATCACAGTGAAATAAGAGGGGCAGTAAGGAGCTAGCTGAGGATAGTTTGGGAAGACTATTGGACTCTCAACTGGTATCTTGGGGAAGGTAATCCAAACACTTGCTAATTTAGGTTTCTCTGAACTGTCATTTATTTCCCCTGACTTCTCATGACGTTCTGTTTGCTTCAGTCCTTTTATACACAACTGGAAAAATACAGAAAAAAGAAAGCGGGAAAAATACAGAATCATAGTGCCTGCCAACCCTTTCTGTGAAGAAATATTTCCTAATATCCAATCTAAACCTTCCCTAGTGCAACTTGTGGCCATTTCCTCTCATCCTGTCACTTGCTACGTGAGAGAGGACACCAGCACCCTCCATGCTACAACCTCCATTCAGGTAGTTGTAGACAGTAATAAGGTCTTCCCTCAGCCTCCTTTTCTCCAGGCTAAACAGCCCTAGCTCCCTTAGCTGCTCCTCATCAGACTTTTGTTCCAGACACTTCACCAGCCTCATTGCCCTTCTCTGAACTCTCTCTGGCACCTCAATTACTTTCTTGTAGTGAGAGGCCCAAACCTGAACACAGGATTCAAGGTGGGGCCTCACCAGTGCTGAGTACAGGGGGTCGGTCACTTCCTTGGTCCTTCTGGCTGCACTATTCCTGATACAAGCCAGGATGCTGTTGGCCTTCTTGGCCACCTGGGCACACTACTGGCTCATATTCAGCTGGTTGTCGACCAACTCCCCCAGGTCCTTTTCCACCAGGCAGCTTTCCAGCCACTCTTCCCCAAGCCTGTAGCACTACCTGGTGTTGTGACGCAAGTGCAGGACCCAGCACTTGACCTTCTTGAATGTCATATGATTGCCCTCAGCCCAACGATAGAGCCACTAATATAGTTAATCATAGTTAATCATGGGTGCCCCAATGATGTCATTTCTTTACACAGTTCTTTGGGTGGACAGTTCAGCTCATGAACAATCTTTCACTCCAGTGTTAGTTTCCATTGAATGCTCTTGGGCTATTCTTTTTCTGTTTTGCTTTCTTCTGCCGACACTGACAAAAATCGTGTACTTTTTTTTTTTATAGCATGGATGTACTTCCTCCCCCGCCAACCCCCACATATGCCTCTCTGTCTCATTCCAAGAGCATAAAAGCAAAGTGCTATATGATGGCAACACTGCTTGTTCACTAATATTCTGAAGTGGGCCAGGGCCAGAAGGAAAACAGTATACTCTATTATTGGCCCTGGAAATACCAAGTTCTCTATTTAGCTGTTTCACCTTCACTTTATGGGCCTTACTCTTCCATAGCCTTTTCACTTCAAAGCTCTCTGTTTAAATTGTCTGTACTTGAATGATCAGCTCTTGGAACATAATACTGTTGTTAAGCCTTACAAGAAAAGAATTGTGATTTTGCTTGGTTAGAAGGGGCTCTTCTGAGTAGTGCAACTTAGTGCTGAAATTCCTTTCCTTGATGGCTATTTCTGAAAGTCCTTAATGTGAGGAGCTCTGATCACGTGCCCCACAATTTCAGTCTCCAGAAATTGCACTCCATAATTCCTGACAGAATTTTTCAGAGAATTTATTTGTATTGATTAAAAATTGGAGAGATCCATGATGTTAAATGGGTTAGTGTTAAATGTCAAGCTTGCAGTACTTGACATTTTAAAAATATGTAAAAGATGAAATGGAACCCCTACTGTGGTGTCACAGAACCATAACCTGGAATGTGAAAAATCATGATTTTCTCTTAAAACCAGACAACTCTAAATGTGCAAGGAATCAACTAAAAATAAAAACTGATAAATATTCAATATGGTGTTTCTAAAAAGGTTGATTAATTTTTGTTTTCTAACTATAGTAACTTTCTTTTTCAAAAAAGGGGTTTTTTTGAAAGAGAAGATAGGTGTAATGATTAACTTAGATTTAGTAATTATCTAGAACTTAAACTTGTATATCAGTGTTTCTGTTCATGTATATCACAGCTCTTCAGGAAACAACTATTTGAGCCAAAAAGCACACAGTCCAGATTTCAAATATTTGTGTATCAACATACAAACTCAGAGTTTCAGCAGTAAACATAATTTCATGTTTTTAAAAGCTCCTAAATCACCCAGCAGGTTGAACCTTCCCGAAAGTCAAATAAACAAAATTTGTAAATACATCTGATAAATTCTCATATTATAATATTGACAAGTAAAACAGTGAAACTCATTTTGTAGTACAATATCTAAGTCCTATAAGTAGTGGATTTACGAGGTAGTTTTACAGTTTGATGGTTGTGACTGCTGAATCTGTTGTCTCTTCATAATTTTCATTTATTTTTGGTAAGACTTTGATTACAGAAGAGAAATTGGTTTCTGAACATAACTGTAATAAATACAGTGCTGCAAACATTTAATCTATATTTGAATATAATCTATAACTCTGGTATATAGATTATGAAGTTCCTGAATCTTTGAAAATAGATGACTTTCAGAAATTTACCAGAACAACATATGCTATAAACAGATTATGAGATATATATACAGAAAAGCATGGCTTATCCTGAAGAAGCAAGATCCTTATAACCTCTCTGTGGCATTGGTTAAAGGGAAACCTGCATATAAGAATATTTTCATCCCAAGCTTATATTAATAACTGTTGTTTCAGGAGCTGAAACACTGATGAATGCAGTATTGTTTTTTCAAGCAACAAGATTTATATTTAATGTCTGTATTTTCTTTCTGCTTGTTTCTATTAGAGTAATGGTCCTTATGGTCTCTGGAAACAGTATTTCTGCCATATATGGCTCTGCAAACACAGTAAGACAACTGATTCATTATTTAGAAATCATAGTCATAAACTGGGTGACATTAGCCTGAGACCAAGTTGCTTAGTAGCACCGTTCTTACTTCATTTCTTTCAGATATTTCAATGACTGCAATGTAGAAAATACTGATTTTCTACTATTAGCTGGCATGTCTGAATACCACCACCAGTGGGCAATAATGGACCTTTTATTCCCATTTTGAAGCTAACTGTATCCATGAGAGAAAGAGAAGAAATAGGAATCTTTATTACATCTGAGAGCTGGTCCTTTTCTAATAATTCTTGACTAAAATTGGTCTGTTTATTCTTTTTTGTACTGCCTTCATAGAGCACGACTCCCTCTGTCCAGCATTAGAAATCTGTATAATGTGAAGTACAATTGTTTTTTTATAAGCTCATCATTCCTGTCATCCTCTCCTTCATCTGAACTTGATAATAAAGCACTTTCATTGCTAATAGAGAAGCATTGTGAAGTGCTGCATATGTGACAAAACCTGTAGCCAATACAGCAAACTAAACACTTTAAACAAAGATAACAAGAGTAAGGGAGGGGGAGAGAGGAGTTAGAGGAGAAAAAAGAAAGGGAAAAGCTACATAGAGAAATAATGTCAGAGAGATGGAAATCTTGACCAGCCTTGAGTCTGCTCCATGACTTTACTATATAACAGGACCTATACCTCAACCCTATTGCTTAGCTGATCACTTATGGTGGTTGATGAACTGACCTACCAACTTTGAAGTTTTGCTTCCTTGGACACCAGCTAAAGGCTCTCACTCCATGTAAAGCATATTTTAGTATTTACGACTGCATCATAGCCTATTATTCCTCTTTATTGAGTTCTACTCGAGGGTCAGATTAAATAAGACATCTTATATAAAAAGCAGTGAATACGCTGTCAGGAACAAAACCCAACTAGCTCTGTGCAGAGTAAGAAATGTTTTTGACTTGCTGAAATAGGAAGCAATAATGATGAAATTCTTGTCTAAGTAAGAACATCAACCTTATAGCTACTACTGGCAAAGAGCTTCCAGCAGAAGTCCTATGGAAAGGGAGAAATCCTGCGCATCCAACAAATTTTTGACATCACCTGCAGGACAAATGTGCTACTGAGGGTAGCATAGCCAAGTAGTAAGTTGTCAGGTATTTAATTATTTTAGTTACTCTTCCCATAAGCATGAGTTTTTAAGGTTTTTATTATGTCTAGTAATATTTTCACAGGGGACCTTATGGTAGTAGCATCCTGTGTAGGACTGCTTGAGTGTTTGAGGAAGTGGACACAATAACAGGAGTTAACATTAAAAGACTGTCTGTTTGTTCGTTTGTTTGTTTTCTCCCTCTGCTTAATGAGACAAGATCAGCCAGACTCTGCACTCTGACGTAGATGCTAGAATAGTTACTTTCAGTCTTTAACCCTATAAGATCCTGAAGTCACTGACATGTTCCCATTTAATCTGAAACCCCCTGAACACCTTTCTTGCCTGTTAACACTTAGTATTTGTGCTGGGAGGCATGAAGGGGGGAAAGCATCAACCAGGACTGTTCCAATTTTTTGGCCTCAGCTGCTGGCTATATCTTAGGGTCCTTTTATAGGTTGTGGGAGTGAGTCCTGTCCTACCTGCATAAAGCTCATAGCCCAGTAGGCAAGAGCCAGGTGGGCAGTACTGGACTTTTTATTCTCATTTGGAGCTCAGAGCCACTAAAATTTATCCTTGAGGTGGAAAAGGGGGAAATAGATGTTCCAGGAGTCCCTAGGAAACCACTAAAATAGGACTTAATTAAGAGGACTGCATCTCCCTTCACTGGTCTTAAAGGTACCTACTTAATAGAAAATTGAACTCTCAGAGGTTTCATTTTAAATTCTGTCACCTCTGGGACTGAATGCCTAAACTTGGGAACTGGGGAAAAGGGACAGGATGCATTTGACCTAAAATAGAATCCAGATAGAATCTTTACTAAAACATACCCTATATCTGTGGGTGCAAGTAACCAGCAAAAGAGAAGATTTAAAATATGAGCAGGAATTTTCCTTGTGTTCCATTTTAAATGTACTGAACCATGGATGAATTAAAAAAAAAAAAAAGCATCACAGAATGTCCTGAGTTGGAAGGGACCCACAAGGATCATCGAGTCCAACTCCTGTCCTTGCATTTGACAACCCCACAGTTCACACCATGTGTCTGAGGGTGTTGTCCAGTCTCTTCTTGAACACTGCCAGGCTTGGGGCTGTGACACCTCCCTGGGGAGCCTGTTCCAGTGCTCCACCACCCTCTGGGGGAAGAACCTTTTCCTAATATCCAGCCTAAACCTTCCTTGGCACATCTTCCTACCATTCCTACTGGTACTATCGTTGGTTGCCAGAGAGAAGAGATCAGTGCCTGCCCCTCCTCCTCCCTTTGTGAGGAAGCTGTAGACTGCGATGAGGTCTCCTCTCAGTCTCCTCTTCTCCAGGCTGAAAAAAACAAGTGACTTTAGCTGCTCCTCATATGGCTTCCCCTCCAAACCCTTCACAAAGTTCGTAGCCTTCTTCTGGACACTCTCCTGAAGCTTTATATATTTTTCATACTGTAGTGCCCAGACCTGCACACAGTGCTCCAGGTGAGGCCGCAGAGCAGAGCAGGACAATCACCTCCCTTGACGGCTAGCAATGCTGTGCTTGGTGTTCCCCAGGACAGGAGTGGCCCTCTTGGCTGTCAGGGCACACTGTTGACTCATGTTCAACTTGCTGTTGACTAGAATCCCCAGATCCATCCCCGCAGAGCTGCTCTCCAGCATCTCATTCCTCAGTCTCTATGTACAGCCAGGGTTGCTGTGTCCCAGGTGCAAAATCCAGCACTTGCCCTTGTTAAACTTCACGTGGTTGGTGATTGCCCAGTTCTCTAATTTGTCCAGAGCCCTTTGCAGGGCCTCTCTGCTCTTGAGAGTGTCAACAGCTCCTCCCAATTTTGTGTCATTGGTGAACTTACTAAGCATTCCTTCAACTCCTGTGTTCAAGTCATTTATGAAGACACTGAAGAATGCTGGCCCTAAGATGGGTGGATCCCTGTGGAACCCCACCAGTGAGTGACTGGACACCAGCTCGACATAACCCCATTTACTAGAACTCTTTGAGCCCGGCCCATCAGCCAATTGCTCATCCACTGCATTATGGCATTATGTGCTTATTCAGCTGTATGCTGGGTGTTTTCTTTTGTTTTGTTTTTGTTTTTTTGTTTGTTTGTTTTTTAATGGTTTTTGGTTTTGGCAAAGCAGTAAACATCACTAACTCACTGCATTATCTGAGGCAGCTTGCTTCAGTGGTTCTCTTGGAATATAGTGAGATGCATAATGCTTTGATTTGACAACAGAAATTCTCATTTTACAGCAATATGTTTATAGTTTCCTGTTTACTGGTAAACTGCTCATTCAATCCATATTAAAATTGCTCTAATACAAAACACATATAATATGACAGGCTTGTAAAGAGATAAGGAAGAAGAAGTACTGGATGTCAAGGAAGATTTTGTAACAGATTATTTACTGTAGTTATGTGCATGTTCGTATATGTGTTTGTTTCTGAAGAGCTTTGCAGGAGGAAAACATAGAAACAGTTATCTTTTATTAGTCATCTTAGCAGTTCCAGGGTCCATCTGATTGAAGGTGGGAAAACATTGAAAAAATGTATTCAGAAATATTAATTCAAAATCTCAGAGACGATATTTCTTTTGTTAAGGAAAAGAGATGTGAATATTTGTGATGTGAATAAACTGCATGCAAATATTCACTCAGACACGCATTCATACAGGAAGGTGTTTGCAAAGCCATTTTGAAAGCTCTGTATAGATTTAATAATCTTCTGATGGGGAGAAGAAATGTGATTTTGGAGACTAATTACACAGCATGAATATCAATCATAAGCTGCTACTATTCAAACAATAACCCGAGTTCATCCACAGTCTTTGATATGCTTTCACTCAGCATTCATCAAATAACAAGCAAATTGTCGTCATTGAATGAAAATAACATGGAAAACAGATCATAAATAGTCCGTCTTACAGAATCTAGAGTTTCCTTAGCGACAGTGTGAATTTCTGGAGGATACTGAGGATGGGAAGGCTTGGGGACACAAGCTGTGTTTGGTGTGTTTGCTACTGATCAGCATCCTGCCACCTTCTGGGTGAGAGGGACACAGGTAATGTAATGGACTTTGATCTTTCTGTGAGCACAGCTGCAACATCAGTAACAAGGGCTAGCTGCTGGTGATTGACTGCAAACAAGAATATAAATAAGACATTTCAAAGTTCAGTCTAGATGGTTCTTTATTGTAACTCTTTTCTACCTGTGGGGAAATACAGGGACATTTTAATTTGCATGTACAGCAGCAAGATCTACTTACTGTTCAGCCTCACAAGCTATATTTGATACCTATACCAAAATATTCAAGCATTTTGAGGATATTTAATGGGAATGGGAAATAAACAGAAGTTTGCTTTTTGTCTGACCAAGTAAGGAGATCTTGTATATTAGGTGAAGAATGAGCTGCAGTAAAGGAGGCCAGCTCTTTACAATATTAACAGGCTAAGCTCTGCATGAGAATTGGAGAGAACATGGGTAACAAAATGGAACCGTGCATTAAGTATATACTGGAAAAAATGCTTGTCTGAAAACAGATAAATATGTAGCCAGAGGAGGATTGCAGCTCATATAATTATTCCTCAACAAATGTGTATGTCAGGACTAAAAATCTCCTTACCAGACCTCTATACCTTTCATCATGAAATACGTGGGAATACTTACATCCTGAAGTTGAGTTTAAGTAGAACAAAAATTTAGATATAGATCATTGCCCTTCATAAGATAACCAGAAGCTTTAAATTAAGGAGAAGTTGAGAGTGTAATGTGCTGAGAAGATGTCATCACAATTACATTACCCGGAGAGTGTAGAGACAGATGGAACTTTACAGAGGGTCTGGTGAATGTCATAAATGAAATTGCCTTGAAGAGGGCATACTCTGTATGATTTTATTTCCCCAGAGGGCTAGTCTTCTGTGTTAATTTTCCCATGAAAAGTAACCAAGTACCAAAAGTTTTGTAAGAAAAAGACCTGGAATTTCCAACATGAAACATAAGAAAAACAGTGTCATTTAAAATTAGGGAATGCTTTGTAGGCACTTAGGGATTAGAAACAAGACATGACACAGATTCTCACAGTGAGAGGGTGCACAACTTGCCTTCAGAGCACAAAGCAAAAGGGCCTGGGCTGGAATTCAGCCCCCAATCTCAAACACAAGGACCCTGTATATGCCCTCTAATGAAAATCAGTTTTCTCAGAAGAATAATTTACCCAACTCCGTATACTAAGTAAAAGCTGCATAGAGTTGGCCCATAGGAAGTGCTGAATACCATGCTGCATTAATATCTTCTGTCCCTGGTGACAGATTCAGGGCTTCAGGGGAGCTGCCTTTACACAGAAGAATTATAGCTCAGAAACTTGTTTGAAGACTGTCATCTGCAAATTTGCTTTGAATGTAACAAACAATGGTATTTTTTTTTTTTTCCAAAATATATTGTAAATGTGATATTACATGTCTTTGAAGCCCACTGACCACAGGCAAACCTTTGTCCTGTCACCTGGTCTATGTGAGAGAACGATCACACTTTTTCCAGTCTCACTGGAGCTCCCTTGCTATCAGCTTTACAGCTGTGAGGAGGCATAAATGCTCTCCAGGGCTACTGTTACATCTGAGCTCTTGTTCATTTGGGACTCTCAAGTTCACAGAGGGGTAAACATGCCTCTGCAGCCTATTTGCCATAGTATCTAGTTTGAAGTTGGAGGACCTAGGTACAAGAAAAACTAGGAGCTGTATTAATGCATTTTATTTTGAGTAGCAACTAGATGAAAATCAGAAATAACCCTTAAAGCTCCTTTCTTATTTAGAAACAGAAATAAGCATCCTAATAGTGACTGCTCTGTCTTCTGCACTGCAGTCAAAAGATGCCATTTGCAAGTATGCCCTGCTGACCTGTGTAGTCTTCCTATCTACAGAAAGATTGCTACAGCTGTGACAGCTATAGGTCAGCCATAGTGGACTTGACAGAGTGTTTCCCAGTGAACACTGGTCTACTTCCTTCCCTAGAAATATCTAGCACCAAACCAGTTACCAGCACTCCTGGGTTCAGAAGCCCTACAGGTCACACTCACTCCATCAGTTGGTGACCCTAGAGCTCAAGTGGGACAGGATGCTACAGGAAACTGATGATTCCTGCACTGACTCTTATTTTTGTGTGTAAATAATGGCATACCAGATATTTATAGATGGCTGAGACAGAAGAACAATTATTCTAATAAACTTTATCTCTTCATCTACAATATAAACAATATTGGAAGGATCTGAAGGGGATAAAGATCCCCAATATGCGTGGTGGCATATTTCATGCTAAAGTTCTGAAAGCACTTTATAACTTCATGTCCACGTTTGTACATGATGTTTTCTGTGAAAATGTCAACCTTTTGTATTTAAATGCAAGAATGTATTTGCTCAGTTCAGATGCAGCATCCATTGCCTTATCTTTCCAGGATAGTACATTTCAACCAGTTTTACCTCATTTCAAATTTACAACAGATTAACGTTTTGTCAGAGTGGCTCTCATATGGTACTTTGTAGTTTAGGATACATGAGGAACACTGACACATAGTAACAACACAAAGAGTATCTTCCATTGTATCAATTTAATGTTACCCCATATTGCTTCAGTTCCACCTCTGAAATATTATATCCCTTTTTTTAATTTTTTTTTTTTTTTTTTTTTTTAGCAAAACTATTTTCACTTTCATTCATTCTCTGTGGATGAAGTAGTACTCATTTACTCCACTTGTTTTTTGTTTTTTTTTTTTTTAAACCGTGCTGTTATACTTCAACTTGTTAACTCAGAAGTCCTGAGCAGGTAAAATTTCATATTTGCTGTATGTGACTTGCATGCAGGCAACAGCCTTTCCCTGAGGATTACACAAGAGCTCATATGTGAATATAAAGGAGCTCTGGACTGTGAGAAGTATTCGTCATTTGGTAGATCATTGTCACCATCTGGGTTTCAAGGCTGAAGTATCCTTTTTTCTTTCTGGGTAAACTCTACACTTTCCATGTCTGCTACCCAAACTCAGTCCTCCAGGTCTTGCTAGAAGAAAAGTGATTGTTCCTATGTGTCAGTGTGATTTAACCTCTCTTTAATCATTTAACATCAAGACAAACATAGTTTTTTATAAGGAAGTACAAATTAATTATTGCCACCAAATGCATTTTGTGGTTTATCTTTGTCCATTGGGAAGAAACAAGTGGCAGAGTTTTGCCTGTCTAGCTGTAATGTCTGAAGACTTTTGAGTTAGACGAACTTACAGCACCACAAATCACTACAAGACAACATTGAGTTTTGAATGCAGGAAATGTATAGAAGGAAAAAAAAATGTTGCAAAGGTTCAGTGCTAGAGTTAGGTTATGGTTGGACTCAATGATCCTGAGGGTCTTTTCCAACTGAAAAAATTCTATGATTCTGTTATGCACAGGAAATCTAAGGATGACAGAAGTCAAACCACTTGCAGGGAAATGTTATTAGGGCATGACCTCTGCTTAACTTTGGTGATATAAAAGTATTGACATTTGAGTGGGCGTTTCAATTCTTAGTAGCTACATTTTCAGAAAAGTTATAGATACTATAGTGGTATGGCTGTGGTCAGGTTTTGTGGTGGAAGAAACAGTGTGTTTCCAGGTAAAGTTAACTGAACATAGGAAATCTCCTATAACATGACTTGGATAACTGAAGCTTCTCTGCAGTCATCTCTGAGACTATAGGAAACCTGTATATGTTAATATGATACCTCTTAAACTAACCTGCAAGTATAATAAATAATCAATAATTAAATAAACAATAAGCAAACAGCTCTTCTCATATGTATGAAATCACATAAAACCAGAATTATTAAGCAAAAGCATTTAGCAATCTGCACAAAATGTGGGGACGTGCACAACATTCCTCATAGCTAAGACTGAAACAAATCATTAGGGGTAGATATTAATCTAAATGTGCCTTTTGTTTATTAATGGTAACCTGAATGTTAGGTCTTCTTCCTGTTTATACAGTTGATGTTTTGGTGGAAACAACAGCAAAAGAGGTCTATTTGAAGACTTTAATGCTATAATTTATTATAGGATTCTTTTCTCTGTCCAATGTGAGAAAAATAATGTGTGCTAGGAGTGTATATTGCTACAATGCACATTGAAAAATTCTTGTAACAATTCTGAATGTAACAGCTCCATACTAGCATGACCCCATTTAAATCAGTGCAGTGGTGAATTAGGTAGCAGTTGTAACCTACAATAACATCATATTGGTTTTGGCTCTGGAATATATGTGTCTTATAAGCTATAAGTCGAGAGACATATTGTGCAAACAAATACATTAGGATGGACTCAGAGGCTGAGATATCATGGCTGATTTATAACGGAAGGCTTCTACACATGGACCTGTATCAAATCCTTCTCTCCCTGGAAGCCATAGAAAGAAAGTTAAAAGCTTGATCTGACACACAGCTGGAACGAAGCAGCAAGTCATAATAGTCCTGTAGTTCTGAGGACTGCAGTCTGATTATGAGTAGCTTGCTGGATATTGATATGACAGAGGCATACAGTCAACCTCATGTGTAAACTGTATCAGTTAATTTTTATTTTTTGTGAGAAAGCAGTCTCACAAAGAGACAAAAAAAGCATACCTTGATTTTTTTTTTTTAGCCATTAGTGAAGGTAGTAGGTAATAGTTTGCAAAGAAAAAGCAAGGATCAGTGACTGTATAGTTACTGTACTAATTTGGCAGCAAAAGGTGTGACGGAAAAAATTTATTTATATGCCTGGAGTGTGTTGTTGCCAATAATCTGCCTAGTGTGTTTGCACCTAGGGCATCTTCCTCATTATTATAAAAGTGCTTTTCTGCCAGCCTGCCTTACAGTCACTTTATCACCATGCTCAGCCATTTTCTAATTCTGTTTGATTTCATCTGTGTGATTTTAAACTCTGGATGGTGTTGTCACACTAAGCTTTGCAAATCTTTTTTTGATGGCAAGAAAATTCTGTGGCATTAAACTATTTATAGTAAAAGGGGTTTTAGCTCTTGTAATTTTTGTGAACAGGTTTTTTATCTTTCATCTTTAGCACAATAGCTACTATGGAGGAGTTCACATTAACAAAAAAAAATCTAATGAAAGTGCTGTTACAATTTCATATGTCTATGTCCTAATACTTTAATGAAGTGTTAATTAATTTTATGCTTCAGCATGTGACAGAAGAAATACGATCCAAAAATCTGAGCATGGGCTTATGTCATTCTGGGGAAGATTTTGAAAGACATAGAAATGGCTCCTGCTTACATAAACTGGGCAACAAAGCATCTTTTTTAACTTGGAAAATCTCTCCACCAAGGTTCATCTTTGCTCCCACTACCAACCTCCATGGTTTCCAGTTCTTTAGAAAGTAAGAGTCAGCTGGGAGGATGAACTGATCTTTGCAACAAGAAACTTCATGATCTTGTACAGTCTTCAAAAAATGTCTCTTGGTTGTGCTGTTTGTTCCCATTACTGTTGTATTTCATTCCAGCTAGATGGAGTCAGTTTTACTCATCCCTGCTGAAGACACAAAGAAATAAGTGGTAATGGTGGTGGTTGTTTCAGTTTGTTAAAGGAATAGGAAAAAAAGCCATTTCACTGCTTTGTGGCCCCCATGAATCCAGACAGGAGGTTAAGCCACATGTCTAAGGAGTACCTAGACATGGTAAACCCACCTGGATGCCTTCCTGTGTAACCTCATCTAGGTGTTCCTGCTCCAGTGGGGGGTTTGGACTAGATGATCTTTCAAGGTCCCTTCCAATCCCTAACATTCTGTGGTTCTGTGATACCTAGATTCTCCTTTCTCTATTCCCTGGACCCAAGAAGGGATGGAGTGAAGTTGAAGTTGAAGCCTCTGTATGTGCTGTCCTCTGAGCCAGTCTGTGTCCACAGTTAGGTACATCTACATGCTCCTCAGGTGATCTACATGCTCCTCAGAGCCCACAGGGCAGAGCAACATCCCACACACCCACAGGGACTTGGCAGTGCCAGACTCATCTGCGCATCTCTCATGGGGCATGTATTCCAAGTATCTCTGCTCAAAGTAGTGTTAATCATCACCCATACTGTGCAAAGTTGTTGAGCAATAAAACACAGCATGAAAGGGAGAAAAAAATATTTGGATCAAGGAAGCTTAAAGCAATTGCTACTAGAGTTATAAGGTGCTCCTACTGGTCCAGTAACAAAGTCCTGGGGGATGCTTGTTTACCCAGGACTCACTCTGCCCCCATGGCTGCCTTATCTTCCCACTGGTATTTATGTACTGTTGTCACTCATGCCATCTTTGTTTTTTTGCTTCTAAACACATTGAATCAAACTAGCAATTCTCACGTCTAAAATTTGCCTTATCCTTCTATCCCTTGATCTCCCAGGTTTCCTTGGGTACTCAGGGCTCACATTTCAGGATGTGGTACTTTGAGCACCCATTTTAAGCACTAGATTTTTATATCTCTTTTTTATTTGCAAGTAGCTTCTTCTTTTAACGCCTCTTTATGCTCAGTGGTTCTAAAATGCATTTTCTGTAACCAGAATTTCCTGTGAAACTGTTCTTGCACCCATAATGTAGCACTTCTTTCCCTTTCCATTTTCCTCTGCTGAAGTAAAATCTCCATGATTCTTCATGACATATATTCTGGATTGTTTCTAAATACTTCCAAGAATCTGATGCCTGAACTTATGTGAGACCTGGTGACATACACAAGTAAGCTGAATCATTGTCACTAAGGCTATGCATAAAAAATGTCTGCTAGGGAAATTATCTCTAAGGCTCCAGCCAGTGTTGCCCAAAAAAAGATCCTGAGATGTTTGCATGTGAATATCAGAATTCCACTGCCGAACTGAACCTGCCTGTTAGAATAATTTTGGGAAAAATTTGTTCCTCACAAAATATGTGTGAATTTCTGAGAACTAATGATGTAACTAATGTGAATTTCACACAACTAATATTGTAACTACTACATTTCAGCTGCAAAATTCTATATATTGGAATTTCATTTTGTGGAATATTTTGACAATATTATCCTTAAAAAACCCCAACTTATTATCTTCCTAAGCCAAACTATGTGAGATTTACTTAAATTTTATATACTCTCTTGATATAACATGAATGAATTCAAGATGTGGAAGATAAACTTAAGAAAGGGCCTGAGACCTAAAGTAAAGGCCAGGATAACAGCTGAGATCATGTCTCTCGTACTGTTGGCAGTATATGTTTGGAAAAGCATCTATGTTTATAGTCTGTTTTTGTCTCATCACATTATTATATTTTTGGGAATGTATACTATTCTAATTTAAATCTAGAGGCCTATTACAAGTGTCAGGTTTTTTCTAATGCAGGTGTACTTATAGTTTTTCCTACACATTAATAGTAAAACCTCTGAGAATTTGTATGTTTTACTTTGTGGAAATACATGGTAACTTTATAAATGACCATGTCTAATTATAATGAGTCAAGATTTTAAGTAACTTTTTACTAAAATATGCTACATTTTGTGTTTCTAGAACAGTAATTAACTCTCTAATAGTTGTAGAATATAGTTTTGACTAAAGACTTGACTTCATCAGTAGTCAGAACACCTAAATAGCCAACGATCTATATAAATACAGATTTATATTAACCTAAACACGATGAATCTAGATTGCTGTGTTGCTCTAGCTCCATAAGATATACTAGCTTTTGTTTCCTCACAGGATTCATGGACCTCACTGATATCGTGTGGCAGAACATACATTAAGGGATTGCAAGTCAATGTTATAAAACACAATGAGTGACATGATGGCAGACTGTGATGCTGCATTTGAGGTTGACAAATAACAGAGATAAAGGAGAACAAGCTGACAATTATCTAGGCTTGGAAAAACCTTTTGAGAAAGTCCATCACAGAAGATTGAAAAGGAATGCTAGTAGTCACCAGATAAGAAGTAAAGTCACAATAGACATAGTGGGACTGATTCATTAAAAAACCCCACTGAATAGGAATAAAGGGACATTAGGAAGACCAAAATGTTCTAAGTGGGACAAAATTTGCCAAGGACAGAGAATAATTTTTTTTTTATTCATAGTTACAGAAGGTGGTCAAGAATGGGCCTCTCAGATGCTAAAATATGGACTCTTTTTGTGTGTTTCTTTGCTTCTCTCTTTCTCTACTGAATAGAAAATATGTAATAAAATAAGTAAATAAACAGCAGAAAAAATGTGTTTCAGTGGAAACCATAATTTCGTTGCTTGGTCTTTAAAAAGGTTAATATATGTCATCAGCTGATTCTTTTTAGGAAAATACATCAGAAAGGCTGTGCAACTGTTATTGATAGGATGATACTAATCTACTCAGTAAATACTGAGAAGAAATACTGTGGCTTCAGACTCACGCTATTTGTTTCTTCAGAGGAAAAGTCTATAAGTGTTTTCATGGGGAGCTCACACATACTCTTCACATCAATGATTTTGGGATATAGAAGACTTGAGTTGTGAAAACAGTCATTCCAGTCAAGTTTTCTCTTGCAGTGTGAAATTTTACAGAATTAAAATGTGCCATGCCAACCTTTGGTTCTGTTAAAGTCAAGGGAGAATTATGCCGTTGCCTTCAACAGGACCAGGATTTAGCCTCATGTGTTTATAGATCAGAAATCCCATAAATAAACACTGCATCATATTTACACAGATTGCTAATCCACTTCTCTGAACCAAAACACATTTCCACTTTCCTTTTATGTTTGCTCCTTTCTCAAGCAAGAGCAGCATTACAGAAGTCAGCAAACAATGTCATTCTGTACACAGTAAACATGCTCTGTTTTCAGACAGAATGACTTCAAAAACATCAGCCTTTCTTTTTATCTCTGCACATGAGAAAACAAAGTTTAAGAGCATCTGAATAAGCAGAAGCTTACATCCATTTTATTTATTCCTATTCAGTAAGTTGGACAGGATACAAAATGTGGTTGTTCTGTTTAATGTTTGTTCTTAATCTTTTCAGGTTGCAAAAGATGTCATGTACTTCACCTTCTACTTTAGGCAACCTCTAACATAATTTTACAGTATTTTTTTTTTTAATATACTCTCTGAATCTCTTTTTTTGTGAGATAACATAACCCAGTTGAGGAATACTTAGGCTTTGGAAAAAAAAAAAAAAAAAAGAAGAAAAAAAAAAGAAAATAATTTTCTTTAGGGGCAAAAATGAAAATTTTGTGAAGCTCTTCAACTTCTAAAAAAAATAGTTTTACATTATATGTTCACAAAAGGATGTGGTGACATTGCCAATTTAATTGACATACTGGTCACTTTCTGTGCAGCCATATGATTTCCCCAAATAACTGTATCTGCAAAGATTCCCAGCAGAGTCCTTTAGAAGTCTGCTTTTTCTCTGCAGTCTCTCCAATGTCTTTCACTCCTTTTTGTATGACATTTATTGAGTGTATACTAAGTTTGTTGGTTTTTTTTCTTCCTTACTACCATAATTCTTATTCAAGTGAAACTTTGTCAATTTACTGACATTAGTTAATTGAACCCCTCACATCTCACAAGTCAAGCCTGTGTTTAAGTGATTTAAAGATATTGACTACAATAAAACTAACTGCATTAGGTTTATTTGATTGGGCAGAGCAAGTATTTGTATATTATTCTCTGGTACTTTTTTTCCAAAGGCCTTCTTTAAACTTAGCTAATCATATCCAGGAGACACTGGTTTAATTCCCTGTTCAGAATTAAGGCAACATTTTTACTGTCATTAATCTCTACCTTAGTTCCTATAAAACAGCCCTTGGTTTATCTGGCTAAGGTATCTCTTCAATAGGAACTGATATGAAATAGAGTCCTTAACCTTTAAAATTCTTATGTATTTAACTGAGTATAAATGTCAGAAAAAACCCTCCTGTATATGTGTGTATGTAAGTCTAAGAAGGCATAAAACTTAACTTTTGCTTTACAAAAAAAGAAATCTAGAATCATACATTTAATTTCATCATTTTTTTCCAGCAATGTCTAGGCAATCCATTTATCCACACACATCTACAACTTGGTGCTGTTTTTTGTAAGTGTTTAACACAGAAGAAACACAAACATTTGAGTAGGCATTTGACATTAATTCACTATTTTTCCTAAATCTTAGAATCTTCCTCATTAATGTTCCACTTCTAGTAACTGGTAAAGAAATACAGGAAATCTTAGTATAAATCAGAATTAAAGGCAAGATTCTCCGTGTATGGTTATTTCATTTCTAGTTTTTGCCACAGCTAAAACTAGCAATAGAAACCGACAAATTATTCTTATCTAATCTGAATTACTTTTCTGAAGAAATTAAGAATTTTCCATGTTACTCATTTTCACTCATCTTATATAAACAGTGTTGTCACTGACTTTATGTAAAGCAGGAATAACGTTACAGTCTTTCAGTAGAAACAGTCTTCTTGTGGAAGTAGTCATGATAGTGAAATCTGGACTAGGATGATGAAGAAACAGAGATTTGAATCAATACAGGAGGGAATGACAAAATAAGGGGAGCTAAATTGCAGTTATTAGCACTTGAAGTTAAATGATGAAGGCAAAAATTAGTAGAAAAGTCCCATTGAATAGAGGCTATTTGTGCCACGTGTGTGGCTGAAATATTAAAAATGTTTCAAAAGATGAAGCTCTGAACATCTGTGATCCCCAAACAAGTATTTTTCTTCCCTTTCTATTCATTCATTTGCAGCCCGTCTCCTCTGCAGAGTCTCATTTAAATGAAAGGACGAGCTTGATCTGTTGTGTGTCTAAAGCTGTCAGTGGTATATGATCATCAGTCACAACACATTGACTCCACTGGGATTTGCACATATGATGCATTTTGACCTTTGACTATTATTTACTAAAGAAATCTTTGAAACCAGCATCCCGTTGGTTTATTGCTTGCCCTTTCAGAGGCTTTCAGTCTGCTTCACCTTGATTCAAATTTTGGTTTTATGTCTTAGTGAAACAGAAAAATTCCTACCTAAAATGTACAAAATTCTTATTTAATCCTGTATCCCTTCCTCATTAAGCAAATTAATATTTTGATGTTGTATAAAACAAAAACATTATTTTTCTCTTAAGGAAAAAGATTTTAAAAAATTATTTCAAGTAGTGTTACTAGTCTGTTTTCTCTCATTCAAGTTATCCTCTGAACTGATATGAGATGAATTAACAAGTAGTTTTTGTCTTGACTAAAATGGCATTATAGTTCAATTGGCCTTTCTTTACTGAGTGAAAGAAACTCATCCATGCCCACACTTCAGTCTTAATAAACACTCCAGGGTACACAGACATGCCCCCGTGTGCTCACTTGAACAGAAGCTAGACAAGAATCTTTTAATTTGGCGAAAAAAAATAGTGCAGATAGCTTGAATTGTCTGAGAAAAACATATTCAGAAAGTATACTGGTACACTGGAATTTTTTGCTTCAAATAGTATTAGCCAAACATATTTCTAGACATGTGTTTATTTTTACCTGGTTACTGTGAAACCCCAGTTACACATTCTATGACACAATTAGAAGCAGTGTAGTGAAGATTTGAATAAGACTTTGAGGTCTAGCTGGGTAAGCTGAATTAACTGAATTTAATAATTTAGAGAAGTGCATGCAGATTTATGTTGTTCTGTGCCCCTTCCTTCCACATCAGTGCACAAATATCTGAACTTTTTTTACATCCTTCACACTGTGTCCTTTCAGTCCTCTGACTTCTGAGATAAGCAGCATCTCATCCCACAGTGCAGTGAAAGAGACATAGTGGGGTTGAAGTCGATAGTAGGATGCAGTGCATGCATTTATGTATTTGGATGGGAGATAGATAGAGTAAAATTTTAGGATTATATATCCTTAAAATCCTTGACCTGAGGTGAAACAAATCACTTGCTCTGTTTCTAAAGTTGTCACAGATAAGCCTTCTCCTGCTGGACTGCTGAGGTTTGCTACTGCTAGACTAAAGACATTTTTTTAGTCAGATTAACCAAGCTGTTAGTAACCTGCAAACTTCACAACTGTCTTTTTGTACAAACCATTTCCTTCTACAAAAGGTAATATAAGTGTTATGCTTATGATATGAGGGCTGGCAAATCTTCAAAGCCCTATCTGCTTACATATGCCAAGGTCTACATTTCAGAATAAAAAGAGTCTGTAAACCTGAGATACAATTGATGAATCTCTTATTGAAATGGACAAGCAAGCTCTTAATAGTAACAAATGAATTGAATTTTTATAAAGAGGTCTCTGATGGTTAAAGCACAAAATCTTGCTCAAGAGTCCCGGCATATTAAATTCAGCAGACCAGGAATTTCAAAGTGTTCAAACACATAAAACAGGTTTTGTGAGATATGTTTCACTGATGCCAAGTAGGTTTTTACTTCTATGTTTGGGCTTCAATGACTTCATACGAAATGGGGGAGAAATGGGATTTTATGTGGCATGTAATAACTCCCATGCATAAAACAGGCTGATTTTAATAAAACTTCTTTAATATTGCAGGTAAGCCAATCAATTATATTGAAACCGCTTTGCATCTGCCAAAGAGCTAAGTTTTTATTTAGTATCTTATGTGTTCATTTTTGTAGTTCATAAAGCAGCATGGCAGTTTTGTACTGAGGGTGAAGCCTAAACACCAAACAACTTTATCAAGAGATGAAAAAGTACTCATCTATAGTATGGTAAATGAGCTGATCTGGAGATTACACTTCTCTGGCTAGATTAATTCTGTTGTTTGAGACAGCTTGTATACTTCTGTGCTGTATTATACCTGCCTGTACAGATGGCCGGAGTCAAACGCAATACTCTCACTGCACTCTTTATTGTGTATTGCCTGCTGATCTGCTTCTCTGTGCAGAGCGTAAATATCTTTAAAAGTAATGTTGCTTCTACCTTGCAACACCTGTGTTGTTTTGGGAGCTGATCTTGGATTCCTTTATGTTGAAGGAAAAATGCCAGATCCTCCAACTGGCACTTCAGGCCTTTAGTGAGCGTAATTATCCTCTCACTGTGCGTATATTTTTTCTACGCATTGCACAATACGTGTGTTTAGATCCCTTAGAGAGGTAAGCCCTCACAGAGGCGTTTAGTGCATAGGATCCAGGCTTTCAAGGGATTTAAATGCGGTCATTGTGTCTTGCAATGTAGTTAGGCATCCAGAAGGATTTTTCAGGAATGCTGAAAAAACTGCCTCACAGGAGGCATCAGTCTGCATGTCTTTTATGCCTAATTATCTTTGAAAAATTGACCTACTTGCTATAAAATGTTCATTTATTTATAGTTTTTTTCTGGAAATGGGTGATTTGTCTGTATAGAGTTACAAGAGCATCTTCACAGGTACATTGGATTAATTACCTTCTTGATTATAGTATATATTTATAGATGGAAAGGAAGAGGTTTTAAGAAAGATCTAGTGATAACAAAGTAATTAATTCTATTTCAGTTGTTCATCAGAGGGCTCAAAAATAAATAATTTGTTTAAAAGGAAGCTCACTGGATGACTGCACAGTCTGATCCCTAGGAAGTTTCTCTATTTGTCAGACTTGGGGTGTGCAGAGAAATGCTCTGTTAATGGGATTACATCACTTTCCATCTGATCTATGAAGCCTTGATGAATTGCACCTTTCTGCCTTCTCCCCTCAGGAGGAGCATTTACCCCCCCAGGAAAGGAAGAATTTCCCCTATTTTGGCCCCCTTCCTCCAGAAGGATCCATCTGAACCTACCATAAGTCTTAAAGGCAGACAGCAAACAAATTGAGGAAGAACATTTAAATAATGCGTCAGCCACCACATGGAGCCATAAAATTATCTTCTGCAAAACAGCATTAATTTTTTCCCCAAAAAGAGTGAGGGGGTAAAAACCTACAATGTTCAACCATAAAAAATTAAACTCTAGGGAGAAAATACCATATTCCAAAGATGTTATTGGTGTAAACACTTATATTGATAGGAAGACATTTCAGCAGGACAATCTTCTGGCAGAAAATTAATAAATTCAAAATATTTTGTGAAAACCTACTTCTTTCAAATAACATATAATAATAATTTTATTTAATAGGATTCATTAATATTTTAATGATGTTCATATTTATCAATATTTTAAAACTTATTAAAATGATATTTTTTATTTTTTTGAAATTAAAATGAAAGTGTTTTTCACCATGAGGACAGTCAAGCAGTAGACCAAGTTGCTTCAGGAGTTTGTGGATAGGCTGGGACAGCAAAGAAGCGGAGTCACCCTTTATGTGAGAGAGAAGCGTGGATGCACGGAGTTTTCCTTTGCGACAGGTGATGAGCCAGCTGAGGTTGTGAGTCAGGATTATCAGGCAGGCTAACATCAGTGATGTTGTGGGTATCTGCTATAAAGAACCTGGTCAGGAAGAAGAGGTTCTTCCTGTAGAACCTTCTTCCTGAAGGACTTTCTTCCCAAAAAATGGGAAAAAAAGGCAGGATCCTGACCTTGGATTTCAACAGAGCAGACTTTGTGTTGTTCATGCACCTTCTTGGAAGAATCCCATGAGAGATGACCGAGGAGAAAAGAGGGGTCCAGAAGAGCTGACTGATATTTAACAATGACCTTGTCCAAATTCTAGAATGGTCTGTCTTGATGAACAAGAAGTCAGGTACATATTTCAGGAGGCCTGCATAGATGAACAAGGGTCTCATGAAAAAAATTCAGACATAAAAATAAAGTGTACAAATTGTGGAAACAGATGACCTGGGAGTAATACAGAAACATTGTCTTAGCAGGGTTGGCATTAAGAAAGCTGAAATCCACCTGAATCTGCCAAGGCACTTGAAGGGAAATAGACATTTCTACAGATACCAGCAGCAAAAGGAAGGTTAGGAGGAATATGGGCCTTCTCAAGAATAGGGTAGGGGAACTGCTGAGAAAAGACATGGAGAAGGTACTCAGTGCCGTCCTCAACTCAGTGTTTACTGTTAAGGCTGACTTTCAGGAATCTGAGATCTGTGAGAGCATTGAGAAAGTCTGAGGCAAGGAAGACACCCTTACTGGAGGACAGACTTAAATCCAAGGGACCTGACAGAATGCACCCACAAGTGCTAAGGGAACTGGCTCATGTCACTGAGACATCACTTTTGATTATCTTTGAAAGGTCATGGTGACTGAGAGAAGTTGTGGGAACTACAAGAAAGCAACTGTTGTCCCTGTCCTCAGGGAACTACAGGCCTGTCAACCTCATCTCAATCTCTGGAAATGTGATGGAGCAAATCCTCCTGGAAATAATCTCCAGCCTTGTGAAGGACAAGAAGGTGACAGGTTGTCATCAGCATGGATCTATAAAGTGGAAATCTTGCTTAATCAACCTGGAAATCTTCAGTGATGGTGGATAGGAGGAGAGCAGTGGATATTGTTTATCTTGACTTTAGCAAGGTTTTTGACATGGTCTCCAGTAACATAGTTATAGAGAAACTAGTAAAGTACAGGCTAGGTAAGGAGATAGTGAGGTGGAATAAAAACTCTCTGAATTTCTGGCATTGAAGGCTTCTAATCATCTGCAGTTTGAGGCCAGTCATTAGCGGTGTACTCCAGGGATGACGTTTAATATTGTTTAACGTCTTCATCAGTGATTTGGATAATACATCTATGTGCACCCGCAGCAGATGAAACAAAACTGGCAAGAGTAGCTGATACACCAGATGGTTGTGTTGCCTTGATGGACAGGCCTTGACTGGCCAGAATCTCACAAATTTCAGCCAGAGGTGATGTCAAGTTCTGCACCTGGGAAGGAATAACCCCAGGTACCAGTACAAGCTGGGGGCTGACTGACTGGAAAGGAGCTTTGCAAGATAAGGACCCAGGGGTCCTGGTGGACAACAAGCTCATAATGAGTGAGCAACATGCCCTTGCAGCAAAGATGGTCAACAGTACCCTGGGCTGCATTAGAATATGCATAGTCAGCAGGTTGAGGGAAGTGAACCTTCCCCTTTCCTCAGCAGTGGTGAGACATCTGGACTACTGTGTCCAATTCTGAGCTCCCCAGTATGAGACACATGGACTTACTGGAGAGAGTCCAGCAAAAAAACCCACTCAGGTGATGAAAGGACTGGAATATCTCTCCTATAAGGAAGGCTGAGAGAGCTGAAACTGTTCAGCCTGGAGAAGAGAAGGATGAGGGGGGATCTTACCAAAGTGTATAAATACTTGAAGGGAGGGAATATAGAAGATGAAGCCAGATTCGACTGTCACTCAGTCGTGCCCAGTGACAGGACCAGAGGCAATGGGTACAAACTGAAATACAGGAGGTTCCCTCTGAACATCAGGAAACACTTTTTTACTGTAAGGGTGACCAAGCACTCCACTGCCCAGAGTGGTTGTGGAGGTATTAAAAACCTGTCTGTACATACCCAAGAGCAAGCTGCTCTATTTGATCCTGCTCTGCAAGGACTTGGACCAGACACCTCAGCTGCCTTTCAAATTCATCTGCTCTGTGATCTTGTAAGTCTAAAATTTAGTTATTACTGGAGATTTTAACATTTTAAAATTTCCATCAGACTTGGAATGGTATAAAATTTGAAATTATAAGATCTTCCCCTGTGGCAGAAAATTTGTCTCTGAAGCAGCCATGATTCTGCAGTTTTAGCTGTGCATAACCACACACTTGAATCTTGAAGTATTTATCTGAAACATTGATGATGCAAATTCACATACAATTAATATAACAGATTTGCCAAAGGGGAGGGCAGGGGAGAGGAATACATTACTCCCACTTTTCCACAGCCCATCAAGAAGCATAATTGAGTTCATTTGCCAGAGAAGCAGCTGAGCAACTTTATGAAGCCTTCACCCATATCATGGCTGCATCCTACCCTGAGTCAGTAGGAAGAATACTCAGATGATTGCTGAAGAGAAAAATAATTATGACAAAAATATATTAAGCAACAAACATTACATGGCATGTTGTTTGCACTCTACCTTGGCAATTTATGAGAAGGATTTTAGGACTTCTCTGATGTCTTGGGTTAACAGTAATAAATATCCTGGCTATCCTCCACAGGCAAAGCAGTTGATTGGGTGAAGGTGGAAGGGCAATGGCAGTGCTATCCAGTCTCCTCTTCCCACAGGGATTAGCTTCAAGGTTCCCTGGGGCCTCAGTGAACAGCAAGGTTATGCAACAACAAAAAAAAAAAAAAAAAAAAGAAAGAAAAAAAAGAAAGCACAAAGACTTTCTGACAATGAGGAAGACAGATCTTCTTTTTACGATGAAACCCAAATCTAGTATTGCATAATATTCAAGTAGCTTGAAAAGTCAGGATCCTGACTTCTGGGTTTTTTTTATATCATAACAGCTGCATGATAAACATTTATATGTCAGTGCATTTATGAAAAAGGATTGATGAATGCAGCCAAACCAGATAAACCTTTCTTAAGGAACTGTGTCTGCTTTTAACCGACCTATATAATGTAACAAAGAATTTGTTTTATAGGAAGCACAGCGTGATTTGATTATACAGGAAATATTATTATATGTTTAAATACATAACATTTTCTTAAGGAAAAAAATAAAACAACAACAACAACAAAATAATTAAAGAAAACCAACAAAAAAAACCCCAACAATCTAAACAAACCAAAACAACGCAAAAGATCCCCCCAAACACAAAACCCCTTCAATTCTGAAAATGTCCAAAGAAGTTAAAATTCCTGTTTTAAAAATCTCCTCAAACAATTATCATTAAGTTCAGTAAACTCTTACAACTGTTGCCTTCTTCATTTTTTAAATTTCATCAATCTTATTACTAGAGGTAAATAACCCAACTTCATTAACCAGAAAACATATACTGTAGGACTAACGGTCTCATATTAGGCTTCCAGAATGTAATTGCATATTTCAAAAGGAAAAACAGAAAAAATCTGAACAAAAATATCTGTTCTGATGCAGATATAATCACTCTATAGTCATCACTAATATTAGCAGAGCTCCAGCCTAACACATTAACTTTTTTATATGTGAATCAACAGTAGTATCATCCTTAAAGTAGGTATTGTAAAAGATTTGGCCCTTTTCTCATTTTTTATCTTATTCCATGTCTTTTCTGCTGAAGTATGGTGATTAATATAGCTAAGGAATTTTTGAGCAGCATGTTTTCTTAGATCTTCTAATAACCTCCTGAGCCTGAATATGCTTTTCTTTTATAATCTATCAAATCCTGAACTTTGAATAGAAGTCTTGCCTTATTCAAAGCTTCTCCCCTTTCTTCAAATGCTTTATAACAATTTCCTACCAGATCTCTAGAGGGTTGCTTTATTTTCTTAGATGATATGGGAAAAGTAGTTGATATAGGTACCACAAAGTCCCTTTACAGTCAGTAGCAGGAAACACAAAATCCCCAAAAGAAAAAGCAGAGAAAAATAGCAATCATGATTAAGAAAATAGAAAAAACCCACAAACACACTCAAGCTGAAAGCTTTTTATTTGTTTATTACATTTTTTTCCATTTATATTTATCAGAGGGTAGTATCTAAAAGGAGGGAGTATTTCATCAAAAATATGTTCCAGTTTTGGTCTTATACATTTATGATTCTGTTAGCTTTACAAAGAGTGGTACTTAACCATCAAACTGCTTCCAGTGGAGGGAAAATTACAACCATCTTACTGATCTTATAAGACATTTTTATTCTACCATTTTCTTTCACGTCTCTCCCTCGATGAACTGTTTACAACTTGTTTAACTTCTGATATCTACGATGTGGTTTTCTGCACTGTTAGACATTAGGAAAAAATGCCATGCTGATAACTTATCCCAGACATCTTAAATAGATCAGGCAAATAGAAGTGCCGTTTTATTTCTACTGAATCCTACTGTGAAGATTCTTATTTGATTAGCTCAGGTGTAAAACTAGAGGAGAAAATTCCAGTCTCTGACAACTCTTGTAGAAGTTTCATGCCTTCTTTCCTTCTCAAACATGTTTTCTTTCTTCAGAGACAGTCTTCTCCTCAGTCACTCATGTGGATTATGATGATTTCCTGGATTATGATGATTCCTAGCTATCTCTCTAGTAAAAACCAAATTCATGTTAAAAGTTTCCAAGCTGCCTTTTTTTTTCTCCTCTGGTTTTGTTCCTTTTTTTTTTTTTTTTTTTTTTTTTTTTTTTTTTTTTTTTCCTTTTTAGATGCCTGAAGGCTCTTTCAGCAGGTCTATCTTCTGTTCCTTGCATATCATATAAACAGTTTTTCACAAAGCTTTTAGTAAGCTTTTCCTTGTCAATACTCTTTTCTTTAAACAGCTGGTTGTTTTCAATGTTAAGCATGATCACAAAGTCATAGAATATTTTCCCACGTGTTTGCCTCCTCATCCCATAACAATGAAATAACTTTCTGTCTCTGCCCTGGTTTTCGCCATCCTGTGAGGAATATTTCAGCCTGAAACACTGGTGCTTTCTCCTGTGCAGCAATTAAATATGTGTATAATCTTCCACAAAGCCAGACTATTGCCTATTACATACATTCCTTAAAACATTTCTAAGGTAGTCTCTGATAGACTTGTCAATGATTGAACAGAAATGATAGGATTAATTTCAGTCTATTGATGTCTACATCAAAGCTAGTTACCCTGAATTTTCTTTATAATCAATGGAGAAAAAAAAATTACAGTGTGATTAAATTGATCTGGTTTTGATATCTGCTTCAGGATAAAACAAGGTTTTAACAGCTTTTTTCTCTTTAACTATAAAAGGATTTTAGTTGACCAGTTCAGATACATATGTCTACACTGCAGAAAACCCTGTGGTGCTTTGTCATGTAGAACAATACCTTCTTGTTATTGCTTTCCATTACTAGACCTCCTTGCAGTGACTGTGGTTGTCTCTCGCCTTCAGTTGTAAACTCTTCAGAGCAATGTAGAACAGATGATAGGGGATGACAGGTTATGTTGAGTGTCTATATGCAATGCTGCATTATAAGTAAACACTAGCTGTTAACAAAAAATGTAATAAAAATATTATTATAGGTAGAGTAGAAGAAGAATTTGGAGTATTTTATGTTTAATTTGCAGAGATTAATATAACGTAATGTATTATTGTAATAAGTTTACTGGAAAAGTATAGGTTAAGAAAAAAAGTACTCAAATACTGCTGAGAAAAGATGGCAGAAATGGGCAGCTAATATTTTGTTCAAGTGACACACCACCAACATTATAGAACTCTGGAGTCTGGCTAGAAATAAATTAATCTTGATTAACATTTCATATTTAGAACAGATCAACCTGGATGGCAAAAAAAATGGTTTTAGGGGCCCATTGCCTGAGTGCCTTCACCATCATTTAAAGTTGATTTTAAAGTTCTTCCTTATTCAGTTAGAACTACAAGTGCAGCTCCTTTTCTTATCTCAGAGCCTCAAATCCTCCCACAAGTTGTCCACAGTCTCAAATCTCCAGAGTAGGATTGAAATAATTCTATATATCTTTTCATGGTGTGAAAATAAAAAAGTCTTCTAGAAATCAGTCTACCACATATTGGTATATCCTGTCAGGGCTATCTCTACTTACAACAAGTAAATATGAAAGGAAGGTGCAGGAGGGACAGAAGACAGGAATGAGAAACTACCATTGATGTATTTTTTTTCATTTGGAACACCTATTCAAACATGAAATCCACTTACAAGAAAACAGGAGGATTGCTACCAAAAGCAATCAAATCACACGTTAGTGTCATCACATGCATGTAAGCTACAATTCATCATATTGTGATTAGTGGTTTTCCTAAATACAGACAAATTATAGCTACAGAATTCTTAATCTAACAGCATGAAGCCCTACAGTTTCTGGAGGGTGACATTTAATTCGCTATAGTCAAAGGATTACAATATCTCTCTAATTCTCAGGTAGAGAGACTTTCATGCAATTAACTTCAGTGTCTTTCTCCACTCCTAGAATCGTCAAGTAAATATCTTTATAAAAAGGATACACTGATGCATCCAATCATTAATAAACATGTATATTCTTATTAACATAAAACCCAGTCATTCCTTGGAAAAAGAAAAAGCAGAGTGACTTTTTCAGAGTGACTTTAATCTGTTCACAATCTAAATTTCACACTGAAAAGGAGAAGCTGTGAAACTGAAGTTCAACAAACCACACAAATCCTATTACTCCAAAGATCCAGTCCAATGTTTTTAAAGAAGAGTAAATAATCTAATTCCTACATTCCAGTTATTTTGACACACAGATTGAAAAAGAGAAATTAAAGATGCAGGATAGAATGCTAGATTTTGAAAATGAAATGAGACAACGTTTCCAGAATTGGCATGGAAGGTATAGCTTGGGGGAGAAAATTATTGAGTAGAATTTGTTAAATATTACATTATTGAATCTAACTACAATCTTCATGGTCTCAGGAATAATGACAAGAACTCCAGAAGAGACAATAATATCCAGAATTTGATTTCCATAATGTCATTTGAAGAAGTTATTTACTCTGATTTGTCCTGAGAAATTCCCCCTTACTGCACTCAGGAACTTTCATTTCTCTCTGTTAGAGCACTTCATAAATATCCTGTATACTGTCAATCATTGATTAAGAATCTGAAACATTTTAATTTTATCATATTCCCGTGCTTTTAAAATATGAACTTTTGTCCATAGTTCAGAAGCACCACGTGAATGACACCAGATGTCTGCCTTAAACATCTAAATCACACTATGGAAATATCTGATTAATACAATTAATCCGGTCGCATCTTCCCACTGAACACAAACTGAATCTAGACATCTGCCCGCATGAGCAGGTACCTACATTGCAGATGTCTAAATTTGTCAGATGAATCCCTCCCTGATGCCTGGCCTTGCAGTGATCTTCATTAACATTTCAAAAAAGAATCTTTCATTGGAGTTTGTCATTTGATCAATACTGAAACCTTCTGCAAGACTATGTTGACAGAAGCTCTGATATATTTCAGAAATTCTTACCGTCTCTGTCTTATTCCTCAGCTTGGCAGGCCATTGAGGAATGCAGGCTGCCAGTATAACTCTTCATAAGTTCTCAGAAGGGGAGAGTGTTAAAAGCCTTGAAATTTTCAGTTCTTAGCTTCACTTCCAGCACAGCTACAGATTCTATTTGGGTTGCTGGTTCTGAGGCAGTCAATAATTCCTTGGAATGAGGAAGGCAGTAGCAATTAACTTTAGCTGGAAGCTTTGAAATGTCTTGACTGCGTTCTGAATCAAAATAAAATTATATTATAAAGATCAATTTTTTAGTCCTCTTAACGTGGAATTGCTAATCATGTCTAAGCTCTATTCAAAATGACATTTGTTCAGATGAGCTTATTTTAGTACAAGATCAAATATGCTTATATAACTAATTTACCCTCTTCTTTATATACTTCTCTAACATTTATATAAAATTTACCAGCGAATGTTTTATTATTTATTTTAAAAGTATTGACAGAAATATTAACCCAGTTAGTATGCAATATAAACATGAATCTATGTATAATCATAATAGATGATCTCCAAACATAGTAATTTCTAAACAGAAGTTTGTGATCTATCATTAAAACAGCTTGCTTTGTTTGTTTTTAATAAATTTATTCTAGGCTGCATTGATTTTGTCTAGCAATGTTCTTATTATCAGAATTTTCACGCTGGACTGAGTATGGTGACTTACAGAATTAGCTGTGTTATGGCAATGCACTGTGGCAAGAATTATGGAACTTAAGTATGAAGTTCACATTAGTTCATTATTTTTAACTGTGATGCATCTGTGTATCAAGGCTGTGCCTGTGTGTCCATCTTTAAGTCATTAGTTCCCTGGGTGGCCAGGAAGTCATCGGCTAGTCATTTTCATTGATGAGACAATGTGCTGTCCTGAAACCACATGACTACAGTGACTGAACCCTTAGCCACCTTCACAACAAAGTATTTGACTTACCAATGCAGGAACACTCCCTGTGGGACTTTTATACTGTCCTGAAGATTCCTCCCAGTCAGACCCTGCTGTTCCTAAATGAACTGTTATTCTTAACAGTGTTGATTGCCATCCTGGGTGAAGAATCTGGCCTTTCTGATCCCCTCACGTGCTTTCTGCTGCAAACTGATAAAATTGTGCACGGGTAAGATGTTTGTAAATTGTCAGTAGAAACTGTTCCTGCAGATGCAGAAATTGTCACATAGTACAGTCTCTCATACTTCATTAATATAATTAAGATGCTGCTTGAATGTAGATTGAGATATTGAACAGTGATTAGTCACGTATGTTCTGGGGTCATAAGACTACAGTCCAGCCTGGATTTTAAGGCATGTGCAGAAGAGCAAGTCCTGGGTAAATCTCACCTATTCCGGATGAAGTTGTTTCTGTAAAGACCCTTACAGGAATTCTTGTCACTATCCAGGCAGCAACTAACCATCCTATTCAAGAGATTTGATTTCCAATATGGGTACTACTTTATTCCAAGATATAACAAAAATTGCTTCTTTTAGGAAATCATCTTTCTGTGTGTGCCAGCAAAGAACATAAAAAAACTCATTAAAAAATATTGCTTCTCCAACTTTATTTTAAATTAAAATGCTATATATTCATATATATTTATTAATATATAAATACATTATCATTAACATTCCATTAACACTCCTTAATTACTTGTTTCTTCTAGCCTTTAGCCTTTCCTGGCATTTTTCCAGGGTTGTTGTGGCTCACAGTTATCTAAATCAACCTATTTGCCTTTTTTTTTTTTTTTTAATAATGGCATGACACACTATTTTCAAATTGGAATTTCCCCAAAATCAAGTGATTTGTAGAACATTAACTCTCAATCATTTAAAGACCTTCACAGATACCACTTGACTTCATGGAACTGCCCAGATGTGTTGCATCACACTGTTTCTGTATCAGCCCTGACTTCTGCATAGTTTGGAATCAAGTGAAGGGCTTGTTTGGGAGGTTTGTAAGCATTTTCAGGCAAGAAACAGTGTGCTTGTTATTTGTTTGTACCAAACAATTGAAAAAATAAAATGGTGTCCTGTTTGATACCTGGGATTTTTTGTATAGAAACAAGTTGCAATAATAATGAAAATATTTTTGAAGAAGATTAAAAAGGAACTCCAGATATCCACATTTAGATGAATACCAGTCTAAGCCCATTTCCTAAAACAAAACTAAGGAAAACTTAATAAATGTTTCTTAAATAATTTATCTGAATACAATAAAAAAAGGAATAAAATTATTTCATATTGCAGCTAAAATCAAAGTGAAAAGTTTCCAAAGGATTTTTTAATGAAAGAAAAAGGCAGCCCAAAAGCTGTGAGAACCCAACGAAATAAATTTTCTTGTAATGTTCAATTATAATTAAAAAGTATTTGGCCTTCTAAATTTGAATTTCATAATCCTGGAATGAGATAAGACACTGCTTCCCTTGAGCCTGCAGGAACAGAAATCTGAATTAATATCATAGACATTAATAAGCTTAAACCAAAGAAGTAATCAATGTAATCTTGATTTAAAATGGAAAACTCACTGGAAATGAGAAATATTTTGCACAGGTATGGTTTCAGCATCTAGTTCCTTTAAAATCTGCTTATTACAAATAAGTAAGCTTGCCAGTAAACCAGAAATAATTTCTCGATTCCCCTTTTCCCAACTGTTACTAAAACCAATGATTGTGGACTCCAGTGTTACCGGGTTTGATCTGAGCTAAAAGCATTTTCAAAAACCTAAGAGATCAGCCTTGCAGCTTACTATAAAGATTAATAGTCATAGGTCATGCTGACTACAGAGCAAATTAAAAAAAAAAAAAAAAAAATCTATATAAAAAAAAAAAAAAAATTGAAACTTGTAAGCTTTTCTCCCAAATCAATCCAATCAGTTACTACCATTTAGTGCTACTCAGTTTCAACACCAAAGAAACTTGTCTCATCAGTCTAAAGACTTAGTGATTTATGATGAAAATATGACTGACGTAACACTACATCTGTTGTCCAGAAACTAATTTATGCTTTTCTCTCTTCCAATGAAACATAGTTGATACTAATTAATCCCAAACACTTGTAGGACCAGTAATAACCAATTAATGATGACTAATTCTCCCACTGGCTGTGGTATGGGATTCCATTATGCAGAGAACACATCTTGGGACTTTCCCCTATCTTCCTTTCAATTACCACTACATAGTATCCGATAATTCCAATGCTGACTGTCTCCTGAAATGCTTAAATAAAATTCACAACTGTTAAGTATAAGAAGATAAGAAATTATGTATAGAGTAAAATCTGCCTTATATGTCAAGTGTTCATACCTCTGACTTGTTTGGTGTACACATAAATTTTTTTACCATATTATCATAGTTATTGAATCACTATCTGCATTTCATATTTAGGTCTTGTTAAAATGGTATTTTTACATAGAGAAAAGCCATACTCCATGTCCTTTAATTTTTCTTTCTGAAAAGACATTTACCTTACCACAGTATAGAAATGGAGAATGATGCAGTAAGGAAGGTTGCTATGGGAGTTTAGGCAGATCTCCTAGCTATCACTGCATTTATCGTCCCAAGGAGAACCTGAGTAGTCTGATTTTCACCACACCTCAAGTTCCTTAGCTTTACAGGATCAGGGAGGGTTCAGCAATGTAAACATTCAGCCCTCCAGAATACTCTCTGTCCAGAGGCCTGGATAAAATACTTTCATCTAATTATTTTCCTTATACTAGCCTGCAGATTTTCCCCATGCTTTTCCTTTTGAAGAACCAGCCTGAAACTAGGGCTTGAGTATTTAATACAAGTAAGTAGGAAGATTACACTTAAAAATCTATGTAAAATTACAATATCTTACAAACATGATAGAAATGCAGTTTCCATGAAAACCATGCACATTGAACATAAATATACAGACAAGAAATGTAACAGTATATAGCAACAGCAACACTGAATATGTAATTAGTGGCTCAGTTTTCTTTGTCAGTCATTCTTTTTGAATATCAGGCTTTAAGCATGTAAATTCCCAGTAACATTGCCTGACCATAGGGAATTTTATACAAAGAAGAGACTAAATTTGAGTGTTTGCCCCTTATATTGGGAAAGGCAAAGCTTCTGTAGTTTGTTCGTTACACTTTTAAAGAAGATTAGATACTTTTGTAATGCATTTCATTAATGTGTCCTTGGAGAGAAAGATTGTAGTGATCAGAATGTTAACTAAGAGTCTTATTGAAAAGAATGGTGTATTAAATATCAACAAATAAGTTAGATCCAAAATCCAAGGACTCTGTTGACCTGAGGCCCTTTTTCTCCTGCTCCTTCAACTGAAGTGCATACATGAGTGAAGTCACCATGCCCCAGGGGGTTCATGACGGTCAGCACCCAGCCAAGGTGCTGTGTTTGAAGCCCTGAACCTTATCAGAATGTGTGCAACTCCCACACGGCTATCCCTACATGATCTCCATTCATGTCCCCAAGTAGTTTCTCTCAGGTACTGCACCTAAACTCTCATACTATATTTGGAACTGCCTTCATGTCAGATGCACGTCATATGGGGTCCAGAGGTGATGTGTATATGGCCAATCTACTTTATATGGTGCTAGCTACAAACAGCATGGACATGAACTTAAACAAGTTTCATGACACTTCTCTCTTTTATTTAGCAGTACAAACATAAGATCCCTTTGGTTCTTCCTAGGAAAGTATTTTTGTTGTTTATTCGTTTCCTTTTTGCTCTAATAAAAATGCAGCAGTGCTACAGTCTATGAATTTCCAATTTTTCGTAATCATCCATTAAGAACTGCACATTGTACTAGCATTAGAGCAGCTGAGTGACAAACAAAAGTGTTTAGCTAGAAACAGAGGAGCAGCAGCTAATGTCAGCTGCCATGAAGGTGGAACTCTGAGGAATGTAATACATGGCTGGAAGAAGTGTAAATTAGGTCTTGTAATTTTGGATAGCTTGTGAAATCCCTACATCAATAAAAAAGTACAGCCACAAACTGGGAAAAGCTCATTCTGATCTAGACCAGTTCCTATTTGGACTTGTTAAAAAAGTGTAAGAATTTCCCAGAATGTGGGAAGAATGAAGTGAGATACTAAAGGAAAGACAATACGATGTTACAACAGAGTGACTTAAATGAGAAATTTCGATGACACCAGCAGAAGCACATGAAAGAAAAAAACAGAAGACTGTGTCTGAAAGGAACAGTATGGATGACTAATTAAGCTGGGCAGAAAATCACTGACCTAAACATAGTCCAGCTTCTTAGCAAAACTGTAGTATTTGAACAGAAAATCATACAAAAATTTTAGACAAATATTAAAACTATTGAAAAAGAACCAAGATACACATATGACATGAAATTTTTATTGTTTTCTTTTTATACAGACTATGAAAAAGTTTAAAAAATATCTAAAGTAGCACCTTGAGTGCAAGAGAAACCTTTAATAAATTAATAATTGCAGGCTATATGCACGACATTAAAATACAACATTACAACACTCCTACTTCAAAATATAAGACTGGTCAGCGTTTTCACAGTTATATTTGTTAGCTAATTACCATAACATTTGACATTGGTGAAAATGAACAAGCAAACAAAAACAAGTAATAAGCTGTATGATTTTATCCCATTTGTCTGTTAATAGATTCTGTGAACTTTCATGCTGATATAAATGAAAGTTCAGTACATGAACACACTTCACAATGAAATGTGCACCTTGAGTCATCAAGGGCGAAGGAAAAGAAAGAAAAATTTTACCATTGCTGAGTAAAGGAATTGTTAATTGATGAGTCTGGTACATGAGAAGGCACCTCGTATGACTAAGTGGTATTTATGTATCTCCTGAGAGATGATACAGTCCTCAAATCAGTAAGAAAAGTGTCAAGCCTGCCTTCAAATAAGAAGGAAATAATTATAAAGAGAAACGATTAATAAGAAAGATTAAATATACCTAGACTTCCTGGAAAGCTCAGTTATGTGAACATCTACAAAATGACCATACTCCACCAAGAAAGTGT
The DNA here is from genome assembly GCF_964273445.1 of Streptopelia decaocto. NCBI lineage: Eukaryota > Metazoa > Chordata > Aves > Columbiformes > Columbidae > Streptopelia > Streptopelia decaocto. The sequence goes on along the minus strand of NC_138663.1, from coordinate 99,398,851 downwards.
CTTTTTTAATAAGTGCAACTTGAGACATAAAGTAACCTGGAGGAAGAATTCTCAGTTGAAGGACTGTCCCAATAACATTCCTGGCAAACTAACTGATTTCAGGGAGGGAGGGTCTTTTTATTATAAATAGGAGGGGAAAAAAAAATAATCAGGATTAATTTTTCCTTCTATTTTTTTTTTCTTAATCTTTGTCTTCTCTAAGTGTTTAAAATAGTTTTTCTCATTTTAGGTATAGCAAATAGATACTTTTATTTGCATTTCACCTTGACTTTAGTTGCATTAAGGATGATTTCAAGATAAATGGCTGGTAAGAGGTGATTCCTTGGGAGTGGGTTTTCAAACAAACAAGGTATGGGAATGCTTCAACAAATGTCCAACTCATAATAGAATTACTCAGAGTACAGCAAATGTGCAGGTTGTGTCCTCCCAGTGGTACGACAATCAAGAGAAGCATCCTCTATGGATCGGTAATAAACACAAGGACTCTCTGAAATGCTGTATAATAGCAAGAAGCACACCTGTAAATGTTTGTAGAAATGCTGTAATAAAAGATTGTTGGTAAGTTCATGATACAAGTGGAAAGGAGCCAGGCTTGTGAGAGGCCTGGCTAGTTGGAACATTGTTGGAACCAAAATTGAAGAGGCAGTGGATTGACTTTGAAACAAAAGAGGGCCTTTGCTTCTGTTTACTAGGTAAAACACAATACAATCTTTTCATATGTTGATTTCCTACATGGCAATGACTTTATTCTCAGAGAAGAGCAGGTTATGTTATGTTTTGTTTTCTGTTTTAACACAAAAGGCTTTGTCAAGGATGCCTGAATAAGGGGGTTGATATTTTTAACATCATTTTAACCCTAAAGATGCTGTAAACATAAAAGTGATGTATAAAGGAATAAATCAGTGTCCACCAGAAGGTAACACAAATCTTTTGTGGGACTTGTAAAGCAATGTACACTACACATGATTTAGCTCATAGCATCATAGATATGAGGAATGGCTCTTCAGAATTTTTCCCAAGGTCTTGTTTTTAATAAACATTGATCATCTCTTTCTGCCAAATGAAAGTATTTTAAACACCAAAGGAAATGAGTTACTAAGCTTCTATGAAAATTTTTCTTTGGTTACAATAATAATACATGTTTAATTTGCTTCTGAAATTATTTTGAGTCTTAAGAATTTATTTCATCAAAAGCAATAGCTATTAGCCTGTCTTGCTGGCTGATAAATAAGAAAATAAAAATAAATAAAAAAAAAAAAGGAAACTGAAAGTACAATGTCTTGTTTCTTAAAAAAAAAAAAATTGAAAGAAACAGACTCACATATTAAAAAAAAAAAAACTATTTGAAAGACTGAAAGTTTCACATTTTCAAAGTCTTAGTATAAGAAAAGTTTAACAAACTCAAAGTGTTTCAGTGAGGAAAACCTTAATCTGTTCAGCACTAACTGGAGAACTAAAAATGCATGCAAAGAACTACCTTTACTTTAATAACAGAAGTCCAGATTATTTGACATATATTCAGATTTTATTTAAAAAAGAAGACATCTTTACTGTGTGATCAAACATATCTCTACATCAAAAAGGATACTTTTTGAGTTATGTTCAAAGGATGTTTTAATACTAAACCAGAGGTACCCTTTCAGGAACTGAGTGATATAGCACATTGTCATAGAAGAGAAGGATAAGGACAATTCCAATCATGTGTATTTTCATTGTATTTCTTGATGACTGCAGTATTTCCAATGGAATACAGCCAGACCTTTTCTTGATTAAAAAAATGAAATTAACAAAACCAGATATTAAAGATTATTTCATCCAGAACTTATGAAAAAAGTTAGAAAATAAGATATTTTTTCCCAAAACTTACAAAAACATCCTAAAATCAGTTCCTTGCAATCATCAAATCAAAATCTCAGCTGAGCACTGACCAAGTAAGAGATTATTTTTTCAAACAAGAAATTAATTTTTTGATTTTTTTCCTCACAATTCTATTTTTACAGTCTTTAAACAACTGTTTCCATTTGAAGTTTGTTTTTTTTATTTTGTGTGTTTGTGTGCTTTTTTTTTTTTTTCCCCCTGTATCTATTCCCTTCTGGTTGTTTTACATTCTTTATCAGTAAAAGACTTCCTTGTCTTGAAACCCCTGAACAGGGAAAATATTGCTGTGTTCAAGCTTTCTTTGTAGAAATCTTACTGTTCTCATACTAATTTAATCTTTAGTCTGATTAAGAGAGGTGGAACACAGTTGTTAATCACTCTTGTGCCTGCTTCCATGGCAGTGAAGGTCAAATCTACATTGCATTATGATTGGCACAGATTGCACTGTCTTCTCAATATTGTACAATTAAAAGCAGAAACTTCACACAGTTTCTGATAAAATATGCTGTACACTTACCCAGGCTTTGAGAAATGGATTTAACAGCTCAGGAGAAAAGGGTGAAGTTATGGGCCTACAACTTTTCCCAATCCCCTCAAATCCATTGATGCATCTTTGCTGAATTTTGATGACACAGAAGAACAAAGTAATAGTAACACAGGAATGTTATTTTAAGAGAGATCTAATAGCATGGAAATTCCATACTTTTAAAACAACATCAGCTGAACTTCTAAGTATTATAGCTCTTGGTCTGGAATTACCTAAATTGTTTTTAAACAAATATACTCAAAGATCAACTTTGAAAATTATCTTTGTTACCCTTTTTTCTTCAATTTTGTTTTGAACTCCAGCAGTTTGCTAGTTATCAAAAGCATCATATTCTGTATTTTTATTTCAAAATACAGAGTACTTATCTTCAAACTTGTTATGTGTTGCATTACTAGTGTTTCTAACATCATAACTCGGTGTTTTCAGGTGTTCCTGTGATGTTCTGATTGTCTTTAAAATAATCACAGAATCACAGAATGTTAGGTATTGGAAGGGACCTCGAAAGATCATCCAGTCCAATCCCCCTGCCAGAGCAGGAACACCTAGATGAGGTTACACAGGAATGTGTCCAGGTGGGTTTTGAATGTCTCCAGAGAAGGAGACTCCACAGCCCCCCTGGGCAGCCTGTTCCAGTGCTCTGTCACCCTCACTGAGAAGTTTCTTCTCAAATTTAAGTGGAACCTCTTGTGTTCCAGTTTGAACCCATTACCCCTTGTCCTACCATTGGTTGTCACCGAGAAGAGCCACTGCAGTAAGTCAGAGAAGTGGAGGATCACAGACTGAAAATCTTTTCTATATATCACATTTCACAAGACGTAACATTTGAGTAGACTTCTTTGCATTCTTATGAAGAAATAAGGTTAGTTCCATTTTACATGAAGGAATGAAACTTGAGGACACATACAAAGAGAATGGACCACTGAATAGTAGTTACAGATTAAGAACCAGATGCTCAGTGACCTCTTTGCACTATGTTAGAGGAGCCATAAAGATCCCAACTGTAGTCAGGGAGGATCTCCGTCATCCTGCAGTTATGGCAGTTGTGTGACAGCCTGTTGAGGAGCCAGCTACAAGGTTACATACCTGAACCAGAGTGGCATATTGAGTACACCTGTAGCTGGAAAGGTGGTGCTTCCATGCACAGAGTGCCCTGGGAAGCATGTCAGAGCTGTGGCTGCACCTCCACTGTCAGATGCAGACAATATCATGGAAGTTCTGCCTTCACTGGATGGCTTTGATCTGGATACCAGGCTCAGTCTTGCCTACCCAGATCACATCACCTCTGACAAAAAGGTAATTATAAAATTCGTTCATTTCAGAGTCACAGGGTCAGGGATGCCAAGAAGAAGTAAAAAAAAAAAAAAAAAAAGTGCTGGGTTTTATAAAATCCTATGTTTATGAACTGAGTTAAACATTATGAGAATGTCAGACCTGCTCCTGAGTGATAAACCATCTGAGGAATTTCCTGTCTCTGTAAATCACAGTACTGGCCCTCCAACTCATTTTGTTTTCTGGGATTTTAAAGCAGGCTCCCAAATAGACTAAACTGAATATCACTTCTAGCACCTTGCAGAGAATATAACAAAGAATGGAGCAGAATAAATGAATCTACCAACAGTTGGCTACTTGCATCCACTGAGTTTAAAGGACTGCTTCAAGCTTAAATTTCAGGTGTAAAAAGTCGTCTTCTTTCCTTCTGAATGGCCCATCACTATGCATTTCACAGGGTGCCTCATTATGTTGCAGAACTGCTCAGAGTAGCCCACATGAAAAATTTTGCTTAGATTACATTAAAAAAATGTGATTTTTTTTTTTTTTTCCCTCCAGGAGTGGTACCTATCCCAAGGACTCCATTATCTAGTTCCCCTTGGCTATGTGGAAATAATTAATTTCAGTTGAGTGGTATTTGTTTAGAAAAATGGTCAGCTGAAGATATTTTGGTTTCAAGGCTGAATTTCCTGGGTTTGAGTATTGTGCAAAAATGGATCTGCTGTGTTTTAAAGGGAAGGCAAAATTACAGAAGTCTTCTGTCCATTAATTCCAAGTTGCTGTCCTGACATCGATTGAGTATTGATCTACTGAAGAGAATTCAGTATCCTGTATTATTCTTTTCTTCTCAGGCACCCTTGAGATCCCTATATGGTTTAGTAGACAAAAACATGATCTTATTGTATTTGTGTGTCTGTCTTGTTCCTCTATTAAATATTTACTGTGTGATAAGAGGAGAGGGGAGGAAGAGAGCAAACATCTAGAACTAGTATTCCAATAGTTTACTGGAGAAGAAAAGAGTATCAGTTAAGGGAAAAAATATCATAGACCTTTAAAATCACATATTATTGTTTATCTCTTTAATAAATAATTTTGATAAAATTGAATAGTAGACTTGAGCACATTTCATTTTTTTTTCATGCAGAGTTGCTTGAGAAGCAATGTTATTAAGTTATCTTCATGATATCCCTCTGATAGAGACACCTTGAACATGTGAAAACTAATATACTGATTTTTCTGTGCATATTTTTAATCTTATATTTAGCTTCACCTTGACCAAATCTAAAAGTGTGTTGGTCATCCTCAGCTCTTTTTAGTGAAAGGAGATGAGCATGTCTTTTTCATTACAACTTCCCCTGATGTATTTTAAGATAACCACCTTGAGATGTCACCTCAATATAAGTATCTCAAATGTACATTTTACAGGGTATCCCAGAGATTTCATCAGGAGAGGTCCACAGAGGACCACTGAAGGGCATATTTTATGACTGAACAAGCAGTCACACAAGCTCATATTGAGGTGTCTACTTTTTTTTTGTGACTAAGTAATGAAGCACACTGCAAAAGAACTAATTTTTCTGTTGTGCCTTAAGAATCTCTACATAAATACTGTTTCATTACAAGAAAAAAGGCTGATCATACTTACTTTAGCAAAACTAGAGATGGCCAATCTGGAAAAGCAAATGAATCAAAAGTAGAACCAATGGCCAGTTCTTGCAGCTATGGAAACACTGACAAAACTGAAACTGTGTGATTTGATGCCTTCTGCAAAGCACATGTTCTGCACATATGCAGTGGACATTTTGAGATGTTTATGAAAATGATATGTCAGTGACTGTAGCAATGGAATGGTATACTACTTCTAGAAGTCATACTTCTGCAGTCTCTGGTAAATACTAGAAATTGCCTGGGCATATAGTGGTGCATTTTCCTCTGTCCTTCCAGGTGCCTGCAGTACAGATCAGTTGTCTTCTCCAGGTGTCATATAGACTGTTACAGTAGAGAGTGAGCACTGTAACATACAAGAATAAGTCTGCTGTGTTAATGTTGTATACCTAATTCTAGTCCCTTAATTCTGAGAAAGTTTTACTATCTGGAGAAAAAATCCTGGGCCTACCATCCTGTGATAATCAGGAAAATTTTAAAATATATGTCCTCTAAGTAAAGAAGGCAACAAAGTATTACCCATCATGGTGTAAACATCACCTGTGGATCTTGCCTGAGATATTATAGAAGGCAGTTTCGAGGATTGTGGTTTTTTATGGGATGGTTCTTCTGTAGAAGTGTGACTGAGAATTACAGTCTGTGTACTGGCTCAGGCAGAAAGCAACTGAGCTGTCTCTAGATATTACTTGGACTTCAGCTTTTCTGAGAGTTTACACTGAAAATCAAATTAGCAGAGAAACGTTATAGAAGTTGACTGGTGTCATTGCTGCATATATTGACAATGCCAATGTTTGCTAGGAATTTTTAAAAAGCTTTCTACACCTGAATGGTTAATAGTGTAACCTCAGCACCATTTAAATAACTAGGATCTGCTAAACCGCCAGAAGACAAATACTTGAGAAGTTAACACACTTTATTCCTTGTTACTTCTAGATGCACCTGATTGAGGTTGATATTCCCATTTGATGTAGCTGAAGCTGTTCAAACAATGATCAGATATGTTTGTACATCTAATGCATCTGATGCATTGCTATTTGTAGCAATGCCGAGAACTGAGGGCCTGATCTCCCTGACTACTGAATTGCCTAAATTTTGGATTTCAAGATAGCTGTAGGATGTTATTAACTTTGCATCAAGTCACAAAAAAATGAACAAGGGAGGGAGGAAGAGCTGTTCGGACAGGTTCCAGGTCAAACTGATAGGTCTGTTTAGCCCAGGATGGCACCATGCAAAGATGCTGGCAGCAGCTTAGCTGCATCAGCCTGTCAGCTGGGCTCATCATGTTGGGATTGGTGCTATACCAGGAGGCCTGTTCTGTTTCTGATTCTCTGCCAGTAGCTCAGATCTCTGCTGTGATACCAAAATGCCCTAGGAGTGACTAAATGTATTGTCCTCTCTGCCTTGAAAAGAACTCCTGAGGGTAAAATTTGGGAAAATCAGTCTGTGCCTAGCAGTTTGCTTTGTTCAGGGGACATATTTCACTACCTACAGGACAGTGGGATTTTCAGCAAGTAAAAAATAACTCAGTAGTCTACAACAGATGCCATGACTATGTGGGGTGAGCATCTCCCAGCAGCTCTTCTAAAAAACATCATATGTCTAGGTTTGGTAGACCTAGAAAGAACAGGAAAGAACAATTATGTTTAAACTCCAATACCGCAAGTCACTTCATGTCTACCACTTTTGCAGAGCACCCTGAAACCCATGAGAGTACCTTGAGACTGAACCATAGCACGCACAAAATCTGCAGTGACTTCAGTGAGAGGGACTTCACTTTTTTCCTTCTATCTGGCAGTAATGGGGTGTACACACACCTAGAAAAAAAAATGATCAAAGTACTATATGCCAAGAATTGCAGTTTCTCAGTTTCACATAGATTTCTGGGATGTTGAGCAGGAAAAAAACCCATAAAATAATACTGAAAATTATGGTAGTGCCAAGGGCATCTCCATGCTCAGAAAAGGTCTCTCATTACAAACAGTACCAGGCACATACAGTGAAACTCAGATGTCTGCTAACTAAATAAATCATTGGTACTCAACATTAGGTAAAACTGAGACACGATGATTGACATGGTTAGAGGGGAATGGCATGGAGGCTGATGAGGAAGGGTTACTTTCTTTTCTTGGAAATGAGACCTCTCTCATTTGTGCTAGCAGAGAACACTGGAAGATAACAGTGAAAGAAGCAATTTGAAATGCACACTGTAATGGCTACAGCATTGTATTTTACAATTTTCTGATAACACATCTCTTTAGTTTCCTTCAAAATAGATACTCTGATACATGTTGAGTATAGCGTGCAGTAGGTCATCCCACAGAAATCTGTCAAATAAATTCATGGCCATAACATTATATAATAATATTTAAATAATACTTTGCTTTGCACATCTTTTAGGGATATAGGATTTTCTTTGTGGCTCTGTGGTGGAAGGCTAAGTTAAAATGACAAATAGTAAGAATTTTATCTGAAATTCATACACAAAATCCATGATGTTGCTATTAATGCTGGTATGGAAATTTATCTTTTTAAATGGAAGTGTGTTCATGTATTTTTTTTAATCCATTAAGAAAAACTTTCCATATTGACTGCTTATATAAAGTAAATAATACACAAAACACTAAAGATTAAAGGAAATATTTCAGCTGAATTATTTATTATTCTATTTACAGACTAGGAACAAACATAATGAAAAATATTATTTGTAATTTAATAGGGTTGCTAGAAGCCCTGTCCTCAAAGCACTGTATTTATCAACCACATCTGCCTTTAACTTCTTCAGGCTGCAGTAATGGTAATATATCTGTCATCTACCTCAAAGAAACACTCTGATGATTAACCATTTTATTCTAGATTTCAAACAGTAGCCTACAGTTAGCTTCCAAAATTTATATTTAGGTATTCCCTAGTTTTCACTTCCTGATAATGTTAGCCAATCTGTTATATTTTTAAAAAAGAAAGTTCTTCTTAAAATAGTGTTTTTATTTGAAAAGCTATTTGAGGCTGCAAACACTGTGGGTTACAAGTGCTTAAAGAGATTTGTATTTGTTATTAATGGTTTTCTCTAGCGAGAAGAAGAGTAGATATCCATATTACTTCAGGATGTATAGAAGTACACATTTTTATCATAAACACAAGGAAAATCAGAAGCATGCATTTTCACTTCACTAATTGTTAATATGACTCCATTAAAAATATGTTTCCAATCTGATGAGTGAATATTTAGCTTCACACTACATTGCTATACTTTCCATTAATACAGATACACTTTTCTTCATTATAGCATCAGAGTATGTCTGAAGCTATAGCTATAAAAAAAGGTAAAGTCACAGTTCATTCAAAGAACACATTTTTATAAAGTAGACTAAACCACTAAAATATAACCCTTCCATAATTACTTTTTTTTCGGGCATATTGCCACCTCATGTTCTTGCATTTTTTGAAATGTTAGTTCAACACTCCTTGGAATAATTAACACTAAAAGAAGAGTCCTAGTCACTTACTATCTAACCAAAGTCACTTCAACATGGATGACCCAGACAGCTTAGGCAAAAAGTGTGAAATATCTTGCCATGAAAATTTCATTTCTGTGAAGAACATTTACAAAACAATGTTTCTATGCCCCTGCTCTGGTTTTTGCTTTGTAAATGCAGATTTTGCTTTGTAAATGCAGATTTACAAATGTGAAAGTTTCAAAGTAAATTTTACCATCTATAAATGGTGTATTAAGGGCATGGGCATCGCTACATAGTTTTTCTTCCTAAAGATCTTTTCAGTTTTGCTACTTCATCACTTTCCATTACTGTACAGAGTGGTAATGGATACTATTTGTACATACAGAACTAAAACAAATACTCAGAACCTATTTTGCATCTATGATAGTAAAAAACTGCAGATAGCATTAGGCAATTTTTTTTTCTTTTTTTTTTTTTTACCTTTGTTCTTTGGCTCTTAGTTATCAAATTTTGTTTTATAAATAACTGCAAGGATAAATTTATTACATTATCCTCCATATTCACCAGTGATAATATCTGCTACAGTATCAGCTGCAAAATGCAATCAGAACCATACTTTTTGGTGGCACTCAGTAAAGGAGGAAAGACAGTCTTATTCTGAATAGTTTAACAACTTTATCAATTAAATAATTGATAAAGGAATACTTGTGTTTGTGCTTCTTACAAGATTTCCCAACATATAAAAATCAGTATAGCTAGCTTATCACTCATGATGAAGCAGGTAGGTATGCTCTTGATGAATATGAAAGCACAACTAAAATTCAGTTAATCATCTGTTTGTTTTTATCTGTTCTTTTCCAGCAGGTAGGTGAGTACAATGACAAGAAATGACTGGGTTTGATCCATGCTGAGGGAATCTACAAGGCCAAGGCTTAGAGGCTGTGCATGTAAATAGCAAAAGGTGAGACATTGTACTGACTACATGAACATAAAAAAAATAAAGAGAATCACATAGGTGTGGGGAAAAGAAAATGTAAGGAAATAATGAGGCCATATTAAGTCAACACAAAAGGAAGCAGTGACATCTTGCCACACTTCTGAAAATGAGCCATAGGCTCCATCTGCTAATCCCTTAATAGCAATAGTGAAATTATTAACTTTTGTCAAATATATTTTTGTGGTACTTTTTCACAACAGAAAAAAACTATAAATGCAGTGCTGAATTCTACTTAATGAGGCTGACAAACCTGTTCAAAGTGATGCTGCTTCTAACAAATACTAATGTGTTTGGGATGTTTTATGAGACACATGTGACACCTTAAATAAACTGAGAACAGACTTAATCATATAGTACTCGGATTTCAGTGCAGCCATGGGTAACTTTCTGAGATCATGTCACCACACTGTCCTTGGATGGCAGTAAAACCTCCTTCTATCTCTTATCCCTCCTACAGCTGTTCAACACTCCCAAGTCCCTGCCTAAACCATGCTGTTTGCTAGGACATCTTGTAAACCAGATCACTAATACTCAGTTTATTTTTAAAGCTTTTTAGGAATATGGTAAAAACATGGCATCATAACCACTTGTAAAGAAAGAAAGAACATGGTAATGGAGAATGGCAAAAGTGTCAGAAACCGAAAATGGTTTTAGAAAGAAAAAGTATGTAGCCATGCCTTGATTATTGCCTCAGCTTCTCAGGTGTTCTTGCCTCCTGCAGTGCACTCCAGATTGCCAGGACAAAGTCTGTATTTGAAAGTGAGTGAAGGGATGCTTACCAAACTTCATCTGCCAGAGAGTTTCAACTTAATATTCAGAGTGCTACTAAAGAAAATAATCCTTTTAATTTGTGCCTAAGGGTGAAACATTGGAGTAGTTTTGTTGGGGTTTATTCATTGTTTCTTTGCTATTCTTTTTTTTTTTTTTTAAGTCTAGTAAGGTCTAGGTACCACACTTATATTTGAAATTCTTTTTTTTTTTTTTTTTCCTGAAAGAGTTAGAAAACTAATATTTATATCTCATTTGTACAATTGGAAAACATTGAAATGGAGTTTGGAAAACTATCTCCATCTCAGATATTAGATGCACCTGCTTTTTACATGCTTAATATACCACGAACACAGAAAAGTCATTGTGTTTGAAGTATAGTCTTTCCACTGAAAGAAAGTCCCTAGTACTTCCCAGCTACTGCAGTAACCACCAGGCTGAAGTTAATCCCCCTCTTCCTTGGTCACTTCTGAACTGACGATAGCCCAAGCAGCTGGGGTTAAAGAAACAAGATGGGACATGCTTTGATGCGCTGTGTTTGTGTGTCTGACACCTGTGGTGACTTCCTGGGATGTGTCCAACCCAGATCAACAATCTCTTGTGCCAGTGCCAGGGGCCCTAGCTAGTCAGCTTTCTTCTACAGAGTTAAATCAGAAACTTCTTGGGTAGCAGTGTAGTGTTGGGTAGGAAACCTGTCCTTGTATGGCTTCAACATGTATATCAGCAGAAGACCAGGTCTCTTGGGACCTTGCAAACCAGTCACGGAGATGTTTAACAAATTTAGGAACCTACAGGATAATCAATGCTAGAGAGCAGGCAATCTGAATTTCAATACTGGGCTCAAGGGGTTTTCTCATTATGTAATCCCAAGTTTGTGGTATAACTTTTTTTCCTTGAAGACATCACTTTTTTTCTCACATGTAAAATAAAAAAAAGAATGATACTGACCTCCTTTTTGAAGTACTTCAAAATCCACTAAAGAAAAATGCAATTAAAAATACATGTAGTAATGACACTTGAGATTACTTTTACACTAGTTGATGTGATTCAGATCAAACATATATTAATCATTGAAGTGAAAACATATAAAGACTTGTACACTCAGGCAGATATATAATACATGCAGTGACTTCTTGTCTGTTGTGCATTAATTTATGACATCTGAAATGAACTAAAATGGAGGATTTAGGAAATATCTTGTGGAAAAAAGAAGATGATAAAAAGAAAAGGACACAATGTGCAGCACAACAGAATGAGAAAAGGAAAAATAAGAAAAATATTTGATTTGCATCAATGCAAAGTGAACTTTGCAATGGTTCTAGGGATACTTTTCCAAGCTTCATACAAGTTGTCTGAAAAACAGCTACACAGCACACAAATATTTTTTCCTCATTGGTTTACATTAATATGGCATGGTTTCAAATAAGTTTACCCTTTAGTAACACCCTCCTCAGCTCTGCACACTTCTCTCAGCACAACCAAATAGATCTCATATTTCTGCAGAAGAAAAATATCATGCATGAAAAAAAATAAACAAACAAACAAAAGAAAACAAGAAAAAGCAATGCAGAAATTAAGTTAATACAAATTCTTATATTTTGGATAAAAATCTCTCATGTATCAAGATTTTGCAGCATATTCACTGCAAGACGAAACTCTGCAGCTCCACTCTTGCTACCCTATTTTCCTACAGTTTTGAAAAGAAACAGCCAAAGACATCAGAACAGGAAGCATAATGATTTACCTCCCAGAAGTGGTGTCATCACCATGATCCAGCTAGAGTCAGGCAATCTGGTTTATTCAGAAGGCACGTTCTTGTTTGGTCTGCAGTTATTGCAAGCTGTGATACTTGTTAACACATCATTTGTTGTTTGCTACTATGAAATATGTATGAATATTCTCACGGAAGGGAGACTACATGATGTGCTCTAGCCATGCACTGTAATTAAGCAGACCAGACTTCATGCACTCCTAGCATCCAGTTTTTGTGGCTTGAACACAACACTGACTGGATTTTCCCATTTACCAGAAACTCACTACTTACCACACAGCATTTCTGCTTCTTTAGGTGTGAAGTTCCTAATCTCACCACTTCCAGCTGAAATTAATGCCTTTAATAACATTTCCAATGTGGTGCCATTCTGCCACTGGTTTTACTCCATAAAGATGGAGATTTCTGCCTGGCTATATCTGATGTGTAATTTATATCTGAAGTGGAATCACAGAATAACACATTAATTCAGGCAGAAAGGGACCTCAGAATGTCTCTGTTCCAAACTCCTGACCAAATCAGTGCCAGTTCTGTGGTCAGACGAGGATGCTCATGGCTTGCTCCAGCTGGGGCTTGAATCCCTCCAAGGACAGAGATGGCCTCTTGGGCCAATCTCAATGACCTGTCTTAGGCTGTGAGGGTCTGTTAGATGCCCTCAAATCTGTCCCTTCTCCAGGTTGAACCAGCCCAGATCCTTCAGCCCCTCCTCACAGGGAAAGTTCTCCAGCCCCACCTCCCCAAGTTCCCTTCATTATGACCATGTCTTTGCTGTGTTGGGACCCCAAAACTGAATGCATTATCTAGATTTGGTCTGAGAAGTACCACATGGAGTGAGACAATCCCTTCCCTTAGCCTATGGGCCATGCCTCTTTTACACAGCCCAGGAGGCTGCTGGCTGTCTTTGCTGCCAGGGCACACCGTGGCCTCACATTCAGCTGAAGCCCAATACCACCCTGAGGCCTTTCCCACAGAACTACTCCCCAGCCCTCTGTCCCCAGCCTGCCCCATTGCAGGGACACTTCCCTCCCTGGGGCAGCGCTTGGCATTTGCACTGGCTGACTTTCATGAGGTTCCTGTCAGCCCATCGCTGCAGGATCCTCCCCCAAGATATGCTGTGTTGAATGATGGCAGATTGTTACTGTGAAGAAGCCTACAGAAATGTAATCATATACATATAAGGGTTCCCAGACCGTCCTTACCAATTAATTCCAAAAGTAAATGCTTATGAATAAACATCAGGAGTAGCCACAATGTAGTCAAGCTCTTTGCCATAATAGTCTTATTGTAAAGAGCTCTGAGGAATACAGAGAATAGCTGTGGATGGGCTCAAGTACTTGAAATAATTGCAAGGTTAGAGACTAGCATACTCCCCCATAGCTTCCAAGAAATCTGATTAAACAGCCTCTTAAAAAGGACAAAAAGGAAGGGGAAAAAAAAAAAGTCTAATGTTGTAATCTCTTTGTTTCAAATAAAATTACTTCGGTTTCCCTCAGGAAAATAATAATACATGAAACAAATTAAAAAAATATTATCTGAAGACAGGCAGCATCTTTTTTACATGTGTAAAGAAGAGTATCAGAGACTTTAATAATTTTTGCCCCTTGTGACACGTGCTTTGAAGGAGAAAGAGAAAGCAAGGCTCTTAAGTGATGACACCTGGCAAAGAAGCTTTAACTCTCACCCTCAAAAACACCCACAAAATATAGGCATTTAGTATATTCAAACACCACATTTATAACTGCAGATATCTGAGCAGTAAAAGGAAAAAACATGTCCATGAAGCTTGCCTGTTTTAAAGTTTTTGCCAAAACTGAAGCTATTAATCAGTGTAGTTGTTAATGAAACAAAATGCCCACACAGATCCAGGAAAACAAGCTGGGGGCAGAAAGGCAAAATTCTGGAGCTCTGCATACAAATGTGACAATGAATGCAAAACAAGAGTGAGATAAACAATTTGTTTTATTCATAACCTTTCATTTGAAGTATTTAATTTTAGTTTTGACCTTTTACATTTTGTTTATCACATATTTTGTTTTCTGAGTAACTTCAATTAATGTATTGTGTAATTTACTGGATGTTTTTACAAGTAATTCATTCTCTGTGGTTTCATTGCTATGGCATATACACAAGAATTTTTACAGAGGATTGGGTAAAACTGCCTGACATATTAAAAATATATTTAAATTAAAAAATTAACTGAATAACTGAAGCTCAGCCCTTATGTGTACAGTCATCTTCATTTCCAAAATATTCAGATACAGGAAGATCAGATGAGCATCTGTATGTTACAGAAAATTTACACTGAAATAACATGCAGGGAAAGATTATGGCAGTTTCATAGGGGGTTATATCTTTAGTAATTTTAAATAATTTTACATGCTTTGACTTACAACTATGAATTATAGTAGCTCTGTGGGCTAAGAAAAGCACTAGACGTACCATGCAATTGATTTTTATGTTCAAACATTTATAATGTCAGATTTGATGGAAAGAGTGCAGAGTAGTCTGGAAAGGAGGTGTTTCTATGGGTGTCCTTGCAGCTAAAGAAAAATCATAATTTAAACATATACTGAAATAACAGGGTATCTAGAGAAGCAAACAGCTTGTATCAATGACACCAGTTCATTTCACAAACAAACCAAAAAAAGGTGCTACATATTGATATATTTGTAGTGTTTTGCTATTTTCTGAATTGCAAACAGTGGAAGAGAACTGAATAAATCGAGGGTATTATTACAACAATGATATATTATATGCTATATCAGGAGATAATGCAATAGCATTTTTGGGGATCACTACAAGTCATAATTCCTGACAACTCTAAGTATGTCCACAAAAAAAGGTCACAGTTGCGGCATGCCAACAGCCCACTGCATAAAATGAAATGCAATACTGTGTTGTCATAACTACTTGAGTTGAAAAGAAGAGTCATAATTTATAGAGCAGATTAACAATTTCAAAAAAAGTCCACTGCTACAAAAGCCATTTTAATACCAGATGTATTCTTACATAATGCAGATGGGGATAAAGCCATTTGAAGTAGAGGATTACACTAGGAGAGTAGTGGCATATTGCTACACTTATGCTGCACAGGAGATGTGATTGCAATGCCATTGTGCTACAAGAAGCCAGCATCACAATGCAAATAAAATTTTTGCTGTGCAAACTTTATGGAGGCTACGAAAGCCACCTCTGACCATACAAAATGACTGAGATTGCTAAATGACAAGATCTATGTGAGTAATCTTGGACTGTGTGGGCACAGCCTACAATGATAGGCAGGGAGGGGAGGGCATTATCAGACCAGCTGTCAGTATGTAAATGATCTTCATGGCTATGCTATATTACTTACTGAAGGGTGAAATGGTATTTTACTGATCTTCATAAAATTTTTACTCCTAAATTACTACTCACCACATGTTGATGTTTAAAGAATAATAATGCCGTGGATTGAGTTATACACAACTGATACAGGCTAACACATTTACTTCCTGTTTTTAAATGTCTTTAAATTTCTTCATAGGACTAGATACAGCTGAAACAATAACTGCCTCTAACTTGAGTTTAAGCACACATCCTGGTAAAACAAAGATGCATTCCTGAAACTGCTATGCAACATGATTGACATGGGCTTCTTATCTTGTTTTTGTAGAAGTCATATGAACATACTAATCATGTATTCATACGTAATCATGTAATAACAAAGCCAGGGTGACTGAAGAACTTACTACTTTGAGCTTTTCCTTTCTACTTCTTCCAGGGGCTGTTATTGCAGAAACTGTACTAGTAGATAAGTTAGCATGCTACCTTAAACCAGCCATCAGTTTGCATTTACATTATTATTTTCAGGCTTTAGCTGCACCAGCTGAGGCCAAGACATTCCATCAGATGAAGGAGCAGAGCAAATAGCTATAGCATGAAAGCTTTGCACTTACTGCAGCTGAATCCAACTGAGAGTATGAGGCACAACTCTTGTAAGGTGGAGGCAAGGCAGAAGAGGACAGCAGCTAGCCAGCTGGGAGCCTCCAGATTCAATCATAAAAGCCTTTGTGGCACAGCAGTGAGATCTTCCAGTTTAAATGTAGACAGAAAGGAATTTGGCACCACAATCTAGAGAACTTTTTCCTTTGTGCAGGGAACTGAGAGATTTGCCATTCTTCAGAAAGTTTATCTTGTGGAGGAATCTGTTTCACAGAATTCCACATTTTGGTTTAATTGCTTGGGTCAAATAAGAATAAGAGCTTAGATTGCAACCTAACCTGTGTTAGGTTCACGTCCTATACAGAAAACCAATTCACCCAAGATTTCACTGAAGACAATTATGCTTACTGTTTACAGTCCACTGTAGTAAATTTAATAAGAAAATCTTGATTAGTCTGCTCAAAACGTATCGATGGAAAGAGCTATAGGTAGGGACACTATCCTTGACAAGTAGACATTGTCAAGAAAGGATATAACCTAGTCTTAAATAGCTTTGTATCATACTAGACAAGATGGTAGAGCTAGAAAGGAAAGAGGTGCCATCTATATGAACACAGAAGATAAAATCATCCACTTCTCAGATCAGTATGTCAGTTCTAACAATCTAAATGTAAGTGTTGCACAAGGACAAATAACATTGATTTAATACCTCAGTTAAGAAGACTTTAGTCTTTCAAGTACCTAAGTTACTGAGGTGATGTAGACTGCTATGTCTTCAGACTTGTGAACAGTTGAACAACTCTCATAGTAAAGTTGGGCCCAGGTAAAGCCTGATTATAGTCTCTTATTTGCAATACAAAATGAAGTAGGTCACATAATTCTCCTGAGATTATGAGCATGGAAGGAGTGTGGCTTTTTCTACTTCTCTGTGTTTCTCATCAATGTCATCTGCCTCTGTTTTGCGAGGACGAAAAATCATGGACTCCACGTGTATGAATTCAAGCAAAGCCATTTATTACAGAAACAAATCTCCTTATATATGCAGTTATTTCCTGATCACACGTCCATGCTCCAATCATGCATTAGCTGATTGGATATTGTCCATGTTCACGAGCTGTCCATGCGCCCGAGTCTCACTGCTAATGGGTCTGTTGATTTATGTCATGTTTCCAGCTTTCCAAGGTGGCCTTGAAATTCTTTTGGGCCTGGCTAGTTTAATAACAAATCTCCATCTAATAGAAACCCATCCGCACATTAACTTCAAGAAAAACCCTCAAATCTCCCACACTGTTTTACTGTATTTTGTTCCTTTTCTTCTCCATATGCTAATAATTTTAAAAATGTAGCATTATGAATCACAGTATTTGCCATATTCCTCATCTGTTGACATCTTATTCCAACCTTAGATGTATTTGGTTATCATTGCTGACTATTGTTTAGTCTTTTATTTATTGACATCCCTCTGTGGGACTAACTCTGGAAAAGCTTGTGTATCTCTGGGTAGCTAATGCTATAGCACTCTCATAATAGTATTATTTTTCTCATCACAGTGTCATATCATTAGGTTATATTTAATCAATAGTCAATTTGGTCAGTTTCACTGTGTTTGATAACTGTGTAATGTATTATAGTCTTCTAGCGAACAACCAAGTGAAGCAATATTTAAAGGCAACACATTTTTACATTGGGAAACTAGGAAAAAAATCCGAAAATGTGGGGTATTTGAATCTATTTAGAATCAACTTTTGGAGAATACCAAGCTCTTCTGATACCAGTAGCTCTTCTCTATAGCTTTTAAGCATAACTGGAGAATAAATCACATGAAGAACAAAAAAAATGTTATGCTTATAATCATCAGATAATACTGGGTGACAGAAAATACAATCATTTACATACAGATAGCTTTGAAGCTGTACTGACTCTAAAGATGTAATGGACTGCATTTATTAAGGTCATGTTCCTTAGAGACATTATACTGGAACATAGTCTCTATAAGCTGCTTATGTCCATGCATGGCTTCCTGACATCTATCTTGCTTTTACTCCCAAGATTACTTCACTTTTCTCACATTTTCCATATCTTTCTCTAGTCTGTGTGTTTCAGTGTCTAATAACACAAATGAGCTGTGCCCTTAAAGCCTCAGGGATCTACATATGTCACTTGAAATAAATGGCTTACCTTGATGCCAGGTTTAGGTTACTGAATAAGCCTGAAGATTGCTATCTTTCCTACTTTTTTTTCAACTTTTTTTTTTTTTTTTTAAATCTGTTTTACTATTGGAGTTCAGTCATTTTAATTCATCAGTATCGGGAAATTTCAAGTACTGCTGCTGACTATGATTGTAAGAATCCAGAAGGCAAAATAATTTCAGGTCAAAGTACATCCAGTATATTTTTCATAATACCACTGCTGATATGTCACTAATAAATTGCAACAGATATTCTAATGGACCCAATACTTGCTCCAGTCCTGTTAAGCATCTTAATTAATGATCTGCATGAGGAGGCAGAGTGTAGCCTCAGCAAGCTTGTAAATGACATCAAACTAGGAGGAGTAGTTGATATGCTAGAGGGTCATGTTGTCATCCAAGAGGACCTCAACAGCTGGAGAAATGGGCTGCAATTCAACAGGAGAAGTACAGAATCTTATACCTGGAGTGGAACAACTACATGCACCAAAGTGTTGCTAAAAACCTGTCAAGGTTATAGAGAAACAAAATTTAGTCACTTGGTCTAATTCAGCCCCTGCAGTAACCTTCCTCTCTTCACTAAGTATGTATCAAGGACTCTAATTTCTTCAAAGCAAAGTTAGCAATTGTGAACAACTCTGTAAGGGATGATTAGACTTTGTAGTAATCAACTGTGCCTTTTGGTTTCAAAGGTCAATAATTACTTGAGCACATCCCTGACACCTATTCACTTCAAGAAGAAAATAGTTATTAGACAACTGAAAATAGGGATCACCTAGCCAGTTATTTCCAAACTTTTGGGTTAAATTAAAAGGAAACATTAGTTTTGAGAAGTCAGGAGCATATTAGCTGCAGTTTCAATCTATTTCTCCCACTGAGCCATACTGTTTATAATAACACCGTTGGACTCATACTGACTAACATGGATGCAGATGTCCTTTACTACCAAAAAAACAGGTATGTGAAACCCTCCTAACAAATTCAGAAAATTCTGAGTGATAATGATGTTACAAACAGAATTCTACATCTTTCCACTTCTCTTTAGACTTCTTTTTTTTTTTTGGTTACAAGTTAATTTTCTAATTGCCCACTATTTGCTTTCATTCCTTTCTCCCAAAGAATTTTAGAGGGACACACAAAAAGATTTGCTGTTTTCCTGAGTACCTGAAAAGTTGTTGAACCTACATTTGTACCAGTATTCATTTTCCAAAAGAACACTGGGAGAAAAACATTCTGGAAGAACAAGAGCTTACCTTAGACCCTGCTCAAGTGCTTGCTTGTTTCATAATATATCTTGATGGCTGAACCTGCAAACTGCAAGGTTGATCATGAATATGTTTCTTAAAATCCATACGTGAGTCAGCCCTTGATTTGACATTGTACAAGTAGTCTTCTTAATAACCTATGCCTCCACTTTAGGTATTAGGTTATTTATTTGAGATCAATTTCGTGGCAGAGTAAATAATACGTGAGGAATTTTCAGAGTTTTTCTGTCAAGAACTTGCAGTGTAGAGTGGCTATTACAAAACGTATGAAATATTTATCTAAATGTTGCAAATTAATGTTGAAAGAACCTACTTTCCACAAATTCATTTTTTGCAAATTCAATTACACATTTTGAGCACCTGTATGGGTCTCAGTAGCATTTTAAATGTTTCTATTTACTATTGGTAGGTCTAAATACTTTCTATGCTGTATGTGATTAACTGATTTAATCCATTACATAATGTTGAATGAAATAACAATTTTGAGAAGACAGGTTTCCAATCCTCTATAAAATTCGGTAGCGCAGTCTATTTATAACGACTTGAAGTGACTCATCTTATTTTCATCCTAATTTAAGAATATTGTAAAAAATTAAAATATTGTGAGCATGTTAATTTTGCAAAACATTTTAAAAACAGCTAGCCTTTTTGGATCTCATTTATCTGCTGAAACTTCTTTGATGAGTTATTTCTCTTCACATCATGTTGTTTAATACAGTGAAGATGAACTGAAGCTAATTTAGATGGATATCCAATTAGAAAAACTTTTACCAGTCTTTGCCTAAACATGTTTGAAAAAAGTTTTCATTGAAAGTGTGAGAATAATGTATTTTATATATATATGTAAAGATTACTTATGTTTGTTAAAGATTGTTAGATTTTAAAGCAGTAACGTTTAGAATCTTTGCTGTTGAAGTTTAACATTATAAATATTATTACATGATTCAAAGTCTTGAATAAGGCTTGTGCTTGGGCAATACAGGAGTTGAGAGCTACTCATTATTAAAATTCCTTACTTTATCAATTTATTACCATGTACTGTAATTCTCTTATAGTTGTATTTTGCTGGAGATTTGATAAAGTGCAAATCTAGGGTGAGAGAGATTTTCTTTCCACATTTTCTTTTGACACACTGGGTGGTTTCATTTATGTTTCTCAGATAAGTTCAGTTTATGTACAATTTGTGTCATAGAAACTGCTTGATAGCTTACAGTGTTGAACTGGTTGATTAATGATTGAAGAAGTGTAAACTACTAAACTTATCACTTCTAAAATTTGGGATAACATAGAACTTATTTTTAAACTGAGGCACACACACAGACACACACTTCGGCCATCTGATTAATTATTTTCTAAGACCTCTGCAGAGCCTGTGAAGACAAATTGATGGTATTTACATCCTATTTCACTTAGTGCAGTATTAATAATATCTAAAAATTTTTAGATAATGTTTACATTATTACATTGGTAGAAGAAGAAACTGTTGCTGTTCCTCTGGCTCCAGAGACATTAAATAACTTAGTCAAAACATTGATGTAGATACCCTCATGAGGTTGTAATTGTTATTCTGTCACCTTCCAATGTGCCAGCTTTTGGATTTGAGAACAATTTTTCAGAAGAACTCTTTATGCAGATAACAAACCACAAGTTGAGAGTAAAATTTTACTTGTGTGTCATGACCCCAGAGGATGGCTTTACCTGACACTCCCTGAGAAGTGACCACAAGTATAAAGTGTCTAGTTTTAATCAAAGTCATTCACAAATTCTGCTTTCACTTTAGATTAGGGATGGACCACTAGCTAATGTTAATTATCATATATCTATTGAAATCAATATTGATTTATACTTCTTGCAGCCTGGCTCCTTCTATCTCTTCACTTCATATTCCTCCTCTGCTAAGAGTGGCAGGAAAGAATACACTCATTTGGATTTGTTTGCTGAATGTCATTTCCATTATTTTCTATTAGAGTTTGCTAAATAAACTTTCTTCTCTTTAGCTACCTTCCCACTGGGACTTCTCTGGTACTCAGGTAGATTCCCTTACCTTCCCAACCCGTCCTTCTAGGAAACCTCCACCTCAACTTCCACATTAAGAAATCAAATTTTGCAGGCAGGGATTTCAATTCACACAATGTATTGCCATTGTGTAACATTTTGTTGACTAAAACAATTAAACTTTCTCCAAAATAGAAGCATTTGAATTTTTTTTCTTTACCCTTAAATACATTTTAAGTTATTATTGCCCTTTGAATGTATTTATTGCATTTCTATACTCTTTTTTTGGTAATTAAAAGTCATAAATCACAGCTACGGAAGACTGATTCTGCTTTTTTAATGAAATATTATATGTTGAATTGTCTAGAGAAATAGAAAACAATATATGTTAGATGGCTACAAAATGCATTTGTACACTTACATTTTGATAAAAAGAAATCTGATTCACTAAAAATTATACTGTTAGTATTTCATAAATTTAAAAATACTCTATAGTGAGACCTTGATTTTAATGTGACACATAAGGATGTGCATTTAATATGGCATAATTTGGTTTTTAAAGCGTGAGTCTATGGGAAACAGTTACTTCATCAGCATAAAACAGAAACAAATAAATATAAATGTATTTTATAGTGATGATTTTACCTGAATCTATTCAATTAATGAATGAAACTGATCTGAGAAGTTAATGTCAAGATCTCGGTTGGTACAATAAACACAGTCTGAGCAATTCCAGTGAAACCTGCTGATTTGAATCCCCCATCCCCACTCCTGTGAACTTTAATTTACTTTAGCTTAATTTACTACCTACTGAAAATCACAAGGGAAGAAAGTAAAATATATATATATATATATACACACACATATATATGTATATATATGTCATTATAACTTGAAAGGTGTCAGTCTCAAGATCATTCTTTGGATCAACCTTATCATTTTCACACTTGAAGCACTGAGGAGCATTAATCGTCTGTACCTGCTGGGCAAGGTAAACAAACCTGCTTTGTGCCAGAGCCCTTGGCACAGCTTTGTAGCCCAGGTAATGCACGTAACACAAGCTGTGCTGTACTGAGGATGGAATAAGCACCAGCCCTCTGTGAAGAAGACATGAAATACTCTCGCTACAGGAAAAGTAATGAGCTGAACAACCTCAGCCCATTACCTTGAATGGAATTTGCTCTTTGTCCTCCCACTCTATGGCCTGGTAATAGTGTGGGCAAGAAGGACACACAGAGACATGTTTAGTCATTTTCAACATTTTTGCCAATGAGAAGCATATTGTATCACTGCTGTAGACTCTGCAGCTGTAGGAGGGCTGATGTCTATTGAAAGATCAATACAACTGCCTTCTATTTCTCATTTTGAAAGGAGCCATTGTCACCTGAAATCAAAATGGTGCTTTAAAAAGCATGGGATACTCCTCTCTTTGAGGGCCAGATTTTGCCAGCCTAACCTGGAGTGAGTATTATCCAAAGGTGAATTACACCAACAGCAAGATCCAAATGCTTTCACAGGTTTAGCTTCAAAAATTTGGAGCAGTAATAATTTCAGTTTTCGTCCTTTTAAACAGCAACAAAAAAATTCTGTGTGTTATTTCCACCGGATCACTTTGGAAGGAAAACACAGGAGATGAGAACATTCCCCTCAGTTCCAGAAGGGCAGGGAACTGCTGGAGAGGGTCCAGCATAGGGCAACGAAGATGATTAAGGGAGTGGAGCACCTCCCTTATGAAGAAAGGCTGAGGGAGCTGGGTCTCTTTAGTTTGGAGAAGAGGAGACTGAGGGGTGACCTTATTAATGTTTATAGATATATAAAGGGTGAGTGCCATGAGGATGGAGCCAGGCTCTTCTTGGTGGGAAACAATGATAGGACAAGGGGTAATGGGATCAAGCTGGAACACAAGAGGTTCCACTTAAATTTGAGAAAAAACTTCTTCTCAGTAAGGGTGACAGAGCACTGGAACAGGTTGCCCAGAGAGGTTGTGGAGTCTCCTTCTCTGGAGACATTCAAAACCCGCCTGGACATGTTCCTGTGCGACCTCACCTAGGCGTTCCTGCTCCAGCAGGGGGATTGGACTAGATGATCTTTTGAGGTCCCTTCCAATCCCAAACATACTGTGATACTGTGATACTGTGATTCAAGCATTCTGAAACCTCTGTGTATTAAAACCATTGTGCTGAACACATGTTTACAGAGCACTTCAAAATTGTAGGGATGGTATAAAATGGTCAACTTTCTACTTACTGGTTTGCATGCAGAGAGTCTTTGATAGATAAATTCCAGAGAACTTCACAGTCTCCATCTTATTTCCAACTAATTTAAAATGTAAATGTATAAAATTCCAAAGAAGGACATGTATCATAGCATTTCTCCATCATTTCACTGGACTGTTATGTTAAGGTAAGCAGGATGACATCGGGATTTTCCCCAAGGAATTTCTCCCACTCCATATTTTCACACAGCCATTTGACCAACAGAGACAGAAGGAACTAGAAATGCTAGAGGGTATATTCAGAGTTTTTGAGACTCAAAATCTGGAAGGTCATCGGATTATTTTTAAAGTTATTTCTAATAACTGGTAACAGATTTATCCTTGAAATCTGCTTCAATTAAGAAAATATTGAGCAAACAGCATAAGCCATGAACGTATAAAATGCAAAATAAAAGTCAGATTTAGTTTTAAAAGCTCATATTTTTTCAGCTTTGTGGTTCAAGGTTGATAAGCCTAGAAATCAAGGAGTTGAACTTTGAAAAAGCATGCATCTGACACATTCTATTAATAATGTTAATTTACAATAACTCAGGAGATATTACTAGATATTGAGTTAAGTAAAACTACAGTCACTTTTAAAAGAAACCTTGGCCAACTCTGTAGTTTTAAGTCTGTTTTTAGTAGTAAAATATGCTATTTTCAGTAGTATACTACTATCTAGTTCCATAATCCTGTGGTACTAGAAAGATAAGTCCTTTTCATTTAATGAACAAATCTAATTATCTATCCTTACAAAATCATAGCTAGTCAGCTTCTTTCAATCTTTCTGTTTGCCAAGCTCCTTACTTTACAATTACATTTTCTGATTGCCCAGCATCAACACAAGAATCTTATGTTGGAAGAAAATGAATAATCTGAAACAGTTCCTAAATGATAACAATCTTCTCACAGAGTTTAGAGTACTAGAATTAAATTAATGCTTTTCACTCACTTTAGTAATATAATTTATTAATTAATGTTATTCATTAATAATAATTCCTTGGATTTTTTGTGTTCCATTGAATTACAAACTTAATTAGTAATCAACTGCCACAGGAACTTCAGACCAGTCTTTATCTGTCTTTTATTTTTTTTAAATTAGCCCAAGGGAATGCACTACTACACTTCCAGAAGGGAACTGACAAACAATGCTGATCATCTCGCATGATTCAAGTTTATAAGATTTTCCTTTCAAGTACGTGTTATAGATACAGGTATTAGCTGAAAAAAATATACTCCAGGAATAATAAATTCAGACTGCAATTTCTGTTTCTACAGTGCAATTGATTTCATTTATTCCCATTATTACTGTAATCAATTAATTAGGTTATTTGGACTTCGTATGTGACGTAAGATCCTCTCATGATAAATGTGGGTGCTGTATTCTTGCCTAAGATAAATATAAATACAAATACAAATATAGATATACATACAATTATACATAGAACTAGCTTATTATCCTTTGTTTGCTAGAACTTAATAAACACAATGTTGATTTCCCTAAGATGAATTATTTTTCTCTTTACTGTGTAATTAAAAAGTCAGTTGCTGCTCTGGGAAAAATACTCTGGTTTTAAAGGTCAGACAATTGGAAATCCCATTCCCAAATTCAGTTAAAATCAAAGTTTAGATCTGAAAGAAGACACTCCTCTGCTGAAGTCATTCAGTCAGGTTGATTGCAGAGCACACTGAGTGTAAGCCCTTCAGTCAGGCTCCATGAAAATCAGTGCTGAAGAAAAGCTAACAGAGATGCTGGTGCTGCCTCTGACAGTATGAACACCCTCTTCCCTTGTTCCCTCTGAAGAATCCCACATCAGCTGGCTCTAACAAGTAGTGCAGAGCAATATTGGCAGATCTGTAGAACAAAAAATGCTTGGTGCTGAGGCTTCGGTCTCTACACTGTAAGATTTCAGAGAGATTTCTTTTGGAATAGCCTTTGTTTGATCCAACAGGCTTCTAGGTTGTGTTTTTCACTGTGTAACACAATCCAAGACACAGCAAGTGGGGAAAAGCAAGAGATTTACTTCAAAAACTCAGATTTAACCTGAATATGTCTCCTTAACACAGAGAAAGGGCTTCAGATCTCCCTACAGCAGGGATCAAATTCAATATTTCTCACCTTTCTTGAACACACGACACTGGCTATTCTGGGGGAGAGGATATACCCAGTGACACTGCAGTTCTACCAAAACACAGAAAAAAAAAAATCATTTAGTTAGTCAGAGAATAGGGATGTGACCCAGACACTAAGTAGGGAGGAAGACAGTGAGAAAAGGAAGCCCGATGTCCAGTCCCTGCACATACATTCTTTGTATATTTTGGATACATAAGGTTGGGGATAAAATTCATTGGCAATGCTAAAAATGGAAGTCAAGGTGCCCTGAGTTTGGCAAGTAAGAAGGTAAAAGGAGGAGTACTTCGTGTTTTTCATGCCCACCTTACAGGGAAATGATCAGTACAGGAGAGGCCACGCATGCCTACTTTCAGAAAAGAGTCTCTAAACCATGCGAGGAATAAGCACCCTGCACCTCAGAGCATGGAGGAGTGGGAAGTCTGCAGCTTCAATCTTCCTACCATTCCATAGTATCTCTTATTATCTCAGCACAGCAGGGTCTACACTTGAATATAACACCCTTAGTTCTATTTTCTGAGCCAGCATTACAAAACCCAGTGTCACAGTGCCCACATCATTATTGGAGTTAGCCCTATGAGAAGCCTGGCATTCAGAAAGAGAAACAATTTATATGCCCTAGAGCTGGAATATGGAGTGCAGAGTAGGTTGGTGCCCTGTCACTCAAAAAGTCACCAAGAAATATGTGCCTGGCTCCCTGTGGGCCCTTTCAGAGCTCTGGCTTATAAAAATAAGTACCTATCAAATAGCACATCTCAAGAGACTTCTTTGTAAGAACTGAAGAAACTGACAATCACACTACAATAAAAATACTCTTATGGACCCTATTCCCCAAGGATTAAATAGAATTTTTAACCCACTTTCACCCTGGTAGGCAAAGACATAAAAAAAATACCACCTCAAAACTTAGGATTCACATTTTAAAGCCAGAATAAATTCATTGTGCAAAAAAGCAGGCTATCATTTAAGTTACCATTTACACTTAAAACTGCAGAGAATTACTTTCCAATTTTGATTGAAGATGTCTCTGATATTCTCAAGAAGCAACAGCTGAATCCTCTAGAATAAAACCAGGACATCTTAAGAGGATGTTTTTTGGGGTGTCTATTGTGGGAAATTCCTGGATGTGTTGTTAAAGACAGAATGGCATATTGCATACAGCATATAAAAGACTTCAGACAGAGGGACTGAAATGAAGGCAAGCTGATTACGACTTTCATTCTACATACAGTAGCAAAGTGATACAAATGCCAGAGGAGAAAACAAAGACAGCTGCTAGAGAAACTGTTTAGTGCTGCAAAACTTTGGCTGTTATATGACATGTAATATTAGCTGTCTTAGTGGAAAATTAGTGTGTTGTGAATACTGTGACACAGACAGCTGAAACTGTTTGTAGAAAAGACAGTAATTCTTAGACTCCCAGAACAACTTTGTCATTTTTAGAAACAAAACAAAGACTCCACACCTTCTTTTTATGTGCTGGGGTTTTTGGGGGGTTGGTTGGTTGGGTTTTCTTTACCTCTTTGTTTGTTTGTTTATTAGTATCATTTATTGTTTGATTTGCTTTGACTAAAATTTAATGTTAAATCTCAACAGGTACGTTTTGAAAAAAAAACCCAGCATCAAAATAGGATGAAATTTCAAGCAGCAGGATGGTTGTAACAGTGAGGTCTCCCCCTTCCACTCAGCTGTTCAGTATAAAGACCAAAAAGAGAGATGTTGGGGTGACCTATGGGCAGCAAGATTAAGAAACATTGTATTTCCCTGGGCTATTGTCACAGGAAATTATCTCATTTCACTTAATCGTCAGAGATTCCTTCCTTTTTTTTTTTTTTTTTTTCCTGCATTGAATGTTTTAGCTCCAGCAAAGAAAAACCTATTAGCTTATGTCTCTCTAACCATATTAAAATCACAAATCATGTTTTGGTACCAGATGTAGAAGCAGATTGAACATAGTGGAAAATCACATATTTCAGAAATCTACACAAAGGGCTTTTTGGAATCTAGGTACTTCTATCTTCAATTATCACTTTTACCACCATCACATCTATTTTTCCCAAGGCATAAAGAAGCTGAGGTTTTGGTTTTGTTGTGTGTGTTGTTGTTGTGTGTTGGTTTTTTTTTCTTCATATTTTAGCAATAGATTATATTTCTCCTTTTGCAAAACCTTATGTAGACTGCTGTGGCTTAAACAAGAAGACCTGTTTCCATTCACAGTCTCACTGAGCCATTTGTGTCATCTGGAAGTCCATATCCACCTGGCTGAAGCTGTGTATATTCCCCCAGGGGGTTCTAAGCCCCAGTTACCTAGCAAGAGCAAGGGACATACAAACAAAAGAAAGGCTACATTCGTTTCTGGTTATATCCAGTGACTTCAGTCACATTGTCTGGGACATTAAGAGAATTGTAGATTTTGGCTTCGGAAAGTCAGTTAATGTCTGACATTATTTACTTACTGAGAGTCTAACAGCCATTAACTCAAATTACTCTCCCGCTCACTTTGACTTCTCCAGAATCAAGGATGAGCATATATCCAGTTCCTGAATCTACCTCTAGTGTTTGAATATTTATCATGTCCTTACTTACTATTCCCCTATTAAGTAGTCATATTTGAGAATAAAACCACAAGACTAATGGAGATGAAAAATCCCCTGATACATTATTATAATATAAATATATATACACCATGTATACATATTTTATATATCTCTCTGTATACATATATGTGATGTACTAGTGGACAATAAAACTTCTTTCTAGCTTATATTGTAGTATAAACATTTTGGGTAATAAAATCTCCTGCATTACATCCCATCATATCTCTCCATTCATATGACAAAATATTTGTGAAGGAGATATACTATTTGAAAAAATAGTGTCAACTTAGATTTATATTCCACCAGCAAGAATCTCAGATTGACATGAAGCTAATTTTTCCCCATTTTCTTGTCCTTCGGTCTGAACAGAAAGACTCTGTTAGCTGAAAAGGACAGAGTCTCAAAGGCTGTCATGAGACAGCACAAATAAACGGTGGTTTTGCATGTGGAATCAAAACAGGTGTTAGAAAACTCCAGACTCTGGTACACCTGGAAGAAGAAAATCACCTCTACTTTCCACTCAGCACACAACTCAAACCTGTGTCCTTTGCTGTTGTCAAGTCGTATTTGGGGCCTAATAAAAGGAGAAGTAATGTCCATCTTATGATTCCTGTGATGATTTTATGAAGTATGCGCTACCATCTGCCTGGTACAGCTTGATGGGAGGTGGGAACCACTGGAAATGTTAGTGTGGGCTTCAGAAAGCTCCTGTGAATATCCATGTTCATCTCCATATGATTGTACAGGTGATATTGCCAGTTGGACCCTCCACAAATTCCTAACAGAAAACAGATTAAAAAATATGGTAAAGGAGTTAGACTCACATAATGCCTTAATATAACGTGTTTCATTTGCATATCTGCACTTAAAGTAGAGGTAGCTGCTAATTTCCACACTCTATCCAGAAGAACTAAAGCAAAGAAATATGAAATGGTTTCTACAACATTACATTTTGTAGCAAAAGTAAAAAGAAAGGAAGGCCAGTCACCTGACTGCAGCCTTCTGATAATATACCCTGAGACAAATGTGTTATGGTATTTCCAAAAAACAGTACAAAAGGCTTAATAGAAGAAAGTTCCACTTTAAATAATTAAAAAAAAAATAAATTAATTGTTTAAACAGTTTTTATTGACTTACAAAGGAATTTTTTCACTACCTGTGGCAGAGTGTGATAGGCAAACGTGACACTACCTAAGGTGTACATATGAAGTAGAGCTTATAGTGACTGAATCAATTGTCACTTGATGGTGCTGTGGCTCCATTGCTGTCTTTTTCCAGCTTTTCCGTATTACCACATCCAAGATGCAGAGTGTAAATCTTCTCCAGCAAACACAGATCTCAAAAGCTCAAATAAAGACCATACTATCAAAAGTGTCTTTAGCGTGGAGTCAACCAACAGAAAGGCACTCAGGCCTGAGGAGAAGATACGCTTGTCCACCAGTGAACAGTAGGTGCTTGGTAGACTGCTTACAGAATGGATACAGTTAGGTTCCAAGTGCTAAATGTAAAGAAGAAATACAAAAAGATGAGGAAACATGTCATCTGAAACCAGAAACAGAGATTCTATTGTCACCAACATTTTCACTCTGATTTTACATTACTTTTTCTTGTGTTTTGATATTGACTTTGTTCACAAGTGGTAAACCTATAAAGCTAGACAGTTGAGTTGCAAAAATGAATGGAAAAGCTCACTCTTTAGAACACAAAAAGCTGCCAAAAATTAATGTTTAAAAAAAAAAAAAATTAGCTGTTTGACTTTAGAATTAGAATAATTAGAATAATTCAAAAAATGACATTTTTAGAGGTGTTTTGAAAAGAAGATTAAAGTTTTCAGGGAAGATAGTGACCTAAAAATATGTTTAGATTTTTAGATATTGATGCACAGGTTTTCATTAATTTCTTTCCCCAAACAAAGCCCCAAACCTGTAATCTTTTACAATAATCAGTTTTCTGTTTCCTTGATTATTTTTATTTGGAAATGGAAAAGAGGAGGCAGCTGGGCAAAATAAATATAGAAAGCCTAATTAGTAACATTGCCCATCACTTCCATTTTTAAGACCCTGATTTTGTTTGTTTATAAGTTTGCCAAACTTCAGCCATCTGGACTGAAATTTCCCAGACTGTAGGCTGATCAAAAGTAAAGGAAAAAAAAAAAAAAGAAAAAAAAAAGAAAAAAAGAAAAAAAGGGTTAAAGCTATCCAGACATTTAGGGGTTAGAATAGAGGAAAATGGTGACCTTTTATCTGAAAAGTTTGCTCCTTTTTCTGCTTTAGTGAAAGTACTTAAAATTTAGTAGAGAGAAGACGTATAGAAAACGTGACTCGTCTACATTACAAGAATCTGCAGAAGTATGTCAAATTTTTAAACTTTTTTTTTTTTTTTTTAAATATTGCAGTTCAAACAGGCCCTCTGAAGACTTGTTTGCTTTAAAAATATGAAGTCTTCAAAGATTTCACTACTACTGGTCATGCTTCATTCTGGAGGTGGAGAGTCCTTGAATCTATGGTTGGGCTCCTGTGGTCCACACAAAGTGCCTGTACTGATCATGTAGACCCAATTTTCAGACATCATAAATTATATTTTTGTCTCAATGGAGGAGTATGGAAAAAAGAAATAATAATAACCTGAAAAAAACCAAAACCAACTAAACAAACCCCCTAATAATCTGGGACTTGGAATGGCTAAAACCAAAACTGAGGAAGGAAGAAGCCAGATGGAAGATTTGATATGAAAGGAGCAGAAGGCATAAAGTTTTTAAGAAACACAGGAATGACCCTATGAATACCAGTGTGTAGTGCTCACTAGAAGCTGAAATGGTACCTAACATTTCTCAGTCCCACTGTGTCTCTGTTTTCAGTACAAGTCCATGAAAATCACAGGCCAACTCTTCTCTCTTTAATTGTAGTGTGTATGGGTGAACACAATGTAAATCTGTTATTCTACTAAGTGCTAAAGTTGTGTTTAGTGAACCTCATCCTTATTGATGACCTTTATTATAACATTAAGAGGGCCTTGGTTTTGAGTATGTGGTTTTATGTCTGATTTAACTGAAGAAATTTTACTATGTAAATCCTCCAATTCTTGATGTTGCAGACAAGTGTTTAAAAGAGCTCAATATTGCCTGCATAATTAATGATGTATTATAATGTTCATGTACAGGAGGCATTTTACACTAAAATGAAAAATCCTGATCTTCCATGGGGCTTTTTTGAGCACTTTGCAATGGAAAAAATATACTTTTAATGAGCAGTTTAAAGTAAAACCTGCACTACATGCAATATCAGGAGTGGCAAACCCTTTTGAGAATAATAGTTTTGAGGATTAAGCTTATCAGAGATGTGCAGTTTTCTGTATGTTTCTATATATTCCGTTTTGATGAGATATTTTATGGTAACTTTGAACAAGGCCTTACACCTCAGGATGTTTTCCTTAGGCTTTAGAGAACTACTGTCTAGAAGGGTTTTCTTAATAGGAAGAGGCAGTCTGAGGATGTGTACCATGAACCAGATCTTGTTCGATTTTGCTTCTGCTATAATCTGTGAAACTGGGCGGCATATTTGAGTAGTTAAGAAAGGGCATGTATTTAAAATTTTCTTTGACTTCAACATGTACTAAGTATTTGTCAGATAGTGGTAAAATGGAGTCTTGACTATTTTACAGTCACCCTATGACAAAATGAGGGTGGGATTTTCCAGCATATCCCTTCCTGGTTTTCTGTAGATTATTTAGATTGTAGAAACTTTTCTTTTCCTGGGTGTACAACATTATAAACCACTCATAAAGCTTTGCATACATGTGTAGTATAAGAACACACATTTAATGTCTTAAGCATGCATTTAGTATCTCCTACACAGCAGCTTAAGCATTCAACATTTTGTATAAAAATAACTGTCATGTGATTCCTGGTAAGGCTTTAGAGAAAATCAAAATAATATATGAGGATAAAATGCAAAGAACAGACAGAGATGTTCAGAATACTTGCTGTGAGAAATGCCGAACTGATAGCATATGCTTGTAACAATAACCAAACAGCAGACTCATGAGAACAAACATACCACCATAGTTATGATGAATATAATGAATAAAAAGGCATCAGATACCCTTGATGTATAACAAAGACTACAAACAAAAAAAGAAGAAAAATGCTTACTGTGTGAATTTGCAAGCAGTAGCATAGTAAAATTAAGGATATAAAAAACCTGCTGGAAGCTGGCAGTTCAGAAGGGAAGACATATTAACCTCAGGGTGATTTCCATCTGTTACTCCTAACTAATTTGAACCAGCTGAAGTCAGGCAGTGTAATGTAAGTATATGTATAACAGATAAAATAATGACTTTAACTCCTTTACACCTGTACAATATGTTATTAAAGTAGGTTTTATTTTACCCAGGAGGAAAAAAAAAACACCCAAACCTTTTTGCTTTGGTTCTTTCTTTTGTCTTCCAGACCAACACCTATGAATTTCAAATATGTCTAGTTTAGACCTTAAAATACTGTTGCAATGAATGAAAATTTAAAATCAGTGTATAACAATCAAATATACTTCTGTTCTATCTTGGGTCTAGCTTCTAAATGTTTGTATGAAACAAATTAGTGGTATGACATATATCAAAATGAAAAAAAAATTCTCTATTTTATCAGAGTTAGGTTTTTAATTTAGTTTACTGCTGAGTTTATTTTGTTTTTTCAGTAAACAGGAATGGAAATTAGTGCCTTTCATAAAATGCATAGTAACAATCCTGCACTACTGTGCCAATGTGTAGAGGTCATGGTATATCTGCTAAGAGCAAGAAACTGCATCTGGATTTCCAAGCTTAGCTCCTCCATCCCTATACTCACAGTGTTCTGCATTTAAGAGTGGGAGTAACATTTATTTTATAAACATAGGGAGCTTTTTTTTTTTTTACATTGCCAAAGCCAAAAAATGTCTGTTTCAATTCTGTATCTGTGGCTTTGGAAATGTGTACAAAGTAACTCAGCTAACAGAGTATTTTTAACTGATTTAAAAATAATTATTCCAAAAGATTTTGTGTGACAGGATAATTTATTTATACATATTTGTGTATATTTATACAGCCTGTGTTACAAAACCCATGAGAATTACCTAATGAATGTAAATTATAAACATTTTTCTCTCCACTGGGAAGGGATGCAGGTGGATATGTGCTGCCAGAAGTACTAATCAACCCATTTGTCATTTGGGTGTATTTGTTTTGGAGGCCTCTGTTTTTCTGAGGGCAGAAAAGAGAAAGAACACCTGGACATGCTCAGCATGAGGTGTTGAGGGTCTTCTAATTACAGCACTGCTCTCTGCTTTACAGTACTAAGCTCACAATATTCATCTGAAGGCAGAAGTGCACACATTCACACACTGAATACAATATAAAAACACTTAAGCAGTCAGATATTTATTGTATTTTGCTCCACAAAACATAAAGGTAGGTGGCTGTTTCTCCTAAAGCTGCCTTTAGAGCCAGCTTGACAGAAGTTACAACAAACTGCAACCACAATACCCTCAGTAACCCATGTATCTGACTGCTGGATCTGGTAGGGGTAAAGTTATCACATAGCAGCAAACTGTCAGTGTAGTTTGTACAATCTTCCTCATCTAGAGAGATGTGACATGTATTGATTGGTGATTAATGCTTACCTACCACAACTAGCCATAGCATAAGTCTTGTTGGATCGCAAGGCTATGCTTCTGCCTCTGCATCCCATAATAAACCCTATCCTGCTTTAGTCAGCAGCCCCCTTCAGACTGCAAGGCTTTCTGGAAAGAATTGGTTTGCTGCCCTCTGGGTTTCACACTATAGCAAGGAGCTGCTCAATCTCTGACAGACTGAGGAGTCACCAGCTTGGGTGCCCCACTTAACCTCACCAGGTTATGGGGTTCCCTCTGCTCATCACTGCTCCTTCAGCTCCCTGGGGTCTCTGTGTGCAGTGCTTAGTCCTTGACCATGTAACCTATGAGCAACTGCAAGCCGCTGTGCAAGAGACCTAAAGATTGTGTCATGTATAAAGGCCAGGAATCATCCTCTCCTTTAAACAGGAAAACGTCGTGCCTCCTGATATTATTTGCCTAAATAGTTAATTGACCTTCTACTTTTGTTTTAGTATCAGGAAAGCAGTTTATATACAATGGGCTGTCTCTTAATCCAGGAGACTAGATGAAGTCCCTTATACCAAATGATTAGCCTGTGAGCTTGGGTTGTCATGTGAACAAATAAAAGATATGAGGGGTTAGAATCATAAATCAACCAATCAGTTATTTCCTGGCAAAATATAATATTGCCCTCTTCCGACAGGATCAGAATTATTTTTATTTTTTATTTATTTTGTGGTAGCAGAGGTAACACCATTGTACTACGCTTAACAGAAACAATTAGACTAGCTGCATGGGAACCATGTCTGATGGATCTAAAAGATCTTCATTAAAGCCTACTGAACATCAACAGGCAGGTAAGGGAAGGACTGAAATAGAATACAACTTCTTTCTCTTTTCTTGAGAAAACAGTTTGACATTCAGTCTTGCAAAACTGTCTACACAACCTAGAAAATGGTAAATGGATTGTACGATTCAGACTTAAAGTGATAGAAGGGATTTAATCTAGTCTTGGCTTGCACGGTTTTTACCACGGAAAAGTTTTTCCTTATTGGAATCCCAGTAAATTTATCATTTCTGTCACATAGTCCAATCACAAGATCTCATCATTCTTCTTAATTCACAAATTAAGTCCAAATTCTAGAATTCACTTAAAAATTTCTATACTTTTATGCAGTTTCATAAAAATTCCAATTAAACTGTTTTTAAAAACAAATAAACAAGCAAAACCAAACCAAAACAAAAACTTGCAGAGAAGAAACTGAAGGATAAAAAAAAAAAAAAAAAAGAGAGTAAGTCAGTCATTAATCAGAATGGATGACATGTTTTTATTAGGAAAGAAGGTAATATTTGCAGCCTTCTACTCATCCTGCCATGTTGTTTGATATCATGCTTTTATTAGGAATGAGAGTAACATTTTAAGCTTTCTATTCATCCCGCTATCTTGTTTGGCCAGTTTATGATGTAGACAAGCACCCATATTACTCTTGCTACCTACCAGTTTCCAAATGATCATAGTTCACCTTCCAGGTGGTACTTAGTGAATACACTCAGTAACATTTTCTTCATGTACCGTATTGTCTTAATGCTCTTTCTATTAAAATGTTTTCCATTACAAAGTGCATATTATCATTATGTCATCCCTAATGACATATAACAGTATATAAAACTACTATGATGTAAGTGTTATAAGAGGTTTTATATTCAGTGTAGTTTATTAATTAATGCTCATTAGGCTCAGTGGGGTGAAATGGAGGAGCAATAAATAGCAATAGCTCTAGTGGCCTATATTCACATCCCACCCTGGATTCATTCCAAAGGCTAATCCTTTATCCTGTTATGAATGCTAACTTGGGTTGGAGCACTGAAAATGGCCCAAAACAACGTTGTTTTCTCATTTTAAAACTGACTGTAGAAACAGATGTACCTTTTCCATGCCAGTAGACCGGGAAAGATGGGAGAAACTTTGATCTCAACCAATTAACTCAGGATTTTCAAGTAATGGGTGATTTTATGGTAGTATTCTTTAAGGAAAATAGAGCAAGCATATTGGTGGTGATTTTATATATATATATACTAAAAAATTACTTAGAGTCGACCATGCCATCTAGTAATAGTTATTTTTCTGCTTAAGTGTACAAACTTCTGCTAATCCAAAAAACAGCTGAGTAGTTTCAGTCTTAGAACCATAGAACAGTTTGGGTTGGAAGGAACCTTTAAAAGCCACCTAGTCTAACCCCCTCTGCAATAAGCAGGGTCATCTTCAACTAGATCAGGTTTCTCAGAAGCCAGTCCAACCTGACCTTGAATGTTTCCAGGGATGGGGCATCTACCACCTCTCTGGGCAACCACTACCAGTGTTTTATCATCCTCATCGTAAAAAAGGCCCCTTCAAGTATCGAAAGACCACAGTAAGATCTCCCCTGAGCCTTCTCCAGGCTGAACAACCCCAACTCTCTCAGCCTTTTCTCATAGGAGAGGTGTTCCAATTCTCTGATCATTTCTGTGGAACTGCTTGAACAGGTCCATGTCTTTCCTGTACTGAGGGCCCCAGAGATGGATGCAGTACTCCACGTGGGGTCTCACCAGAGTGGAGTAAGTGGGACAGGATCACCTCCTTCAATCTGCTTTTGATGCAGCCCGGGATATAGTTTGCTTTCTGGGATACAAGCACATATGGCAGGCTCATGTCCAGATTTTCATTCACCAGTACCCTCAAGTCCTTCTCTGCAGGACTGCTCTCAATCCTTTCATCCCCCAGCCTGTATTGTTACCAGACCTACCCCAAACCTGGTGTAGGACCTTGCACTTGGCCGTGTTGAACATCATGAGGTTCACACGGACTCACCTATCAAGCTCGTCCAGGTCCCTCTGTATGGCATCCTGTCCCTCAGGCGTGTCAACTGCACCGCTCAGCTTGGTGTCATCTGAAAACTTGCTGAGGGTGAACTCAATCCCAGTGTCTATGTCATTTATGAAGATATGAATAGTACTGGTCCTGATACAGACCCCTGAAGGACACCACTTGTCACTGATCTCGATCAAGACATTGAGCCATTGACCACTACTCTCTGGATGCAACCATCGAGCCTGTTCCTTATCCACTGAACAGTCCATCCATCATATCCATACCTCTCCAGGTTAGAGAGAAGGATGTTCTGGGCAACTGTGTCGAAGGCTTTACAGAATTCCAGGGAGATTATAATCGTGGCTCTTCCCTTG
This sequence comes from Streptopelia decaocto, assembly GCF_964273445.1. Classification (NCBI taxonomy): domain Eukaryota; kingdom Metazoa; phylum Chordata; class Aves; order Columbiformes; family Columbidae; genus Streptopelia; species Streptopelia decaocto. Next base: position 99,361,325 of record NC_138663.1, on the reverse strand, counting down.
TCCACTGATGTCATCTTTCCAACATAGAAAGCCACTAGGTAGCTCAGGCAGGACAGATGAAGCCATGATGGCTCTCTCAAATCACCTCCCTGTACTCCATGTGCCTTAGCACAGCTTCCAGGAAGATCTGTTCCATGACCTTCACAGGCACAGAAGTGAGACTGACAGGTCAGTAGTTCCCAGGGTCCTCTCTTCTACCCTTCTTAAAAACAGGTGTAATATTTCCGTTTTTCCAGTCACCAGGGACTTCACATGACTGCCATGACTTTTCAAATATCATGGAGAGTAGCTTGGCAACTACATCAGCCAGTTCCCTCAGGACTCTGGGATGCATCTCATCAGGTCCCATAGAGTTATGTACATTCAGGTTCTTCAGGTGGTCACAAACTTGATCTTCTCTTACAGTGGGAGGGACTTTGCACTCCTGTCCCTGTCCTGTGGTCCATCCACTTGAGAGGTGAGAGAAGAGAGCTTGCTAATGAAGACTGAGGCAAAAAAGTTGTTGAGTATGTCAGCCTTCTCCTCATCTGTTGTTACCAGTTTGCTTGTCATGTTCACCAGTGGGGATACATGTTTTCTGACCCAGCTCCTTCCCACCAAGTCATGAGCGAAAGCAGAATAATCAAATCTTATCTGTACTTATTAGGAAAAATATCAAAACATCATCCAATTACTACAGTGGCAAAGTATGCCGATATAGCAACAGAATAATATTCTCAGGTTTCCATACTTCTCTCTCTTAATAAATCGTTATGACAGACAGACAATGAAGTTGTCTTTATTTTCAACACAGTATGCATTTATCTCACTTTGAATGTTTTACATTTGTACAATGAAAGACAATTGTATTAAATGTTTCCTTTAATGTATTTTATTTTTAAAATATAGCTTTTGGATTATAATTAAAAGGAAACCAGGTCTAAGAAAAAAAAAAAAAACAAACAAACAAACATAAAACCAACAGCACACACCGTTAAACAGAAATTGGAAACTGCTGTGAAATTGTATCTGATGCAACAACTCTCCATGCATGCTAGTCACAGAATTGAGTATTAGATTGGCAGATTTGCTCTTTTGTCTCCTTAAAGGGCTGTGAACACAGCAAGAAGTAGTCTCAGTGTTTGCTTTGAGGTATAAATCACTGCGATCACAACACCTTACTCTGATTTAACCCAAAAAAACTTCCTTAGGTTCTTGTGTACCTTCTGTTTAATTGCATTCTAATTTCTTCTTGGATAAAAGAATTTCAGGTAATAAGAGATACTTTGATTTGCTATTAATCTAGTGCATTGATGACCTGCACTGACGAAGTTACTTCTAGAGAAAGGAATGAGGAAAGACAGGGATATACAAGATGCCACGAGACCTCACAATAACAGAGTGTGTTTGTGATGTTTAATCTACCATCTATTGCATACATATGGAATGTATATATAATAATGTATATTATGTGTATATATATAAATAAATTAGTATCTACATAATGATCTATAAAACTAGCGTTACATATATAATGGTTTATAGCAGATATTATTTTGAAAGTGCGGTCTATGGAATGGTACCTGGCATGCATGTATATTCCCTGTCTTCCACAATATAGGTTGCATGGTTGTTACCCTGTCAACAGAGACTTTTGCTTGTGTATAACATTAGAAGAAGAATCCTGATTGCTCTGGACAGAATATCTACTCTTAAATTACATATTTTTGAGCACTTGAAGTTTATTTTAAAATTTTGTTTTGATTTTTCTTACATTAATTAATAAAATTCATTTTAGAAGATTCCTTATTACTGTATAGAAAACTCAGTGGAAAACTGCCCGTGTTCAGCAACCCTGAATGATGACAGCTGGTTGAAAAAGATACAATGCAACATCTAATTTACTTGTAGAAGACTGCAAATGACTGTGAGTAGATGGTACTAAGCTACTTCCACATTGGTTTGTTTCTCGTGTTGTGCTGTATGCTGCCTTCTGCATTAGTACACACACCTCAGATGACTGGGACGTTCATTAGTCAGCATGCAAAATGCAAGTTACAGAAAAAACTAGACTAGAGAGGTAATGGATCTACTCCACACAGCTGTTTCTGTGTTCCTTTCTTTAACCCTAAATATGATGAGGTTCAAATCCTGAGCTTAACCCCCCTATCCTCATGATAACCATCACATCTTGAGCTGATTGTTTTCTGAATCCACATACATGCCTGCCTTCATTTTCCCTTCTGTTCTGAGTTGCACATTACTCTTTGTATTTGAGACAAAACAGATAAGAACACAGAATCAATGCTTTATGATTTAAGTGGATACAAGTTATACATATTTAGGAATTAAAGAAAGCCATGAAATTGTCTACTTTATTCAGTTATGAGACTTGTTGCGCTTTCAGTTATCCTGGTAGCTGATTACTGGAATAAACCTCCTTGTGCTGAAGAACAAGCTATTCTTGACAAAAGAATTACACGATTGAAACTTACTCTTTCTCAAACAAAAAATAAATTTGTGTATCTTTCTTAATTATTATTTTTAAACTTTACTACAGAGATACTTATCTTCTATCACCCAATTATTGCTGTCATTCTGGAAGACAGATTATCTATTTTTCCTACGGACACCTCAGTGTTTGTTCCCTGACTTGTTTTGGATATGATACAGCCTTCTTCTGAGTGTCCTTAAAATGGCTACATTTGCTGATAAAAGAATGCTGCACTGGAATAAATGTACTGTCTGTTCGGTTCATCAACTTTTCTACAGAAATTACATTTATATTAAGCAAAACTAAACTGAAATCTCTTCCCCATTAGGTGATATTGAGGTCACCTGCTTCCATGAAGATCTCTGCAGTTCCCAGTAAATATCAGATTAGGATTTCAGACATAAGATTTTTGTCTGCTTTCAATATTTCTTCTGTTGGGGATAATTTGTAAAGTGAAAAAACACACAATTTTCCTTATAAAAGTTTTGGAGTTTTTTGGCTTTTTTTTTTACTTTGATACATTTATAATTAAGCTGCAACTACACATTCTGTTTTAACTTCAGCTACTTCATGGAAGAAGTTTATCAGTCCCAGGCCATCACTTGGCTGATTGTCGCTGACAGTGAATGGCCAAGCATGACCATTGCCTCAGATTTAGCATCTGATGTATTCATTTTATTGCTCCCTAGCTGACTTCAGGGAAAATAAGCCAGGACAGTTTAAAACATTCAGTTTGGGACACTGCCACATTATTAATTTTGATTGAAAGTTTATGGAGCAGATTAACTGGCAGACTGGAGAGGCCATAACCTCCAGAAGGTGGGACATGGCAAGATAATGGAGACTGGAACAGATAACTCTCCAGTGGCGTGTCAGACCCTGAGGATGTCATGTGTATGTGTGGTTAGTTGCACTGATATTTTTTGCTATGTTCCTTGACAGGAAATTCTCATTTGGAATCTATATTGAAAGGAGACCTCTGGGCTCTCCCTCCTTCCAGTTTCTGCAGTTACTGATTTCCATGCTTACATTACAGGGTTTGAAATGGCAAATTACAGAAGTACTCCATATCCATCCACTACTCCTCACAACAGAGGAGGAAAGTTCCCGTTTTCCAAGCGATGAAGGAATTGTACCAGTCTCATTTTTTCAGCATTTTTTTCTGCCCGGCGTGTTGGTGCAAATGCATTAGTAGTCTGCAGAAGCAGGACCAGAATGTTTTTCAGTTGGATAACCTTGTCCATTTCATCACAGTTCTCTCTTTTAGTTGCTTAGCTGGTAGCAGAGCATTAACAGCAATTTACATTTCATCTCATCATTGATCGATCCTATTCACCCGGTTAACACCTCTGTCAAAGAACAATGAAGGTATTCTCTAAAATATTGTTCTTGGCTCAATAGGATCGATTAAATATAAATGCCTGTTACTGTTGTATGTTTCAATGTGTCTGGCTAGCTGCTAGCTCTCAAGCTGCCTGAAATTTTATAGTATACTATTTCTTTTTTTTTTTTTTTTTTTTTTTTCCCTTTTACCTGAGAGTGGAAGATTTTGAAACCAGAAGAAGAAGAAAAAAATATTTTATATTACTAGCAATTGCTGTTTGATGGCACGTTTTAATAATGACACTATTTTGTCTTCTGGGAATTCATGGTGGTATTATTCAAATATATTTTGATTTTAAACCCACAGAGGTTTGACAGAGGTTTCCTGCTCTTCTGCTTTTCTGTCAGAAATCAGTGACTTTGCCTCCCAGTCTTCTGTAGACTAGTTGTAAGTTACACATTCCAGCTTGCAACCTGGAAAAATGAATGCAAAATTATTCATCTGTTTCTAGGGGGTCTGAAGAAATTTAAATGATAGTGTGTTAGCTACAATTCTTAAGGCACTGCTCAGTGTCAGAAACATATTTATTTCAATGACCATATGGAAACATCAGCTGAGAGTATGCCTTAAAAAGCCTTGGAGTATTGCTCTAACCACTAGTCCATGTGACAGTGAGCTGAGTCTGAGTCTTCAATTCTGGACTTAGCATTTTAAAGTCAGAGGAAACTATACTTACCATTACCATGCCTGGCTGCCAGTATGGAAAGCAGCACATCAGGTGAAGTGTCACCCCTTCACATTTCAGTGCCTGTTAACAGCCAGGAACTCTAGAAGGAAATGTGGAGAAGCTCAATACCAAGTTTTTAAAGAACTTTCAGCTGAATAGAAACATTTCTAGAGAGAGGCACCTTCTGAATAGCAGGTCACGTCTGGATTTTTGGATCATTACTTAACATGTAGGAATGGTAACATTTGCCTAAATCTTAGGTTTTTATGTCTCTGGCAGTGTCACAGGAAAAGTCCACAAAATCTTTGTTCAAGTGCCTCCTAGCCATGTAATAGTACAAAATTTTCAGGAATATATACTTTCACCACTGAAAGCATCCAGAGTTATTTTTCAATATTGCTTGAATGGTGCCTTCTGAAAGTAGCTGTAATTGGACAGCTAATGGCATCCAGATGCTAGAGGCTCGAGGTCTGTTCTCATCCATACAGCTTCCTCTGCAGGAACACAGGGATCTCACAGTTGTGAGAACATCACTGCCAGACCATGCTTTGAACAAAGCAGATTTAGAGGAAATGCAGCTGATTTTTATATTCAGTAGCCCAGTGTTCAAACGTAGGACATTTAAGTCTAGTACCATTCCTTGCCAATGTGGGAAGCAAATTGATGAGCCAAAGGTAAAGGAGAAACTATGGCTTGTGTCTCCCCAAACAGAGGACCTGGCTGGAGTAGTCTCTGCCTTTACTTTTTACACACACTTCACAAGGAGTGTTTCTAATGTTTGCCATCATCACTGTTATTTATCTCATATTTATTGCAAAGAAAGTTTCAGAGCAAAGGAAGACCTCCCCTGTCTTTTGGAGCTCTGTTTTGGTCTACTTAACCTGGCATTTGCATCTGAGACTTGGGATAGTTGCCCAGTAGCATTTACAGATCTGCTTATAGCTGAGTATATCACATTGAACAAATGTTCTCATTCTTTTACTTTTAGTCAGCCTGTAGACTATCTGTCTCAACTCTCCAGCTGAGGTTGCTGGCATGGTCATAACAGACATTAACTAACTGCTCATTATCCATGAAACCTGGGTTTTGGTGGCTTTCTACAGGGAACATATATGATGTAATAATGCAGATTCATTAACTGGCAACTTGATTAACATCTGAGAGAATTTTGTCTTTTTCTGAATTTCAACTCTTCCTAGAGTATTTGTGTAACACAAAATTCTTTTGAAAGTGTTTCATGTAGGGGAAGTTGTCTTTTTCATACATTTTGATATTGCTTATAGTTTGTTCAGAAGGACATTTTGCAGAGACAGAGAACAACCAAAATCTCATCTAGATGCTGCATTTTAGAGAAACAATTGTTACATGAGAGAATGGAAAGTTATGCCAAAGCCTGAAAGTTTGCGTAAGAAAAAAATTTGTGCTGCTTTTAATTTGTTTTGGCCTTTTGTTTTGTGTTTTGTTTGTTTGTTTGTTTTTCCTTGGTTGTTTTTTGTTTCTTCCCTATTGGGCCACTAAGAGTTGCTCTGGTAACACTCATCCTAAGCCATTTATTTGCTACTGAAAATATTAGTGGAAGATTTATGGAGCTAAAACCACATTTTTAAGTTTTCCTCATCAATGAATGTAGCTAGAACCACATACAAAAGCTTTAATTGCTAAACATAAGTTGCCTTAATTGTCTGATCACTACTGGGCATATTTGTGATACTGGGAAGATCTTCCAGTTTGACAGCCCCATAAACTTATGAACTACTAATCAATAAATAAACCCAGAATTGTGTGCAGTTGTTATTGCTAGCTATAGATAAGTATTTTTTCTACCTAAATTGTCAGTTTAGTTTTATGTCTAAAATATATTGGTCTAGTAATAATCACAAGAAATATTATTTTATCTAATTTATTATCTAATTGTCTTATTTTACACATCTCTCACTTCAGAAATTCTTGATAAAAACATAGACCAGGTCTAAATATTAGCAATTTCTCACTTTGGTATGACAACTCTCTTAAAGATATTATAATTCTGCACTACTGAAATAATACAGAAATGAAAAGTTGAGTGGAATCAGTAATACACTTGATCATTTACTGCTTTTATAAAAATATACATTTTCACCTGTTAGACTTCCTGGTTCAGAAGATCTGGGATTTTATTTGTATTCTACCTAATGTTTGGCACAACAGAATGTATGACCTAATCTGAGGTCTGTAAACAATTTTGGAAAGCAGATAATTCTACTAGACAGCCATAACAAGGGAAAATTAATGAGATATCTTCATAGAGAGCAAAAGACAAACAATCCAGAAAACGTACTGGCCAAGAAAGTTTTTATTTCATGAAGTTTTATTTTTACGAGAATTATAACTGTTTTTTTTGTTTTGTTTTGGTTTGGTTTGGTTTGGTTTTTTTTGTAGCTATACACATGAGCGTATTAGCAGAATTATTAAAAACTATTTTGGGCTTACATATAACACTGTTTGAATGCCTCTTCCTAGATAAAAAAAACAGAGATCTCCCCTTTCCTGAGTCCTTACACTCCCAATGGCATGGATAAACTTTAAAGTGAGAGTTTTAATGCATGAGAACACAGCAGAAGGAACTAAAAGTGACGGAGAGTACTGAAGTCAGGGAAATTCTCTAGGGAGTATGGAACAGCTCTAGCTAATGTGGAGCTTTCTCATGATCATGTAGAACAGATAGGAACAACCTAAGTTTTGTAGGCTGTGGTCCTTTTGAGGAACTTCAATCATCCTGATATCTGCTGGAGGGACACACAGTAGGGCATAAAAAATCCCAGAGGTTCCTGCATTGATGATAACTTCCTCCTATAAGTGACAGAAGAGCCCATGAGAAGACGTCCTCTTCTAGACCTCACTAACAATGATGAGCTCACTAAGGATGTGAAGGTCAAAGGCAGCCTTGCCTGCGGAGATCGTGAGATAGTGGAGTTCAGGATCCTGAGGGCAGAAGCAAGCTCACAACCCCAGAATTCAGGAAAGTAGACTTGGGACTCTTCAAAGATATGCTTGAAAGAGTCCCACGGGATAAAGACCTGGAGGGAAGAGGAGACCAAGAAAACTGCTTAGTATTCAAAGTTCACCTCCTCCAAACTCGAAAGACCTCCATCCCAACAAACAGGAATTCAGACAAAATTGTCAGGAGGCCTGTGTGAATGAACAAGTTGCTCTTAGATGTACTGAAACATAAAAAAGGAAACATACCAAGGGAAGAAGCAAGGACAAGTAACTTGAGAGAAATACAGAAACAGTGTCCAAACATCCAGAGGTGGAGTTTGGAAAGCCAAAGTCCAAATATAATTGAATCTATACAGGGACATCAAGGAAAAGAAGAAGGGCTTCTTTAAGTACGTGGAAGAGAAAAGGAAGACTAGGGAAAATGTAGACCCATTGCTCAATGGGATAGCAGACCTAGTTACAGAAGAAATGGAAAAGGATGATATACTGAATTACTTCTTTGGGTCAGTCTTTGTTAGCAAGACCAGCTTTCATGAATCCCAGGTTCCAGACACCAGAGGGAAGGGTTGGAGGAGGGAATATGTATCCTTGGTGGAAGAAGATCAGGTCAGGGAACATGCAAGCAACCTAGACAGAAAGAAGTCCATGGGCCCTGATGGGATGCTCCCATGAGTGTTGAGGAACCTGGTAGATGTCATTGTAAGGCCACTCTCTATAAACATTGTTCCATAATGGCAACTGGGAGAAGTGCCATAAGACTGGAGAAAAGCAAATGTCACTGCTGCCTTCAAGAAGGCCAAGAAGGAGGACCTGGAGAACTGCAGGCTGGTCAGTCTTGCTAAAATCCCTGGGAATGTAATGCAGCATCTAATACTGGAAACCAATCCAGGCGCATTAAGGACAAGCAAATCATCAGGAGTGGTCAACATGGCTTCACTGAGGGAAAGTCATGTTTGACTAACTTGACAAAATTCTTTGATGAAGTGAATGGCCTGGTAGAGAAGGTGAGAGCAGTAGAAGTTGTCTACTTGAATTACAGTAGGGCCTTTGACAGTCTCTCCTATTAGATTCTCATAGAGAAGCTATTGATGTACAGGATGAATAAGCAGACAGTGAAGCAGATTGAAAACTGGCTGAAAGACTTAGCTCAGAGAGTGGTGATCAACAGTGCAAAGTCTGGTTGGATACCAGTGCTAACAGTGCAGCCCAGGGGTCAATACTGGGTCTAGTCCTGTTCAGCATCTTCATTAATGATCTGGATGATGGGGCAGAGTGTACCCTCAGCAAGTCTGCAAGTGACATCAAACTGGTAGGAGTGGCGGATATGCCAGAAGGTCATGCTGCCATCCAGAGGGACCTCAACAGCTGGAGTAAGAGGGTCTATAAGGAACCTAGTAAAGTTCAACAAGTAGAACTGCAAAATCATGCAACTGGTGAGGAACAGTCCCAGACAGCAATGTATGTTGGAGGTTGCCCATTTGGAAATAAATTTTGCCAAAAAGGACCTGGGAGTCCTGGTGGATACCAGCTGGATATGAGTCAGTGATGTACTCCTGCTGCAAAGATAACAAAAGGGTCACAAGGATGATTAAGGGACTGACTGGAGCACCTCACCTGGGAGGAAAGACTGAGAGAGCTGTGACTGTTCAGCCTGGAGAAAGCTGAGGGGAGATCTCAGCAATGTATATAAATTCTTGAAGGAGGGTGCAAAGAGAATGTAGCCAGGCTCTTTTCAGTGGTGTGAAGTGATAGGACCAGAGGCAATGGGCAAAAACTTTCTATGAACATCAGGAAACACATTTTACTGAGAGAGTGACCAAGCACTGGCACAAGTTGCCCAAAGAGGTGGTCGAGTCTCTTCACTTGGAAATATTCAAAATTCATCTGGAGGTGGTCCCAGGCAATGTGTTTTAGTTGGCCCTGCTTGAGCACCAAGACTAGACAGAATGACCTCCAGAGGTTGCTTCCAACCTCAACAATTCTGTGATCCTGTGTAAGCCTGTGATTTTTTTTTTTTTTACTTTAGTCACTGAAGTGTTAGTCACAGTAAATGTGGCTATCCTCACTCACAGTTGTGTATATTAGGCTAAGCAAGCTGAAAGGCAGCAAAGTTTCACTGACTGAAGAGTTTAAACCAGCCCTTCTCCACTCTCAAATGCTTAAAAGTTATAAAAGCTCCTACCTTATTACAGTGAACTGAGTAACAAGGATTGTTTGTTTTAGGCACCAAAGATCCAAAAGTGAATTAAAATTCAAGAACAGAATTTGATCAGCTAATTTGCTTTTAAACCCTCCCATCTGTGCAACCAATAATCTCAACCGGTAAAATTATCCAACTGCTGTTTAGTATGTGGTGATCTCATTACTGTAAACAAAACACTGTGTTAACATGAATTGCTTTTTAATGATGCCTTTTGTGCAATGGCTACAAAACATCTATACTAAAATTAACAACTTGGAAATTAATGTTCTGCATACCTTAGTTCCACCCACTCCTTCCACCTGGCTGATGGAGAAATGTAGAGCACACCTGTGTCCTTCCAGTCCTCACAATGTTTCAAAAATCTTGATGTATTTGTAGTTTCTTCCCGATCTGAACTAGAAAAATCATGACTCATCACTACTTTATCTCTTCTGTATCATTGCCATTTTAGTCATATTTTCCTGACATTGACTGTTCATATATCAATAAGTCTTTCACGCTTGTATTGTCTCTTTCTTTAACACTTTGCAGTATCCATATCTAAACCTTGTAACTTTACAGTTTTAGTTTGTGGTTTTTAATGTTTTCATTTGGCTTGGGTTTGGGTTTGGTTGGTTGGTTGCTTTTTGTGTGTGTGTTTGTTAGCATGGGCACTGGGTGTTCTTCCAGGGCTAAAAAAATAAAAAAATTCAGAGCCATGGCTTTCTGTCGTGCTGAGTATTTTCTGTCTGCTATCCTTTCCATCACTTGCATTTTCTTTTCTTTCTTTTCTTTTCTTTTCTTTTCTTTTCTTTTCTTTTCTTTTCTTTTCTTTTCTTTTCTTTTCTTTTTCTTTTCTTTTCTTTTCTTTTCTTTTCTTTTCTTTCTTTTCTTTTCTTTTCTTTTCTTTTCTTTTCTTTTCTTTCCTTTCTTCTTTCCTTTCTTTCCTTTCCTTTCCTTTCCTTTCCTTTCCTTTCCTTTCCTTTCCTTTCCTTTCCTTTCCTTTCCTTTCCTTTCCTTTTCCTTTCCTTTCCTTTCCTTTCCTTTCTTTCCTTTC